>NC_141759.1:13133452-13814452 GCF_982258835.1 Parasteatoda tepidariorum
TCAAATTCTGCAGAACGAAAAGCTAAATGCAATCTTAGGTTTAAATTTCATACCATGAAAGAAAAGATATTGTGGAAAATTTTTGGTAAAATATGTAATTTTTAATTATGATTTAATTCCAAAATAAATGAAAAAAAGAAATGGGGGCTGCTACAGATGTGAAGCTCCCGTAGACCAATGGAATATTTCTGCTATTTATCACTGAAAAATTTCACTGATAATTCTGGCAGAATAGCAAAACTTTGATAAACTTTTATAAGTTATAACTAGTTAAATGACTAGATTTTAAGGCAGCAAATTAAAAAATAGGATTATGGTAGAAAAAAATGTAGTAAAAGTGAAGTAGCTGCATAATAACCCTTTTAAATAGTTTAATATTATATATTTTATTTCTATTTAATATTTTACTTTTGCGGTTTATAAACATTATACTTATAGTTTTTGTAGAAAGAAAATGCATGATTCATAAAGGGTAAAGTTTTTAATTAAATCAATCAAAATTTAAAAAAATGGAGGTTTTGAATAAAATCGTTTTTTTTTCTTATAAATCAATTTGATGCATCAGCATTAAATGTAAGTTGCCATTTTACAATCACTTCAAAATAACAAAAAATTTATCAATAGTAAGAGTAAAAAAACATTCGAAAATGTATTTTAGAGAAATGTTTAAAATGTACTTTAAATTTTGGAAGTTTACTTAAAAGAATTGCTATAGAACTTGAGATGTTAACTATTTGAACTATTAAGTTTGTTAACTATTAAGTTTGTGATGATGCTGGAGGGTAGTTTTAAGAACTGTAATAAAAATTAATATGTTTGAATTTTTTGTCATTAAGGTTTGGTAAAAAACTTTTAAACTGTATCTTAAAGAAATTAAAAAAAATTAATAGAAGTTACTGAAATTAACAAACATACTGTAGAAAAAAAATGGTAAATAAATTAATTGTCTTACAAAAAATTATGCATTTTTGATAAATATCCAAATAAATCATGAGTTTCCGACTAACCATCACATAAAGCTTTATGAGGATGGTGTTTAACATCTAACAGTGGTAATAAATTTCAGAAAAACCTCGATCATTTAATATATTTACGACAACCACCAAGCATTATTTTATTTCAAAAAATAAATCTGTATACGAACTTTGCCCAACCAGTCTTCTAAGCATTTAAGTGGTATTATAAAAAAGAAAATATGTGATACATTTAGAGTGTATTTACTTTACGTTTTGCATTTTTACAAGAGCTTTGAGAACTGTAAAGTCACTTGTTCTTTTAAGGTGTATGAAAGTTCTAAGCAATATAAAAAACAGTATGACATATAATATAAAATAGTATGAAAGCTCTAAATAGAATTATGAGTAAAAAAAAGGGCATTTCGGAAATAAAGAATAAAATAAAAAAAAGTATTTTCATTGATAACATTATACCTACTAATTTTAGAAACAATGAATAAAAATAGTCTTATGATAAAAAAAAGTTTCCATCTTCCCATCAAAATCTTGTTTTTTAATTTGGTGCTTAACAATCCACTATTTTATCTTGTAACTAATTGAGAAAGTGTGACATAGTTTTGCCAATTAGCCGATTGGTAGAGAATTTAAATTTGTGCAAAAACCGTAGAAAGTTGGCAGCTCTGTTTGAAAATAAATGTGACTCAATGTAAAATAATTGGCAACAAAAGTGCTGCCAACTGAACAAAAATGAAAAAGTCGTGGAAAAATTTGTTTGAACTGAACTAGTTTGGTGATTAAGTATTTTCCAGAAAATATTTGTAAATCAAGCAAAATATGCCAAGACCAAGAAATTAAGCGAGATAAATTTCAAAGTTGCCGTTGTGAATAAATATTATCGTCTTAGTGCCTATGATGTATTTAATCATTGAACATCTATGATTTAGTACTTTTCACATTACCTCAATCATAAGTTGGTCATGAATTTATTGGTAAAGTACTTTCCGACAGCTAAATTCACACTTTAATTGCTAGAATTAAAGTGTGATTAAAAATTACGACACTTGTTACCTCCTTCTAATTTTTTCTAGAGCCTAACGAACATGGAAAAAAAGTATAAAAATATTTACAGTGTAATTAGATTGTTTTATTTAGTTCATGTTGACGTGGTATAAATTCTGAAATTGGAATTGCTGTTAGAAGTGGTTGGCAATCGTTAGAGTCAAGCAAGACAATACGGGATCGAGGGATCGAGGTTCTACTGTAAACAGATTCACGAAAAAAAGTGACCCACTGGGTACATGCGATATACGTACTCTTACAATCTGTGGCATCGAAAGTCTTGTTGCCGTCGCTGTGCGGTATCACGGGTATAGGGATCTGGAAAGAATATCCTTCCTCTTCAGATCTATGTCTGAATTGAAGAAGCGGCCTCAAAAATGAGATCCCCTATGCAGAGGATCAAAATTAGGATGGCATATCTCCGGATCATCCTCAGGGATGTTTCCCAGACTGTCGCCAATAGCCCATTGTGCAGCACCAGGGCGACATAAATAACGTACCTACCTATTTCGAAAAGAAAAAAAAAACTATATACCGATATTAACCTTTAGATATTGGCTGGATTATTCACCATTAATGTATCATACTTAAACTTATTCACTTCAATCAAAGGATATATTTTTATATTTCATTTTTTTTCCATTTTCAAAGAGAAATCGAAAGCAGTGCGGTAGTTTAATTGAAAAAAGCAAGATAAACCAAATGTTTTGAAGAAGTGAACAAAAGCAGTGCGTGAGAATAAGGGTTGCCTGAAACATATTTCTCGAACGGAGCCACATTATGTGTTGAAAATTTCAAATACGTTGTAAATTATACAGTTTGCAGTTACATACCTAGAAGCTGTTTTGAATAATGGGAAAATATTTGCAGTAAAATAATTTAATTTTTATCCTCTTTTCAGGAAGTGTAATTTTATTTTCATTCAAGGAACAGTCATGAATACATTTTTTAAATACTAAAGAATTATCAAGAAAAAAGTTGTTTTATTTTTCAGTTTCAGGGTAACGCACTCTGCAGAAGTTTGTCTCTGTGTATATTTTCTTACAAAATTATAATACATTCTCTCAAAAAATGCATTCTTAAGGATATGTACACAGTTCAAAATGAAAGGAAGTAAGGAAGTGAGCATATTTCAAAATTCGTTTTTCAGAAAATGGATTTGCGTATTTAAGAAAACAGGTGCCTCATCTGTACGAAGTGAATAAAGTTTTTCTTTCCAGCCAAAGTCTTGTTTGGTAAAGAAAACATTTAACATTGCTAAAACATCAACTGCCTTTGTAGTTTGCAAAAGAGACTCACAAAATAAGAATTCTTCTTTGATAGTATCAAGAGACACGTAACGAACAAAAACAAGAAGTTGACTATAATTCGAGATATCTGTAGTTTCATCCAGTTGCATACTAAAGGGAAATGGCGATACTTTCAATTCATCGATGATCTTTTCAAGATATTGCAAGAAATTTCAACTATTCTTGAATGTGTCACATCATTTGAAAATGGAATTGCCTCAAGCTTTTTTTCTCTGTTCCAATCTACAAACTCATTCAACCATCTCCAGTGCAAATGGCTTAATTAACGTCTCTCCAATAGTATGCGGTTTCTTGCTTTTAACAATATGATATGCAACTTTGAGAGATGCCTCAACCGGAGATTTTTGTTGAACACCAAATCCAAGTTTGTCTAATGTTCTAGATTTCAAAAACTGGGCTTTCTTCTTAGTAAAAAATCATAGATCTAGTAACCTGAACAAGGTGTCAAATGTACGTAGCTTGATAGGGGATAATAAAAATAGTACAGCGGACGTTATCAGGGGGTTGCCCCAGATGGTGGAAACTGAAAGCCGGTTAATGGAGGATGTTAAAAATATGACAGGGATACTAGAGGGTTGTGTGCAGTCCGTACTGAATTTGGGGTATCTCGATCACCTAGTTTCAAGCATGTATGTATTTTCACCTTTTAGAAAGAAAAAAAGATCAATGTTATTTAAATATTATTGATCCAAACTTTTTAAAAATTAGGAGTAGTCGGTGGACCCCCAAAATATGACCCATGGAATCCTAAGGGGTCCATGAACCACAGGTTAAGAAACCCTGCTTTAACCACTCCATTTAAATTATCAACACCTTCAAGATGAATTGCTTCACTCCGCACCGCAGTAGACCTTCGGGGCAGAAGGAGTGATACAGGGACTCCAGATGTTTGTTGATTAGCATCAATATCTAATGATTTTTGTAAATATGTACACCTATTTCGTAAATAACTCCCTTATTCCAGATTATTTTTTGATTTGTATAGTTCATTTTGTGTACCTCTTCATCTTTACAAGATTTTGACTATTTACGTTTAATTTTACGCTTACGTAAACAAATCTCACCCCCTTTTTCCCTCATTGTTTTTAACCCAACCTATGAAAGAGCACGGAGCGAACAAATTTCCACAAATTTAATTTTTTACTATTAAACAAGATTTATTAACAAATGATAAAATCCTTCTAATGATGGTCGTACAACAAAGTGTAATGGTACAATGAAGTAAAACTTACGAAAGAAGATACGATTACGATTTTATTATGGACTAGCCGCCTAAGGCGGCCAGCTGTCCGCCACGCTAAAGGTTTTCACAAATAAAGTTTTTTAAAACATAGCAGGAAATCTGAAGATTAGTGGACAATTAAAGTGTTCCTGTCCTGCAATTTTGTCTTCATATCCAGTTCTGCTGCAGATGTGTTATAGCTCTTGAGAATGCTTGAAGATGTAACTTTGCTATGGTAACCTAAGGCCTATGGTAACCTAACCTATAATATAACTATCAGGTGGAGACTTGTTTTCTCTTTTCTTAAAAAAAAGGCCTCAGAAATTGTAAAAGCCTACAAAAGTTGCTTTCGAAATCATCATTGGCCAATAGCTGAAAATTAAAACGCAGTTAATAACAAATTTAAGAAACAGCAATAAAATAAAACTTGTGTCAGTCAGCATACAGATAGTATATAATTCTTCCTATTCTTGTAAAACTTCTTTATAAACATTATTTTTAGTTTTTCCATTTGGTGCCAATAAAGGTAAATTCTTTTCCTCACCAACTCCTGAGCAGCTAACATTTTTTATGGTATCAATTTCTATTTCTATATAATTTTTTGTGGTATCAATTTCTATTTCTATATCGCTACAAAGATTATCGTATTCGCTTAAGAAGAAAAATTGAGCGAGGAAAGAAGAAGAAAAACTTATTATAACAATTATGAACAGCGACAAATATATCAAAGCGAAGCGTTCTATTTACGTATCGAATATGTTGCTACATTTTTAATACAAAAGTTAAACTTTTCTCCACTTTGATAAATGTAAACTGATGCGAACCTTACAATTAAATTATTAATTCCTACGTATATTATTGGCTTAAGTTGTCGAAAATTAGTATTTCAATTGTAAGGTTCGCATTAGCATACATGTATAAGAGTGGAGAAAAGTATATGCATTTTTAATAGTTTTTTGAATATGACTCTTTGAAGACGAAAAAGCATATATTTTCTTACAAAATGACTAAAAAACTAATCCAAAGTTTTGAAAAAGAAAAAAAAATACTTCTTCATTATGTCAAAACACAATTATGTGCCGAGTTTCGTGCCTGGGCGAGGCTTCTGGGGTAAAGTGACCACATTTTCATTGAGACAAAGCGGGACAAATGGGATGAAATGAGAATTACAATTTAGTTATATATATATATATTTTATTGTATACATTCATATACTTGTACAAAAATGCACTTATTATTAATTATTGGTAACTATAAAAATATTTGTAAAAAATAATAATTTGAACATCATGATTTTTATTCAAATTAAATTTTTTATTTAAAAAAAAGTATGATTTTCTTTCACGGTCATATTTTTGATCTGAGTGAATACTTAGCAATAGATTCGGATCATTTATTAAAATGTCGTGAAATATTTCACATGAATTGGTCAAATTATATTTTACACTTAAAATAGATTTTTAAAGTTTTAATGTTCAACTGCGTTGTTTCAGTTGTCCATATTTTATTGATACTAGAAAAAACATATTCTGTTGCTACATTTGTTCCTGGAAGGGAGAGGGCGAATTCTACAATTTTCAAAATATTTTGATAAGGAATATTATTCTGTTTAAAATGAAGGAATAACTCGGTCCATTTTTTTGTCTGTTTCCACATTTGCAGATAACCAACATTTAATTTTTTCATCTGTAACATTTCATATGTTCAAATTTTTCTTTTTTAAAATAGTACTTACTGAATCAAAAATTATTTGTGAACTTTCACTCGGCAATGAAACAAAATCTAATATATATTTAATTCCTGTTTCTGGATCAAAAAATCTAACAATTGTGGGAAATAATTTTAAATCTTTGTGGTTGGAAGCATCAGAATTCATGGATATAAATGCGCATTTTTCTAATTCTTTCTGCAATTGTGAAAACGAATATAGTGAAAAAATATTACAAATAATTGCTTCGGTTTTTGTCCTTGCACATGCATATTTTTCGTCGTATAATGTTTTGATCATTTGCGACGTCTAATTCATTGATCTGAAACTTTGATTTCGAGATCAAGGTTTATGGTGTGGAAAGCAAATAGCCCTTCCGCTAGTGCTAGCTGTTTTTCCGTGTTGCCAAAGCTAGCAGTGCGAAAAAACTGTTCCATTTCAAACGAGGAAACGGCATTATTCAAAAATCTTTTGTGCCTCTTTGTCGCTAGATGTTTAGTAATATCGTTTTTTCCACCATTTGAGACCAAAAATTCAGCATTGCATTTATCACACCGTACCATATAGTCTATTTTGGTTTTTTTAATAAATTGAAATTCTCTGCTTAGCTCTTCATTAAATTTGCATTCTCGTTTTTTACTCATCTTTTATTCTGTGGGTAAATACTAGAAATGAATAAAAAATTTACAACAAAGGCTAAAAAAGAGTATTAAATTTTGCCTTATTGACCGTTACGTTGTGGCGACTATTGCTCTACCACTATCTTCGTCAATCAAATAATGAGTCAAACCGAACGTCAAATTGAAAACAACAAACTGCACTGTCTGCACTTATCTGAATAAAGCCGAGACGTAACGACAATGATCGAATACCACCGAGTAAATCTAACTCGGTACATTGCCTAATTTAGTTTACTCTGCATGCATTTTACGTGCTTTTTTTAATGTATTTTTTATTTCTCTATATTCACCATAATACTTAATAAATAATAGGTAATATATTTTTACAGTACAATTAAAATAAGAAATGCAGATATTTTCTAAAAAGCGGGACATTTTTAAAAATCGGCGGGACGCGGGACAGTCCACTAAAAAGCGGGACTGTCCCGCCAAAATCGGGACGTGTGGTCACTTTATTCTGGGGTGATATATTGTGATTACAGACACACGCACATCATATATATATATATATATATATATATATATATATATATATATATATATATATATATATATATATATATATATATATATATATATATATATATAATATATATATATATATATATATATATATATATATATATATATATATATATATATATATATATATATATATATATATATATATATATATATATATATATATATATATATATATATATATATATATATATATATATATATATATATATATATATATATATATATATATATATATATATATATATATACTTTATATACTTTATATATACCACTTTAATATTATAGTGGCCTAACAGTTTTGAATTCTCATGCAGATAAATTTCATTTTTTTAAAAAAAATATTATGCATTATGGTGGTAATGGTGGCAAATTATTGACAAACGCAAGTGGAATGATTTTAAATAATCTCAATTATTACACGATTTTTTGCAATACCATTTATCGAATATGATAAATTTAGGATGATCCTTTTTAAAGATTTTGCATTGATTTTATTTTAAATAGTGTGGAATTTTCCTTTTATTCATAAGTTAATTTGAGTTTTAAAAATGAAATGGAAAGTATGTATTTTTAAATCAATAACGCAAGATACAAAATGAAAATATTTTCGTATCATTATCTATCAGGCTATAAAATTTCAATTAATATGTATGTAACTTCATTGGGATTCAAAATTTATTTGAACCACATGCTATAGATTTAATTATTCTAGATGAAACAGCTCGCGTGTTTATCAATTTTTAATTTCGAAAAGATGCTACAATTCGAGTTGGTGCTGCACTTCCTTTACCGATTTTCATTGGAAATATGTAAAGTTTAGCACCTGCAATTGGAATTTTATTCATATTGGCAACATTTTCTAGGATAAACAATCTACGCCCTAGAACATAACCGTGACAGGGTGAACTGGTGCTTGTACCTGGATCAATGGACGCGGTATCAGAACCTACTCCTTTGATACTTCTATTCTCCGTCAACCACTTACAAGCTTCTGCTGAGAATCCTGGAAAGTGCAATTTTGTGGTGTCATTACTTGGGGAGCCTAGAAAAGCGTCACGGTCGTTCCACTTCTGCCCCCAACCGGAGTTCAATAAAACTATAGTCTCATTCAAACTCCTTAGTGTAGTGCTTTCCCAGTTCATGACATCCTCAACGGTAGCTACAGCGTCAGGACTGAGTGATGCTTTTCTAGTTATGTCTATGACAGCTGCTTTCCCGAAGAAGGAATGGGCTGGTATCTCATCAACTGTAGTTCCTCCTTTAATAAAATGTGCCGGAGCATCCATGTGTGTACCGGCGTGTGTAGAGGTTGAGAAATCCTCGTATTGATGCCTGTAAGAGAAAAGCAATCTTGAAAAAATAATAATATGATTAATAATTTATGACACAAGGAAATATTTCAAATTGACCTTCTCTTTATGCTGATCATCTGTCCAAATTGATTTAATAAAAGTACGTAAAAATCTAGTAAAAGCTAATAAATGCTTGACTTAGTGGAACTTCGAATATTTACTACAAATGTGATGACCAACGTGCTTAGGTTCCACTGTGTACTGAGATGAAAGATTTCTTGTTTAAGCTGCTATTTCACATTTAAAAAATCTTGAAAGAGTAATTTGCATCATAAGACGAGTATGGTGTGCCAAGGCTGAGAATTTCATTTAAAATGAAAAATTATCGTCAGTTTAGACCATTACCTTTTTTGCCTTTTACTTTTGTCGGGGGGATAAAAAATTATCAATTAATTTATGATAATTTTTTTTTTTTTTGGTTTTCACAGAAAAAGGAAATAATGTCTGAAGAAATGATAAAAAGTATTTTAGAAGTAAAGAAAAAAAAATGGATTTAGTGAGTTAGAAGAAGAAACTTTACTTAACTCAACAATTCCTGACCACAATCAAGTCCACAAATAAAATTGTCTATAATAATGTACCGACTACGAATTAATTTTAAAAAAAGGTCGTAAAATGAAAGACTCTTATATGAAAAAAAAGTGATAATCCACTTTTTTACTGCTATTAAAACTTTAGCTTTTTAAAAGCACTGCGTGTTTAAATCATATCTAAATACTTTGATCATTATTATTTTATACTATGCAGATTTGTTTTGTCTCGTTAAAATAAATCCTGATTAAAATCACTTACCCTGTCACATTAGTTACAGGACATGCGCTTTTTTTTTTAATAAAGATAAACCTTCCCTTAAAATAGATGTTATACACTAATGGGATGAATGATGACCTATTACAGTGCTTTACTATTTAAAAGCATCGAAAAATTCTTGTGGAACTAATTAAACCTGCAGAAATAGTAAACGAGGAAACATTAAATGCATTAAACGTTTTACGAGAAAGTGAAACAATGTTTTGAAAAGCTAAACAATCAACGTCAAGTAATTAAATATTTCGGTTTCACAATAAAGTGTGTCTAAATATGTCATATACGAAATAATTTTATTTATTTATTTAATTTAACCAATCTTGAATATGAATTTAACGAGCAGTTTTCTGTTTCAGGACCGTTTAGTTAAATAATATTTTATATTTAGTTAAATCAAATTATATTTTCTTTACTTTCTTACTATAGTAATGATTAAAAAACCTTATAGAGGTAAGTACAGTTAAGTGCAGATTTATCTTGAAAACTTCTTGGTTATGGTAAATCACTGCTGGCAATGAAGTACTAGCCGCGACTCGTAGCATTAATTTCATTTTTGCTGCCTTATGATACTGATTGTAGAGCAGATGAAGCACGTAAGTGACATTTCCAGGGTAAGTGACATTTTTTGATCATTAAAAATGCACGGAAAACAATGGAAAACAGCGAAACCATCATAAGATTTTTATACAGAGTAAGATTAAATTTATTTATTTACTTTTTTTTATGAAAAGAAAGATTTGCAAACAACTTTAAGATTAAGATCAATACTTACCATTTTGTGATCAAATTTTCACTGGGGCCTTTAACTAATTTTTCGATTTTATACCCACTAAATGTTGGGTAACGTAACGTATTTTCATCAAATACATAAGTCATATCAATTAGTTCCTTATTTTTAGGTCTAGCATTAATGGAATGGAAAATTAAAAACATGAATAAGAAGACAAATATCATTTTCATTTTAAAGGCGAAAGAGAAAACAATTTGTTTACGAATTGTTCCAAAATCTTACATGTTTCGCAAAACAAATATTTCTTGCATTTGCAAATCCTGATTTCGTATGTTTTATTTCACATAAAGGACTATTTCAATTACAGGAATAGAGAGTTTTGATTGGAGCATAGTAAATATGATGAAACAATAACTGAGTTGTTACCCTTCTGTGCAAATATTTTTAAAATACCCATATGTGTCGTGATGTTGATGCTGCAGAAAATAGTATGTGTATTAAATGAATAAATCAGATGTGCCAGTTTAGAATAGAAAAAGCAGCAAGCGATATGGTATTGAACATAAAAATCCTGGCTCCACGAAAACGAAAAAATGAAGAACACGAACTTCAGAGGATAATAAAAACTCTTCAATTCTATGCAAAATCAAGGCAAAAATGGTTAAAAATTTAAAAAATTAGTGACATCGTGGTTCATAAATTTACCAACTATTGAATTTGACGTAGTCGTGATAAAAAAGAAAATTTTACTGATAAATTTATCAGTATGAACAGTATGTAATTCTCATAAACAAGTTCTTGAGGGAAATTTTATCCTATTACGTTACTATTTTAACTAACATCTATGTTTATAAACATGAAATCTCTACTGAAACGACAGGCCTGATATCAATTCATGTCTCAATTGTTTCCAGCGTCTTACAAGCAGATTTCATCTCCAAATTATCGTCTAAGGGAATTTGTTATCAGTGCATCATCAGTTCACAAAGGAATTCGGCACACACTTATTTATAAATGTTTAAGCTTAACATTTCTATCCAGTAATAATCTGAAAATATAAAGTATATTTTCCGATGTAACTTCTCAGGAAGCACAGAATGAGGAGAAACATTAAGCAATACTCTAAATTATTAAGAAATTATAGGATTTACGTACAAAAATATTGTACACGTGAGGTATTGTTTCCTATGTATTTTCGCTCGCTTAAACGAATGAGATTAAACCCGAATCAAGAGGGTTAATACTTCAAAAGCTATAATGGATTTATTTTATGTAAAATTTTCTATTTTTGAACTGCATTTATTTGGAAGGAAACCCTTATAGCTTCAAAACTATTAATCCTATCAACTCGGATTTTAATTACTTAATTTTATTTGAGAAAATTACATCGAAAAATATGTTCAGATGGATTTTGGATAGAAATTTTTAATGCATACATTAGTACGTGCCAAAGGTAATACTTTTTATGCATAAAACTATTCAATCTTTTTAGCTATAAGTTTCATTAATCTTTAAATAGTTTCATACGTTTAACCATTAAAAATACATAGGAAACAATATCCCACTTGTTTAGAATGCAGTAAAAAAGGCGTAAATAGCTACAAGCACAACTTTTTACTTTTTGTATTATAAAACCCTTGTTACTTTTAAACTACAAATTGCTTCTAAACTCGAGAGTAGTAGCATTGAATTTAACGTATACATCGGGAACAAATGCTTCACTCGCCTGTCGGGCAGAAATTCAATGCTCCATTCAAATCACCACCATTTCTTCCAAAAACGGGTGATTTATACCATCACCTCCTACATCAGAAAGTCTCCACATAGTTTTTATAAATAGTCTGCGCAGACTATATTAAAAATGAACCAGTTGTGAGCATGAACCCAAATTCTATTTTAAAAATAATTGAGAGAAATTTATCATATATATTTGAGAATTGAATCTTTGGCGGTTGACAAATAAATAAGTCAAACCAATAGTTATAAATAAAAAAATTTTTTAAGCATATATTTGTTACCACTTTTTTATTTTACTAGATTTTGTATTAAAGAACTCTTTCGTACACTGGTTTACTTTCATGGTGGTCTGATCGAACTAACTGCAAGAAATCGTGTGGAGGCTTTCAGTTGTAGGAGTTTTTAGGTAGCATTTATAACAGCATAGCATCCTCAAAGAATCATCGGTATTAAGTTTTGCGAAGAAACACCCTTTTTTTTTCTTTTTAATTAGTGGGTTTTTAATGAAAGAGAATTTAATATAATACTTGCAGATTTTTTGCATATCATAAAAGATTTCCTTAAATGGAAGTGGAATTCAAGTTAAGTAATCAATTGTGAACGAAAATATTTTCATATTAGTCAGAAAATACACACCGATTTAAACATTAAGTTCAAAGTACCTAGTCCGCAGAGCTATTTGCTCTTTCATCGAAATTACATTATAAAATTATTTAAAAAAAGGGGGAGTGAGAAGATATTACGTCAACGTAAAATTGGATAAAATCATAGTATTATATAATCATACGTTTAAAAATTGGTTTTATTGTTTTCATTTCGAGTGGTGGTTGAAATGATTTTAAACAAGTTTTATAAATGCCAGAAACAAATTGGAGAAGATAGAGCAATAACTTATTTTAAAATATTATGAAAAATTCGAAAAAATTGACTGCATGCAATGTAGATGCATTATGAAACTAGAAAAGAACGCATTTTATGCTATAAATCTTGCAAATATTTAAAATATTTCAACGTACTAATAAGGTCAGTCTTTCCACGAACTTTACAGATTTAAAATTTGCTCGGAACAGTCAACAACTGCGGATTCTGCGTTCTTAATTTAATTTCATATAAAAGGGGTAAAGCTTTATATAAATAATATTTTAATTATTGTATTTTTAAATTCTTTGAAATGTTTTCGACCACCATAAAAAATAAATCAGTCATACAGAAAAAAATAAGTTGTTTAAATGATAGCATGCTTAAGCTCTAACAAATTAATAATTTTTCTTCTCGTACAATTGTATTTTAATTAATTTTTCACAACTACTTTGAGATTCCTTGCACTTACATTAGCAGAGATAAATTCACGATATATAGCTAAATAACCTATATCAATATAAGCCGGTAGTATTGCGCAGTCTTTTATTTCTGAAGCAGAAGAATAAAATGAGCTTTTAATCTGTTGAGAAAAACAGGTGTTTTTTTAAGATAAACATTATTAGTGATCTTTGGATACTTTGAACGCTTTCTTTCTAACCTTCTTTAAAGAATGTTTTTTTAGAAGTTTGGTTGAAAAAGAGTTTTTTTTTAATTGATACTTATTTAAGAATAAAACAATTTTCACATAATGACCAATGTAAACGAATACTTATTTTTGGTTATTATTTATTCTTTAGTTTGTTGCTCTGCTTCTCAGACTTCTAAAGGTAAAGAAGTAATTTTTTAATTAGTTTTAGATGTAATTTTAATTTATTTGCGAATAATAAAAATTATTATTCTCATGATATTTATATTTTAAAGGTCTAATGCTGACTGTGTTAATGAGGAAAAACAATGATATTAACTTTCTTAATTAATCGAACATACAAAGCTTACCATATTGTATGAAATCTGTAATCTATCGTTTTAGCAAGCAATAACGTATATTTTTTTAATACTCTTATTTACATAACTTTTATATTTTAAGAAAAATAATCCAACAACAAATTTTCCAGAAGAAAAAAAAAACTAATAACTTATGAAAGAATTTTTTTTTAATCATTAATTTAAAACATGTTTTGCGCTCATTCTGGACATGATAAATCCTATTATGACCAGTCGTACAAACATTTTAATAAATTAGAATGATTCCAATTTCTATGAAACTCATTGATTCAACCAATGCATCTCTTACGAGTAAAAATATATGTATTCAGCAACTTTTTAAAAATGGCCGACCGGTCTGTGTAAGGGGAAGGGAACTGTCCTTGCATTCGAAAGGTTTTTTGTTCGAATCCTGGGAAAGGCATGGATGTTCTTTCCTTCTCTGTACCACATGTCCTCACTGTGGGAGAGACGTGCCCCTGAAAGAGGCCAACAAAATCGTCCTGTATATGCCTGAATTGACGGATGTTAACACAGGTGGGCATTGGAATTTTTTTTTTTTTAAAAAACTTATTTTTTCTTTCAAAAATACAATTTTCTTTTTGAAAGTAAAAAGACGTTTCCTCTTATTTTGCGGAACCCAGAAAAGATTTTCACGTCTTGTCTTGTCTTGTTGGTTGGCCGGGGTGCCTGAGGCCGGAACGGCCCTTTACCCCTTCATCGTGAGATGAGTTCCTGGAGGTGTTTCCTTCTGGTGCTGTAAATCTAAAATTGAAAGTAGAAAAATTAGTAATGAGCAAATTGCTCATGTAGTATCACATAAAGTGATGCCATTTGTAGTTACATACATAAAAATACAGTAAGAAATAACACATAAAGTACAGTTCAAAAGTAAAAATTAAACTTCGAATGTGAAGTTTGTCCAGTATTGTACGCCCCTAGTACAATTATTCTCTGTCATCTCATTCATTATTCTCTAACATCTCTTCCATTCACACTAACCATACAGGTTCTATTTCTCATTCTCTTAATGCAAATCATAATGATTTTGTCAACGCTTATCAATCTTTTCCTATATTAGGATTGTCCAGTGTATTATAGTGCCATTATACAAGGTATAGGTCCATTGAAATTTAAGCTATACAGTAAAGGTTTTCACGTGGTATATATTAGTAGTATATATATTAATAATGGTTATACTTTAACCAGATGTCAATATGAAAGTATTTTTAAAGCTAGTGTGTGTAATTAGAAATTAAAAAAAAATAAAATCTAATTACAATAATTGCGAAATTCACTTTAATACTTTAATCAAGCACAATATATATATATATATATATATATATATATATATATATATAACGTCGTTGCCGAGTGGAAGGATTAAAACAGGTCTTAGGCTGGGAAGGAGGGTACAAAATTTATTTATTAATTATTAGACAACAGCAGTCATGAGAGTGAGTAAAAGAGAACACGAAAAGTTGCGCTCCTTGGTTATATGTTAGGGAAAAGCTTGCAAAGTAAAATCCGTAAACTGTTTTAATTTAGGGAAAGAGGGAAGTCTTAGTAGTTGCTATTAGTTTATGAAATAGATCGAATGTTTCCCACACAGAGCAAAGGGAAATATGTCCTGCTTTGAATTAAATGCATACTTGTGCCAAAAATAGATTTAAGAACAGGATGTGGCTTTTAAAAAATTGAGAAAGTATTTCGATTAGAATAATAATTAGCATGAAGTTTTATAGCAAGGAAACTAACATAAAAATATTAATTGAAGCTTTTTATGTTACATGTATATATATATATATATATATATATATATATATATATATATATATATATATATATATATATATATATATTATGTCATTATTTATATATATGTCATTATTTCTAAGAGCTTCAAGAATGTTCTTTCAAATTGTGCCGATAGTTTAGTTACATGAAATCTTCTAAAGCATTTACGGCTGAAAAATGTTTACGTATAGTAAGTCTAGAAGTGTTAAAATATTTTTCTCCAACCCGTGTAGGACTTGAACGTATGCATCAGAAACTTCAATACAGTAATACAGAAAGAAAAATTTCTCTGTGCTTTTTTAAGAAAATGTCTTCTAGTTGTAGCTACGGATTGTCTTTGAATGTTTGATAAATTTGATATAAATTTAAAGTTATTTTTCACACCACTTGTAAATTCTTCCAAACCTCACAGGAGACACGGCTTTTTTCCAGCTCTTGTGGTGAGGCTTTTAAAATCAAAATTTCCACAAATTCTGAAAGTTTAGCTCTTAATTGTGTTAAAAAAAAGTGTTCAGCTGTTTAAGAAATTGTATTAGCTGTCATCTATTGATGTGTATTCATTACCTTATTCTACCACTCTCTAAGTAGTGGAGAAGTGGGGATACTTAGTATCCACTCGAGTGAATTTCAAAAATTTCTGTCTGTGATTATATTATTAAATTGCTTAAGATCTGTAGCATGCAGAAACTAATCACGGATTAGGAGTCAATGACTCAAAAATCCCGAAACTCCGTCCGAAAAATAAATGTTCCAGTGCTTAATTTATGCAAAGCAAACGAATAAAATATTTCTCTGGAATTAATTCAATATTATTTTGGTTTTACTTTCACTATAGAATCTCCCTGTCATCCTAATCCTTGTGGAGTAGGAGCTTGTGTAGAGATTGGTGACAGTTATACGTGCATTTGTCCCGCTGATGGAGTTTCTTACGCTGAAAACTGTGGTATTCTAATTTGTTTTCTTTTTCTTTAATTTATGACTTCTTAGTAATAATTTTATTTAGGCACTTCTCTTTAACTGGATGACCAACTGATAATTTTTTAGCAGAACCTTAAATTGTTCATGTAGGCAGAAATATGAAGTGTAATCTTTTTTGACGTAAATTCCTTAAAATCTTATTAAGAATTTTCGTCTTTAAAAATGATTTAGACACATTTTTTTAATTGGATGTCCAAGTTATAATTCTTTATCAAAACCTTAAAATTGCTCGCAAAAGCTGAAATATTAAGTGTTTGAAAGAACTGTTAGGCGTAAATATAATTTTTTTACTAAATTTATATTTTTATTTTTATTTTATTACTGAATAAAAATATTTTTTGTTTTAAGCTGCCCTTTGAATTTGCCTAGCTTAGCCCGTTATAAGTAAAAAAAATTCTAGCATTTTCCAACTAAAATGTTTTTGAGAATGAGATTTTTATTTGTAAAAAGAAATTCATTATTCAACTTACCTAAAATTAATTTGGTATTTAAGACCAACATTTGATGGAAAGGTCGGTTAGGTTTTCAAAATTTTATGAACTGTTAAGAATTGGCAGCAAACTCAAATTGCTAATCTCATAAAATAGGCCATTTATAAATTATCTGTTAATTGGTTAAGATGAATAATAACTGGCAATAAATAATAATAACCAACGAAGAGGGTGAAAGTGATTAATTTAAGCTAATTTGTTACATTTAACGGTTATTAATAATAATAACCAATGAAGTTTGTTAAATGTAATATTTTCGCATATTTTCAAGCTTTTGCAACACCATGAATAAATAAACTGATTGTTTAGTTTAGATTTTAGGCTCCCAATTCTTTCTTTGTCATTTTCTTGCGAGTATATTACAGTTTTTCACAATACAAGATAGTTTATTTAACGTATTTTGCAGCTGCACAATAGATAACGTTTTAGAGAAGTCATGAAATCACGTTTTAACCACTACTTAGACATGCTCGAAACAAAACAAAACAAAAAGGTAAAAATGAAATCTATTCCGAATGTCACAATAGCTTTTCCTGCCAAAATAAATAACTTGTTTAAAAATATGTAATATTTCAGTTCAAAGCAGTTATGCATTTCTATTATTTTTTTGAAAAGTGATGTGATTAAAAATTAAAGTATACCCTATACTAATGTTGTTTTTTTTTTTTTAAATTAAGTGCCTCTACCCGGAATACATTTTCTAGGTATACCCTACACTGATGTTTTTTTAAATTAAATGTAACTGCCCGGAATACATTTGTCCGGTATATCCTACACCGGTTTTTTTTAAAGTTAGTATCGCTGCCTGGAACCCATTTGGCCGGTATGCCCCATACTGATGTTTTTGAAATGCCACTGCTTGGTATAGTATAGGCTGTTCCCGGTATAGCCAAACCATAAGCTGTTTCAGCATACTCATCAGCGTCTCTAAATGCTGTTTAAAATTTTTCTCTCGTTGTAGTTAACACTGAATGCAGTGCAAGTTCGCGTTTTTATTTTTCACTTTGACCAAAAGAAGCGATAATTGTTAATTTTGGCATTTTTATCAATAATAACCGGTTTATCTCTTCAACCGTAACACATATACAAAGACGCACACCCATGTCCCAATTCAAAATAAACCGTTTAATCACATTTATAAGACTTCATTGGTTATTATTAATAATAACCGGTTGTTATTAAGAATTACCGATAATTATTAAACACAATCGGTAATTATTAATAATAACCGGATTTATCACTTTTACAGTAACAAATTCCATGTCATAGATTAACCTTGAATCAATGAATATTAAGGGAAAGTGTTTTGCATAGTTTCCGTTCTGTTAATTTTCGTACACTTATCGAGCACCTTTCGCACACTCGTGATTTTATTTATCATACACTTTGATCTGTAAGTCACATTACTTCTTTCAGATATAGAAACTATAAGTAAATAAAAATAATTGTCTTTTTAAAAGCTTAGTTGCCTTCAAATGTAACTCAGAATTTAATAACGTGTATATCAGTCTAATAAGCCGTGGAACTAGGGTAATAATAAGTCTAGTAGATTTCTATACATTTACAATCTCGCTTCATACGAGAGTAAATTATCTCAAATCTCTTCTTGATAAGAAATGCATGAATACATTTTCCCCAAACAAATACAGCTGACAGAATTTATCTTCGATTTTAGAATATATAATAACAGATTGCAGTAAAATGAAATACAACATTTTAATTTTTTATTTCGACGTTTTTCTTACACTCCCAAATTTTTATTTTATTTTATATATTCATTATATTCATTCCTTTTTTTAAGTTATTTAGGTTTTTATAATTTTTTTGCGGACATTTTTATTGTTTACTTATGGTAAAGCAGGAAATTTTTAGTGCAGAGAATACCGGGAAATTATTCTTAATATTTAAAAAAAATACATTGTCGTCTATCGTTGCATCGTGCCATGTAATAACTGCTATTATTATTAACATCAATGTAGGGGATATCGGGCAATGCTATTAATGTATATTATTTATTGTTTCTTAATAAACAGATTAATCGGGGAAATAACTTATTTTATGTATTTTATGGGCCTTTTTGAACAGTTAACACTTCTACGTTATTCCCTAAACTTTTACATGCAAGTTAAAGGACCATTCACTATAAAGTATTTTCAAACCATACTATAAACTAGTTAATCATTATGAATTGCTGAGAAGTTATCGTTGCCATCCTCTAGAAAATTTTGGATTTTGAAATTTCTTCTATGCTTGTTCAATATTCATATTTTGTCTCATATTCATACTCATCGCTGTGTTCATATTTTGACAAAAATAGTAGTTTTTTTTTGACAACGTAAAGATTTTACGACATTTTAAAATTTTAATTTTTGTGACTAAGGATAGGGTATTTTCAATTTGAGAAGTAGAATACGTGATTAGGCTTAACACAGTGATTTAAATAACTTGTTTTCGCTTGTACACGTGAACGTGCTTGGCGGATTAGTGCTACAACAAATAAGCTTGGTCTATTATCACGCTGAATTGATTTTCGAAACAAATTTAATTGGACACCTGTATAGAGCTGAAGCTACGATTTCCCTCCTCATGACGTCACTCTGTCTACAGATCTCGGAGATCGCAAGCAAAGATATGATAACTTTGCATCTTTCTCTTGTAAAAGTAAGTTAGACTTTTTCTGGTTATTAGCCTTCAAACTTTACGTAATTAACACATTATTTCCGTTCATAAACATAGTTCAAAAAAAACTTTCTTGGTTATTATATTAAAAAAATACCATTTTAAACTTATAAAAATGTTTTGCTAGTTGGTGAAAATAACACGATAAATACTTTATTTTAAAAAGTTCAGTTTTAAGTTTAACTATTAAGAAAAATGAAGGCATATATCGACACTTTTTTTTTTATCTACATATTCTTTTATAAAGATAAGTTAAGTTAAATTTAGAATCCCTGATTTTAAAATATGTCGTTAATAGCAATTTGTTCATACTTAACCATTAGGAAACATCAACCTTAAACGCTAATTACTGAAGCAAAATAATAATTTAGGTTCATAATGACATTAGAAATTTTACAATTGTTTATAGACATTTAAATTTACGATGATATAATATATAGATATTTAAATTGAAGAGAATATAATCTTTAAAAAAAATCATAAATATTTAGAATAACTACATTAAAAAATATGTTATGAAATTAGGAGAATTTCAACTATATACTATATATTTTATTTATACTTTTTACTTACATTTTAATTTTCTTTGACTTTATCTATTTTTTAATTCTTTTCACCTGCCTTTCTTTATGAAGTAGCGAGGCGGTTTCTATTTAGATAATGAATTTTTATAAAAGTTCTTTACGACAGAATAAACGTATTGCGGTTTTATATTAACTGTGTCATTTCGGAATCCATTCTTTACATAGTTGTTCATTTACTTTAGGGAACACGCGAAAAATTATACTTTTTCCTTTTGTTTTCATATCAGAATTTTTGCAAGTTGCAATCGCGCAAACTGGCATTTCGATAATAGTTTTAAATTCTTGTAAATTCACTGCAAAAACTGAGGAAAGTCATTATAGAAAATAACAAATGTCTTAGAATATCTCGCAAAAAGAAATGATCCAATATTAGTTAGAGCTAGTAAGGCCAAACGCTCCGTTCTTGAAGTAAAAGTGCGAGCTTTGCGCCAAAGTGACGTCACTAGAGTGACGTCGGAGGATCGGAGCGGCAAGAGATACTTCAAAGGAGTGAACCAGCCCTTCTATTCTCTTTAGCCCTGAGGTCGAACCTGATTGGCTTCTGAATCTTGTCGTAAAAGAATGCTACGTTTTTACTACGATGACGTTCCTCGCAGCTCTTTAGATTTTCTTTTAGTACTTTGTTCGCACTTTGGATGTTTTGTAACTTTAATTTTTTGATTATTATTTTTTTCTGTTTTAGTAACAGTAAACTGTCACCCGAACCCTTGCAAAAATGATGGAGTGTGTGTATCTTCATCTGGAGCGACTACGTACGAATGTGTTTGTCTGGAAGGTTATAATGGGACAAATTGTGAAACTGGTAAATTATTTTGACTTTTGTTTTATTAATCACTTTAAGCGAAAAAAGTACTTGTTTGATAGCAGAAAGAAGAAAATTAGTAAAAGTTATTGTAGACAGCACTTTTCTGATAAAAGAAAAATTCACAATAAGATTTAATTTGGCACAATTTTAGCAATAGTAATCACACAGAAAAAAATATCCTCCTCCACTTTTCACGAATCTATTAGAAAGTACGAAAAGTTGAATCCTGAAAGTTTAAAGGAATGTTTCTGGTTGCTTCTAATGACATATGTGCAAAGCTCCCAAATTATAATACCCTAGTATCAATTTTTATGCCGATTTTAAAATGGCACCTTTGTTGTTGTTGTGTCCAATCCTTCACAATATAGCCTCAGCTATATCAAATCCATTAGTCCAAATTCTCTGGCAAAGTTGCACACCAAAATTGGTCGCAAGAGAATGTTATCCAAGGAGAATGCGAGATTATCATTCATGTGGTCGGGGGAAGAATGCTTCAATTTGCACTTGCTACATGATGGGAAGACTTTTCACCAAATTAGTAAAGTCAAACTTTTTAAATGGCTACTGATGAACTGTGAAACTGCCCATTGATCCGATATATCTTACCTGAACTCTAGAGCACCTCCAAGGTTTTTTTCTGCCACAGGAGGGATTAACCAGAGTTGCCTGTCGCAGTTTCTCTTCAGGGAGAAATTTTTTTGATTGGTAATGAGGTAGTCAGATGTTGTAGCCTAAGTAGTGTCTCCTTTTAGCTTGGCGATCTGCGACTTTATTACTAGGAACCCCAACATGTAATGGGATCCATTGTAAGAGGAAAAACAATAATAATAATAATAATGATGATAAATTTTACTGTTAAAATTGTTTTTTTTTTAAATAAAAAGGAAGATAGATTAATTAGCTAATCCATTTCATGGTTCAGATTGGACTCGATAAAGCACAAGTTTGCCAAACTTCCTTAGTGTAAAGAAAATTGGTACCGAAAATGGGGAGAATTACCTTACACCAAAGATGTTTAGTGAAACACTCAATGTTAAAAAAAAGTTGAAGCATAACAACACCAAAAATTGTGGCACTTATTTAACAAAATTATTTAGTGACGCAATCACAAGGGAAACTAGGGAGGTGTGACTCGTCAATTTTGAAATAAACTAGTAGGATGTATGCCTTATGAAGAATAATTTTAGGGGGCAACATTCGTTTCGGCCCATAGAGGGTCCTATGAGAGATAAAAAATAATTAAGTATGTAGAAAAATCGGTATTTCATTATTTCAATGCAGACTATTAGTTATTGTAATTATCTCATACTCCAATTAATTTTGTGGTACTTTCACGTACTATATAATGCATATTTATTGTCAAAATTGATTTCGAAAATTTTACATATCTGTAGTTTTTCAGAAAAAAAAATTGGCATTTTAAAAAAAATTGGCATCAAATTTTTAAATTTTTTTTTTTTTCAAAAAGTTTTCCAATATTGACTGATGGAATTTTTTCATATTTAATGTGTATCCGAAAATGTGATTTATAGAAAAAAAAATTTCTTCGTATTGTTAGATCTTGCAAAAAAATCTGAAATAATTTATGTGATTGCATAAAATTAAATTGCATTTATAAAAATGTTTTCAAATTTGTTTGGCGGGAAATTTGAACTTAAAAAATGTTTAATATTTCAATTCGATTTTTTTTATAAAAGATCAACTGTACTGTATGCACAAAGTATGTCACTTTAAGTGGAAAATCCGTTGATAGCTATGTCCTGTGAATTGTTCAATATTTTGTCAAAACATTGCTATCTTTATAATATTATTTTTATATCTGATATCCTAGCTAATTTTTGAAATATTTAACTTTAAAAGTTGGCATTAGCTAGAATATCAGGTATAAAGATAATTGTATGAATAATATTTCAAAAATAGGAATGTTTTGACGAAATATTGAACAATTCACAGGACAATTTTTTTTAATAATATTTTAATTTTTTGGCAAAAAATTTAAATTTTTTTGAAACTTATTTTTTTTTCCATTTTTTTACCAGTTGTGCAATAAAAAAAAATTAAGAAAAAAAATGTGTCGATTAAAGCGACAAATACTTACAAATTTTGTTTATATAGTACGGTTGACCTTTCAAGAAAAAAAGAAAATCATTGAAAACTGAAATATTTTTTTAAGTTCAAATTTCCCGCCAAACAAATTTGAAAACATTTTTATAAATGCAATTTAATTTTATGCAATCACATAAATGATTTCAGATTTTTTTGCAAGATCTAACAATATGAAATTTTTTTTTTATAAATCACATTTTTGGATAGTTTCCCTTTTTAGTTTCCCTTGTAAATATGAAAAAATTCCATCAGTTTGGGAAAATGCGTATTATATTTCGACTCTCATATAAATGAAATTTATTACTGTTTACTAGTTTTAAAATTGGAAAATTTTTTGAAAAAAAAAATTTAAAAAATTTGATGCCAAATTTTTTTTAAAAATGCCAATTTTTTTTATTTTTTTTTCTGAAAAACTACAGATATATAAAATTTTCGAAATCAATTTTGACAATAAATATGCATTATATAGTACGTGAAAGTACCATAAAATTAATTGGAGTATAAGATAATTACAATAACTAATAGTCTGCATTGAAGTAATGAAATACCGATTTTTCTACATACTTAATTATTTTTTATCTCTCATAGAACCCTCTATGGGCCAAAACGAATGTTGCCCCCTAAAATTATTCCTCATAAGGCATGCATCCCACTAGTTTATTTCAAAATTGGCGAGTCACACTTCCCTAGTTTCCCTTGTCAGCGTAAAAAAATTTTGGCGCATCTCAGCTCCAAAAAAGATGGCAATTACTTTGTACCAAATTTGTTTAGTGAAACACCAGGCACAACTCTTATTTCTTGGAGGCTTTTGAATTTTTTGATATTCATATCGCGCCAATATTGATTATTTTGGAAGTGAAAGTAATTTTCGAAAGGAATATTGCTATGACAGTTTGATGTAAGACTTATTCACCCAGTATCCTAAAAAAGAAAAACCGGAAGTATTGAAGTCCTCCTCTGACGTCATAACTAACTTCTCAGATCTGCCATCCGCTGATAAAAGAGAGAACCAAGGTCAGAAATAAATTGAATTCCACTAGAATGAGCTATACAACTTACGAATTTAGATGCTTGATTTAAATTACTCTTTTTAAATTTTATTCGAATTCTAAATTTAGTATTAGTCCGAAATAAAGTGTCTCTTCACAAATTTTTTTGAGTTATTCAAGATCATATCTGGGGAGATATAATATCACAGTTCTTACATCTCAGGAAGAAGAGGGAGTACTCACAAAACCTTTCAGAATATTGAGTCTGATGATCACCTTTATCCGATTAACCTAACTTGCAGTCTGTCTATGGAAATAACTCCCCTCGCCATTCATTTGGCATAGTAGCAGTAACTATGGTTACGAGGTATAACTATTTCAAGTCGGGGTGTTAGGTCAATATTTAAGACATGTTTTGGCTCGTGTCAGATGAAGAAAAGAAATATGGGGAAATAGAAGCTCGCCTCTTTGAAATTTGTTTTCTTTTTTCTTTTTTTTCCATAGCAGCAGACAATCTCCGAGTTTGTGGCAAGGGGAGTCCTTTCTATCGACAAAACGATACTGTTATATACCTAATAAGTAGAGGATTTCTGTCCTCCTTCGTTATCGTTTCATAACATTGCTTATTAGGAACATAAAAAAAAATGTATTGCTTTATTTTTATTGGTATATTAAAATTTTGTTAGCTTTCTAAATGTTTAAAATTTTTCAGACATTCGCTTGTGCCATCCGAATCCCTGTAAAAATGGATTTCCATGCATGGTTAAAGATGGTAAAGAAATTTGCAAATGTCAATCACCTTATAGAGGAGACAATTGTGAAATAGGTACTTTTAACTTTTACAATTAAATTAATAATTATTAAATCAGTAATAACGATTAACAACATTTTACCATTGCTTTTAATTGCTTTAATAAACTTATTATTATATATATATACATATATATATATATATACATATATATATATATATATATATATATATATATATATATATATATATATATATATATATATATATATATATATATATATATATATATATATATATATATATATATATATATATATATATATATGCTCTCCTTATTATATTCCTTGCATAAATTTAGTGTATAATATTTTTCATTATTCATTTCTTATAAATTTTTAAGTGTATTTTTTATTATTAAATTGAACAAAAATATATTATTTTGCAATGTCTAGATGTTCGTACGAGGTGAAAAGGCGTAAATAATCAATAAATTAGTAATAAACAACTCTTCGAAATCATGCTCTAAACTCAAAGACTTATACCAACATAGTTAATAGAGCTAAAATAATTATTTTTCCCATCTAGGTGGCTTTACCTTAATTATATTAAGCAAAACACGTTTTTGGTCATCAATAAAAATTAAGATTAAATGTAATCAGAATCATTTATCACGATGCTATTGGTCGAGACCTAATCATAATTTCAATCAAGGGATTTTTTTCTAGTTTCCCCTTAAATTTAGAAGAGCAAAAAACATTATCTAATATAAAATTCCATATTTTTAATTAAGTTTTAATATGTGCAAAATACATAATTCCTATATTAGTATATTTAGTACCCTTTTAAACTGCAGAAATTATCCTAATATCAGTAGTGCATGTTACCAAAAATAACTGCCTTTTAGTTCATAGCTTATTTTATTTTAACTTTTAAGTATTACCTATTACCAATATTAATAAAGTATCATTAAGTTCAATAACAATATGAGGATTTTTTTTTACGTTTCTTCGTACAATTTCTGTTGATATCAAATTATTTAGTTTTATAGAAAAATGTTTTAAAATAACTATACACAAAATTAACACACGAGGAGCTTTGGAAGAGCTAATTTTGGGAACGTAGTCAGCCTATGCTACCACCTTCATATTAATAATTCGCGATCGCAACGCTCGAGTACGCCGTCTAGCTGGAGCCTGTAAATATCAGACATTAATTTATCACGTTTTCATTTAGTTCCATCAAAATCATTGACTGAATCAGACGCCATTTCTTAGCAGCAAATAAGAAACAAAATTTCCCTAAGGAAAAGGCCGAAGAACTTGAAAAAAATCTTCAGAATATTAGTAAATCTTTCAGGAACAGAACACGCCAAACATTTGAAGAAAAATTCCTCAATAATTTTTAATTTCTATTATCAACAAACTTGCAACTGATGACTTCCGATTTCGGATACTGTTACAGATGTGTGTATTAAGGTAAAATGCATTTCTTCTGTCTTCAATTCATTACGAATTAAAGTGAAGTCAACATTGCTTTCGTCATTCCAGTGAATAAATATGAATTCGGAACATACAGAATTGTAATAGTTATAGCATATTCTTCTTCTTTATTGACTAGTATATATTTCTGTATCCATATAATTCGGAAAACAACAATAAAAAATTATCCAAGTTACTTGAAATAGTGCCATTTGTGCTGATTCTTAATTAATTTTAATCGTTTTCTTGGTAAGTATTTTTTAGTTTTGAAAGAATAAGTTCAACTAGAATTCAGCTATTCTGTTTTTAGCTACATATTCAAATTCATATCAATTATAAAATTTTGCTGTGTAGTATGTTATCTAAAAGTAATGAAGGGATAAACTATGTATCTATTATTTGAGAATAAAGTTTTCAAACAAGGAACTTATCATTTTGGAATTCTCCGGGAATTATAAATCAGGTAAGTGCACTGATCTTTACAATAAAAAATTTGCCTGTAAATATTTTTTTTTTCATTTGATGATGGCTCTCTACAGAATTGTTTTTTACGTCTGATTAAGAACTATAAGAATAATAAAAAAAGAAACAATATGAAAGTTTTTATTTCAATGTAAAGAATTCTTAAAATCGTTTTTTTATCCTAAGAATTCTTTATTTTCCGTTTTTTAGTTTATAATTGTTTGATAAAAATTGTTCTCAAAATACTTTTTTTTAAAAATTAAATGGTATAACATTATGTGTTTATGTATAGTTCTTGTATATTCCAATGTTTGAAGTAATATGATTCAGAAAAGTATGGAATAAAAATTCGGTACTTACGTATTAACGCCACCGCCGCTACAGATTTGGCGGCTTTTAAGTGCCGCCAATCTACACTTAAAATTTTGCGACAATTCATAAAATAAAACACTTTATTTAAAATCAAAATAGTCGATCGGATTTCGGTGGAAAATGAGCCGATATAGAGTTTAGCATAGATTCAAAACAATCATATCGCCATATGAACTCTGATAAATAAGATTCCAAATGAAATAACATTTCCAAAACGTACGTTTACCAAGATAAAGTTTCATGTTGTGGGAATTGGTACATTTTCGTTTTTTCGGTAAAATATTTCCCTCCTGAAAAAATAAAATTGCATCTTGTTTTGATTTTGGCAAATCCCCAAGACGAATTTTCGTAGCGCTAAAAATGGCGACAAAAAAGAATTGTTTTTTTGTTTTTGTTTCGTCAGCATTCTTTATTTTACGTTTCTTAGTTTCTAAATAATGATTTTTAATGAAACTTGAAATTGTTTGATCAAAATTGTTGTCAAAAAACTTTGTTTACCAAAATTAAATTTCATAAAATTATGAGGCTTATGTATACTTTTTGTTCATTTTAATTTTTGAAGTAATATGATTCTTAAAACTATAGAATGTAAAGTTCAAATGGCCCTTTCATGTTATATCATTAAATTTAGTAATACTATTTCTCGGGCATTAGGTTTTAACTCTTATAAGAATATACATATTTTTTTCTGTTAATGTACAAATATTTTTTCGATGTGTTTTGGATATTCCTTCTCTAATAAAAAGAGATACCATTTTGTTTTCGTTTGCATAAGAAAGAATATCAAGCATTTTTCTTTTTTAAATTTAATTAGCCACATTAAAGAAGGAACGTTGCAATGCTACGTGCTACATTAACGACGTCTCTAGAGTAAATGAATGACTGTTCATATAGAAATCGCAGGTATTAGTCTCATACAACAACGACCCCTATAGTTCGTTGCGATCGCGAATTGAGTTTATCTAACATAACGGATAAGAATTATTTAATATTGAAGAACGTGCAACATACTTTTGAGAGTTAGAAGCTAGCAAGCATTACTGTTGTTATCTTGAAAAAATATTTGAAAAAAAAAGTCGCCTGTTGCTTAATTTTTATAAATGGCATCATCTAAATCAATTAAAAAAATATGTTTTACAAACAACTCTTCCGAAAGATATGAAAGAAATATTAGTACGATTTTTAGCACAGGGGAGATAGAATGGCCACTATCAAGACCAATCTCTAAATTTCGTGACGCTAGCTTTAACGGTTTAGGAGTTATAAGAGAGAAACACATATATCGAGTTCATCATTTCAATATCATAGATTTAGTTTATCTGTTAGCATTCAGAGAAAAAATACATTTGTAAAGATCTTTTTTTAGACACTGAACTAATTTAAGAATTTAATTACTTTTCTTAATTTTGCATTGCATCTTTAATATTTGCTAGCTTCGTCTTATAGTTTTTATAATACAAGTAACCTTTTAGTCAATTCTTTTAATTTAAAATTCTTGAGGTTGTATTGAGGTTGATAGAAATCTACCATAGAGCAACCAGCATAGAGATTTTGTTTTTGAGATGAACAGGTTATTTTTTCTACACTTCAAATAAATAAGTATATATTCAGGATGTGAATGATATCGGATTTTATCTAAAAGCATAGCTGAGCCTAAATTTTATGACGTAAAATGAATCTGAAATTGAGGCTCATTGATGAGGTTATTTTAAGTGCAAATTATAAACTCATTTTCTACCTTAGGTGTATTTTTTTAAACATCTCAAACTCAAAATACCCCATAATGTTTGTAAAGTAAATTAAAACAAATTTGTTCACCATGACCGATAAATAGTTTAAACACATATATCAATGTTCAAATAATCTTTTGATTATGTTCTTGTCTTGAAAGCTTAATCCAAATTCGATACGATTTCAAAATTTTTCTTTCAGTTCACTAACAGTAGAAAAGTTTTTCGAAAAATAATCTCAAATGCTATATAGGGTATGATTTGTTATTAATATACAGCAAATGATTTTGAAAATGATTACAATGTTATTAATTAGTTTAATGTTATCGTAACTAAAAATGTGAATTAAAAAAAAAGCTCATTTTTATGTACTTATAGGGCCTTGCACAAATAACCCGTGCAATAACGGAGGGAAGTGCACAATGTACTCAAAAGTACCAAAATGTGATTGCTTACCTGGATTTTATGGAGAGAAATGTGAAAAGGGTAACTTGAAATTTCTTATCACGTCTATTTTTTTTCTTTAAATCTACAACAAAAAGGATGTGTTCTGTAGTAATCCTTCGTAGTATGGATTTTTTTTTTAAATTTTCCCCATGAAAAAAAAGGTATGCTTATTAAGGACTCAATATCTTGCGAATATCTGCATATATTCGTAACTGAGCCATGGAGTAATGAGCGAGCCGTGACAGCTGGTCACAGAATTACATTTTTGCAAATTTTATCCTTTCCCTCGTAAAGCCACCACATCAAAATTCTCTGTCGTTTAGGCGTCGTTGCACACCGGTTTGTGTCCCGGGTCCAGTGCTGGGCAATATACTCCAATGGTTCACATATATTATAGTTTTAAATAAAAAGCATTTTGCCAATACATTAATCGAAACGGAGTAGGCGATTATGTAGGATTTATCAATTCCTACTTATCGCTCGGATTGTATTTATAAAAAAAAATTAGCTTATGAAATCCACATTATGTGAATCGATAAGCAGAAATAAATGTGAATTAATTTTACCCGTTGATGAGACTTTATTGAGAGTTTTTTTTTCTTTTACTTTTAAAAATTTCTACGTAAATATTCAAATTTGTAACTGGCAACATATAATCTCTCTCTTCCTTCTTGACATCTACACTCACGCGAGCTTATGAAGAAATGAAGATATCGAGAGAAAAATCAAATTTTCTACTACAAGGGATTAAATAGTCAATGTTTAATGCCAAAATGGTGAAAAAAATCGCAAAAAACAGTTAAATTTGCTATGACGTTTGAACAAAATGTAATTCTGATCAGCGTTCTCAAAGAGATTTCTCGCCTGAATTATCTAACAGATTTTTTTTACATAAACATTTGAGTTCCCAATTTTTTTTAAAATTTTTCTATCAGTTTGTCTTAAAAGAAAAGTGTTAGTATTTTGAGGACGTTGGAAAAAAATATTTTATTTGATGATGCTGTTGATAATATTTCTAAACTGGCAGTAAATTTGTTACTTTAAATAACATTCCATGTTTTTATAAATGCATCATTTAATTTTTCTTGATCACTTATTGTTTGGATGGAAGTTTGATACATACAAATATCTGCCCACCTTTAATCTTTCCGAAGATGATATACACCCAGTAGTAGTATGATTAACAGTAAATTACATTCATAAGCAATATAGTTCGTTCACCAGGAGTTGGCACTTGGCTCCACCTCCTCGGACGCAGAGTTCATTTCAGAGCGGGAGTAAAAAGAGAAACATCTCCGCTTTTGAAATTGAGACAACCCTTAATGCGCGCCAAACACAAAAGTGAACTTTTTTCCAGTCACTTACTTTGCTTTATCATCTGTTATTGTACCTTTCGTTTCTCTAGATAGTTAAACATATTTTAAATTTAAAAACTGCTGTTTTCCCAGCGAAATGTCTCAAAAAGGACAAACTATTCACTCAAAAGTGAGAAATATCATAAAAAATGGAGCGAAGTATCATCAAATTTACGAAATATTTAATGTTAAAAAAATGCAGACGAAGTTTGCGAAATAAATATTTTTGCCATACGATCGCCAAATAGCAACCTTTTTCAGGATTGCTCACAATCTTCTCCCGAAAATAGCGAAATAATATCGTCGCATACCACGTGATGAAGGCGGAGCTAAGTGCCAACTCCTGGAGATCGAGCTATAATTTACTTTTTATTTTGTGTAAAATTAAATCAACTTATGTCGTGTAATTATCCATATTTATATATGTATGTGAAATTTATTTAAATGTAGTGGTGGTTAAAATCATTTGGAATTTAGTTCATAGGATGCAAAGAATAAATAGCAAGCATACATTAAATGTAAAACTACTACTTTAAATACAAAAATAAAATTTTACTCAAAATGCGTAAAACTTAGCATGTATGCATATTAGATTATTATTTAAATTGAAGTAGTTGCATAATTCGGAATTCTGCAAATTGCTTTGAAATAGGATTGTTTGCTGCAGATTGAATATCTTTTTTCGGACTTAAGGAATCTCTGAATTGGATTCTACTAAAAAAACTTGCAACTTCTATTTGTTTTAAAATTTTCTGTTTCAATTTACTACATCTGGAAAGAAATGGCAAATATTTTAGGGTAGGCGCTAAGACACGATTTTGATTTCTTGCATTTGGTATAATATCGTATTTCAAAAAATAATAATATGAATTAAAAATGCGACAAAGCAGATTACTAATTTTTTTATAGAATGTATTTTAATCTATTTGAACATGTATAGATATTTGTGCAAATTTTCATTAACAATTGTTTTTATTGTCTGCAGACGTCTGCTACTTAAGAGATGTTTGTAAGAATGGAGGTACGTGCCGACCTGATGGAACCAACAAGTTCAAATGTGAATGTAGGCCACATTATTACGGAACATTTTGCGAGAATGGTAAAATTTTAATTGGATGTTTCAAGCGATTTTCAATAGTTTTAATACATTTATGACTTTTTTAAATTATTAGAGAGCAGATTCTACTTAAAATGTATCATTGCATTTTTCACTGCGACACATCTAGACTGTTAATAAATGAGAAAAATTGAATATTTGAATTCACTAAGTTGTACTCGTTAGGGGATAGATCTAAAATTTTTTTTCTTTAAAATTTCGATAAACAACAAAAATTAAAATAATTAATATCACAAGGAATTTATTATTAAAATTTTGAAGCAAATGCATTTTTTAATATTGCCGGGAAGATACTTACATTTGTTAGACGAATAAAATTTGAACAAATCGTTGAACTTTTGAACTTTGTTTAATCCCAATAAGTTGTTTAAATAACTACAAATCTTAACCAATCTCATCTATGAACTTTAAAATCGAGAAAACTTGCTGACATGGATGTAGGAATACCTTAATTGTTCTTACAGCCCCTTGTTGCTTTGTCTCCTCCAAGGAAAGTCAAATCTTCTTCTTGGACATCAATTTCTAAATGTTAGTCTAAAGTTGAGTTCCTGCTTCAGTTAGCATTCTGACCCGTAAACTGTTGGAAAATAATGCTCAGGCTTATCTCATATAACTGACGGATAAGTGAACTGACCTCATTTAACTTAATTCACCTCACATAACTTGATGATTGCAACTAATAGATCTATTATGGAAAAAAATGAAAGCATTAAAAGGCTAACAATCGCATTTTGCTAGTAAAGTTTTACATTTTACAGCAGATGAAACTATACGCTTAACAGGACTGCAAACGTACACAAAATTTAAATGTTCTATTGATGAAAAGGTGAAAGTTCTGATTGACAATTATTAACAAAAATTTCAAATTGGAAGTGCTGTAATAAGCACAGAGCATAGAAAATAAATTACGATTCCCCAAAGAATGAAACTGTGCGCAATTGCAGTAAAATAGAATTCCGTTTTAAACTGTCGTTTACGGTGCAGTGTCATCTTTCGTTTATGTGAACAACAAAGTAGAGCATTCAGAGCATTGCCAACTTTTGCAATAAATTTCTCTTTCTTTTTTACACCTGTAAGTTTCTGAAAATTTCAAAAACCAAATAACTTTTATCAGGTACACTTCTTTTGGATATTTGAATGTATATAGAATCTACAAATAAAACCTTTATAACTCTACCTGAAACAAAATAATCCATGAAAACCAAAGCGGAAGTAGTGAAAATAATGAAAAGTTACACAATATTTAAACAAAAAACGCAGATTATATTTAACAAAATAAAAAACTGCGATTATAAAGCTTCGAGTATTTTATGAATGTTTACTGTATCCCCCCTAAGATTGATGGTTTTCAACAATAACTTATGTTTTTTAGTCAAACGAATGTGCTTAGAAGGAGGTAAAAACAAAGAATGCTTGAAGCTTAATGCTCGATGTATTGAAAGACTAGATTTAAGTGAAGGTTATGCTTGTGATTGTGAAAACGGGTACGATAAAGATGAAACGGGTTTCTGCATTCGTAAGTATTTTCAATTATTGTTTTTTTTTTTTTTTTTTTTAAATTGTTGAGTTCATCTAAAAGATCAGGTTGCATGTAAAGCAACTTATGAAAGCTCATTCCAATAAAAGAAGATTTTTTTTTATATTCATGAAATAGTAAATTGAAATTATGAAATCTTGAAATCTAATTTAATTTTTATATCAAACAAATGCCGTATTAAAAAGAATGAAGAAAAATGCATAAAACTCTCAGCCAACTGCATAATATACGAAACTTATCAACCCATTTGCAAATGTCCCCCATTGTTTCAAGAAGATGCAAATAGGAAATGTGTTAAAGGTATTTTTGGCATCAATATTATGTTTTGTTAATATTTAAAATAAAAATTGAAAACCTCTAGCGCAAATTTTTAGCATAAATTCTTCTTTAAAAAAATTATTTGGCACTTTTTGAAGAAGCTGAATCTTTGAAACTTAACCTCTTGGTTTTTTCTTATTTGTGCGTCATTTGTTTTCTCCACTATCTTAATACTTCGAATCTCGTAGCAAAAAGGTATCTTCAACATGAATGCCAACTTACTTCATTTTATTTATATATTAGTGCAACAAACATTTGCAGGCTTGTAAGCTCAATTAAGGCTTACAAACCATTGTCAAGTAGGACAGGTTTGCCCAATACAGAGAAGGGCACGGCAAACAATTCATCCAGGGTTGCGGCGTGATTCCAACCCGCCTCCTCTATGCTCAACAGAGCGTTTGGAGGGAGATACCGTTCGGCCAGGTAGGCCCCCTAGTTTTACTTTGAGGAAATATTATTTCTGGTAGTAAAAACATCTAATTCGAATTCTTAAATTTTATTCAAAGTTACATTGCTCATCATTAAATTTAAATAATTCAAAAATTGATAAAATATGCAAGTTTGTTAGAGTTGATTTGTAGGGAACCCTTTTTAATGCATTAGCGAGAGGGAAAATTTAAGCTCTTTTGATCCTTTATTCAAGGATGCCTAATAGACTTAATAATTGCCTAATGAATTGCAAAAATCTATTAAAATAAATTAAAGTCTATAGTTTTAATTTTAAAATAATTAAGCTAAATAATATTTATGTACTTCATCAATCTCTAGAAAACGAAATTTATCTTTGACAAAGTATGGAAATCTCGTGTCTATAGTTCTGTTTTAATTCTATACTTTATACCCAACATAGTTTATTTTTTAGAAGTCTCAAATACACCGGAAGCAACTGAACCAGAAAGGATTACTTCAACAAATTGTGAGTATGCCTTCGGGTATTTCTTTCTCTTCAAATTATAAATATCTGTGTCATTTTAAAATGAGCTATGTGTCACAAAATTGCATCTTCATTGTCGAAATATATAAACCATATTTTGAGCCTAAATTTTCAACTCATTGCGCTCACATTTTCCATATTAAATATTCATAATTGGATAAAGACTGTTATTTGCAAAAATATGCCATTGTATTCTAATTGGTAATACTTTAATATAAATTTCCCTTAAAACCCTTGATGTGAAATGTACATATGAATTTGCAAATAGTTATATGAGAGACAGAGAGAGAGAGGTATGAAATAAAACTGTTGGAACTAATTGAAAATTATTGCAAAATTATTGCTTTAAAATTTAAGAAATATTAGTTAAAGACCGAGTGAAATATGAGTAATGAAAGTAATTCTTGTATATTGCGAACACTTCGGGTAAGATGAGGTAATTTGACTTGATTTTTCCCTCAAAAAAAATCGTGCATCTATGACTTTTTTAAGAATGATACATTACACGTAACTAAGCAAATAATATCGCACCTTGGCAAGTGTCATAACTCTAAAATGCAGCATTTGAGACAAATCAGCTTAATACGATAACCCTTATTCTGAATTCGACTCAGAACTGATACAACTGCCCTCAGCTGGATAAATTGCGAGTTAGAGATGTGACACTTTTTGAGCTTGAAGGAACACTTCAAACATATTTTTTATTGACATAACTTCAAAATTGCTGTTTATTTACTTGAGTCACTTTTTTTGCAAGGGTGCGATATCTTGATTAAATCTGACAGTTTTTGGGTCGAACAATTTAGTTTCAACACGCTTTCGAATATTAGATACTCGGTTTTACCCCACTTTTCCTTACATTTTTTTAAAAAATTATTTCTAAAATTCATTAAACAAGTTGGCTACTTATTATTGAGATTTAAGTTTTAGAGGGAGTTTTTTTGTTATTGTTCATTTCTTCATATGTATTTTATTTTATTTACTTTATTTTTTTTTGTCTCTTATTATATCTGTTTTCTAGGAAGTTTTTACTTTATTGATTGTGATTGTGCTTTTAAGTTGCTCTGAGCATAAATTTTTTAAAAATAATAAATTTTGGATGTAAAAGTTAAAACATAATAAAAACATAAGGGATATTTTGAGAAAAATGTTATTAAAAATATGTATTTAATTTCATATTTCGAGCCTCACCCCATTCTCAAAGAGCTGTCCCACCCTCAGGGTTTTTTTCTACCCTCAGAGTGTCATCACAGCCACAGGGCATCGGATCGAGGTTGATTGCATTTTTAGGTTTTTGATTTGATGTTAGGTTTTATTCGAGTAATTTAACCGTTTCCATAATTTCAGTCTCTTCGTACGAGCGTCGTTCTCAGATTATGAAAGACTTCTTGCCTTGAATAAAAATAAAAAAAACGTGCATGAATCAAATAAATCATGAATTATGGAATGAATAAACTTTTGCTAACAATAATTTTGATAACAATAATTTTCAAGGCTTAGTTCAAGTACAAAATTAAGTAAAACTTGAATACTTATTAAAACTTAAAATTTGGAATTTTGCTTTTAAAAAAAATGGAAAACATTAAAACAGAAGCAACACTTATGTGTATTTCATTTTACTACCTTTATTATATAAGAAATTTAGAGATAAAGGAATAAATTCAACTGTCTGTTCTAAATTGAAATTTATTACTAAGGATTGCTGTCTTTGTCTTGGAGGGTAAGTTTTTTTTATCACTATTTCTCAACCAGTTGACGCTGTCATGACTTTCAGATTGATAAAATTACAAGATCACATTTTCTCAGTAACAGAAAATTTCTTTTTTTTAATTAAAGCATACAAAACTGTTTTATTTTGCTTCAAAATTACAATGAATGTATTTATTGAGAACTTTGATCATAATTACTAAATATTTTCAAATTGATCATTAATGTATAAAAATTTTTAAGACTACATTCAGCTAAAAATTAGCATATTATCTGATATAATTTAGCTATAATTAGGCCTTACTTTAAAAATTTAATGGCCAGGATGTTTTAAAGATATATTTTATCTATGGTAAAACTTAATAATACGTGCAGTTTTATACAGTTTTGCTTAGAAAACACAAAAACACGTGTTTTCGACAGCTCCAAATAATTAAGGATTACCAAGCAATGATCACAAAAGTATTGGAAACTTCGCCCAATTTCAATTGCAATTACATTGGAAGATAATTCGAGCAATAATTATGATAAGCAATCAGTTATTTTACAATGACTCTTAAAAAATCAGAAAAACTTTAAAATTTTTTTAAAGGCCTTTAAATCAAGGCTTTTATAAAAATGTTTTGTAATGTATGATAAGTAAGTAGGTTTATTGTTGCTCAGATTTAACTATTTAAAAGTTTTCTGTTTCAGCTCATGAATCAACTGAATCAACTATTCCCCCTAAAACGGATATTTCATTAAAAACAACATACTCAAGTAAGCCTATCTTTTTTCATCTTTTTTGTGTTTACTGAAACTTTTTTGTCCGCTGTACTAATATCAAATCTGCTATAACCCCAAAACCAATTATACTAGGATCCTGTAACTAAGACATAGGCTACAAAAAGCAATTATATCCCCATATACTAAAACTCTTTTAAAAATTTTAGTTATTCCTTTCTGGAAAGCTGATAAAAAATGATTTTATTTGCCTTAGTTCAACATTAACCATTGCAATAAATTAAACTGTAGACAATTCTGTTCAGGAATTTATTTCACTCCTTATAATATTTAATTATATCAACTCATCGTAAATCAAATTTGAAAGCTACGTCAATGAATTTGTATTTCTAAAGTTATCTGAAACCATGTGTTGCTTTTCTTATAATTGTGCTTTTAAAACACTTTTGTATAAAAATAAGTAATTTAAAATAAATAGTGATTGAAATAAAGAAATATTATTTATGCAGTAAACGACAAAGGTTAATAGAAAAATGGTACTGAGTTTATAAATACCGTACAAAAATCCCTATGCTATTATTGACTCCGTTAAGCTTAATTAATTTTAGTTACGACTAATACAGGTATTATGGTAATGGATGTGATTTTTTATAAATATAGTTATTTTTGCAACAGTCGTTTCAGGGTCCAACAAAAGAGCTATTTCCAGAGGAAATTGTTTGATTCTGGCGAATTTAAACTACCATGAGAAGGCCTAAATCAGCAGCATCATATTAAATGATACTTACCACAGCTAATGGTTATTTTGTTGAACTGAAAATTTTAAAATTTGATCAGACTGCGTAGGGACCTAGGGGGAGCTGTGAAACATTTCATTGTTAGTTCAAGTTTTATTTTAATTAAAGTGTGCGATTGAAAATGTCATTCTTTATACTATGTTTTCAAACAATTTTGTTTTTAATTAATTTTGCTTTTGTTACAATTTATGATTCAAGACATGTATCTCGCCTCTTTAATCAATTTTGTTTTTTAATTATAGCGTGTGATTAAGGACGTCATTCTTTATCCCGCGGTTTCAAACTAATTGTTTTTAATGAGATCAATCAATCAATCTTTATCTTGCAGTTTCAATCAATTTTATCTTCAATTACAGCATGTGATTGTGGACTTCATTCTTTATCTTGCGATTTCAATCACGAAGGGAATAAAATTTGTTCCTGTGAGACTGGTTTTTCACAAATGAATGATGTCTGCGTTGGTAAGTTATGTAACTCTTAAATCATGTTTACAGTATGTGTGATTCACTTTGTCTAAAACCGGTATCTGTCAATGATATACACGTAATATTTTATTCGTGTACTCCTTTTAATTTTACACTCCTTTCAATTTATTCCTCAGAAAAATGTGAAGTTCAAGGGCATAGAATTTGATTTATAAAGAAAACTGATTTTTTGAAATTTGTCATAAAATTAATCTATTCATCATGACAATCATGAAAACATGCTTCAGCATAATTTACGTGTATTTTTGATGCATTTGATTATTATGCTAAATTACAAAAAAAAAAAAAATAATTATTATTTCGAAAGGGAAGAAATGATTATAACATATGAGACAATAACTGGAAAAATAGTCATCTCTCTTACCCTTGTTAGGCTAAATAATGTCAATATGTGTTTATGTTGAAAACGGGCGTAGTTAATTTGTCAGACTTATTTTTGATTTCCGTCTAATTTTAACACGTTAACACTATGCTGTCTGCATAGATTTTAGTGATAAGTTTACCATGTGACCGGTTCCGTGTAACTTGCTCTGCTTTGTAAAATAGTGTTTTCTAGTGGTAGCGAAATTTAAGTTACTTTTAGTTTAGTATTTTTCATTATAAGTAATTTTTTTCACCACTAAATATCAAAAATTATAAGTATGATATAAAATGCAACGTTTAAGCATCAAACTACTGGTTACTATATTAAAAAGTAGGCGTAACTATCTTTCTTTAACGAATTTTACTATATAATTTGCTACCACTTTGTTAAAACTATTCCAGAAAGCGGAGCAGTTGGCATCCCTGTAATCTATTGTCCCTTGACAAAAGGTCATATGAATATCAGGTTGCAACGCGCGACATCCATATGTTGTCACCGGCCACTAACGTTTTGCTTGGACATGGCACCAACGTGTTGTCACGGGTAGTGATGTGCCAATCGATTCATTTAAATGAATCGATTCTTTAGAATCAATTCACTAAAATGAACGGTTATATGAATCGATTATTTGATTCTTTTTTAAATGGTCGTTATAATGGAAGTCTTTATAAAAGGTGGTCGTACAAATTAGTTTAGACTGTTTTAGTATTTGAATTAGTTGATCTAGGTCAGGGGCTCTCAATATTTTTCTGCCATGGAACTCTAAATAATTAACGTTCTTTCGGCGGAACACCTGATAAAAGTACAATCTCGTGTAGCCGCTGTAACCTTTCCACGGAACCATAGGGCTTTACGGAACACCAATTGGGGACTATTAATTTAGATCTTAGGCTCTAGGGTGCAGAAGCAGAATATTCCAGTTAAGTGATCAGCCGAATGTGGCTAAATAAAGTGCCAACGAGCTGAGCCCTTGCAATTCTTGACGGAACTCTAGGGTTCCATGGAACACCATCTGGGAACCACTCTTTTACATCTTACACTCTAGGGGGCAGAAGTTGAATGTTCTACTTGGGTGGCTATAAAAGTACTATCTCGTGTAACCGCTGTAACTTTTCCACGGAGCCATTGAGCTTTCCGGAACACCAATTGGGGACCATCAATTTAGATCTTGGGCTCTAGGGTGCAGAAGCAGAATATTCCAGTTAAGTGGTCAGTCGAATGTGGCTAAAAAAAGTACCAATTAGAGAAACCCTTGCAATTCTTGGCGGAACTCTAGGGTTCCATGGAACACCATTTGGGAACCACTCTTTTAGATCCTATACTCTAGGGGTCAGAAGTTGAATGTTCTACTTGGCTGGCTATAAAAGTACTATCTCGTGTAACCGCTGTAACTTTTCCACGGAACCATTGAGCTTTCCGGAACACCAAATGGGGACCATTAATCTAGATCTTGGGCTCTAGGGTTCAAAAGCAGAATGTTCCACTTGGGTGGTCCAGTTAAATGTGGCTATAAAAAGTACTAACTAGTGGAACCCCTGTAATTCTAAACGGAACCCAAGGGTTCCGCGAAACACCATTTAGGAACTGCTAATCTAGGCAATGCTAATAATTTTTTTAGAATTTTAATATTTTTATTTTTTTTAATATTTGTTTGATTCATCAATTTTATTAAAAAATAACTTTTTTTTTAAAAAAAATTGTTAATATAAAGACCAATAATGAATAATAAAGATATTCGTAAAAAAATAAAACGGTAAATTCACTTATAATAATGAAAAAAATTCAAATTGTATAACGTGAAACAAAATAAAAAAATAGTTAAATTGCGTTTTAAAACTTAAAAAATTAAAACCTGAAAAAGTGAGAGGATATGAATTGATATTCAATAAGTTTGTCTAAAAGTATTCCTACAAAAAAAAAAAGAAAAGGGGGAAAAAAAATAAATAAATGAAATAATTAAAAATATCCCTCCCCCCAGCAGTAAAAGAATATTTACTCTAAATACTCACATTTTTCGCAATAAACAGTTTTTCAATCATTAAAAAAATAAATATTTTTTTTTATCTTTTCGTTAAAAAAAAAAAAAAAAAAAAAAATTCAATTTTTTTTCTGAAAATTTTTAGTTACTTGCCCCTTTTCATAACCCCCATCCCTCTGAAGGCATCTTTTAATTTTAGAAAAAAAGATAATAGCGAAAAGAATCGATTCGTTTCTCAAAACAGTTCTTTTAATGTTAAAAGATATAAAACCGCTCAAATGAATCATTTAAACAGTTCAGTGAATCGAATGCAATGTTAAAGTATAGGAAAACGACTCAAAAGAACTGATTGGAAATCCAAATCAACTCTTTGAGCCGATATCAATGTTAAGGGATAGGAAACAGTTCAAAAGAATCGATTCATTTGGCTTTATGATTCTTTTAATGCTAAGAGATAGGCAAACAGTTCAGTGAGTCTTTTATTCGACTCAACTCATTTTCAACCAATCAGAGGATCGGTCATTTGATTCTCGACTATTTTTCTCTCATTCAGTTCATTTTCAACCAATCAGACATTTGCATTCATACGTAAGTTCATTACCCAATCAGCGCAACGGTTTCATTTTCTATGGCTCTCGTTCCTGGGCATAGATTAAACGATAACATAAGACTCTGCTTTGCTTCATATTTACTGAAATTTATAAATTGAAAATTAACCGTACGAATGAAAAAATTCGCTCTTTAATATTTAAGGATTGAAAAGTAATATCTGAGCTTTACAGCATCAATATCTTTTTTATTTGAAAGTAAGAACCGAAACTGGAGAAGACAGCTTTTCAGTTGCTGTTGCCATCTTTAAATTGTTGTTTATCAATAGAATTTATTAATTTCGTAGATGAAAAGAAAAAAAAGAGAGTGATGCATACCTTTCACTGCATCAGAATGCAGTATGCATTGCATTAATAGCATTTTCAATTCCCTTCATCCTTCAAGTGAGTTCATTTTATTAATCACCTCCGGAAACCGGTTGTGCGCAAGCATTGACATCGGGGTCATTCTCATTGGATGCGATTTTTCCGCTTGCGAAAACTCTCACACATACGAGTAACTTATTGGCAAGTTGTTCGCATGTAAATATTTTCAACCAATCAGATTGTCATTCACATGATACTCGAGTGAGAATGTACAGTCAGCAAAAAAAAAAAGATATCACCCTGAATAACTTTTGTTCTAATGATCGGATTTTCACGATCTAAGTGTCAATCTTAATGGTTCCCGGGGGTGACCTCAAATATGCTAATTAATTAGTGCTAACTATTAATTAAGTTACGAAATCAGACACAAAAACGTACTTTCTCTGAATAAACATGTAATTTTTTTTACATATTTGGAATCCTGACCCTTAAAATAGGGGGGGTAGACAAAATTTCGAAAAAAATGGGTTTTAAATTAGGTCGCAATAGGGATTTATATATCTGGCGATGGTTTAAAAATATGCCAAATTACCTCGCCATAGAAGGGGAAATAATTTATAACAACCATAAAGAAACTGAATGAATGACAAGATGGGAAAAGATAGTGCTTCTCGTTGCTAAGCAACCAAAAGAATTTTCACGTTGCTTTCTGGGCTTTTTTTTTTAAAATCTCCTTTAAAAAGGAAATTTAAATAAATTAATAAATTATTTTTGATTCTCCAAGATTATAGAATCTTTGAATTTTTATCTGACATTATTTATTTTTGTAAAGCTGTTTTAATGTAATTTGTATGACAGTTTTGAATTAAAACCAAATTTTCATAAGTTATCATAAATTTATGAAGAGTTGTAGGGTTAAATGCTTTTGCCCCGCACTTCGAGTTTCTTAGGAAAGGAAAAAAAAGTGATCAAGCAAAGGTGGACCTGAAAAAAGATAGCTATTCTGATGCATAATCGCAAAATTTTATAGAAATCACGGTATTTATTTTCGATAAAATTGTAAAACTTAATAAATGTTATAAGGCATTTTAGAAGCATTTTGATATATATATATATATATATATATATATATATATATATATATATATATATATATATATATATATATATATATATATATATATATATATATATATATATATATATATATATATATATATATATATATATATATATATATATATATATATATATATATATATATATATATATATATATATATATATATCATAATAAATAAAAACAAAAAAAACACGAAGAAAATTACGAAAAATAATAAGTTTTATTTATTTATTGCGCATAAGCTGCAAGTAAATAGAACTCATAAAATAAGTAAATAAGTTCAAAATGTAGAAAAAACTTGGGAAAAATTACGGAACAATAAAAAAGGGGGGAAGAAAAATAATAATAAAAAATAAAACAGCAAGAAACCGGAAAAAAAATTCTAAAAATATCCGGAAAATAAAAGATATAATCTTTTCATCAGCTTACACGATTATATCAGCAAAAAAATAGTACTTTCTATTATTGTATCAATATAGCCAAAGTAAAATATATCAATGCAATAGTTTGAGAAGCACTCAAAAAAATTTTACAAAAAAATTACAAACATAATGGAACACAATAAGTAAAAATATCAAGCGAAATCAGAAAATTAAGTATAAAGAAGAAACAGAATAAAACATGAAACGAAATCTATAAAGCGAGCTGCGAATTCAAATGAACTTATTACATGAACGTGAAATTTTTAAAGAATTATTTAAAATATTTTCGAAAAAGATTGCCACATTACAAAATATGAAACCAAAAGCGGAAATTGAGCTAAAAGCTTAAATAGAGGGGTTTTGTATTAAAGTGCGTTCTTACTGCAGTGTTTTGGTTATACCTATTTTATATAATGTGATTATAATGCTTTTTGAATTTATTATTCTGTTTTTATCGGAGAAAATAGTAACTTCGTTAAATCATGAAAATTCTTGGAATTAGACATGAAAAGTTATGAATTTGAAAATCTAAAATGTAACAGATACCCTGTATTAAGGAAAATAAAATATTTCATTTGAAATCTATTTTTTTATTCAACATTATTTCATTTTATGCTTTACAGAATATTAAAACGGTGCGGAGATCAAGGAGGTATGTAAATAGGAAAATATATTAAAATCCATATCTTAAGTTCAGAACCTTTTTTCATGGCACTTGTTAACCAAAATGCTGTAATGATATTGTCAGCATTTCAATTAAAAGAACTAATTCATTCTGTTTAAAACTATCTCTATCACACGACTTTTTTTTTCCGAATGTCGCATACCTTCCTTAACTATATCCGTACTTCTTCAACTACGATTAAAATAAAACTTTATTTTAAGGAGCAAGTCAAGAATTTGTACTTCTTAATATTTGCAAATGATATTAAGTAAACTTAGTTTGCAGTAAAAAGAGTTGATGTTATTTACACACTCCTTTCGTTAGTTCTTTAAAAAACATGACGAAAATTAGGTTTATAATACCCTTAATTAAACAAGAGTAACAATTGTTACAGTTCTTACAATAATTTTTCAACTCTGACACTCTTTTCATGAGATAACTTCTTTTGCCAACGATTTTGTCCCTTTTTTTTTTGTTAGTTGAAACCAGCTTACGCATTCTTGTAATTTTTACATTTTATCTTTGAAATTTCAATCTCGAAAGACATGCATGAAGTGACGCCTAGTCCAAAGAATCTAAGTTAAATAGTTGTAAGGCCGATTATTACGAAAACAATTAACTACTCTGGTTCAATGAAACAATTACAGTAAAACTTGGGTAAGTTGACCACTTCATGTGCATTGTTTTAGTGGCCAACGTAGACAAGTGGTCAACTTATAGAAGGGGTGGGACATTGTTTACTTTTTCGTTTCCTACATGTTGCTATACATTAAAAAAAATTTTTTTTACTTGACTTAAAAATTTGATTTAGCAAATGGCCAAATGAATATCTCAAGAAATGTGTTTAAACCTAAACGAACTTCAATTTGTTACACAGAAATAATTTTAATATTTAACTAACTTTTAAAAAAAAATTATTTTGTTAGTTATGCATGTGAAGTGTTTAATAAAAATAATTTCTTAAAATATCAGAACACGAAAACATTGAAAACTTTAACAAAACAAAATTATTTTAACACTTTAAAATTTATTCTGTTATTACTACGCATACAAGCCTATTTGCTCACTATTGCAACTGGAAGAGCAACTTTTCAACTAACACACCTGTTTTCAATGAATGAATGAAAGAAATAGTCAAAAACTGACTCCCTACAGTTTCCACAGATGGTCAACTCACAAAAAGGTTTAGATTAGCTTTTTACACTATTTCGCCAAACAAGTGAAATATTAACATACATTGCGAAATGACAGAAAATTTTCTGAATTTTTTTTTCTGGTCAATTTATGAGGGTTTTAGAATAGAATTTCATAATACTCCTAGACAAAATTAACTTATTTCAGTGGTCAACATACAAGATAGACAGGTGGTCAAGTTACAAAGGTTTTGCTTCTTTATTATGTAGGAAAATTTCCGTTCTTGATAATTGAGGTCAACTTATTCAGGTGTGAAACTTACAAGTGTGGTCAACTTGGCAGGTTTCACTGTATAAATAAATCATTAATATTCTTGTTTTTTTATTACGAAATATTAGGAGAAATTTGTATACATAATTTCTTCAAAACGTGTGTTAAAACTATGATTATAAGTTATTTAAGAAGAAAAAAGTCAAATGGAGTAAAAGAACAATTTTTGAGATGATGATTCTAAAAATAGCACATTTTTCAAATCTTTTTGCAATTTTTTATTTTAGTAGTTGTTTAACAAAACAAGGCATATCGAACATTTTCCTGATATAGCAATATTTTTTTGAACTGTGCAAAAGTTGAGAAATTATACAAACAACTTTTAAAGAAAATATTTTCAACTTTTTAAGACAAAAGATAACTTAAAAGGGTTAGCGCACAAGATTAACTTTGAATGTTGAATTAAAATTGCATGCCCATAGTTTTTTGTTCATTTAAAAAACAAAACAATCTGTTAAATTTTTCCCCTGTGCGCACATACGCATTTACTTTTCATTACTCGAATAAATAAGAAGTAATAAAAAAAATAAAATTAATAATTTATCTTCATTTTTCGTAAACAATAGTATTTTTAGTAAATAGTCAGCTGTTCTGCTTCGAATGATATTGAGTGTGATCAGTAGAATATTTTTAATTTCTTAACAAGATTTAATTCTCAGATAGCTGGCAATAATTTTAAGTTTTCGTTCAATAAGAACTTAGCAATAATTTAAAAAGTAATTTTATTTTAAAGAAAAACATAAATTAAAGTACTTAAACAATTGATTAGTATATTATTGGAAAAAAATATACATAATAGAATTTTAAAAAAAATGGCATTAAAATTCAATAAAAAAGTTAGAAAAATAATTCTGCGAAACACGCATAGACAGGTAATTTACAAATTTATTTTAAGATTAAGGCGATATATAAGATGTAAAGAAGTTTTAAAAAACTCTACTCTAAACTCAGCTGCACGACAGCCCATGGAGGGCCAAGGCCTACTATGCCCATCTCAGTTTTCTGGACCTAGGGCTCTGGGGTGCAGGAGCAGATGTTCCGGTCAGGTGGTCAGCCGAACGCGGAACCCCCAGTGTTTAGTTCCCAATCATGCTTGGTACTTATTTATCGACCCACTGAAGGGATGAAAGGCTGAGTCAGCCTTGCCCGGCCCGAGGAACGACAGGGCGAAGCGCTACCGCTCAGCCACCGGGGGAAGTTTTAAGATGATTAAAAATGTTGACTACGCATTCGTATTAATAATTATAAAATATATATTCAAGAAATTGATAAATATATTATTCCAAATCTATGCATACGTGTGTATATTATTGAAATTGTATCAGTTATTGAAAAAGAAAATCAAAAATTAAAAAATAATCACATTAAGTAAGCACAATCTGGTGCATAATCATATTCTATCAGAAGCACGCCTTTATAAAACTAGACATTCGTTGAATAAAGTGTTTTTTATTCAAAATGTTTTATTCATAATTTCTTTACTAAATTACAAATACATTATTAAATGACTAAAAAGAAACATCGTATTTTATAGTTTGAAAGAAATAAAAATAAAAAGATTAGCAAACGATTATTAGCGAAAAAAATATGAATGAAATTTTACACTACGCGCGCGAAGTCAAGTTCCTCGCAAGTTTATCACATTTTAATATTAATCGCCCCATTTAATCATTTTTTTATTGTCGCCAAATTATTTTTTTAAAAATAATTAATTTTAATTTTTTTCAGCTTCTAATAAATAAAAACAGTTGAAACTTTAGATTTTTCAATTGAAAAATATGTAGATTATTATGGTATAAAAAAATTCATACCTTATAATTCAAAATTTTTTCATCCTCAATTTAATTAAATAATAAAAAATAATTAATAATTATTAAAAATTATTTTTTTCATGAAATTATCTTTGGGTAAATGAGTTTTATGAGTGGGTGCAATTTTTTTTGAATTGCTTCATTAGTTTTGAAAATATGACTGAAAACGCAAAAAGCGAAATTAACATTAAGGGGTACGAACTTTGGATCGCTCTCCTGACCAAACTATGGAGACCACATTTCCCAGATTGCGGCTACCCCCTATATTTTGAAGGTTAGAAATCCAAATATGTAAAAAAAAGTACATGTTTATTCAGAGAAAGTACGTTTTTGTGTCAGATTTCGTAACTTAATTAATAGTTAGCACTAATTAATTAGCATATTTGAGGTCACCCCCGGGAACCATTAAGATTGACACTTAGATCGTGAAAATCCGATCATTATAACAAAAGTTATTCAGGGTGATATCTTTTTTTTTTTGCTGACTGTACCTGTGTCTATTCGACTGAGTTGGGATTTTAGCAAGCTCCAATTGTATAAACGAAATGCTGTATCAAATGCATATGCTGATGTTTAGTAAGTATAAGTACTAACTCTGAATAAGCTTATAAAAAGTAGAGTACAAAATATTGTCAAAAAAAAAAAAGAATCGATTCTTTTTCAAAAACGAACTTGATGAATCGATTCACAAGAAAGAGTTGATTAAAATATCGATTCGTTCGTTTTTCGCACATCACTAGTTACGGGCAGCTAACGTTTGGTTTTCACGTGACAACACGTTGGTGTCACCGGACATGAAACTGTTAATTTTTACAGAGATGCCAACTGCTCCGGATTCGACAAAATATTTTAAAAAACGGTAGAGAAGTACGAACTAAAATTTGCAGACTGGCGGTTAATTTTGCCAACTTTTTAACAGGCTCCATACGGGCTTACCGAAACAAAGTGGCATATCGCAAAAGCCTTTGAATTATTTAGAAAATTTGAATTTATTAATGAGTAAAAATCATATAAATTGAATTTATTAAAATAAGAATAATTCATTGAAAGACTACCACTCGAAAATATTTATTTGTTGTCTGTAGCAAGTTGTCATCCCCTATTCATCTATGTTAATTATCTGAGTCCCAGCCCGTGAATAGGCTCTAGCTCATTCATTTGATTGAAATACAGTTAAAATTGACGAAGCATAAGTTAGATGAGAGGGAGGTGGATATAAACACGACTTGTGGAAAAAAAATCAAAAACTAATTAAAATAATTATGAGTTCTACCTTTTAGGGTTTTTTTTTCTTGAGCATGAGTTCGCAATTTTGCTTATAGTGTAAATATGTATTCTTTATTTTAAAATAAGCAGTGGTGAATTATGTCTAATTATTAAATTGCCGCCATCCACAAACAAAACTGCTAACAAAATAATTTGGCTACCAGTTATAATTTTTTACCCTGATTATTTCCACCCTGAGAACTCACCCGTCTCCAAAAGGTTGAGTGATTAAAAAATTTCAAAAATCTAATTTTTATGTGCAAGAACTCCTGAGTTGGAAGCTCTAAGTAAATAATTAACTTATAATTATTTTTTTATTATGTCTCTTGATAAAATAGAAGCAACTTTTCTTGACGAGGTATTCTGTACTTCGCAGAGCAAGTTTTACTCTTTTTATAGATATTAATAAATAATAAAAACTAAAAGTAAATAATAATTAAAAATTAAAAATCCATTAATAATTAAAATAAATATTTAATACATAATAAAAACTAAATAAAAAATTTATATTAATAAGTTTGAAAATATTCTCAATATAATTTTGAACGATTTGATAAAAAAAAAACTCTTTTAATAGCAGTAATGTTTAATAGCGACCAAAAATAAATACAGAATAAAGACTTTCTAAAGACAGAATAAAAATAGTTTGCCAAGCAAATACTAAAAATTTTCAAGTTTCCTGCACGCTTTTTGTAGCTTTCTGTGATAGCTTTTCTTAAGCTTCCAGTAACGTATCATAATTGCGTAAAAATGTAACAAAAACGCAGCTTTTAATTGTTCTGAACAGATTGCTATTGTGGTGAGAAATCTGTAAACTGTTCTTTTGGAAGAAACTTGGAAAAGAAATGCTGGTGCAATAAAGGTTATGGCCAAATGCATGGAGCTTGTAAAAGTAAGCTCTGTTTTTATAAATATTTATTGCTAAAATTTATTGTTTTGCCATGTTTTTTGTAAAGAAATAATATTATTTACAGAGTAATATAACAATATTTTTTTATATATTCTGTAACACTGAAAAAATATTTTTTTTAAATATATATTTGCAGTACCAATAAAGTATTTATTGTAAAACTGGTACGAGTCACTTTTTTTGACGCTGTTATTAAAGGCGAAAAAAAGTAATTGTAAAATAAACTCATTTGTAATCAATATCACATAAACTATATTTTTTAATTTCAGTTTTCAACTATTAGAACTAATTATTAGTGTATTAATTTGTATTTTAGAAGGTCAGAAATTCTTGCAGAAAACTAAAAATGTAATAACATATGTGTGTTAGCAAGATAGTACTTCATCAGGGGACACACAGCCTGTCAACACACCTTTCTATCGTCAGTGGTAATACCAAAAACTGACTGTGTTCCGAGACCCGATAATGGATAAACAAAATAAGAACAAACAATTCGAAAATTTGAAATGCAAATGCAATGAAAAATTAATGACACACATACACAATTAAAAAGTACACATTAAGACATAATAATAAAACTCCGACATATAAGATTATTATTAGTAGTATTTTTTAGTAGTCTCACAATAAGACGATCGTATAAAAATATCAGTAGTGTCCTTTTTGTTTCTTACGAAAGCCGTGTAATGATGAAGCACATGAAATATTTTTTTTTCTATTTTTTTTTCATTTATGCTCAACCACAAATTTTTTAATGATTTAAAACTTACCTTTCTGAGGAAAGTGCTGGTACCTGTATATTATGTAATAGTATGTTTTTATAGGTTTACCTTCAATAAAGCTTGAAAATACTTAGTGTTTTCACTTCAAATACAAACATAAACAAAATAATAATTATTATAAAATGAATGCTACGCGAATAAACTGTGCTACCACTTTTTACTTTTTAAAGTGAAAAAATAGCAAAAGTCCCATTTGTAAGGACGGTAGGCATAAATAGGTCAACTGAAAGCCTCCACGTGGTTTCCTGTAGGTAGTCCAATCATACCACTATGAAGGTAAACAAGCTAACGGAAGAGCTATCTAAATATATATTTCTCTTACACGGCGACAAAAAAAACCTTCATTACAACTTCCCGAATGGCAACGCTAGAAAATCGACCAATGATTGCCGCTAAAAATGTCACATGCCAAATCTAGCTGAGATGGCTCAACATATAGCGCTTTTAAAAACGAAAACTAAAATAACCAGAGAGAGCATAAGCTAGGCAGAAGTGAGTAGTCTTTCCCGATAGATCTCTATTTTAGTATTTTGTCGAAAACGCTTTTTTTTCACGAATTTATATATTACGAATTTATTTGACGATTTTTGATTTACATCACATATTTATTTGTTTTACTAGAATTTTTTTTTATGCAGGTTTTTCCATTGCAATTCACTTATTTCAATTTTTAATAGACGTAATTATAGCCAAAATTTTACCCTTTTTAAAGAGATATCAGTTTCAGAAATTTTATCTTAAGATTTTATACTATAGCACATTTCTAATAGGTTTAACGAATTGCATGTCATTTGGCTTCAAATTTATTTTAATGACTTAGTATTTGCTGAAAAGATGTAATTTTTTTTTAAAAAAAAGTTGTTACATGTATTTGAATGATTACAAATACACAAAATTCTAAGAACTTAAAACAATGTACCTAATTTAATAGCAAGCGTAGCGAGCTTGGTTTTTCAAAGGAAACCATATAAGAATGCGTAGCAATTTTCAGGGGTTGGCGAGCGTTAGCGAGCAGAGGGCACAGCCCACTAGTTTTTTATAAAATCTAATGAAAATAAGAAAGTGATAGAAAATACATGTCTAAAAATTTGTTTAATTTATTGAATATGATTGCTTTGTATTATATAAGTTTTTCTCAATTACTTTAAAAAAAATAATTCCCATTAAGTTTTACGTTTACGTAAATATATCCTACCCCCTTCTTCACTAATTTCTTTTTATCCTAACTTAGGTGACGGAGCAGATAGCCCATCTGGCTACGTACTCCGTATCAAATGTTTAAATCGGTACTTTTAAAACAGAGTTTGGTTTTTAGATAGTCTGATCAGACTATACTTATAAAACACCCAGTGAAGAATTTTTTATGTAGGATATGATGGTCAAAACCAGCCATTTACTTTTTTGAAAGTCTCACTAAAAATTTGAACTACCTTTGCAGCTTCGAAATCAATGAGCTACATAGAAAAGCCTTACATAGACAAATATAGAGAGATAATGCATTAAGCAATTTTATTTAGTTTGAATTTATTTGGGATAGTGAAAAAGTTATCTATTGGTGTTATCAGGTTAAAAAGTGATAGCGAAATATGCATATTTTCAGAAAATACCTTGCCGAGTGCGAGTGGTAGTATAGTTAAAGTATTAATATTTTAATGAATTTGAAATATAAGAATTACGTCCACCATCTCTTATATAACGTTTTAGAATAGGAACCAGTTTTTTTTTTGGTGAATTTAAACAAGCAATTAATCTTACTTAATTGCAGTGTGAGGATTTCAAGTGTAATATCAGTTTTGTCCTGAAATATGAATATTTTTTTAAGAATATTCTTTTTAGTTTAGTTTATCTTTTACTTGAATGTAAAAGTTTATAAAGAAAGTATAGATTTATATATACATATAAATCTTGTCTGCTGTGCTAAATACGAGAAATAGGAAGAAAATAACGCTGCGGTGAAAATAGTGTTAAATACAAGACAAATATGACTTTAACTTATCGCTTCACAATCAGGAATGTATTATCAAATAAGTGAGGAAACTTGGTTGAATTTTAAAAATTTCTTGTTAGGAATATACAGTTTTAAATTGCATAAAAATTGTATCTTGTTTAGAGAAACTGACTGTAGAGTCAGAATCTATGATGCGTAAGCGTTAAAAATTCTTACGCAATAGAAGAAAGTGCTCCAAAGTATTATTTAAATAAAATAAAAGGGCGAATGCTCAGTGCTGGTAGCGATGAAGAGATTACGTGAGCGATAAACATTCAGGTGATATTTCTTCAAGTGTTATCAACCTAAAAAAGTGGAATTCACATAAACTCTAACCAGAATTTAAAACCAGAATTCATAAAATTTTGTAACCGGAAACTAAATAAATAAAATTAAAATTATTAAATAAAACTATAACTAAATAAAACTATTTTTTTATCAGAAACATGCAGCTATGATGTAGATTGTCAAAATGGTGGTATCTGTAAACATAATAGCAGTGATGGTTTTTGCGAATGTCATGCGGATTACAGTGGAGACAGATGTGAAGTCAACAATGTTTGTAGGCATTTAGACCACATTTGTGGTGAACATGGCGGCATATGTGTGATACACGATGGATTACCTCAGTGTGAGTGTCCTCCTGATAAAGAATACCAAGAAGGGGTTTGTAAAAGTAAGAAAAAATATTTTTCGTAATGCAAGTTTTCTATATTAGAATTTAGTGCTTAATCGAAAATATTTTTTATTTACTATAAAAATGTATGCATGACGAACTTACTTAGTTTTAAAAGTAGTTATATATTTAAACCTAACTAAAATTAACTAGCTATTGCATCTGATTTCAAAATCAAACTATCAGGCTTCAATTCAATTGAAATAGTTATTGTTTTAAAACTATCTTTAAATACTGGTTTAGTTTATTACGAATAACATTGTTAAATATGAAATTTAGCTTTTTATTAATTGTTAGTTTGCAATCACATATCATCATATTTTGATAAATACAGTGACGAAAATCAACCAACGGAGCATGGCGTTTGGTAGGTGTTGATTCATCATCAACACCCACAAAATATTTATAATAATTTCTATTTCTTTAAACGGATTGATACATCAATACTAAGAGAAACATTTAATTTAAATTTTCAATTGCAGAATCAATTGAAAAAAAAACAGGTTTCTCATTCAACGAGGCTTAAATTTAAACTTAATAAACTGTTGGTAATTAAATATTCTACCCTTTAAATAATTTTAAAATCAGAAAATTATGTTTAGTTGAACTAAAATTATAGTACAAGTGATTAACTACTCAGAGTTAGGATGCAAAGATATTGGAAAATCGGTATACTAAGTTGGAATCTCTGCTATAATCTTCTTATTCAGGGTGTCATACTGAGACTGTATGGCATTTCTAGGAAACTTATTAACACAGCTTCACCGCTATGCCACAATTCATTGACATAAGTTAATAGAAAGTAATGAAGCACTCATTCATCGGCAACCAATGAACACACGTATTTCAGTGAACGCAGTTTCAATGCATTTCATTGGCACGAAATATTAGTAAGTGATAATGCGCCAATCAATGAGCAAACATTGAGCAGACGGTTTCGATTGTTCAAAAATAATTGAGGGTTCTGGATGGTCTAACAAGTTATGAAATTAAGCAAGGTCAAGACACTGCAAGAAACATGCGATCAGTAAACATTGGCAACTCTGGCAGGAAAAAAAACTGTTTTCATTCGTTTGAAACATCATGCAGAGTTTGTATGGAGATTCGGGGATCCTCAGTCAATATAGCTTCAATTAAATGCTAATGTTTATTGACCGGAGTTAATAGTAAGGAATGGGATGACAATCATTCAACAACCATTAACCACACGTTTTCTATTATTCAGAAGAAAGTGTCGGTCATGGCAACAGTCAAACATATTCTGGATTAAGGAAAATCAGGGCAGTGCAGGTAAGATGCTGTAGTTAATTTTTCTGCTGAAAAACAACGCTGGTGAGGTCTGGAAGATAATCCAGAGACGCTGGCCATATTACGTTTGAAATGTAAGGGTAAAAAATTAAAGTGTTAAGAATGCATAAACGATATGTTTAACACATTTACCAACTCTGTTGGAGATGGGAGATGTCAAAGTTGGCGATATATGTTTCTTTCAATAACGGATATCAGAATTGAGAGGTGGTTGTGTTAACCCTTGTGACTATTCCGATAAGGTGTCTATTATCTCAACCGTTCACCGATACTACCTAACCTTCATGCCGATCCGCCAAATACTCCATAGCGTAGAATCCTGTCCCATCAATGGTTTCATTTATTCGGCTAAAAAATTATCAAAAATTTCTTAAGTTCTACATAACAGGCTATACGGAAATAAAAAAAATGCCTATATGAATATCTCGCATAAGCTCTTCAATATAAATAGATTGCAGCGGCATGGAAATAATTTTAAAAAAATGTTGGAAAAATATTACGGAACTTTTTTAAACTTAATAGGTTTTAATTTCACTAAAAATTTTATAAGGAAACAGTTCTAAAATTAAAAATTTTTCTCATAATAAAAAAATATTTTCTGTTTTATAGGAAGTAGATAAAAGATTTTGTTATCCCTAAGTTTTCAATAATTTTTGAATGTTTTAAAACCTTGGCAACCCTTATATAACAAAGGATTTTTAGCTTATGGTTCATATCTAGGAAGTAATACTATTTTAGGACGAGCTTATGTATTTTGAATTAAATTAATTCTATTCATATATTTTTTTCAGAAATTTGTGATGCATCAAAATGTATTCATGGACAATGTGAAATCTTTGGTCACTCTTATAAATGCAGGTAAAATATACATTTATATCCATTTTAATTGCCACTATTCTTCTATTATAGTTTTCCTGGTTTATTTAGGTTGAAGTTAATTTATTTAGTTTCAAATTTAGCTTTAAGCTTATTTTTAAATTAAAATTTAAATTTAGTTTACATGTATTCAAAAAATCATTTATTGTATACATTTTAATTGCCCAAATAAACTTTTCTTATTTTCCAGCCAATGAATAATTGAAGTGTCTGAGTTCCAGAAATAGCTGGAAAGCTAAAGTTAAATATTTTTAATATTTTCGTGACACAAATTAGAAATCACATTTACATTTCCTATGAGATACAACGGATACGGAATTTCAAAACAATCGTTGAACAGCCGACCAAATTATGGGCTTACGACTATTATTGTTCATTTCCTTACCCTTGTAATTTTGAACCCAATATAGAGGATAAGGGGACTCCAGGATCAAGTATTGGGAGAAATTTGCTTTCGTGCATTGCTTTTGTTGATGGCACTTACCCGCATTTGCATTACATGGAGAGGATAGCCACGGCAACCTACCACGAATAACTAGATGACAGGAGAACTCTAACCCAGTATCCGTCCAACACCAAGGATATTTTACGTCAGCGCTGTGGTCGGTGAGAGCCGGATGCGGAATTCGTATCAACCAGCCAGAGCTGGGATTCGAACACGGTTCACTTCATTGACCTTTTCTGGATTTCGTGCCGACAATCGCCCGGTCTCTGGGAGAGGTTTTGATGGTCTTTCCTGGAGTTTTCACTGTATTTCAAATGCCATGATAGAACAGGAGAAAAGTAGTTCATTGTATAAACTGTTGAATGATTCACATGTAGCGGTATCAAAAATAATTTAAAATTGAATATATTAAACAAAAAAACAAACATCTATATTATATAAAACGCTAATACGTACGTATGTATCAATAAAACCGATGATATTTCTTTTCTCGCGCTGGTTTTCATTTTCAATTGATTGGATTCGGCGCGCAAGAGCACGTAGTGAGCATCATATGGCTAATCCATGTTATATAAAACGCTAATACGTTTTAATTGATAGGCTTCGGCGCGCAAGAGCACGCAGTGAGCATCATATGTCTATCTATCTCCGATTGTCACCGAGAAAAAAACGGTTGGTTGGTTATGAGTACTGAAATAGTTCCTTTTCATTGGCAGAAATGAGAAGTGTTATGCTATTGCTATTTTATTTTGAATTGAGCGCTTTATTCCACGTTTTGTCATATTATCTTTACATCCGGCGTTCAGTTGCAGACTACTATTTCATATTGTTTTACAACACATGGCTTTAGCCCTTTTGTGGGAAAGACTTTAAAACAAAACTTACAACAGTTACTTTTCTCAACAACTGAAATTAAGAATAGTGTGATTAAGAAAAATATGTGAACTGTTTGCAATTTCAAATTAATATTGAAATGAACAGGTTTAGAATTTTCTACAGTGAAAAGTTTTCGGAACTTCAGTGTTCAAAAAAGTATACAAAAGCTAGACGTTAAGAACGTATCCAATGAGCGAGTAAAGCGAGCATCGGATTGCGAAGCAATCCGAAATGAACTGCGAATGCAGTTCCGGGGGTAGGCGAGCACCAGCGAGCAGGGGGCGAAGCCTCCTAGTTTAAATATAAAATTCATTACCAACCGAAATTTTTTTCGCAATGCGTTGAAAATTAGCAGCCTTGTGTAAATAATCTAAATATTTTGATTTCAATCTAATACGATGAGATTTCATTTTTTTAATTGCATAATACCTAGTTTTAAGGACAAATGTTCTATCATCTTTGAGGTAAAAGTATTTCTCACCCATCTGCAGAAAAAGGGTTAAACTACACTTTATTAATGAACTGATCAAGTAAGATCACACTGGGCAGCAACTACCTTATCCATTATGACCAAATTTGGGAGTGGAAATTTCAAATCCAAAAAAAGTTTTGTTTCCAAAAGCTATTTTTTTAAAATTTTATTTTTAATTTATTTAAATTTTGATTTCTCAGGAACTATTTGACCAATTTTGCCAAAAGTATTTTGCCGTGTAAAAATACTTTGTTTAATATGATATAAGAGGTCAATTCAAAATTTTTTCGACCAGTAAAAATAAAATAATAAAAACATAATAAATACTCACAAAGACTTATCTTTTGCCTGGAATTATTTGTGACTAAACAAATTTTATAAGCTTGCGCAAAAATGTTTCAATTCGGTGAAATATGCAGAAAGTAAAATTAACATTAAGGAGTCCAAACGTTGGAGCGTTCTCCTGACCAAATTGTATGGACTATATTTCCCAAATTGCAGCTACCCCTAATATTTTGGGGGTGAGAAACTCGAATCCGTCAGGAAAAAGGTATATTTATTCAGAGAAAGTACGTTTTTGTGTCTGATTTCGTAACTTAAAATATCGTCTGCACTCATTAGTTAGTATATATTTGTGGTCACCCCCTCAAACCATTAAGATAGAGTCCTAGAAATCTATGTTCGACCATTAGATCAAAAGTTATTAAAGGTTGGTCCATTTTTTATTTTGCGCACTGTACAATGCTATACAGAATGAAGGGGAGAGTGGGGTCAATTGTAATATTTTTTACTTAACTATTTTTAACTAACAAAAAATCCAATATATTATTACTATTAATTGACAGACGAGTAAAGTAGACTATCCTCTACTAGAAAAAAAAAATACTTTATTTTCAATGTTATTATATTAGTTATTAACAATTTTTGACAGTCGTGCACTTGTTACAATTGTCCCCACTTACGGGGTCAATTGTAATAGTTCATAAATTCAACTAAAACATAGTTAATTATATATATTATCAGAGTTGTGATATATTTTTTATTGATCAAAATAGTAGTGATATTTTAGGAGTAAAAATAATAATGAGCAGAGACCTAAAGTGTTAAACCTTTAACTTTAAGGGGTTAAAAACTTTAATTTATGCTGTGAAAGGTGACAAATAAAATAATGCTCATGCAACATAATATAAATAATATAGGAAACTATTGTTGGTTCTAAAAGAGTCAAGTAATGGTTTGTAAACATAAGATTATTTATTTTCAGCTGTTACAATCTTCCCTTTACCTATTGTTACAATCGTCCCCAAGAAGCCATTTCAGTTTCATTTGTTAAAAACAATGCTAGTTAATTAACAAAACTAATTTTTTTTATTGAAATGTTAATTAAGGTGTCCACTTACATATTCGGTTAATAATTTTTATTTGTTTAAACAAAATTGCTTTGTTACAATATAATATTCTGATACCAAAAATGTGCTTACGTAGCGTGAAAATATCTTTTGTGATGTAACTCTTTCAAAAGTACATAAAAATGGTTGCCAGAAGGGGTGTATATGTAGATTTATTAAATGCACCTTATGTGCCACCTAAGAACCAAATCTAGAACCCGACACTCGAAATTTTTGCTCTGTTACAATCGTACCCTGTTACAATTGATCCCACTCTCCCCTATAGGTTTATACAATTGTCTATTTTTGAAAACGAAACTGAAGGCAAAAATCTTATGACTGCAACGCATCGCATCATAAACTAAAATTTACTATCGCCTTCGTCGTACCTCTCCCTACACAGCGGAAAAGTGGGGACTGGACTGGAGGTAATTACTGGAGGTAATTTCAAAAAAAATTCTGGTTAGTGATGTATTATTAATTAATTAGCGAAAAAAATTGTAGCTTGTGGAGAGAAACCGGTTACAGGTTTAATATCAGAGACACAAAAGCATCTAACATCTGTTCAAAAATATCATGCAACAGAAAAGAAAAATGTTATCCAATGTTGCTGTTATAACTATGCTTTTTACTGTAAATATGATCTCTATGATTTGTCCTAAATATGATCTTTGTCGTTGCAGATGTTTTGCTGACTATACTGGAAAACATTGTGATAAAAAATCATTGGAAGAATCACGTGGTAAGTTTAATCCGAGAATTAGTAAAAATCGGAAAAGCTGCGAAGCTTTTTCTTTGCATCCTTCGATTATATGTTACCGTTTCAAAAAAATACTGAAATTATGAGCTTTTATCATTTTTACAAACAAATACTCAAGCGTGTTGTCCGTTAATGGTTAAAGTCTTCTCCACAACAAGATACCCAGCCAGTAGTAACTTTTTCCTAAAAAAGTGTTCATAACAAATGATCACAATGGGAAACTTTATTTATTTTTGATTGTGCAGACGAAGTCCTATTTTTACTCTACTAATAATATTTACGCATTATTTTTATACTTTTGTTTCTCTGTTTCAGATAACGAGCTGATCGTAACTATTTTTGCTATCACCATATCAATGACTGCAGTAACTATGTTCGGTATAGTTTGTTGGCTCACTTTAATAAGGTAATGGTTATATTTATTAATATCTCGAATGTCCAAATTCTTTGAGAATGAAACGTTTTTCTATGTTCACTACGTGTTTGGAATTTATTTTAGAACTTAATTATAATAATTCTTTGTAAAAGTTGATTATCATATCATAGGCGAGGCACTCAAACTATAAAAAAAGTGTCTTAATGCTTGAACATGGTAGCAAAATTTATATCATAAAATATATCTCTAATTTTTAAAAATTGATCATCAACTGTTCATGATCATCACCATAATCCAGAAATATTTTAGATTTTTGATTTATATTATTTAGTTAAAAATATCGTGAGATTAAGTTGCCTTTAGGTATATATATATATATATATATATATATATATATATATATATATATATATATATATATATATATATATATATATATATATATGTATATATATATATATATATATATATATATATATATATATATATATATATATATATATATATATATATATATATATATATATATATATATATATATATATATATATATATATATATATATATATATATATATATATATAGTTACTCGAAAAAGCGACATTTGGTGTCCAAATCCGAATCAGAAAATACCATAGGTATGCTAGACTAATTTTGAAAACATTATCCTATATTTTAATAAGAATAAGGGAACTATCAAAACATGACATCAATGCAACTTGTTTCATGCATATTGATGCCAGTATGAAAGTACCTTTTAAAACAATACATTATAAGTTCAAAATACATTGTTAAAAGGGGTATACTGGTTTCATTCAACCATTTTTATTCATTAACAAAATGTCCATATTTTTTAACTGAAAGGTAAGCTCTTTGAGAGAATCAACATTTTAAAGAAAATTAATATGCGCATAATTAATATATATTTTAATGGAATATTTTATAACAAATACCATTTTTTTATCACGTGAAGCGTATGATCGACTACATCAAGTAATGTAAGAAATTTTTCATCGTACATTTATTTAAATAGTTTGATGTCCGAAACATTTAGGAAATAGTTATTAAAGTGTTAAATTAATTGCAATAGAAAAATATTTTGCGTAATTGATGCGAATATTTGGTGTTTAAAACGAAAAAAATAGCCATTTTGTTTATATTATTGTTCCCATCTTGTGAAAAAAGCCCTATTACCAGTTAAATTTTTTCTCCTTACTGATTAAAATCAGTTAAGGGAATTTTTCTTGTAACTACAGGTTAAATTAACACCATGTGTATTGTTTACCTAAGTCTCAGCCCTACGACGGCCTTTAACTCATTCATTTGTATGGCTAATGAGTAAAAATTACTGACCTTTGGAGTTGAGTGATAAAAGAAAAAACAATAGATTCTCAAATTGCGAATCAGAAAATAAAAAAATTCAAAATAAAAAACAATATTTTTAAAAACCACGTTTTTGTAGTAGAGAATAATAATTAAAGAAAAATTTGAAAAACGAAAAATGTGGGGCGCTTGAAATACATAACAGTAATGTTATATTAGTGTGTGTATGTGTGCTCTTGAGAATATGTGTATGTATATCTGTAATTGTAATTGTATCTGAATGTAGATGTGGAATATGTTTGTGTATATGCATATGTATGTAGCTGTGCATGTGTAAATGTGTATAGAAAATATGTATATATATGCGTATATGTTCTGTTATGTATTTCATTCGCCCCACGTTTTTCGTTTTTCAATTTTTTTTAATTATTATTCTCCACTACAAAAACGTGGTTTTTAAAAATATTGTTTTTTATTTTGAATTTTTTTATTTTAAATTAAAATTTTTTTAATTTTTATTTCATATTTTTTAAAATTATTACTTTTTAATTAATATTCTTCACTACAAAAATCGTGGTTTCTAAAAATATATATTTTTATTTAGATTATTTTTCTTAGTCAAGAGTAGTCAAGAGTACTACAAGACCACTACTAAAATAATAGAACTTTCATTTTAAATTAGGGATCCGAAAATCTTTTTAGAAAAACAATACCTTTACGACTTTCATTAGTTTTATGCTGATGACAACCAAAACGATCTGGAAATGAATGAGGAAAAACTGGATCCTACCACGTGATTTTTCAGCCAATAAAAATACTCCGACAATAAAAATCTTTTCACCTGACATGTAATACTAATTTGAAATAATGGAATCGACAACAAAAGACAATCTCGAAAATGAATTTTTTTCTAAATTTTAATTTTATTTTACTTTTTTCTCTTCATTTTCATGCATTGTCATCCAATTCTTAACTATGCGCCAAATTTAAAGTTTTTGGCGAGAAAACGGCTGCGTTATTTATGAGTCTGCGTGTTCAGTTGAGTCTGTCACCGAAGATAAATAATTTGGAGAAATGCTAAATTTAAACATAATTTTAATGAAAACTTAACAAAATTAAAACCATAAAAGAAAAATTGAACAAGTAAAAGCTGAAGAAAAACGTAAGGCAGGTTACCGAAAAAAGAGATAAGTAAAGTAAAGAAAAGTAGAGAAAAAGAACAAAGTATCGCAAAATGGTTTCGATGGTAACGAAGTTTGAGATGACCACGATTTATTTCTTGAACTTCAGTTCAGTTCAAATAGATAACAAAAATTATTTTGAGCGTAGAGCGTAGATTGCATATTTTAGGTTCGCCAGAGCATGAACTTTTAGAATCAAGTACGATGATTTCGCCACAGAAACTCCCCCTCCAAATACCGGAGGTATGGAGCTAGGGAATTCTGAATTTCACACGTCTACCACTCCTGGTGAACACTTGAGGTTGAGATTCTGATTTTGAACAATTCAAAGGAATGGAAGTTTCCAAAAAGGCAGGCTTGAGACGATCTATACTTATTGTAGTTGGGCGGGATCCAATTTTCAGAGTGAAATGTTTACCTTGTCGAGAGAGTACCTGGAAAGGTCCGTCGTATGGAGGGGTCAACGGAGGTTTTACCCAATCTTTTCGGATGAAAACGTGAGTAGAATCTTTTAAGGCGGGATGTACGAAACAGGTTTGACGAGAATGATCAGAAGCAGGAACGGGTGTAAGCTTTTCCATTGTCTCCCTCAAGTGTTCAATGAAAGTTGACTCTTCAATGGGTTTTGTGGAAGGGTTAAAAAATTGGCCAGGTAGGCGTAAACCTGTGCCGTAAACCATTTCGGAACAGGAACCTTTCAAGTCATCTTTAAATGCTGATCTGATTCCTAGTAAAACGATAGGAAGAGTCTCGGTCCATCGAAGTTTGTTGTGGCACATAATACCTTGCTTTAAGGTTCTATGCAGGCGTTCGATCATACCATTTGCCATAGCATGATACGGAGTGGTACGTATTCTTTTTATTCCCAGCATGGACGATAGATTGGCAAACAATTTTGACATGAATTGTCGGCCTTGATCACTTGTTATTACAGCTGGCACTCCAAACCGGGAAATCCAATTGGTAACGAAACATTTTGCAACAGTTTCAGCAGAGATGTCAGAGATGGGTATGACTTCAGGCCATCGAGTATAGCGATCAATGCAGGTTAGTAAATAACGATAGCCTTCTGAAGGTGGGAGAGGTCCAACCAAATCAATATGGATGTGTTCGAACCTATGATCAGGTAACTTGAAACTCTGCAAAGGACTGTTAGTATGTCTTTGAACCTTCGATTTTTGACAGTCTATGCAAGAACGTGTCCAGTGTGCAATATCTCGGTTTATTGACGGCCAGATAAATCTCTGCTTGATCAGTACTTTAGTGCTATTGATACCTGGGTGTGAAAGGCCATGCAAACTGTCAAAAATAATCTTTCGATGATTGACAGGCACGTACGGTCGCACAAGGTCGTTGGACACGTCGCAGTAGAGGAAAACGTTCGGCTGAACTTCCATTTTCTGTAACTGAAGTGATGAAGATGAATTTGTCAATAGGTTCTGTAGTTCCTGGTCATCCTGTTGAGCTTTAGCAATATCTTCCAGATTTGCATTAGCTAGACAAATATCGTTTATCCTAGACAGGGTATCAGCTACCACATTGTCAGCTCCAGAAACATGCTTAATGTCTGTGGTGTATTGGGAAATGTAGTCGAGTTGTCGTGATTGTCTTGGCGAACAAGTATCATGCTTTTTCCTAAAAGCGTATACCAGTGGACGGTGATCTGTGAAGATAGAAAAAGATTTTCCTTCGACTGAATCTCTGAAGTGTCGTATGGCAGAGTAGATGGCTAATAATTCCCTATCGTAGGTACTATACTTCTTTTCAGCTGGAGTTAATTTCCGTGAAAAGAAAGCAATAGGTCGTGAACCATCTGGCGTGTGCGCTTGTAAGACTGCGCCTAAGGAAACTTCTGAAGCATCGACTGTAATGGAGATTGGATGAGCTGAAGGAAAATATGCCAATGTGGCTGAATTGGCGAGGTCACGCTTACACTTTTCGTACGCAGATATAGCTTCATCAGTCCAATTTACCAATCTATTATCATTTTTCTTAGCATTTTTAAGAAAATCATGAAGTACAGCTTGGGTTTGTGCAGCATTAGGAATGAAACGACGATAGAAATTAAGCATTGCCAAGAATCTTCTTAAGTCGGATATTGTTTTAGGTTTTGGCAGGTTTAAAATAGTCTCAACTTTAGCCGGGAGTGCTTTAACCCCTTCAGGTGTGATTAAGCATCCCAGAAAAGAAACAGAGTCTTGGCCTAAGATACATTTAGAAGCGTTTAAAGTTAAACCGTGTTCGGCCAATCTTTGAAATACGAGTTTAAGGTGTACTTTGTGCTCTTGTTCATCTGTGGAGGCAATTAGAATGTCATCAAAATAGGGTATACAGAAATTTAAACCTGATAATACTTGATTTATAAAGCGCTGGAAAGTTTGGCCGGCATTCCGTAGTCCAAATGGCATAAATACATATTCGAATAAACCAAATGGGGTTGTAATTGCTGTCTTTGGTATATCCTCAGGGTTAACTGGAATTTGATGATACGCTCTACATAAATCTAAACTAGAAAATATCTTCTTACCTAATATAATATCTTCTTCGGCCGTTAGGCAACCGCCTTTTTAGTTTTCCGAATGTTTAGTTACGTCGCTGGTTACAGTTCGAAATTTGCATGGACTCTTGCTTTTTCTTGCTGAGGCTCCGAAATTAGTGTGGTAGAAACAAAATTCATTAGAAGGTTCAACATATTGGCGTCTGAACGGAGAACGTCCGTTGCGTGACATTTGGCGATTAAAAGATGGACTTCTAGACCTATGAAAATTTTGACGATTATGTACTATTTCCATCAAGTTAGCAGCTTGTTTAGACAACTCTGAAATTTGATGTTCCAAACTTGGATGTTCCGGTGTAGGGTCTGGCGCTGTAGTAGAGTTGACTGAAGTTTGAGGAACAAACTCTAGAATTCGGTCAGCCATAGTTGCCAAATTATTTAACTGTTCACTAGAAGCAACCAACACTAATTTTATATTAGCTGGTAGTCTATCAAGCCACAGTGATTTTAGTAAATCATCGCTGAAATGCTTTCCTGCTAAATCTCGCATTCTTTTTAACAGTAAAGATGGGCGCTGGTCGCCAAGTTCAACACCTTGTAATAAAGTTCGTAATTTTGAAGTTTCGGTTTCAGCATAGATTTCGATGAGTCGTGTCTTCAAAACGGAATATTGATTACTTCCAGGTGGACTGATAATCAAGTCTTGAATGGAATCCAAAATATGAGATTCAACGGCGGCAACAACATGATTAAATTTTGTGTCTTCTCTTGTTATGCCAGAAATTTCAAATTGGGCTTCGATTTGGGCAAACCACAATTTAGGATTATTCTTCCAAAAAGGTGGAGGTTTGACTGCTATTCGTGATATTTCCGACACTGGTACTGCTTCTGAACTTTTATCTTCCGGCAATGGCATATTTTACAGTATTCATGAAATTTCAATGGAAAATGTTAATGTTGTACAATTGCATACGAGAAGAATTCAATCCACAAACTGGAATAGAGGCGATAAATCCACAAAAAACCAGGTCACCACTTATCTTTGGCGAGAAAACGGCTGCGTTATTTATGAGTCTGCGTGTTCAGTTGAGTCTGTCACCGAAGATAAATAATTTGGAGAAATGCTAAATTTAAACATAATTTTAATGAAAACTTAACAAAATTAAAACCATAAAAGAAAAATTGAACAAGTAAAAGCTGAAGAAAAACGTAAGGCAGGTTACCGAAAAAAGAGATAAGTAAAGTAAAGAAAAGTAGAGAAAAAGAACAAAGTATCGCAAAATGGTTTCGATGGTAACGAAGTTTGAGATGACCACGATTTATTTCTTGAACTTCAGTTCAGTTCAAATAGATAACAAAAATTATTTTGAGCGTAGAGCGTAGATTGCATATTTTAGGTTCGCCAGAGCATGAACTTTTAGAATCAAGTACGATGATTTCGCCACAAGTTTGTGGCCAGTCGGGAAGTTAGTTTAAAATCGATTGCAAAATTCCACCCGGACAGACATACACGAAGGCAAGTTTATATAAACGTGGTAAAATGACAATGGTCTCTTGCCTCGACTTCCCCAGGGAATCAAACCCCGAGGTACACAGGAGATATTCTGGCCAATTTTGAAATAAAGGAGAAATTATCATAGCATATGCAGTTATTTGCCAAATCTTTTGGAAAGTACCCATAGGAAGAATGCAGTCGCTGGAATTTATTTTATATTGTCCTCCAATTTCTCAAAGTTTTTTTTTTTTTTTTTTGTAATTACATTTATCACATTTGAGTGCGTACTAGAAGAATGTGGCACTTTGCTGCGCGATATACTCGTTAATGCTGGCACCTTTGAAGTCTTTTCTCAAGACTTCTGTTCTTAAAAATCTGGTGGCTCCAATGATCCTCCTCAGGAATTCATTTTTTATGATATTTATTTTGTACTTTATAAAATCAATTCATGCAAGCCTGCCAACTTTTGATCTTATCGAGAATGACTTTTCCAAGTGGTAGTTAAATAATAAATAAACTACGGTCAGAGGTTGGGAAAATTGCATTGTTTTTGAAGTTTACTGTTACTACTTTGTTACAAATGTAGTTTACGACAACTCCTTTTTTTATGTAGAGACTGCAAATTATTTTTTATAATGTAGTCACTACTTCTACTTCTTATTGGAGATGAACTTTGCTGGAGTACTAAAATCACATCGATATTTTAAATAGATTTGAAAAAGAAATTAGCTTGCATTATACATGAGAGAATAATTAATTCTAGGTGCGTCAATGGTTTTGTTAATTTGGTCTGCTTTGATAAGGACGTTTTACAGAAAAGCTAAATAATAATTTTCAAAAACCTGTCATGCGTTACTTCTCTGCATAACCAGCTCCCTACGCTTATAGCCCTGCGGAACACCGAATTTTTAACTTTTTACCCAACCCAGTAACGATTAAACAGTCAGGTAAAAATACAGTGCAAATAATCTTTGTTATATATATCTTTGTTATATAAAATTGAATCGCCGTGAATATCTTAGGCATGAATATCTTTTACTTACTTTTAATTGTTTTTTACTTACTTTCAAAAAACTGTTCAACCAGAAATATTAATTAACCGTTCATATTTGAGATATTTCTTAAATAATGCATAAAAGAGCAAATCATTGATTCAGAAAATAATGTGAAAAGAAAGATCAATGAAAAATGTACATAGCTAGGTTTTGTTAATATTCAGAGATTTATTGTAATTAATTTTAATTTTATTGTTTTCACCTTATTTTTTTCGGTTAAAATATACTTGAGGGTGCCCCTTGGCGAAATTGGCGACTCATGTTTGGCGCCATTCTTGTTTGCGTAGAACACTGTGGTAACCGGAATGGCGGCCAAAACTTTATAAAATTGTAATGAACCCACTATAAGCAAAATTAATTAACACAATAAAATTAATTTTGAATCGAAGCAAAAATTAATAGAGTAAGCACATTAGGAAAGGGAAAAGAAAAAAACTGATTTATTCATTAAACTTCAATATCCTCAGATTTAGGTTCACAGAATTCTCTAATAGCAGTTAGATACTGTCTAAATTTATCATGAATTGAATCTGTCTACCTCCATCACCACATAAATTCGGTGAAATACAAATCGAAAATGGCGTCTGTGGTACCGGACTGGTGGTGATATTTTATTATAGTCCCGTTTTATGACTGCCCACATACCTTCGATCTTATTGACCATAAGCAAAAGTAACCTTACCAGTCGGTATCCAACGTAGAACTAACGGACTTCTGAAATTACACATACTGTTGAACATTTAAAAATGAAGCTGAAATCTAAACCTATTAGAATCACGATTAGGTTTCAACGTAGCGAGAATCAAGGGGCATCCTCAAATATAGTCTACCTATTTTTTCATAACAATTCTGACAAAAATGTTTATTGATTATTGATAACATAATAATAATTTCATTTTATATTTTTTTTATTAGTATTCAGTATGACGAAAAAATTGAATTGCTTAATTTAATTTGTCGAATTTCAGTTACATATGGAAACTAAAATATTTTGTCAGTTACCAGTATTGAACTTAATTGGGCAATTACTTGCAATGGTATTTGCTTTTGAAATATTACTTAGCTTCAACTTATTAATATTACATATTTTAATTTGTTTGCCATATTGTAACGTTTTTTTTCAATTTTAATTGTTAAAATTTTAATTGTTTTCAGTTTAAAATTTAAATTCCTGGGGGGGGGGGTAGAGATGAAGCACCATATAGGAAGCGTCCGGCATCCTATAAGATCAACAATGATTTGAGTTAGGCTCTGCCACGCGTGCTTCGAATACGGAGATTAATCACCGGCTAATGCCATTTAGTAATGTGCTAAATAATATTGCTTCCTCGCATTATCTAAGTTTGTAACATTGTTTGTATTAAAATTGCTTTATACTAGTTTATAATGTTTATAATAAGCACCTGTGACATTTTACAATCCAACCATATTCTCTCTATGGGATGTTGGAGGATGAAAAATTGCCAGGAAAATGACTTTAAGTTTGTTCGAGAAGCGAACAAAAATGTAATTGCGTAGCAATTATCGGGGGTTGACGAGCACAGCGAGCAGGGGGCGGAGCCCTCTAGTATATATATATATATATATATATATATATATATATATATATATATATATATATATATATATATATATATATATATATATATATATATATATATATATATATATATATATATATATATATATATATATATATTGTCCTGTTACGGTTGGGTATAAAAAAGAAATAAAATGAAAAGTTGCTAAAAAAAGCAAGCGATAACAAATTTTAAAAAAATATATAAAATTAATGGCCGGGTGAAAACAATATAGTGGTGCATTTTCGAAGTTTGGCTAATTTTACAACCCAGAAGAAATCTTAATTTTTAAAGTTCCAGAAGATAACAAATGTATTCTACAAAAACATACCTTCCTCTCCATAGAAGATATCCAGTCCTGGATCAGAGATGAGTTTACAAAGAAAATCTCCAACAATCTGTGGTTACCTTCTAGGAAATCCAGATGAATAAGTCACTAATAAAACAGTTATTTCAAACTAAAAACTCTTTATTTTGAGGATCCATATTTAACGGCAAAAATAGTGTCCAACACACAGTCTCTGGTGGAGAAGTGGGTGAAGGGTAAATAAATTCAGGAACACGGAAATTTTGGATGAAACTGACTTAGACGAGATCAAATTCAGATTGCATGTTGACGATCATTCTCCTCCATCTTAGAGATCAATTTTATCCATTAATCAATAAGTGAGAACCGGAAGCCAAGGTGTTAGCAGCAGTACCGACAGTTGAAGCACACTCCCGGATTTGGGATTCTTGATAAGAAAGCATCCATCGCAAACAGTTTTCTCAAAATTGAAGATAACGTTTATGTTTTTATGAATAAGATTTTTATGATCTGCTATCAAAAATTCGGAAATTTTATTGGAAGGCATATTGAAGCTACTATATTAGCAAAAAGGCAGTCAGTGGAATTTTTATATGGCCGAAGAAAAGGTTCATCTCATAAATGAGAAACTACACAAAAAAATGGCGAAGGAGACGCCATCCTCACCTCCTAACGAGGACAGGATATCAAAAAAATAAAACACGCAACAGCGCGACGTGGAGTATGATACTCTCGAATTTCGAATGCAATCGTCATCTTTCGCGCGCTCTTTTTATAAGAGACAAAAACTTAATGGTTGAAGTTGTAGTACATGTTGTGCAAGTTAAAGTTAAATTATCTAAAAATTAGGAGTTGAGACGAAAAATTGATTATACGTTAACAGTTACGGTTGAGAAACACAACATACACGCGGAGATGAAAGATGCCGACAACCAGTGCGAATTCTCAGAAACGAAAAAGGGTGGAATGTTCTAGAAAGAAAGGGGCTCTGCAAGGAGCTGGTAAGGAATTTTAGGGGGAGACTGTCCAAATTGCGCTACCGCTTAAGGGGCTAAAGAAAGATGATGAAATAAAAAAATGTATTACAAAATTATAAATTAAGTCAAAAGAATTAGTATTTTGATTAAAAAAAACAGGATATTTAGAAAATTAGGCTGTGACCTAATGTCACATATATATATATATATATATATATATATATATATATATATATATATATATATATATTGTACTGTCTTCTTTTTCTCAATAGCTTATGTACACTTTTTCGGACTCATGGATTATAACTGATTCTGTATTAAACTCATGACATTTCAAACCTTGCTAAAAGTTATTTCTTTTTAGGGGTTATTTCTTTTACTATTTATTTATAAAGTTATTTCTTTTTAAATTTATAGACACTGTTAGGGAATCACTTATGTCAAAAACGCTGCATGAATTTATAAACGCAAACAAAAGAGCCTCTTTTGTTGGCATATAATCAAACATTTGTTCATTTGAAACAAGACCTTTTTTTCTATTTTGTTGTTCATCACTAATAGTTATAAGTGTTAAGGGTTTGGGAATATAAATATTTAAAACACGGGCACTTATTTGTGAATTATTTATTTTATTATGATTACATTTTATTGCATTTTTTTTATTAATCTGGAAAATTCGACTTTAACTATGCTGTAAAAAATAAATCATTGTTATAAATTATTAATTGCTGTATAAAAATTATATTATTAAATAAATAAAAATAAGCAAATGCCTCAATAAACCCGCATTGAAATGTGCATCAAAACAAAGTTTAGAAAATTTTTTCATTGAAAAGTGTTTTAATTTTGCCTTCTTTTAATTTCAGAATGAAAAGTAAGGTGTTCACTCAAGATCCCGAAAAAGTAAATCTCATATGAGATTTATGCGTGACAACTAAAAATATTCAAGAAATTCATATGTTGATCATAGAAAAGAGTTAATTTTTGTTACTATTCAGATGCTCTTGGAATGTATATATTTCATTATCACTGTCCTCAATATACATTTTAAAATCAAAATCCTTGTCAAAAATGAAGTAAACAGAACAGCAAAGACAAAGATGGAAACAAAATTTTATAGAAATTTAATAAAAACTGGAAAGGAAAGCAGAATAAAATTTACAAAAAACAATTCGATTTCTGTTTTTTTATAATTGCCTTACAGCCTTTTTCTGTTTACTCTGGAATTATTTGATGTTTTTGATTCCCTCCTCATCAGATTTGATTCCTTAGATTTCTGAAGAAACTTTTTTTTTTCACATTTAAAAATCTGTTTACAACTTCTAATTTGCCTCACACTTTTGACTTCGTTTTCGACAAATATTCCAAAACTACTTAGTTTCATTAATACAGAAACTGTTACATATTTTATTATTTAATACAATTACACTATTTGGTTCAAGCGTTGTTTATAAATGTATTGAGAACGATACAATTTTAATTGAAAACAAATTTAATTTATTTCTTTTTTTGACAAATATTAGAAAACTAATTTAGTTTCATCAAAAAAAAATATTTTTTAATTGTGCTACAAGATTTCGTTTCATAGGTTTTTGAAAAACTTTTAGTTATCCTGATTGAAAGTGCTCGTGTTTATCAATTTTTAAATTCGCACTGATGCTACTATTCGAGTTGGTGCTCCACTACCTTTACCAATTTTCATAGGAAATACATAAAGCATTGCACCTGCAATTGGAATTTCACCAACGTTGGCTACATTTTCTAAAATAAAAGACCTACGCCCTAGAATATAACCGTGGCATGGAAAATGTGTGCTTGTACCTGGATCAATGGACGCGGTGTCAGCGCCTACTCCCATGACACTTCTATTCTCTGCTAACCACTTACAAGCTTCTTCTGAGAATCCTGGAAAGTGCAGTTTTGTGGGGTCATCGCTTGGGGTGCCGAAAAAAGCATCACGGTCGTTCCACTTCTGCCCCCAACCAGAGTTCAATAAAACTATAGTTCCATTCAAACTCCTTTGTGTAGTGCGTTCCCAGTTCCTGACATCCTCAACGTTAGCTACAGCATCCGGACAAAGTGATGCTTTTCGAGTTATGTCTATGACAGCTGCTTTCCCGAAGAAGGACTGGGCTGGTATCTCATCAACGGTAATCCCTCCTTTGACAACATGTGCCGGAGCATCCATGTGCGTACCAGTGTGCGTAGAGGTGTAGAAATCTTCATATTGACCCCTAAAATAAAATAAAAAATAAAATTATATGAAAGACAAAGACACTTTTCTATAACCGTCGTTAAATAGCCGATCCAGATTTGAGCTTACAACTACCAATATTTCAACAATTCATTTCATTTCAATTCAATTCATTTCAATTTCAATTCATTTCCGAAGACTTGTGATTTTGAACCCAATCCAGAAGACACGGAAACTCCTGGATCAAATATTGGAAGAAATTTGAATGCGTGAAAGTTTTTTTGATGGAATTAATCCGCACTTTCCTTACATGGTCAGGGAAACCACGGAAACCTCCCATGTTTAGCTTGATGGAAAGATAATACCAACATATTATGCCTCTACCACTGAGAATATTTTAAGCTAGCACTGTGGTCGTTGCAAACCGGGTTCAGAATTCTTATCGACCAGCCGTCGTTAGTGTTCAAACATGGGGTGACTTCATTTTGAGGCGAGAGCTCTATCCACTGACCCACCACGGCATTATAGATGCATATTTGTTAAGTTGATCATCCTCGTATATTGAACACCTTTCAAGTACCAAGACAGAGATGCGAACTTGTTCCGCTTTGTCAACAATCTTGTTCTCTAGTGGTTTAAAAATTTAGTATTTTTTTTTCTCCGCCGGAAACTATAAATTCTAATAAAATTAGACTTTTTTTGTAATTATCTTTTAATGAGCCTCTTAAAGAGAGGGTGACATTCACCATTATTCGGAGAGTTTGGTTTGTAAATCTCTATTTCGTAATAAAACCTTATACAGAAAACGGAACAATTAGCCTCCCTGCAGAACTTGAAAAATCACACAAATTCCCTTTTATTATCTGATTAGTTGCTTAACCTCTTCGGGACGGTCGAGCATTCGAATAGACTTCTGATGGGAAAAAATAAAAATTGTTAGATTACATGTGGGCTTATCATTCTTATTTTTCTTTCACTTCTATTTTAATATATCTAATGAATGCAATAGTCTAACAATATAATTTTCGTATTGGATTCGGTGAACTAAATAAGTCAAACTACTATTATTCTACCCAAAAAAACGTGTTATTAGTTACATCATTTTCATCTTTAATGTCGCCACCCTAAGAATGCATAGGTGACTCAACCATCTCAAAGAAGTTAACAGGACTACCAAAGTTTTGCACGCAAGTGATGAACTTTTCTCTATGAAAATACAGAGTATTTTATAGAGAAATAACGCTTTTTAAGTTATGACTTCACATTTATAAAAATTCTTGTTAATTTAATATGAAACATAAATATTACATTAGTGATACAAACATTAGCAGGCTTGCTTGTTCAATAAATGTTTATAACCCTTTGTTATGTAGAAGAACAGATAGAGCAAATTAGAGAAGGCAATTACGAAATTTGGACGAGATTTAAATCGTCACTTCCATACTAAACAGAATATTTGGTGGGTCACTACTTGGCCAGGATGGCTCTCATAAAGCCTTGACGAAATGCACACCCTCATTTAATGAAATGTATAACTTCCCGGAGGAAGGGGGCAGAAAAAATGGTAAAGCTTTTTTTCCTCTATTTTTAATGGCGAGGTAAAAGGTTTTCATAATTGCAATTTTCAGTCACATTTTTCATTTCCGGTAGGAATTAACGAGAAAAATAGCATGAAAAATACTGAAAACAATTTTGAAAACAAAGAAATGAAAAGGAAGGCAGTGACTCAGACTAAGAAACTTTATTTAAAATACCGCCTAGTTCTAATGCTGTAAAATCATTTCAAAATTTTGAACAACTCTTTTAAACTGAAGAAAATAGAGATGATTAAACATTTGGAGCATTGTATTACGACAAAAAGAAGAGAAAGAAAGTTTTTTAAAGTTAAACAATCAACGTTAGATAAACATATATTTCTAATTCTCAGTAAAAAAAAAATCTGAAAGCAATATGCAGTTATTATACTAATCATGAACTAGCATTGAGCAATCACCTCAATTTAACGAGAATTTTTCTAATTCCTAAGTATAGACCCTATTGCAATATTTGAAATTTTAGAACTAAATAAATAAAAATAAGAACCATTTTAGACAGAAATAGGACTTTTTTTTCATGCTAACCTATGATAAATTATCTGTCCGGCATTATGTAACTAATTGAGATTTGTGAATAGTTTTCGACGCATTTTATTCATTGAAAATTTGTTTCGTTAAATTTGTATACTGTATCTTTTGAAACTGAGCTTAGTCAATCCTCTTTTTGGTACGTTAGAGTTCTTTTCCTAAACTTATAATGTAAATCTACATGATAAGGCAACAAATAATTCTTAAAAAAAATGAAATTTTAAGTTATTTCATTTCTTATATAGTTTTGATTTACACTACCTACCAATATGCAAATGACTCTATCTGCGGTCCTGAGATACGTCACGCCCTCCTAATATGAATTGGGACTCTTGGTCTCCATTCATGGTAAACTCAACGCCGATTCCTACTGCACTATTTTGGAAGAAAATGTGCTTCCTACGTTGTGGCAGTTTAACGGGGTGGACCCCTGTTACTTCCGTGACGACAATGCCAACTGTCATGTTGCGAGGGTCACCAAGGCTTGGCATGGTGCTAATGAGGTTGATCGAATTAACTGGCCGGTTCAGAGCGCAGACCTGAACCCTATCGAGAACCTCTGGGACGAGTTGGATCGCCGAACTAAGGGGTATACTACCCGCCCAAAATCGGTGAAGGAACTTACATGTCTTCTCCTAGCCGAGTGGAAGAAAATACCACAAGCCGTCACACAAGGACTTGTGGAAAGTATACCCCGGATTGTTCACCAACTATTGACTATGAATAAAGTTTGTTTTCAATCACACGTGTCCAAATACTTATTGGTAGATAGTGTATGCTTAAGTTAATTTGTTTTACCTTGTGCAAAGAACTTATACACAGTTAGTATTGTTATGTACAGCGGTCGGAAAAACTACAATATTTTTGTAGTTTACTACAACTATTTTATTACATATGCAGTTAACTACAGCTACAACTACTTTTTTTTTCTTCAAATGTAGTTCAACTACTTCAAACTACTTTCGAAATAGCAACTACTTCATTACTTAAGGGAGGTGAACTTTGCTTGGAGAAAACAATTTACTGCCATGTTCAAAATGGTTTCGAATGAAAAATTGTCTTGCATTAAAAATAAGGAATTATGATAAAATATTTATTCTTGTTCACACGAGCCAGTTTGTATTCTGAGATATTATTATTTCAATTTGTTCAGTATCCCTTCAACATTTTATGATTTCTCGGCAGCGAATTATTGATTTGAGAAATGTTAGGATATTATCAAATATTAGCAATTTTGTTAACCCTTTGACGGTCAGTGAAATGAGCAGTTTTCGTTTCATTAATTCGCGCAGTATTACGAGCAAACAGTAGTCGAAAGTGGCAGCTGTTTTCCACCGCCGTGCTACCGAAAATGTCACTCTATTCTGGCTAAATGTCAACTGCTCCGCTTTCTGGAATTGTTATAATAAAGTGGTAGCAAATTATGTAGTAAATTTCGTTGGAGAAGGACAGTTACGCCTACTTTTTAATAGAGTAGCCAGTGCATGTATTTAACATGCATTTTATATGATACTTATAGTTTTTGATATTTAGTGGTGAAAAAATTACTGAAAGGAAAAATACTAAACTGAAAGTAACTTGACTTTTGCCATCACTAGGAAATACTATTTTACAAAGCGGAGCAAGTTGGCATCTCTGGATGCGGTTGATAGCTCGCCTCAAGCGTTTTAAAAATTTCTTAAAGTATTCGTAGAACATAAGTAACAGTTTTTACGAACTTTTCGTTTTTATCATAGTCAATGCAGAATAATAATGGTGAACGAGCTCAGCTCGTCAGCGCGCATTGGGGGAAAATTTCACAATGCGAGTAGTGCTCGTCACTAACCATTACTGTCAAAATCTTGTTCCCGAGAGGAACTCGTTCGCGCGCATTATGAGGCACGATTCCATTGCGAGATGAGCTCGTTCATAACCGTCAAAGGGTTAAGTTCTAAATGCTCTTTTATTTCCTCTAAGAAATTAAGGACATCGAAAATATGTTTCCTACCTTTAAAATGACATCTGCGTTTCGCAAGCATATATTCGCATGTGTGCGAAAGTGTGACCAAAGTGATAAATAATTAATTATTCGTTATCGCTAGCTTAATTATTAGTTATGCGACTCTTTGAATACACAATTCTTATTAACTCGCAGTCACAGGACATTTTAAATTGCGTCCACTAACAGAACCGGGCGAATATCTATATAATTCTATAAATTCTATAATTCTATAAATCTATAACTCTATAAATCTATAATTCTATAAATTCTATAATTCTATAATCCCATCAAATTGTATAAATTAGTTGCGTTAGATTCCTGCACACAAAAAAGTAGATTTCAAGAATAGAATTCTATAAATTCTATAAATTATAGTAGAATTCTAGAATTTATAGTAGAATTCTATAAATTCTATAATTCTATAAATCTATAATTCTATAAATTCTATAATTCTATAATCCCATCAAATTGTATAAATTAGTTGCGTTAGATTCCTGTACACAAAAAAGTAGATTTCAAGAATTTCTACAAACTGAATTTTTTTGTCACCCTACACAACAAACGAATATAAAATTAGCGACTACAGTAGTTTCACTAATTTTAGTGTGCTACTTCCGACCACTGATTATGTCACATAAAATACTTGTTGTTGTACTTAAATAAAAGTTAGGGGGACAATAATTATTAAAATTACTTTTATTTAACAATTATAAGTACTATTTTTAAATTTACTTTCTTCTAAAGGAGATAAAAACCATTTCACTTACTTTATTGTTACTTTGTTATAAATATTTAAAAAGTGTTAACGGTTAGAAAAATGCACAGTCTCGAGAAAAAAAATATGAGCAATTATAACATAAAATATCATTAAAAAGAGCAACAAAACACATTTTGTAACATGTATTTTAAAAATTAAAAAATTATTTGGGAATTATCTAAATTTTAGAATTTGAAATGGGGGAAAATGAAGTCGTTTATGAAAAGTTCGTAAGAGAGTTGAAGACAATACTTACCATTTTGTTACCAACTCTTTGTTGGGGCCTTTAACTAATTTTTCAATTTTGAATTTACTGTATATTGGATAACGTAACGTAGTTTCATCATATACATAAGTCATATCAATTAGCTTTCTACTTTTACGTTTAGCATTAGTAAAATGTAAACTTAAAATTGTGAATAATAAGACATGAAACAATTTCATTTCAAAATCGAAATAGAATATTAAAAATATTCGTGAAATATTTCAAAATCGTGCATACATATTACAAACGAATTTCTTTATAGTAATTGCAACTTTTAAATATGTGGGTTTTCTTATATGAAACGGAGTAAGATTTTTTGCAACCTAAATCACGAGTATTGATTGGATACTAATTACGTGAAGCATTTCTAAAGTTAGAATGCATCGGTGTCTGTGCAAACAAATTTTAAATTACATATTTCTGTATCGTGATGTGTGGCTTAACAAGTGGTATGGTAATAAGAAAAGTTCCAGACAGCACGAAAAAGTAGAAGAAAAGCACGCATTCCGAAAAAGTAATTACCTTTTTAATTATCTAGGAAAATTCTAGTAATCTGTATGAACAGTGTGCAATTCTTATATTGTTTCCTCACGTTTTAACTTCCTTCCATGTTTATCAATGTGAAATGTCTGCTGGAGTTTCGCGTCAATAGTTCCCTTATCGCTATAAGCAGAATTTATTGTCGGTCGAAATTTCACAATTTTCGATTATTGTCAGATGGAAGCAAGTTTCAATCGTTTCGTGTCTGCTATCTTTAGTTTTTCTTTAATTGAATTACATGCATTAAATAGATTTAATGACATTATTTACAGGTTACGAAGGTTTAAGACCATAAAAAAATCCAATTAGTTATAAGTAGTTGAATTATTTTGTATTTTCAATAAGAAAAAATATTTCGACAAAAATTTGTATTTTTCCAACAGGCGATCTACCTTTGTAGTTATTTTAAGGTATATCGAACATTATTGAATACTTGGGAGTGTCATTTAGCTTTAAAAAAAGCATAAGTGTAGGGTAAAACAGCCCAGTATACATTTGTTTAGTATATCCTACACAAAGAAGCCAACTTGTTCCGGTTTGGTAAAAAAATTATTTTCTAGAGGGTGGAAAAATTCAAGTTATTTTTTGTTTAGTATTTTTCATTTTAAATAGTTTTTTCACCACCACATATCTAAAATTCACACTATCGTATGAAATCCAACTTTATTGCAGTTATCTCTTGATCTCGAGTTGGAATTGATAGCTGCAGATTCATTGTTTTTGATCTCGGATTGAAATTGATTTTGCGAAAGTGGTTTATGAAGCTGAAATCGTGAAAGAAATTGGATCCATATCGACGTGAAAGCGCGCTGCTCTCATGTGTAAGTTGAATCGCTATTGATATTCACTTATAATTTATTGACCATTTAATTTGGAGTGTTGATGACGTGTGTTTATGCCGCGTTTACAAACAATTGAAACTGTAAATATATCTTCGTGAACTATTATTTAAACTGATTTATTTGTGTTTTGTGCTACAACAGTGATACATAAGAGTTCCATGTTTTATACACTAGTGAGTTAGGACTATATTTTTGTAATGGTAGATACACTACATTACTCCCCCACCAGAATTATATCTGTTATAGAGTTCAATGAACGGATACCACTAGTTGATTGATTACTGTTTTTTGTGAGATGCCGGGTGAATTGTATTAAGATCACCGTACTTTTTTGCTGATTGTAAGTGTTGTATTATGTTCACGGTCGTGGTTGCTCCCTGTGTTGCCATTAGCAGTCGAATGTATGCAAACTAACATTGTGTGAGATTGATACGAGACTGAGTAGCACCAGTGCGTGGAATTGGCTAATGTAGCAATGTGGAATATCTATCGAGGTAGGCGTTTCTATCAAAGTATGCGTGTTCACACGTGACCTTCGAGAATGAGAAGGCCTTACAACTCTTTCGTGACGTCACTGTACTTCGATCATTCCTCTGCGCTTGTTGCGAGCTTTTAACATGGGGAAAGATTTCCTAATATAATTATTTCTACTTTGTCTCTTCATATAATATTAGACACTCATTAAAATGCCGCAAAAATAGTTGGGAACAAGGACTGAAACCTTTTTTTCTTTCTCTTTAAATTTAATTAATAAAACTGTTAAAAGAAAAATTTGAAAACTAAAAAATTCGTGATAATCAAAAAATATGTTATCCGTACAAATATATGAATCACAGTCCTTAAGAAAAAAGTGATTTTTGGAGCTTAGATATCATTTTTGAATATTTTATTTGTGAACAGAATAAAAATTTCATATCAAATACTAAATAAAAAAAGAAACATGGTAAATCACAAAAAAGGAATACTTTATTACACAAAAAAGTAACAACAAACTTTTAATGCTTATTTTGACATTATTTCTATCACAACAAATGAAAAAAAAATTAGATTCCATTTCTTACCTACTTAAAAATAAACATTGAAATATATTGTATATCATTATAAAAATCATTAGACAATGAGTGTTAAAAATTGCAATAAATGCTTAGAAAGATATAAAAGAATTTCAATGATACAATTATTGAAGTAGAATTAGAAAAAATTCCAAGTTTTAAACTAAGAGTGATTTTTGGAGCTTAGATACCATTTTTGAATATTTTATTTGTGAACAGAATAAAAATTTCCTATCGAATACTAATAGAAAAATAAACATGGTAAATCACAAAAAAGGAATACTTTATTACACAAAAAAGTAACAACAAACTTTTAATGCTTATTTTGACATTATTTCTATCACAACAAATGAAAAAAAAATTAGATTCCATTTCTTACCTACTTAAAAATAAACATTGAAATATATTGTATATCATTATAAAAATCATTAGACAATGAGTGTTAAAAATTGCAATAAATGCTTAGAAAGATATAAAAGAATTTCAATGATACAATTATTGAAGTAGAATTAGAAAAAATTCCAAGTTTTAAACTAAGAGTGATTTTTGGAGCTTAGATACCATTTTTGAATATTTTATTTGTGAACAGAATAAAAATTTCCTATCGAATACTAATAGAAAAATAAACATGGTAAATCACAAAAAAGGAATACTTTATTACACAAAAAAGTAACAACAAACTTTTAATGCTTATTTTGACATTATTTCTATCACAACAAATGAAAAAAAAATTAGATTCCATTTCTTACCTACTTAAAAATAAACATTGAAATATATTGTAAATCATTATAAAAATCATTAGACAATGAGTGTTAAAAATTGCATTAAATGCTTAGAAAAATATAAAAGATTTTCAATAATACAATTATTGAAGTACAATTAGAAAAAATTCCAAGTTTTAAACTAAGAGTGATTAAAATTTTAATACAATTGTTGAAATATAATATGGATTTTAACATAACAATATTACTGAAGTGTATTTATAACAAATTTGATATTGCAGAGAAACAGTGATCAAACATTACAAAATAATTATTTTGTTTCATTATTTAATTATTTTAATTTTGTAGAGAGTTTAACGTTTTGTAGAAGTGTTTAATTTATTTTAGTTTATTTTTTATTTAATAAATTAAAGTAAAAATAAAAAAAACTAATAAAAATATATTTAATGATATAAAATAATTTTCTTCTGGATAATAAAAATAAAAACCTAACAACTCAAAAATTATGTATAATAATGTTTTAACTAAAAATTGACATGCACAAAGTTGCTTATTGAAAATTTAGTGTTTATTATGTCTGAGGATTAACTAATGCTTAGTATTATTTATTCTTGCTTAATGTTTCAATTTTTCTCTTATTTCTCTTTACTTCAGCTAATAAAGCTGCGTTTTTTTTCTCCTTCAGTAAAGCATCATTTTTTGTTTTCGTGTAGTTGTTTAAAAATACATTAGTGGAAGACCAAACAACCATATCCAAAAATTTTTCCATATAATGTCCAGAGGGGCAAAATTCCTCATTTCCAAGCAAATCCTTTTCTACAAGATAATTTTTAGTTAAATTTGTAACAACATTTCGCTGATTAATTTGTTTGTTAAATTCGGCCTCATATTCAAAACATAACTTCTTTACAATAATATAATTTAACAGAACCGCATTTACCACATGTTTTTTTGGAAGTAAGAGGCTCCCTCTGTCAAGAGCTTGAGTGTAATTGTATTCTTTAGATATAGGTAGCTCTTTGTCAAATAAATGAATTTCTCTACAATCTAAACAGTTGGTTTTTTTTAAAGCACTAAAGGCACAATAACCTGCAACATACACAATAACAGGCAATTGAGTTTTTGCAGAGGATAGATCAGGTGTCATAATTTTTAAAGAGGAGAATATCTTATCATTTTGAAACTCTTCTGCAAAATGTTCATTGTGTAGCAACTCTGTGACTTGGACAAGACCAAATGATTTTGTGGGGATGTTTAAATACAAAAGGGACTTTAATCTGAGCTTTGCCTCACATTCAAATAACTGCCTAGTTGAGATATTGTATTGGCATCCAGCTAATTGTCGATAACAACCAAATCTACTTTCCAAATCATCGGTTTGAAATTTCCCAGGCATAATATATTTAAAATTCAATTCATTGACACAATAATCCATAAGTTGCAGAATACCTTCAGTACTTAATTTTAGAGCTGCATGCGTTTCTCTACTAAACATTCCTGTATCACATTTCATTGATTCCCAGGCATCCAACCAGTCTAAAAATTTGTTTAAAAAGTTTATGCTTCTTTCGTTCTTATAGGAAAGGGGATATTGAAATTCATTTTTTAGGTGAAAACCTTTAGTTGGAGTTTTTACATTTACTATATTCCACCAGTTATTAATAATTTTTATAAAATTGGCAGTATTTTCATAATGAACAATACTATGGTTTTTACCTAATTCAAGCAATCCTTGAGGGACAAATTCATTAAAAATCTGCAAAACTAACTTAACATTTTGTCTTTCAAAACTTGAAGGATTAAGAGATTTTAGACTTAATTTAAAACCAAATTTTGCAAGGCTATTGAGTTCAATATCATAAAGCGTTTTTAATGCTGAAAATGATGCAGTGTAAAAATTGTGCCCTACGTCATTACCTGATTTTTCACCAAACATAGGATAAAAAAAACATTTATCGGGATTTTTTTGGTTAAGCCAATTATTGCGTATGCATTTTAACAGGTGCACAAAATCAATTAAGAAAAAAAGAGGTCTATTATTGTCAATGGGGTGAGGATAAACAAATTGCAGTTTAGGAGGATTAACAAATAGGGACATAGCTTTTCTGTTTATGGAATTATTATCTGTTGTTACAGAAATAACAAAGAATCCTAACTCTTCTAATCCCAGTATTACTTTATTTAGGAATTCGTGGAGTATTTCCCCAGTTATTTTTTTTACGGGTAAGACGTGCACTACATCTTTATAAGAAGAGAGAACACTTTTCAACATAAATACTTGGGCACTGGAAGTACAGTTACCATCATAAGAAGTTCCTACAATGTTGCCACTTTTATAATCAAAATATTCTTTTATGTGTATTTCATCTAGCATTATAAGGACAGTTTTATCGTCTTCATTTAAAAATTTAAACTTTTGTTGGATATACTTTAAAAAGTATTCATCGGATTGTTCGAACTGCGGACTAATATTTGATTTTAAGCAGATGTTTCTTATTGTGTTTGGATGTGGTAAAATAATATTGCCACTTTTACGTACAAATCTATATGCATTAGGGGATATTGTATAAATTAAGGAAGCAAAAATTAAAGTTTCGGCAGAATACCTGTATGCATGCTTATCATCGCCTATGTAAGAAAGTTGATCGATAATGAATAAAATTACATCGTTGCATACACTTGTGACATTTAAAAGGGATTTTAAAAATTCTTTAACAGTATTTATAATTATTTTTACATCTTTATCCGTTGGTGGTGTATCCAAAGCTAATTTTTTTAATTCATTCAAAATATCATCTATTGTATCAATAGCAACAAGCTGATGTGGAAATTTAAAGTTTTTTAAAACTTTTATTTCTGTTTTTTTAACATAAGCTTTTACTTCACAATTGGAATCTATATATAAAGAGATATTTACTTCTGGTACTGGCTGAACATCTAATAACATGAAAAGAATGTAACTCTCACTTTTTATAATATTCCAGGAGTTCTTCGTATCCGGCAGCTTAGACTTTAGGTCTGAAAAAGAGGAAAATTTTTGTGTTGCATCATACAATTCTTGACGTTTTACATTTTCAGCTGTTGCAGCTTGAATACTTTCCATTTCCTTTCTTAATTTTCGGTCATCCGAAGATTCTCGATTACTAACAGCTGTGGAAGAGAAGTGCTTCGGTAAATTTGGATGGAGAGATGGTACTGCATTAGGCTTTAATCTATAAGTAAAAAGAAAATTAGAATATAATATATAACCAGAGACACAAATACTTGATTTTAAAATAAATTTTACTTCTTAATCTTTAGTTCGGCTTCTATGAGTAGGCCCGTTTTCTTATCATAGGCAGATGTAGTTGTAAGGAGGTCTTCTTCACTAAAATGTTTTTCACACACCTAAAAACAATTAAGAATAGGTTAAATCATGTTTAAATCTTTGAAGAAATTCCAAAATTTCAAATGCCAAGAGAATATATGGGAGAAAGAAAAGGAAAAAAAAAAGAAAAAAGAAAAATACTAGCATAATGCTTACCTTGCTGTGTTTTGTAGGACTGAAATGCTCTCTTTTAATGGCGCGAATCCATTTTTCTCTCAATGCGTCATTTTTAGGGAAGCTAAAAACACTGACTTTAGGGCCATTTTTGTAATTCCCTCGACATGCTGGTACACAACATGGATGAGGCATACCTTGTTTAAAATTTTGTAATAATTAATTGCATAAGAATGAGTTTCGATTACAAATATCCAAATCAAAATACTAGTACGCCTGACTAAAACAAACGAAGAAGAAAGTGTCACATGTCGCGGGGAATGATCGAAGTATGGTGACGTCACGAGGGGTTGATGACGCAGTTGGAAGGCCTTCTCATCTCGTAGGTCACGGTTCACATCACGACCGAAGGTCACCAATGTGGAGAAAGTAGTTATCGATAATGTCAACCTTCTTCTATGAAAAGGTACCCCACCATAGATTCATCATCATCATCAATATTTATCTGAGTGGCTGGAGCCGTTAGCCGCAAATACCCCATTCGTCTTGAATTGTGATCTTTCGGGTGGTTCATTCTGGTTATTACCATAGATTCGAGTTAACATGCCTTATCTACTACTGAATTGTGATTGTATTTTTGTAGTGGTAGATACACACATGCCTGTCTCATGGTTTTGGGAAGATTATTTATGTATTTAACGTATATTGCGCAGAAAATATCGTAAACTGAAAAGAAACAACCATTTTTCCATTCATTAGCACTTGTTAGAAAGAAAATGTCAGAATATTTATCAAAATTCTTCAAGAAATCGTACGTTTCTTCTAACCACAACAAAAGGCGGAATGACAAGCTCAAACCGCCCTAGCTGCAAAATGATTTGGGCCCTCATCGGGCCAATATTCACTAATCTTAGTTCACTAATGTTTCAAATTGCTGCTATTTTCCGATATCAGTCTATATATTTGGAAAAGACCAATATTTCCTATAGTCACATGGGTCTATATATCCTATCTAGATTTGTCCGATTCTCCCTACATTTTACAGTCACTTTACAACCAATATCGGCCTTTCACCTAATGAAGTTAAATAACCATCGCAGCAACTCAGCTCACCTAATGAAGCCGATTAGTTCTTTTGCAGTTTTGTACATATTACAACTGGGTTCGAGCCCCAGCGTTGGCTCCACTATATTTTTTCCATTCCCTTCAACACTTAAAGAGTGCCCCGCACTTCCCTATTTGTAACCGTGGACTATTATAACATAAAACTCTATTCACACAAAGACGCCAGCACCTTAAAACTGCTTAACACAAAAACGACTTGTAATTCCAATCTCTTACGGGAGAGGAAACAATCAAATAAACTTATAAAATCACATCCCATGGTTTTTTTCATAAAACACAACTCAACTAAAACGTAACTTTAATGCCTATTACTTAACAAAAAGACCAATGCCCAGTACAGTTTTTTTTAACTGTTTTGAAACCATGCCAGTTGCAAATGGTTGAGGAACAGAACAGTTTTGTATTCGTGTTTCTTTTTTAACCATACTAGATGTTCACGGTTTCAAAATCGTAAAGGTAAAAACTTTTCTTTGCGTAAACTTTATGATTTGTAGATGGACATATTGCGGCGGTTATTCTAACGTAAGTCAGGAAAGTAAAATTTTTCAAGTGTGTTAGAAACACTGATGTTTGAAAAATGTGATTTCAAATCATTGTTATAAATGTTTATTAAAAAAAATATTGTCGTTTCCAAATTAAACTAAATTATTTCTTTTTCTTTTTAAGGAAAAACTGTTTGTAGAAGCTGTTCAGTATGCAACAGAAGATGGGGTAGTAAGTATTGAGCCAGTTAACTTATCCCGATGAGATTAAACAGATTTTTTTAACTGTCCGAGTCCGGCTCCTGCGATTTGAGAGGGGTCGAAGAAATTTTTTTCCCCTTGTTTCAGTACTGATCCCGCTATTTCACCGTGTAGGTTAAAAAAAAAAGAAAGAAAAAAAAACATAATTTGATGGTTATTTTCGCTGCTGGATGACACTAGAGCATACCTGTCAACTCTTCCGGATTTTCCGGAAGATTTTATTTTCACATTTAAAGTGGTAGCAATACTCAGGTTATTCCAATAAACTTTTTGAATTATAATGATAATTATAAATGAGTTTGATCACCACTACATATAAATGATTATAATAAATATATGAAAGCATAATAATCATTGCTCAAGCGATTTTCAACAGAATCAAAATATAGATATATTTTTGAGTCAGATTGTTTTTCGTTTATTGTTTTACAACCACTCTGAAAATCCATTCTCGGAAAGAGTGAAAGTTGGCAGGTATGCACTAGAGGGCTCATGAATTTTGCTTCCTCACTTGATAGATATTTGTCCCGTGTGTATTTGTGAGTTTGCTTGCTGTTTGTTTTTCTTTCACGCGATTAGCATTATTGAAAGATATGGATTTGCCGAGTGTCAGCGGTGTTACATGTGGGAATAAAAAACGAAAATATCTTGATAATGGAAATAGTGATTCGGAGTATTCCATAAATCAGGGTTTTTCTTTTCTTTTTTCTGTTTATTACAAAATTTCTGTAACATTTTTTGAGACAAAATGCTTACAAGCTATATTCACTTGAAAATGAAAATAGCGCACCAATTTTTTCACTCATAATTCCTGCACACTGAAATAGTGGGATATATGCATGTTATTCAATGAGAGACGATTGTATAATTTCAACAATATAACCAAAGCCAAATATATCAAAACAATAATGTGAGAAGCACTTGAAAATTAAAATTCAAACAAAATAGAACACATTAAGTAAAAAATAGATCGTTTAAAAAACAGAAGAAAACGAAATCTATAAAGTGAGTAGCGAATTCAAATGAACTTATCTGCACGGAAAACTTTCAAGAATGATTCAAAATATTTTCATAATAGGATTACCAGATAACAAAATGTGAAAACAGAAGCACGAATAGAGCTAAAAAATGAGGAGATTTTATTTTATGGCTCGTTCTTACTGCAGTACTGAAGCGCGTTTGATTTGTTAGTTACCATGGATTGACCCAAAAATGAATGTGAGTAAGGTAATAATATTATACTGGATAATTTAAAGAGCTTTATAATTTAGAAGGTTGATATTTAATAATAAAATTTTTATGATTTTGGTTCTATGATTATTGTTTTATTTAAAAACGAGAGAGGGGAAAACATCATTTGCCCGTTTTGCAGAGATTTTAACCCATGGATTTGTCCGAATTATATTTTCACATTGTTAAATTAAAAACTAACAAAGAAGTTTTGAGTAAATTAATTAATAATCACATACAATTAACTCAATGATTTTATATAGAATTTAATTACTTTCGTTTGGTATTGTTTTTTTTCTTCTTCCAATTTTGAAAGAGTTTGTTTATTTGCGCTTTGGATAGGTACATAATAACTACATAATATTTTAGTTCAATTCACTTGATTAAAAATGGTATTTAAGTAGTTGTTTTCCTAAACATAAGAATTTCATGAAATAAGCTTATTTATATTAAAATCAAAATCATTTATTTTCAACAATTCGTATTAATCAACAAAGCAGTTATTTTCTTCTTTTTTAATGCCCAAATCCAAAAATTTAAAATTAATATTATCATCATGATTACGGAGCAACATTAATTCCTCGGGATAAATGTTATTCAATAAAATTGTACAATCTTGAAAATTAATGATAGTTAATCAATAAATCAAACCACAAGCGGAGAAAAATATATTTGTATTATTAGCGTTAAATATATATTTCTCTTAAAAAAAATTATAGTATTTTTGTCAACGTGTGCTGATTTCACCAAATCTGAAGCATGTGATGGAATAGAAAAAGCAAGTGTAAGTATAAGTATCACTTGATGTTATTATAAATTTATATTTTGTATGATCTTTAGAAATAGTATTTAGTTATCCAGAAATCACTGAAGAATTAATTAAATTATGGTTCTTAAAGTTTAGTGCATGTTGCTCTACTGTATCAAACATACTATATCAATATTGCGATACTATATTTAAAAGATATTCAAATAAAAATAAAAATAAAATATTTTTTTTCCGAACTATTATTGACTTACTGACACTAAATACATTGGGAATGGGTTATAAGTACTTAATAAATTAAAATAGCTACTTCATATAAGTATTGTGACAATAATTCTGCTTATAGTTTCCAGAAACGGAATAGTAACTAATCAGTAAAGAACTTATTTTGACACGTAAGGCGCCGAAAGCAAGCAACCTTGCAGCAAATGTTTTTTTTTTCTTTTTTGAATAATTTACTAAGGTTGATTGGTTTACCGTTATTCTTACACAGCAAACATGCTTGAATGATAATTTTATTTTTTTCAAAAGATTAAACATAGGCATTTTTACAAAAAAATATTTTTATAAGCTTTTATTACAAATTTTTTTTTATTTCTTTCCCCTCTTCCTTTATTTGTTATAAATATTTTTTATGATGACTTGTTATGTTTTTGCATCCAATTTCGATAGGAAGAGGCCATCTATACGAACTTCATGCTCGTTAACTATGATAGTTAAATTTAAAATTGTTTCAAGCTGGGATGGTTTATTTGCTAATCATTTATAAACTACGTTGTCGTGTCGACATATTTATTCAAGCAGTATTATAGACTTGTTTTTTCCGTCGAAAAATTATTTAAAATACGAAAAATAATTCATATAAAATTTCATTTCAGTTTTTTTTTAGTTAATTTTTACATATGTTTTTTTCTTATTATAGAGCTGCGGCACAGAAATATTAAACAGACTTCATGCTGAAGGAAAATGCTGAAGACTCAAATTATAGCATCGACTTAATATATTCTTCGATAATGCAAATATAGAGCTTCAACCATTTAAGCATTTGCTAACTAATTATTTTCGAAAAAATAAAATTTACCCTTAGCAAGTTCAAGAAGCTAATTCTTCTTTAATTCTATATGTGTTTCCTCCAAAACAGAATTTCTTTTATTTTTTCTTCTTTTTTTTTAACTTTTACAAGCTTTTTGATTTAGGAACGATAATAAAAATTGAAATAAGTGTGTAAGTACATCAAACGGTTACATATAAACAAAAAAATATTAAAACTGCCTTTTTTTAATTAATATCTACTGATATACTTTTTTTGCCATTTAGTACTATAATTATAGCTTTTAGCCTTTAAGCCGATCTAGAGTTAGCTTTTCTGGATCGGTCTTCAAATCTGCTGAAAACACTAGATTCTAAAAAGGAGTAGAAAAAAGAATTATCAAAATTGAAAGACAGGTGGTAAAAAATCAATGCTACTTTTGAACTTCTAAAATGACGGAAATATATATATATATATGTATATATATATGAAGATAAAACGAAGGAAAATTATAGACATATGAAAATGGGGGAAGGGGAAATAATGATTGAAAAAATAACAAACAACTGATTAAAAAAAAAGAAAAGAATGCAATTTTTTTTAAAAAAACCGGAAAAAAAAGATATAACCTTTTCATCTGCCCACACGATTATATCCGCAAAAAAGAGTGCGGATGCTTTCTAATATTGTATCAATATAGCCAAAGCAAAATATATTATTACAATAGTGTGAGGAGCACTCAAAATTGTTTTTACAAGAATTACATCAAATAAAATAGAACACAATAAGAAAAAATAGCACGTAAACACAGAAAATAAAATAAAAGAAAAAGAAAAAACAATCTAAAACAAAAACTATAAGGCGAGTAGCGAAATCAGATGTACTTACATAAACAGGAAATTTTTCAAGAATGATTTAAAAATATTTTCGCAACAAGATTGCTAGATTACAAAATATGAAAACAAAAGCTCAAATTGAGTGTAACTAGAGGGGTTTTGTTTTAAAGTGCCGTTCTTACTGCATTGCTGAAGTACTTTGTTATGCTGTGCATTGATTTGTTAGTTACCAAGGATGGTCCCGAAATGGATATGCGCAAGGTAATATTATACTGGATAATTTAAAAAAGTTGACCATAAATAATTTTAGAAAATAAATATTTAAGAAAAAATATAAAATAGAAAAGAGAAACATAAATTGCCTGTTTTGCAAATGATTTTAGCCAAGGATTTGCCGAAATGGATTTGCACATGTAAAAATTATATAAATTATGAAAGAAAAAAAAATTAATAGATAATTTTAACACGGATTTGCCGGAAATAGATTTGCACATGGAAAAATTAATAAAGACATTTTTAGTAAATAATTGTACCCACGGATTTGTCCTAAATGGATTTGCACATGGAAAAATGATAAAAATTAACAAAGAAAAAATTTTTAGTAGATAATTTTAGCCACTGATTTGCCCGAAATGGATTTGCACATGGAAAAATTATATAGATTAACAAAGGAAATTTTTTTGTAAAGGAATTTTTTAGTAAATAATTTTGACCACGAAATTGCCCGAAATGGATTTGCACATGGGAAAATAATATAAATTAACGAAGAAAATGTTTAGTAAATATATCCACAAAAATATACGATTAATTCAATGATTTTACATAAAATTTTATAACTTTAGTTGGGTATCCATTATTTTTATCGCATTTTGAAAGAGTTTATCTATGTGTTTTTTGGATAAATAAATATTACTACATATTCTTTTAATTCTGTTCATTTCATTAAAAGTGGTATTTAAATAGATGCTCCTAGAAACATCAGAATTCCAAGGGATTAGTTTATTAATATCAAAATTAAAATCATTTCTTTTATCGTATAAATCAACAAAGCAGATATTTTCAATTTTTATAATAACCAAATCCAAAAATTTGAAATTAATATTATCATCATGATTTCGAAGTAAGATTAATTCCTCAGGGAAAATATCATTCAATAAAATCGTCAAATCTTGAAAATTAAAGATAATTAAAACATCAATATATGTAAAAACAAATTTAATACTAAGAGTATAATTTTTTTCATAATAAAGCAAAAATAAGTTAGTTAAGAGAGATGAATAATTAGATCCTTGTGGTATTCCATCAATTTGAAGAAAAATAGCCCTTCCATTGTAAAGATAAGTATTAAAAAGGCAAAAATTAATCAGTATTTTCCAATAATCAAAATCACAACAAAGGATATTTTTTGAAAATCATAGTAATAATTCAAAGGGACATCTTTTAGATTAGAAAGGGGAATGCTATTGAAAAGATCCTGGAAATCAAAAGTCGCAATAGAATTAATTTTATTATGTTTAATGAAATCTAAAATCGGTTGATTATTAGTGATAATCCAAGAGAGACTTTCTTTAGAAATATTGTTAATGATTTTATTTAAGTTGTTAGAGAAAATGGTACCAGGTTTAGTTAAATAAGTATTAGATCCACTTGTGATAGTTCTAAATTTTACAGGAACTTTATGAAATTTAGGACTGATAATTAAGTAAGGAAATTGTACACTGCGAATTTTAATTTTTAATCTCTTATAAAAGGCTAAAATTTTTTTAATGACAATATTATTATTGAAATTACTTAGTTTAAAATCTTTACTATTTTTTAATTCCGTATTTAAAAGTTCAGCATAGAATTTTTTACGGAATATCGCATAGTTATTGTTAGCTTTGTCTATGGGAGTAATTAAAAAAATTTTTTAAAGTTGCTTAATTGATTGGATAATATCAGAAAAATTTGTTGGATTGTTACTCTTATTTAAATTATCCTTATTATTGAAAACAAAGTTTTTCAAGTAATAATAAACACCCCATTTCCAGTCTGTTAGCATACCTAAAGATAGGTAAAGATTGGTAAAGGTAAAGAGAATCTATTTGATATCTATAAAAAAAACTATTGAGATCATTAAGAAAGTATTTTAGAATTTTATTGATTGATATATGGTAAATGGGTCTAAATTTTGTGCCTTTTATCATTAAATTCCTAAGTTCTAAATTTTCTATAATATTTAAATTACCAGCAATAATATGTTTATGATGTTTATCAACAAAATCAAAATATTTCTCTTCCTCACAGTGACATTCATAATCGGATATATTACTACTCCCTAAATGTTTGCTTATATCATTATAATTAAATATGGTTCTACCAAGAGATTTATTATATTTGAAACTTTTAATTATGTTAAAATCTTTTAATGGAAATAAAGCTTTGAAATTTTCAAAAATGTTGTGAAATTTGATCTTATCGAAAATAGGATTTTAGAAGTTAATAACGAAATATAAATTATCTAAACTTTTCTTTTTATTTGGCGAAATTTTGCTCATTTTGGCCTTTATAAGATCGAAACAAAGAATTTTGAAATGCAAATTAATAAAAGAAAAGTAAATAATAAGATCTTAGAACTTATATACATCATAATTCTTAAGGAAGAAGACAAAATCTGTAATTGGTTAAATGCTATAATATTTATTAAAATCTTTTTCCATATTAGAAAGACTATTAAGAGAGTTTCTATTACTTCTTGAACCCCGTTTACCTCGATTTGTACGCTTATCTTTAATATAAAAAAGTGAATAAGTTGAGGAGTTATTAAAGTTAATCTGTGTATGTTGGGAGGTATCGTTTTGCCCTTACGACGAAACTGCATGTTTTGTTTAAAAGCATGTAGTAATTTTCTTTCTGTAGTCTTAAATCTAAATCTTCTATAATATCTAAAATATTAATTTTGACACTGTTAAATTTAACTACTCTAAAATTATTCAATTCCAGGTTATTGATAGTCTTATTACTGTTTATATCAAAACGGTGTTGATTAATTTGAATGTTAAGTGAGTTATTGGCTTGTCCAACATATTTCATATTACAGGAGCCACAGGTTAACATATAAATAACATTTTTAATTTTACAAAAAGATTTAGAGCTAGCGTTATAAAGAAATGTATGTTTTTTGTCAATATTAGGGCAAGTTTTGCATCTTTTATCACCACACGGACGGTAAAGTTTCGGGAATAGAATGCATTTCAAAAAATCGCTTACTTTCGCTTTTGCTTTCAGAGTGGCAGGATGTCGATCCGAAGTTACCCTCTGATTTAGGCTCTCCGTACCGGGTAAAACATGAAGAATAATTTAAATATTAAACACATTTTTTACCAGGAACTAAATTGTTATAATTGTTTGAATCCATAAAAATAGGCTCATAGAGCAACGTCCTAAACACACGTAACGTCCTAAGGACAGGAAATTTAAAAAAGTATATATATATATATATATATATATATATATATATATATATATATATATATATATATATATATATAGAGAGAGAGAGAGAGAGAGAGAGAGAGCCAATAATATAATGTAATAAGACAAAAAAAGCAAAGAAAAAAAGAAAAAAATTCAAAAAACTATTTGAAAGAGAAAAAAATATTGAAAATTTAAAAGAAAGTAGACAAAATTAATTAAAACTAGAATATTTAACAAAATGACCTAGATGAGGTATAATACGGTTATCAAAACACACGATTTTTTCCGCAAATATAGTGCTTTCAAATATTGTATTAACAAATCAAAATATAGTAATATAATAGTATGAGGGACATTATAAAGGAAAGAGACTGATTGGTAAACAAGCTTTTAACAAGTGAAAGTATCATGAAAATTCTAGAAAAATTCATGAAATTTCAATCGAACTCAAGCATTTTTATAGATGAAACAAAAGAGGAACACATGAAAGGAGAAAGGTAGTCAAGTACTTATGAATAATTTGCAAAAATGATTTAAAATATTTTTGTAATTCAATTGCCGGGTTACAAGGTATGAAATTAAAGGGTAAGTATAGACTACTGGTTTACAATTTTATGACGCGCTTATAAAGTAATGCATTTGATTTTTTTGTTACCTTATATTGAACTGTAATCTGCATTTCTGCAAGATAATGATACAGTAGTGTGAATAATTCAAATTTTACAATTAATAAAAGGTGGAATAATTTTAAATAGGTGGTTAAACATTTAATGGATTATTGAAGGAGTTCGTTGGCTAGTTCTGGAATACAGCCGAAGCGTTCTTCCCCACCCTCAGTAAAAAAGTATCTATGACAAATGTCAATATTTCAGAAATGGAACATTGTTAAAAATGTAAAAACGCATTTAAAAATTTACATCACTATTTTTATTAATTATGTGATATTTAGTATTGAATTGGCAAATTTTAAGAAATTCGGTTAACCTATATCTGCTGGAAATGGACATATTTGTTTCGGCAAATTACTGATTCGATTACAAATGTATTTAAATAAATGTTTTTAGAAACATTTAATTTCCCCGCAATTAGTTCATTTTAAACTTAACATCATTCTTTTTATCGTATAAGAAAACAATGTAGATAGTTTCTTCTTTTTGAATATTTAAGTCCAAAAAAACTTAAAATAATGTACCCATGATCCGTCTACCATTGAGGACATCTTAAGTCAGCACTGTGGGCGGTGTGAACCCGGTGCGGAATTCGTATCGCCGGGAAGGCGAACGCTCTATCCCTTGAGCCTACACGGCTAAAGTTAATTGTAACTTTAGATCCTTGCGATGTTACATATTTTGAATGAAAAATACTTTCCATTGTATAGATAATTGTTAAAAAAAATGCTGATCAGGATGCGTAGCCAGATTTTTTAACAAAAAATAAGCACTTTCTAAGTACTTTTCAAGCATACAAAAAATATTTTTAATCACTTTCAAAAAGAAATCATGATAGGAATCTGTGCAGGTATAAAAATTATTTCTTTTTCTATCGCTTAAGGCTCTTAATTTATAAATATAAAAACAATAAAATTTAAAAACATTTTCAAAAACTTTACATAATCATGATAATATAACTAGATTTTCATAAATATTGCAGAGAAAATTATGAAAATCTTTTTTTTTGTAATTTAAAACGACAATCGACACGGCAAAGAAAAATATCTCTTTCTTTAAATTAAGCACTTTTTACAATCCCCAAATAAAAAAAAGCACCCCTAAGGACTTTTAAAAAACGTAAGTCAAAAATTCGCGCCTTTATGCACTTTTTTAAAAAAGCACCACACCCTGGCAGATTAATTAAAATTTCCCAGTAAATAATTTTGCGATTAAGGATAATTTTATAAAAATAATAATAATAAAATTAGTTTGAGAAGTGGAATGCCATTACAGAGAAATTGGAACTGAAATGTCGATATAGATATAATTAAGTTGTGTTTAATAAAGTATTAAGTAGGTTTTTCATTATCAATTATCAAAGAAAAACCTTCTTTAATAATAATGTTAATGCTGAAAAAAAACGTCAGGTTTAATTAAGTAAATATTAGATTCACAAGTGATTGTTCGAAACTAAATTTAATTAGTAACGAGATTTTAGACAGATTAATAAGTATAGAAAGCGTAAATGATTAATTTTAAATATTAACCGGGTATCAAAAAAACTTTCTTTAATCATAATATAATTTGCATTGTTAAACTTGAAATTTTTACTATTTATTTTTACTATTTATTATTTCGAAGCTCAATTTAGAATTTTTACAGAAGATAGCATAATTGTAGTTAGCTTAATACAAGAGGGTTATAATAAAATTCTTTAAAATTTTTTTAATAGCCAGATCACTTTAAAAAAATATCGAATTATTACAGTAATTTACAATTCTTTCAGAATTGAGAAGAAAGATTCTTAATCTCTGATAAATTGTCCATTTCCATTCTGTAAACAGACCTAAACGTAGAGAGAATCTTTTGATAATCTGTAGATAAAAATAATTTGAATAATTTAGAACGTATTTTAGAATAGATATATGGTAAAGATATCTAAAATTTGCGCTTTTTCACGTTGAATTTCTTATTTCTGAACTTTCAATAATAAATTATCAGTAATACTATTTAGATTATATTCATCAATAAATTCTAAAAATTCCTCTACTTTATAATGAGATAATTTAATTTTTCCTTTTTTTATGCTAATATCAATATAATTAAAAATCGTTCAACTAAGAGTTTATTATATTTATAACTTTTAACTATGTTAATAAATTTCAATGAAATTTTTTTTAATTCTCAAACGTATTATGAAATTTAAGCACATCAAGAATGGGATTCTGAAAAACAATAACAAAATATAAGTTATCTAATTTTTTTTATTTATTTAATAAAAGTTCACTGATGTTAGCTCTCACAAGAACGAAACAAGGGATTTTAAACAATAAAATAGAAAAATCAAAAATTGTTAATTGAGCCGGTTTTTCAATTGTTAATTGAACCGGTCTAATTGATAACGAATCGCTCTCTCTCTCTCTCTCTCTCTTTTCGTGCTCTTCACACTATTGTATTGATACATTTTGTTATTGGCAAGATTAATACAATATTGGAAAACATTATTTTGAGGATAAATCGTGTGAGCAAATGTTTTATACACACATTCACGTATACAGACACACAACATATATATATATATATATATATATATATATATATATGTATGTATGTATGTATGTATATATATATATATATATATATATATATATATATATATATATATATATATATATATATATATATATATATATATATATATATATATATATATATATATATATATATATATATATATATATATATATATATATATATATATATATATATATATATATATATATATATATATATATATATATATATATATATATATATAAGTTCAAAATGAAGAATAAAACATAGAAAAATTATAGACATATGAAAAAAAGGGGGTGGGAAATAATAAGTAAAAAAATAACAAACAACATTTTATTTAAAAAAAAAAAAAAATTTAATGTTAATTAAAAAACCGGAAAAAAAGCCGAAAAAAAAAGATATAATCTTTTCTTCAGCCCACACGATTATATCCGCAAAACAGAGTGCTTTCTGATATTGTATCAATAAAGCCAAAGCAAAATATATTAATACAATAGTGTGAGGAGCACTCAAAAAAATTTTTATAAAATAACTACAAGAAAATAGTTCATAAAAATTAAAAATAACATGTAAAGACAGATAATAAAATAAAATAAAAAGAAAAAACATTAATAAGGGGGACTATAAAGCGAGTAGCAAAATCATAACAACTTACTTGGACGGATATTTTTCAAGAATGATTTAAAAATGTTTTCGCAGAAAGATTGCCAGATTACAAAATATGAAAACAAAAGCGCCAATTGAGTGTAACAAGAGGATTTTAAAGTGTCGTTCTTACTGCACTGCTGAAGTGATTTGTTATTCTGTGTTTTGATTTGTTAGTTACCAAGGATGGGCCCGAAATGGATGTGCGCATGGTAATATTATACTGGATAATTTTAAAAATTGATCATAAATAGTTTTAGAAGATAGATGTTTATTTAAGAAAAAATAGAAAAGAGAAACATAAATTGCCTGCTTTGCAAATATTTTTAGCCTCGGATTTGCACGATATGGATTAGCACATAGAATAATTATTTAAATTATCAAAGAAAAATTTTACTAGATAATTTTAACACGGATTTGCCCGAAATGGATTTGCACATGGAAAATTGTATAAATTAATAAAGAAATTTTTAGCAAACAATTTTATCCACGGATTTGCCCGAAATGGATTTGCACATGGAAAAACTGTATAGATTAACAAAGGAAATTATTTAGTAAAGGAATTTTTGGTAAATAATTCTAACCACGGATTAATCCGTGATTTTTAATCTGGTGATTTTTAAGTAAAATCAAACCATTTTCTTTGAATCATAATGACATAATAACAATGAACAATGCCGATCTACCGTCAGCTATTGCTGAGTATACTGACAATATCTTCTATTCCGGATAGATTTTATTTTTCACTGACTGTGGCTCCCTCAATCTCTGATCAACGGAAACAATTTGTTAATCACTTCAAGGTAAGCAGAAAATTTCTGTTATTCCATGTAAAATTCCGTTTTTCCTCTGGAGCAGAACTTTTTCGTTAATTAAAAGAAAGTATGCAGCGAATCACAGAAAAAAAAGTCCAGTAAGTTCCAGGATACAATAATACAGGGAAGACAATGTAACGACAAATATTTACAAGCGGTATAAGTAAACTTAGCTAATAAAATTTATCCCTAATAATATTCAATGCAATGAATTTTACCAGCGCTGTGAAACCTAAATTGGTATATGACTTCCTAATAGCATTTGTAATAGCATTAGTGTTTTCATTTAGTAAACTCATCATTAGTGTTTTCATTTAGTAAACTTTCATTTAGCGCTGTAAAACCTCAATAGGTATATGACTTCCTAATAGCATTTGTGATAGCATTAGTGTTTTCATTTAGTAAACTAAACAATGGAACTCATACAATTTATCTGTACAATTAATGTATTCTGATTAAAAGTAATCAATTATTTAAAATTGCTATTGTATTGTTATCAAAATCACTTGAAACTATGATTACATTTATTCCTAGTGTAATCGAATATTACTTGCTTTAAGGATTTCTTATTAGATTAAGAATAAAGGTAATCATGATTACTTACTTGCATTATATTTGAATGAAAATGATTATGGTGACATAGAATTGGGATTACATAATAAATATCTATAATCATGATAATAACTTGTTTATGTTTTCATGTTGTGATTAGAAATAATCATAAACGCTTGTAATTCGTAATTGTGATGATTGCCTAGCATGATTACATATATTAACCATCTGTTAGTTGTGTAGTTGATTACTACGTAATTATTACATGTAACTGATTACAACTGTATTCGATTGTTTTAATTGATTGCTGTAATCGGTGCAAATCTTTTCATGAAACGATATAATATTTGCATTTCACTCCAGTTACTCAAAAGTTTATTCAAAACATCAATTGTTATCAATGGATTTAATTATCAATTATTTATAAAAAGTATGAAAAATTAGCATAATTTAACGCAGCAAATCATAAATAATGAATAAATTTGCCTATGGTCTGTTATTAGGACTGGAGGTAGCTATGACTAAAATTCCCCTCTGTTGTTATTAACAGAGGTACCATAATTTACCGACTAAGATCCCTCAAATTTTGAGTCAAATAAATATTGCACCAAAAATGAAGGAAAAAGGATAATCGATTATAGTTTAATAAAACATAAAGATTATTTAATGAAATTATACAAATGAGAATAAATTAAACCCACTTTATGACTTTTCTTATTTCTCTAGCCAAGCTCACTTTTAATTTTAAAAAAAAAGATCACCCCAATCACGGTGCATGAGAAAACAATGTAATAAAGGTTTATATCCTCCTCTTAAAGAATCAGGTTAAAGTGCATAAACATGCCGATAATACATATTAATTCTGATAATAATACTTCTTTCTCGTCAACAATACTTATAACTTCCTTTTTAATAATAATGCTTCATTGCTAATATTTTTTGAGGTTCAGGTTCATATTTAAAATAAAAATCTCATCTATGTGATTAATATATTTTTCTGCAGATTAATTATCGCAGCATTCATAGGCATTTTTAGGTTATTGAAAAAGATAATCGTGCCCAGCAGGGCAAGTAGTACTTCTAAGAATTTTTGAGTTCTGTATGTATGTAACCACTTCCCGAATGAGCAAAGATGGTTTTTTTCTCAGATAATAGCTGTTGGTTATTTACTTTGGCATACAAAAATTTTTCGTAACTGCTTCGAGTTAAAGGAAACATGTTAAATTTTACAATATTAAACTGGAAGATGCAGGTTTTAAATTTCAAAGAATATAATTTCATTCAACGCCAATTTATTCCATCCTCTTCCGCCCATGCAAGTTTTCTTTCCAATAAATCACAGTCTGTGTAAAATAAATACATAGTAAATAATAAACTATTTTTTTAGTAAAGCAAACGCAAAAAACTAAATACGCTCAATAAACAGGAAAAACAATAGCAATAGAAATTCACAGCAGCAAAGCAATGTTTCTTTTATTACTGCAATACAAAAGAAATTGGAAATCAGCTGCGCAAGTTTTAGAATATAAGATTCAATAAAAAACTTTTATTTAATATTAAAATGAAAGTTATTATATATATTTCTGCATGTTCTTCAAAAAAAAAACAAAGTACCAGGAAAATAAGTCCAGCGTGGAATGATCTTTGCATTGTTTTAAGCATAACTTCCCCATTCAGAATTAAGCACGCTCGCTGCTTTGTTTACACAGCTATTTTTCACATATTTAAAGATGATTGAGCTAAGTAAAATTTATAGATAGCTGAGAACAGATACTAAATTAAGTTCATATTATATTAGGAGTATTGTGAGCAAGATGCTTATTAACGTGATATTAATGTGTATGGTTTTCAACACTGCACGGGGTTTTAATCTGCCTAAGCCCCAGCGTTCAGACGATCTAGGGGAAGTGATACACTTTGGACCTTGCAGGAAATGGATTAAATGCATTTCAGGAGGTGAATATAATTTTTAAATTTATGTTCAACTGGTCCACGCAACGCACTGAAATAATTCTGCCCCAGTGTTTGTAACTAGAGTTTATATACTTAATGCAATTAGAGAGTTTCGACTTGCAGCTTCAAAATTGTCCGAAAACCAAAGGTATCGCAGACGGTCATCACAGCTAATGAAAACTTTTCTAAAAAAATTCTTTTCCTAATCCAGATCAAAATCGTGTTAACTGTTTCGAGTTTCACATTGTTTAGATCATTATTACTGATGCCAAAAGACACGCTAAACTGCATGAAATTTAGGTACTATATAAACATTTTTCTTAGTACGTCTGCAAAGCTTTCTACTAGAGGTAATTTCTAAGAAAGATAGATAATCCCTAAGATAAGACAATTCCTCAGTCAAAGAGAATTCGTAACTCTTAAACCTCTAATTCGATGCAAGGACTCTACTTTAAGTATGTTTAAAAGGGAATATTTTTCCAAGTGGTCAATATCTAACAGCGTAGTGTATTTACTAAAAATATACTTACATTGTTTTTAATTTTATTTCATCTTAATTTTAGTTTTTATTCACGGCTAGTGTGCTGATGGAACTGCAAAATTGTAAATACAAAAAGGAAAAATAATGGCCCGGAGAAATTCAAAAATTTTTTCCCATCACATTTACCTTAGACATTTCAAGTAGGTTTTTTTTCAAACTTTTCAAGAAAGTTCGGAAATTTAATAACTAAAAACAATATAAACATAAATTATAATTAGTAAAATATTTTTAGGGCTAGATTTTGTTCAAACAGATAGAAAGTTCAAGCGAACTGCATGCAATTGTTAGAGATGACACATCTAACACACTTTAACCAGCTGACCTTTTCTCTATAAAAACGTATAACTCTTAACAAAAATATATAACTGTTATAGTAAAAACAATACAAAAACATATAACTGTTATTGTAAAGAACTTAAATTTCAGCTGCGGTAGTAGTTTAACCAGCTTGTCTGGGATGTAAATGTGGTTGGTGTGCAATGCTTGACACATTATCTTAATGACTCCATGAAACTTTACTTAATACAAAAGAGATACATTTATCAAAACATGAAATAATAACTTAAAAAACAGTTTGCTTGCTACAAAAAAACGTCCCTTACGTCAAATCCGGTACGTCCCCGGTAAGTCAAATTTTTATGTCATGCAAACTTATTATGTTATGAAAAAAAGATAAACAAATTTCGAAAAAGAGTGTAATACAAATAAACGTTCAGTACGTCAAATCCTGTACGCTTCCGGTACGTCAAATCCTGTATGCTCCCGGTTCGTCAAATTTTTAAGTCACAGCTTATTATGTAATGAAAAAAGAGAACAAAATTTCGAAAAAGAGTGCAATACAAATAATCGTCCGGTACGTCTAATCCTGTACGCTCCCTGTACGTCAAATTTTTTTGTCATACAAGCTTATTATGTAATGAAAGAAGAGAACTTAATTTCAAAAAAGAGTGCAATACAAATGAACGTCCGGTACGTCTAATCCTGTACGCTCCCTGTACGTCAAATTTTTATGTCATACAAGCTTATTATGTTATGAAAAAAGAGAACTAAATTTCAAAAAGGAGTGCAGTACAAATAAACGTCCGGTACGTCAAATCCTGTACGCTCCCTGTACGTCACATTTTTATGTCATACAAGCTTTTTATGTGATGAAAAAAGAAAACTAAATTTCAAAAAAGAGTGCAGTACAAATAAACGTCCGGTAAGTCTAATCCTGTACGCTCCCTGTACGTCAAATTTTTATGTCATACAAGCTTTTATGATGTAATGAAAAAAGAGAACTAAATTTCAAAAATGAGTGCAATACAAATAAATGTCCGGTGCGTCAAATATGGTATGTTCCAGGAAAGGATTATGCCATACTAGCTAATTGTTTTACGAAAAAATAACAAACTTCGAAAATGAGTTAATTACAGATAAATACCCGGTACTATGTAACAAAGCAGGATCGCAGGAAGCTATAAATGGCTTATTTAGAAGCTGGTACCGGTTCGTAATCAGTAGCCACGCGCAGACGTCATGGGAAGAAAAACGAATCTATTGTGAAAATTGAAATTGTTTATAAGTTGAAAACAAATTGACTTTTCTGATTATAAAGTTATCCCGTCATTCCTGATTATTTAATTACCCATATCGTTTGCAACACACGGAATACTGTGAAGGTCATCCAAAATTAGCCGCCTCTAGATACACATTTTCTTGCATTTGTAGTTTACCGCTCATTGAAGATTGTTTCACTAGTATTGAATCACCTAGAGATATTGCTGCTATCCAATAAAATACATATTTTACTTTCAGATAAAGAGATAAATGATGAATATGATGCATGTGTAAAGATTACACCAGAAGATGTAAGTTCGTTTATAAATATGATATCAGTTTTTATAAGGGCAAAATTAAACTGTTTGAATAACATTTTATATACATATGAACTGGGATAGCTTGGTTGGTAGGACGTTGGGCTCGTGCTCGTGAGATCATGAGCTTGAATTCCGCCAGCCGCAGAATAGCAGTGTATTAAATGGTGACTGATTTAAGCGAAAATCTATACCTCTGCGGTACCCGTGGGAAGTTTTCGCGGTTCACCTCTCCATGCAACGCAAATGCCGGTTAGTTCCACCAAAAAGTCCCCCACGAAGACAAATTTCTCCCGATACTTGATCCAGGAGTTCCCTTGTCTTCTGCATTGGGTTCAAAATTACAAGGCTACGGATTTTGAACATTGTCAGTCGAATTCCAAAACGACATGGTCAACGACGGTCATAAAATAAAACAAAATACTATTAGGGTACTGAATTAGAGGTTGATTATTCTCTGGTTCAGTTTAAAATTACGATGTGTGTATGAATAAATGGAGTAGAACAAAAAAAAAAAAAACACCCTCTGCCTTCAAATCGCTTGCTTCCCATAGCAGGCTTGCTGGTTTTGGCAATTAGCATTAGTAACAACAACATTTTATAACTACATTCCTGATACAAAATACGGTAGAGAATTTATTGATTTTAAAAAATCCTTAAAAGTGAATAATTTAATTTAATATTTTAAGTACACAAAATAATAAGAGCATTTAATTTTTAAACTTAAAATAATAAAAAAAGGAAAAAAAAGTGACTAAATAAATAGTGCGTGGAGTCCCTCCGCGCGGAAGAAGTTAAACTTCGCAATCTGCGACGTTAGTTGTAGAAGAATCAGCAGTCGTAGAAGGATCACTAGTTCTATTCAACGACTCTTTTTCCTGCTCCGCTGGCTTCCGTGCTCTGTAACCACGGCAATATTGTGCATTTTTCCCTCGTGGACCTCTTGAACCAGTGGAAGTGCTTGTGGTTGCCTCATCGTCCCGCCATGGAAAATGTATTTGTATTAATAATGCATGTGAATGCGCCATAATGTAATTTTAGCAGAGAAAATCTAACAATCAATTGATATTCACAAGAGACGTACCTTGACGTAACCTTAAATCCGTCGCATTGTCCGTGGGATTGTTTTCACTCATTTTTTACAATTGTTATCCACTAAATTTGAAAATAAAAAATACTACCCTATTAAATTATGTGTGTCTCAAAACAAACTAAAAAAATACTTATAGAAAAACAATACTTTTATGACTTTTATTATTTTTATGCTAGTGAGAACCAAAACAATATGGAAATGAATGAGGTAAAACTGGATTCTGCCACGTGATTTCTCGGCCAATAAAAAATGTAGCGTTAAACGTTTAACGCAACCTTGTTGGAAGTCGCATAAGAAGTAAAACTTCAATAACGTCTTTTATTTGCGTACCGTACACACTCTTAAAGTCTTCTACTAATATAACCTAATGCAATTTCCGATGAACAATCATGCAGACCTCTGTTGCCGTGTTGAAGAAATTCCAATAGTATAACTACGTTACTACTGTTCACCTTTCTATTATAAACAATATGTAATTCTACAATATTCACCATTCTCTACACTTCAATTGGGCATTTGCACTTCAAAAAAAAAAAAAAAAAAAAAGACCGTAAATGGAGTGTTAAAATTGATCTAAGTTTCTCCTCATAAGTTAGAGAGATAATTAACCTTGAAATTAATTAAATACAGCGCAGTATCACATATCGAATTTATTGAAATATAATTCTTTCTCTTCTACGTCTTTTACTTAACTTTTATTTATTTTTTGTTTAATGCATTTTATTGTAGCCGTGATATATTTCTGTTTTGTGTACCTGGCAACTTCAATGCATAATGAGTTGGCTTACGTTCTACATCGCTTAATATCTGTGTGTAAATTAAGAAATATACAGTATAGTTAAAAGACGGGCTTGGCTTACTCGGAATATAATGGAAAGAACAGTTGCTAACGCAAACAAATGTCATATTCAAAAACCAATCAAGATCGTGATGCGTACGCTACGTCACTTGCAGGTACCCCATAATATGAAACAACTTTCTTTAATTTCCAGATTCAAAGCTACATCTGTAATTTTAACTAAAAACGTGGTGCAAGTCCATATAGAAAAAAAAGAAAATCATCCATGAAATCGGACGTTGCAGATTTCTGCCTCAGTCTCACCTTGGTACTTTTTAAACAACTTGGTAAAAAACTTTAATTACAGTTTGTTTTTATTTATCTGGTAGCAAGAAAAAAAATGTTTTCGGAATCACTCTAAAATTGTAGCTTTCCTTAGTGAAATAGTTAGCATTTTGTAGCAAAAAGAGTAAATAAACCGCAAAATCTGACGTTGCAGATTTCTTCCTGTATGTCTTTTAAATGGCTTGGTAAAAACTGAAATAATAGTTTGTTTTTAATTGCCAGAAGAAAAAAAAAAGAAATCTCTCCTGAATCACTTGAGTAAATAAACCGCAAAATCTGACGTTGCAGATTTCTTCCTGGATGTCTTTTAAATGGCTTGGTAAAAACTGAAATAATAGTTTGTTTTTAATTGCCAGAAGAAAAAAAAAAAGAAATCTCTCCTGAATCACTTGAGTAAATAAACCGCAAAATCTGACGTTGCAGATTTCTTCCTGGATGTCTTTTAAATGGCTTGGTAAAAACTGAAATAATAGTTTGTTTTTAATTGCGAGAAGAAAAAAAAAAGAAATCTCTCCTGAATCACTCCACAATTGTTTCTTTCCTAAAAGACAAAAGCATTTAACAGCAAATAAAAATATCTAAAAAAAAAATTAATAAATAAATAAAATTATCCATAAAACCTAATGAAGCAGATTTATTCCCTATTTTTTCCTTGTCATCTTTCAAATGATTTGGTAAAAGAAAAAAAAATTGAAATAAAAATTTGTGTTTATTTATCTGGTGTATCTTACACTGAAATCTGCCATCTATCTACCACTGAATTTTTCCATTTTTTTCTTTTTTTTTTTTAGAAAATTTTGAAGGTTGTAAAACGGGTGGCGAGTTATGCCTCGAAAGATTGGCCAGACATGAAAGCAGCGTTCAATGAGATGTGCAAAATGGATGGAGAAGAACAGGTATATGTTGTATGAGAATGCTCCTCATTTTAGAATTCGTGAAGAGCATACTCTTCGAATACTACACTTTGTTTCAGTAACCCTCTCGGATGATATTTTTAAAAAGAGTTTCTTGATATGTTTTCAATTTTATTTTAGTTTGATTAGACTTATTTTATATTGATAAGTCCTGAGAGACAGCTAAAGAATGTGATGAGAACTTATCGAGTGATGAGAACTAACGAGTAAAAAAATAGAATGTGATGAGAACTAACGAGTAAAAAAATAGTAAAACTGAATAGTAACGAAAAAATGGTTTTTATGCTATGTTCTAATGGCTGTGCTTCCTAATTGGTATTTCGCGAAAGGATAATAGGGGTTTCCAACATTTAAAAATTTTTTTGCTCTCGTTATAATTTTTGCAGCCTAAAATTAAATTTATATCCAATTAATAATCTGTTATTTATTTAATAGTTCCGTTCTATTTATGAAATTAGGAAATTCTTACGAAATTTAATTCAAATGCTTGTGAAAAAAAGAAATTTTAAACCAAAATTCTTTTTTCTGATGACAATGTCATGAATTAATAATGGAAAGGATATATGCCTTTGTGAAAAAATATATTAGAATTTCACTTTGAATAAAAATAATCAAATTCGACAATGAAGAAATATGTTTCGCTGAAAACCATTCTCTACGCTTATTTTCTTTTTTGTTTTTATTTTAATGGAAACCTATTTTCGGCACGAACTATTTATGCACGAAATTAAAATTAAAATACAAACTATAGATGTGACTCCAGTACTCTGGAATTCCAATGTTTGACATAAAAACAGATTTCAAGATTAAAATTAATAAAACGATATAATGGAACAATTTCATCCACTAAATATTTTCAAAATTATTTATAAAATTGGGATCATTACAGATTTTAAAAAATAGTTTATAGTCTTCTGTTTGTTAATCTGCTTACAATTGCTAATGAAGTATATTCATTAAATCTTGGAGTTCCGTCAAAAGATGGTTGATCACTTAGAGTTTTACAACCGAAAAAAATTGGGGACCCTTGCTCTAAGATATCATGGCAAAATTACATAATTAAATTACATTTACCGGCCGGCCAGGTAGCCGAGCGGTCAGCGTGTCTGACTGTGAAGCCAATGGTTGCGGGTTCGAATCCCGCTCAGGGCATGGATGTTTCTCTCTGTGTGTGTTCTCTATTGTGTGATGTGTGAATGTGGTCCACCCTATAAACGAGTATGTGGCTGTGTGGCGTGGGTAATGTTGCTCGCCTCCGTGACTTAGTTTCACAGGTGCCCACTGGGTAACGTTAAATGAGTAACACCTCCGGCATCTTCCTAGGCGAAGAACGAAAGTTCAGTGCCTGCCGTTTAAAAAAAAATTACATTCACCAAATTTTATCACGTATCATAAAACCATATTTTATTGTTAATTTTACCATGATCATTACCAAAACTAAACTCGGTGGCACGACAGCCCAAAGAGGGCCAAGCTTTCTTGACTTTGGCTCTGGGGTGAAGAAGCTGATGTTCCGGTGGGGTATTACCAAAACACTTCAGGGGAAATTTCGAAGGATTTTGTGTTCCCATAGAGTCAGAAACATCATAAATTTTAGCATATTGTTGTAGCTTTGACCATGCTTTTTTCACACTGTAATTTATTATTTTATTCACTTAATCCTAAATAATTTCTCTTAGAGTGAAAGAGAGAAGACATAATTTCCACAGAGTGTCTCAAACTTGTTCCCTTAATTTGAAGAACTGGCAAGCCAATCCAACAAGCGAATATTTTGAGTTTCTAGAAAATTTTCAATCTGATAGACTCTATATGGCTTTGCGTTGTCTTTCATGAAATTAAAATCGGTATCATAAGCAAACTCAACCAGACAAAGTGCATTCGTCAAAAGCAGAAAAGCCATTCAAGAAGAAGACAAAAAATAATATAAACTCATTTGTCAAAATAAAAAAATTTCTATGATAAATGCAAATAGCAGGTCCCTAGTAAAAATTTTGCATACTTTCACATAATGAAATCCAAGGGGAATAATTTGTTACAATTATTCAATATCTGAAAAATCAACTAATATGACAGGACTGGTTTGATAGTTCCCTTCCATGTCTATGACGAAAGCATTTGTTTGGTTTAAATTACAGGTATACAGTGACTCTTAATTAATTTAACCGAAGACAACACACTGCAGAATGGCGTTCATTCTGTCTGGGGGGAATATTTATTAAAAGCGTTGGCCTGGCAAGACTGCGTATATCAAATGATCTCTTAAAGAGTTTAAGCAAGACAATTGGAACTCTCAATCATTCGCTCAAAACCACGTAAGGCAAAAAAGAGCATTAATAAGAGGGATAATAGCGCTTGCATTTAAAAACCGCCTTAATTAACACGCGAAATCTCTCTAGGCAATGTTCTTAAGGGTCATACAACTGACTTTTTGATCCCATTCTACGACATCAATTTTATGCATTTCTGTCTCCGGTAAAAATGAAAAATCCTCCACCTCTATTAAAACTGACTTAAATTTTTTTTTCGCATTATATCAACTATTACTATCAAAATAAATTTCATTCAAATCTTCCTTGTGGTTATGAAAATAATCACTCAATTTTGTAAATTATTTTCATTTGAACACCAGCATTTTAAAGAGCAATTAAAATTTTATTTATTATATTGAAGAGTATAGTTTTAGTGTAATTCCAATAACGTATTTATTTCTTTAAAGGAAGATATTATGTTCGAAGTTACTCGGAGTGCAGTAGAGGAATATTCAGTAAGTATTTGTAATAGAAAGCTCAATACATATGCAAACTCAAATTGCATCAAGCCTCTATTTATTTTAAAAAATACAAGTTCGTTGATAAAATGCTATGAAATAAAATTCGTTTTTGTGTTTGATTTCAAAACTTAAAATGATGTTGGCAGTATGGACTAATGATTTGCCTATTTTGAGTCTACCAAACTCTTGAAAATGCATCTTAAGTGAAAAATTCTTTTACTGCATAGTATTGAGTTTTACAATGTGCATTTTGTCTACTTAAAAACAACATTCTAAGGGAATTATTCCATAAATGTAAATGGAAAATATGAAATAAAAATCTATAAGTGCAATAAAATCAGTACCTTTCAAGAACTGATTAAAATCAATAATAACATTTCAAAAATTGTTCTTGAATATGCCAAATTATATAATATGTAAAACATATAAATATGTAGAAAATAATTAAAAAATATTTTTTTCTAAAAAGGTGAAAAAATATACAGTATGATGATAAGAAAAACGATAGTTAAATATATAATTTATTTATGATGCAAATAATATATTTGTTTCGAAAAGCAATTTGGAAATATTTGAATGTCTTAAGAGCTGTCTTAGAGCTCTCTTAAACAATAAAAAAAAATCAGGTACGATAAACTAGGGGGCTACGATAAAAATCATTAATGGCTGAAATACACTGGTTGATTGTATGTAGTTTTGATTAAATAAATATGAAAAAACTGCTAGAAGACTTCGTCAAAAGAGGAGACATTCTAGCAATTTTAATTTTCGCAGAACATCAAACCGGATCAACTAAGAGAATTGTTAGATTCTCCGCAACAGACGTAGTAAAAGAGAAAAGCAGGAACACTCGAATGGGTACTTTGTTTAAATACGAAATTTAACTAAACTAAAACAAAAATAAAAATAATAAATCTGAATTCAAATTTAGAAAAACTTTATATAAAGTTTTTCATAAGATCCAGGTAATCCCACAACTGCCATTGCATAGAATAAAAAACTGTAAATTGCCTTTCAAAAAAAAAACATAAAGAGTGATTGTTTTCAAATAATGAAGTTTACGATATGAAATAATATTGTCTTGTGTTTAAATGTTTATTCTAGCTGTTCGTAGCGTTAGTGCAACTTGTATTTGTGCTTACAGATTTCTTAAAATGGCTTCTGCGTGTAATGAATCATCAATTTCTAACTTGTATTCTAGCATACATTACTATATTAGAATCCTCAGACTGTTTTTTTTTCTGTTTAGGATTTTACCTAAATTCTGTAACGGAAAACCAAACAGAAAAACTCAATTTTTGCTTCTAACTACGTGTTTCAGGTCCAATTGCTCAAAAATTCAATTCTGTTATTGTTGGTTGATAGCAAACAGTTATAATTTTGTTATCATTTGTGTTAAAACATGCATACATGGAATGATTATGAATATTCACAGTCGGATAATCACAGAGAAGCATTTTTTTTTAAATTTGGATTTATATTACAGGAGATATTTTAACGGATTTCGGATAATTTCACTGCGAATATTTCAAATCTGCAAGGTGTTTCTCTTTTCAAGCAACAGCATATTTTTAAATGATATTCTTAGTCTATTTTTTGTCGAGATACGCAAGTTTAAATGTGTTTTACATAACTAGAGATCACATAAATAATATGGCAAATATCTACAAAAATTAGGGCATTTCATAACAATTAGAATTACACAGGAGAACACGAGAAATTGTTGTCGTACGCCTCTAGGGATGTTTCCTTATTATGAACTGCTAATTTGTTTTCTTCCGGTCAGGTACTAATACAGAAGCACCACAAGTCACCAATATTTCGGGGCATGAGTTTTTATGCAATTGTGTTCTTGATGATGACACCTAAATCTGTAGAAGTTTATCAGAAAATTTATATGTCCGCCTATTATATATAACATTTTTAAATGTACATATTTCGACTAAAATACTATTTAAAAACTATCTGCAGCTTAGAAAGAGAAACAAATTGCAGATTTAGAGATCGCATTCCTGAAGAAGACAAAATCACGTATTTGTATAGATGTGACGAAAATTTTGTTCTGACGAGTAACAGGCCGTTTTGAAATGCCTTAACGGATATTTCTGTATTCAGTTTTACACAAAAAAAAATATTACCATCGCTGGTTGAAGAAAAATATGTTCAAATTTGTCATGAATTTCATCTTGGGTCATTTTGTCAAATCTAGTCAATATCTGGTTATTAATGTATAATGTCATATTCTAAAATATGATTTTACGCAAAAAAATTTAATTTTACAAATTAGAGAAAATCTATACCAAAAAATTTTATTTTTTCTTCCCAAAATAAGTGAAACGAACAAAATTTACCATTTTTCGACCGTTACATCCGCTTTTGTTCTTTTTCTCACCTCCTCATTCTTAGTTATAGCTCATCTTCATTCTGTATATGGATTGTGATTTTATAGCATTTTCAACAATTCAAAAATGGGACAGAAAATCTTCCGCATAATTACGCATTTTAGAGGAATTCTCCCACTCATTTCCAATACACATTATGCAATCATCGGAAGACGGGATCTTTCACAACGTGGAAAAAAAAATCTTGAACCATTCATATGGTGATTTTTCCACCACTCGTATGATTACAGTTTACCGGAAATTCTGATTTTAAAAGTTATAGATCTTATTACCACACATTTAGCAAAAAATTACAAAACTGAAAAGCAAATTTATAAAAATGAATGGTTTTGATGGCAGGCTCTAAGATATCGTGATAAAACTACTAAATTTTACCACATTTAATAAACTGCTGTTTGTAGAAAATGCAACACCATGAAAGAATCATCAGAATCAAATGAAATTTAATGCAGAAACGACTTGTACTGATACAAATAAATGATGAAATTTTCAAAACAAAAGAAACAAATTAAGCGTCCGAAATCAGTATTTGGTGCAGCCACCACGCGCTGCAATAAGTGCTGCTATACGACGTGGCATGGAGTCAAACAGATGTTGAATATCTGCTTGAGGAAGAGAATTCCATATCGCTTGTATGCGCAACCAAAGTTCGTCTTTGGAAACTGCAGGACGCGGATCACGAGTGAGACGCCGACCAACCATATCCCACACGTGCTCAATAGGCGACATATCCGGCGAATAAGCAGGCCAAGGAAGAAGTTGCATGCGTTGTGCTGAACAGAAGTCTCTAACAGTCCGCGCAACATGTGGGCGTGCATTATCCTGCTGAAAGATAGCTCCAGGGATGCCTTGAAGGAAAGGAACGACTTCGGGCTGTAGCACTTCACAGACGTATCTGTTGCTATTGAGATTACCCTCAATTCGTATCAAATTGGATCGTCCATGATACGAAATCGCACCCCAGACCATAACTCCGGGTGTTCGACCACTATGTCGTTCAATAATACACTCAGGAAGGCAGCGTTGACCGGCATAACGTCTAACACGAACACGGCCATCATGGGTCCACAAATTGAAGCGTGATTCATCTGAAAAGACAACTTGGTGCCAATCAGCTCGCCAGTCTCTGTGCTCAAGAGCCCACTGCCGACGCAGCCGTCGATGATCCGCCGTGAGGGGAATCCTGTATAATGGCACCCTTGCACGCAATCCACGGCGCAGCAGACGACGACGAATTGACGAAGCCGACAATTGTACACCTGTAGCAGTAGACCAATGTGCTGCCAGCTGCCTGGAGGAAGCTGTGCGATCATTCACCGCCATGCGGAGCAGGTGTCGATCATCGCGCTCTGACGTCACCTTCTGTCGTCCAGTGCCTGTTTTTCGAGTTGTTCGGTGCTCGTCGATCCACTGCTTCCAAACTCGCATCACTGTGGAACTGTTCCGCTGCATACGAGCTGCTATTGCGCGATAGGAAAATCCTCCTTCTCGAAGGCCGATTATCCTCCCTCGTTCAAACTCCGTAAGTTGCTTGAATTTCTTATTCTTCCGTCGTGGAGGCATACTCAGGTCTCACTAAACGTTTGCCACTAACAAATAATCATAGACTATTTTCAACGTCCCGCTACAGCACTTTATTTATACGCTTTCAGCATCAATTCAGAGGGCGCTGCGCGCGCCACGCACGCGCGATGGCTCTGAAACTTTATTAATTTGCATAATATCCTATAATTGACATTTGCTGCGAATTTCATTTGATTCTGATGATTCCTTCATGGTGTTGCATTTTCTACAAACAGCAGTTTAGATTTTATCACATATTAATTATGAAACTTTTATTGTTGATTTTACCAAAATTATTACCAACGAGCTTCGATAAAAATTACCGATATTTTTAATAATCCCACAGAGCTAGAAACTTGGCAAATTTTACCATGCTTTTTTTTTCTATGTGAAGCATTTCAATACCATTACTATTAGCAACATGTTCAACAGACCAATGCGATTTGAAGTGAACTTACTGCGGACCTTTATCTTCAAAAAAAGAAAAAAAAATGCACTCTTCTTATTTATCCTTATTTGTCAAGTTCAGGAAAAGTGGTCAAATTGTATATAGTTAAATATGGATAACAATTTCTTGATAAATACTTGTTTACTTGTTTTTTTTTAAAAGCAATTATACATTTTAGGCGACGTGTGCTGATATGATGCAGGCTGAGGCATGCAAGAAAATGACTGAAATGAATGTAAGTACCATTAATATTTAACATAATATGTTACAAGAAGCTCTTACATATTGTGTTTTTTTTATATACTAGGAGGCTTCGCCCCCTACTCGCTGTCGCTCGCCAACCCCCGGAACTGCTTTCGCAATTAATTTCGGATTGCTTCGCAATCCGATGCTCGCTTTGCTCGCTCATTGGATACGTTCTTAATGTCTAGCTTTTGTATACTTTTTTGAACACTGAAATTCCGAAAACTTTTCACTGTAGAAAATTCTGAGCCTGTGCATTTCAATATTAATTTGAAATTGCAAACAGTTCACATATTTTTCTTAATCACACTATTCTAAATTTCAGTTGTTGAGAAAAGTAACTGTTGTAAGTTTTATTTTAAAGTCTTTCCCACCAGTGGGCTAAATCCATGTGCAATATGAAATACTACTGAACGCCGGATGTAAAGCATCAGCTTCGATGAAGATAATTTTGTAAGAATTGTTTTGATAATTCGGTGAGAATTCACCTGATTAGATATATGATATGCTCACTACGTGCTCTTGCGCGCCGAAGCCTATCAATTAAAACGTATTAGCGTTTTATATAATATAGATCAGCCATATGATGCTCACTACGTGCTCTTGCGCGCCGAAGCCTATCAATTAAAAATGAAAACTGTTGCCAACGCGAGAAAAGAAATATCATCAGTTTTATTGATACATACGTACGTATTACCGTTTTATATAATATAGATTATGTTTATCGGAAAGTAATTTTGCTTTTTCCCAACGGACGACTTAATTATATTTTTAGCAGCCATTGAAGCTGCGTAATCATTATGCATTTCGACTGTTGATATAGCATAAATTGTGATAAAGTGCGATTGATTATACTCAGTTTTTTTTAACTGATGCCCCCCTTTTATTGCTGTTCAAACAAGGAAAAAAATATCGTATCAAGAAGATACCCTATCAATGCGCCAATACCAAATTGGTTTGTAAAATGTCGATTAAAGTCATGAAGATTCATTAAGCCAGTTTAAGCTTATAAGGACAAAATAAAAGCATTAATCAATGCAAACCTGCGAGTCAAAATTCATAAGATCACTGAGAGATTAACTTTATCGTATCGGACGCACGTCATGATCATTTGAAAAGGTAAAAGTTTAATCTTATTACTCGACATATGGATTCTTACTCCTACGGAAAGAAGCTCGTGGCGTCGCGTTGATGTCTATGATTTCATTTTCAAACGTCAAGAAAATTATCCATTTCTTTAAAGCCCTTTTTCCCTGAGGACAAAAAACAATGAAACAATGTACAACAATGCTCTGGTTTATTTAAATATTTTTAAACAGTTAAATCTTTACTTCACTGTTAGAAGTTTCATGGAAAAAATGGTTAAATAACAATTTATTCAATTGTTATTTTACCATACTTTACTTCAACAAAGCAGTAAAATAATCATGAATAAGATGGCATTAAAACTGTGAGAAAAACTGTTTATTAACAGCTTTCACCTAATACGGTTAAGCAACCAGAATTTCATTACGCCAACTGAGCCCCCTCTCCTAATGAAGCCACTTAGTTTCTTCAAATGTGTGCTTTTTATAGCAGAGAGGTCTTATCTGTCAATATCATGACTGAAAGAATGAGTAACACATGAAAAGTGTTACACCCCTATTTGTCACCCCGGAAATTTAAATACGATGCTCTCATTCACGCATATATGGCAGCACTATAAAGCTGCTAAACTATCTCCACTATCCAGCTAAATTTCCAATTTTGCGGTTTTTAAATCATGTTATTTGCAAATGGTTAAAAATCCTTACTGTTTTTATTCGTAGTTTTCTAATCGTACTATTCGTAAATGGTTTCAAAACCGTTAAAGTTCAAAACATTCTATACAGTAAACTGTACGGTCTACTGGAAGAACAGACTGTTGCCGTTAATCTGACTACAGTTTTAAAATGAAAATTCTAATAGCGTTCAATATAAGCAAAATTCACTTGGATATGTTTTTTTGCCAACATATAAAAATTTTGTGCCAGTGAAATCTCGCCATTGCGAGAAAGATGGCAAAAGGTATTGGATTAGACTCGAATATTGTGATTCATTAAAATATTAGTTCACTAAAAGAACAGCTTTCATTGTCTTAACAAAAACGAAATTATTATGTGAACAACTTGATCAGAAATATCTAATTAAATAGTTATTCCAAAAACGTGTGTTTCAATTGTAGAAATTTATCAACTTTAACAGTGAAACAAACTAAATATCTTCTTATACTTTTTAGCTAATTTTTAAAACTAAACGATTTTATAATTTAGGTAATCTCTGAATACGGGAGCATATGTTTTAATATCTAAAGTTCAAATTTCTGATTGTGAATTTCCTATTAGATTAAAAAATTATATACAGGGTGTCCCAAAAGGTCGTTTACAAACTTAACATGCTGGTCTGTCATATCATGATGAACGAGATTTACATAGGAACTTGTGTCCAAAAATTAAAACTGCGACCGCTAGAAGGCGATAATTGCACGAAAACGGGAGAGTGGGAAACACAATTATTTCAGTCGTGGACGTTGAAGGAGAAGGATGAATGAGTTTTGTAATGCAGAAATGGCCGACATGCATTACGTATACGGCGCCGCTGATGGAAATGGACGAGCCGCGGCACGGACGTACCTTGAGCGCTTCCCAAACAGACGTCAGCCAAGTCATGTTTTGTTTGGACGATTGCACCGCAGATTATGTGAATCAGGTGCTTTCGTAGCACGTAGCCACATCGGTCGAGAACGTGCTACACGCACACCTGTCGTAGAGGAAACCGTGCTACAGGAGTATGCCATCAAATAAGTCTCCGAGAAGGCGAACGTGTCTTGGGTGTAGCTCGTTCCACCATAATGCGCATACTGCACGATGACATGCAACGCCTTTACCACTTCCAAAAAGTACAGGCATTGTACGCTGACGATTATCGCATTTTTTTAGAAAGAGTTTTGCCGGATCTGATGGGTGACGTTCCAGCCGCTACACGCCAAAACATCTGGTTTCAGCATGATGGAGCCCCTGCCCACTTTAGCCACGCTGTTCGAGAATACCTCGATAGGATTTATCCTAATCGCTGGATCGGTAGAGGCGGACCAGTCCCATGGCCGCCGCGATCCCCCGACCTGACTCCCATGGATTTCTACCTGTGGGGACACATGAAGTCCATAGTGTACGAGACACCTGTAACATTGGACATGGATCTTATCGTCAGGATCGCGGAAGCGGCAGCACGTGTCCGTGACACTCCTGGCCAATTTGAACGGGTTCGTGAATCCATGCGCCGACGCTGTGAAACGTGCATTGTGGCGAATGAAAGGAATTTTGAGCATTTGCTGCGATGTAATGATGTTTTATAATAAAAATCATATTAACACCGCTATCGATATCATTTTAATTCTCCTCATCCAAACCTGCACTTATCGCCCTCTAGCGGTCTCAATTTTAATTTTCGGACACAAGTTCCTATGTAAATCTTGTTCATCATGATATAACAGACCAGCATGCTAAGTTTGTAAACGACCTTTTGGGACACCCTGTATGTTTGTACTTGATTAAAAAAATTTGCAAACATTTTTTTATTTTTTTTTTTTTAATTTCCAATGGCAGGGCATAAACAAGAAATAACACAGAAAACAAATACAAAGATGAAACAGGTGAATAAATAAACTAAACGGAATGATCGAAGTCATTGTCTTAAAAGTTCTCTGGCTTGACAATAAAGCGACGATTCAGAGCCGGAATGCAATGCAGCACACCTATTCATGAGTTCTGCCAAGTTGCAGAGCGGACAGTCAGGTGAATTTAGAATACCAATGCGGTGCAAGTGTTCAGCCAGACAGTCGTGGCCCGTTAGGAGTCGAAACTGTGCCACCACTTCACGGCGTGGACCATTAGGGATATTCAGGAGGTCATCTTTCCACAGCTTGGCTTTTATTCTTTCTTGTAATTTGGAAGCAAGAGTTCTTTTAAAAACTTGTTTTAGATGTAGCCTTATACTGTGGTAGGAGATCTCTGTATGTTTTAGCCGGAGAAGTCAAGCTCCCCTCTTTGCGAAGAAATCCGCCTGTTCGTTTCCATAGATACTACAGTGCCCAGGTACCCACTGGAGCACAACACGTTTCTTTTGTGATGTCAAAATTTCTACTAATTCCTGGATATGGACAATTTCGCAAGATGAGGGAGATATAATTGCAAGCATATAATCTGAAATAAATACAACATTAAGTATAAGAATAATTATTATTTTTAAAAGACCGATATATTTTTAAAATAAGCAGGGAGGCTTAAGATTCAAAAAAAAATATCTAAGTTTGAAATTTTCAAAATATTTTGAATACAAAAGAAACACTACCTTTAGAAAATTTAAGTACACGTTTCATTATTTTTAAATTTGGAAATAAGGATTCATTAAAATTTATATCGACATACAATTATTTTTTTTAGGATTGTGGTGCTGCAGTTTTAAATAGAGTTCATTTTGAAGGCAAATGCTGAAGCATTAAATGCTGTCAAGATTTCGAATATTCAGGAATTTATACATTTTTATTTTTTAACTGAAATAATTTTAATTATTTTATAAATGTTGAACTACTGAAGTAGCAATCAAATTGTTTTGAAGAGAAAAATAAATATTTTCTTTATTATAAAATAAATTATTCTACAGTTTGTTTATTTTCAAAATTATATATCACAATAGCCCTTCACTACATTGCGATTGTTCAAAAATGCAGTGTAATAACAGTCACTTCCAAACACTAGAAAAGACAATATATTTGCCTGTATATTCAAACTACGTTATAAAAATACCCTATTAAGAAGTATGTATTGTATTTTTTAATCTTTTCCTATTACTTTTTATTATTTGCTCATTATTGCTTATTAAATTATATATTTTTATTTCTTGATACGGAAACTATCATGTATCAAACTCCATTATATTTTTGGTAGTCACAAGCTTTGTAAACTTAACAACATTTAAACTTCTTCATTAAAACCATACATGATTATGAAAAAAAATTACAAGCTTTTTAAATATAATGATGAAAATAAGCACAGTGTAATTTTGTTTCATTTTTATTTTTGTGTCTAAACATATACTTTAAAATTAATGTTCACTGTTACAGTGGAAATTTTTTGCGAATAATCCATTTTAATTTCTGTCAAGAGCTAGTTCAATTGTTTTATCAATTTGTTGATAATTACTTTCCCATTAAATTTTCTAGAAACTTTAAAAACGGCAAGAAATTTCGCCTCTCACGCACTCTTTTCAACAAACCATTTTAAAATTTAATACAACGTGATTCTTGAACCTGCTTTATTTATTTAAAATTCGGGAATGCGAAGTAGTTGATTTTTTGTAGATGTTCTGGAAATTTGTTAGCCATTTTTGACTATTTTTCTCTTAATTGTAAACTATGAAGATCCTCGAAATATGTCTACGTAATTCAGAACCACCTTAGATCATTCGATCACGTGACAAAAATATCTAACAGAAATTATCAAATTAATTTTAAGAAAAAAGTAGAGGGTCACGCCCCCCGGTTGCTATCTTTTCTGATTATCTTTAATACTATGATACTTGATTTGCATAATGACGTTAAAATATGATACATGATTTAGTTTATTCTATTGTTTGTTTAATCTATTTTTAAGGTACATTTGTATTATTCCGTCGACCTGTCAACGCCCGAGAAAATGTGCAAATCCCTTGGCAACCTCATAATGAAGAGCAATTTCCAAAATAAACATTCTAAATGCATTAATTTTTTCAAAAAATTAACAATATAATATTAATAACAAAAAAATGTAAGTGAAAAAATACGTAATGAAAAAAAATCAAGACAAAGTAAAATCCAAATTTTTTTTTGTAAAGTACAGTTTGAATTATTCTTGAATCTAACCACTATACTATACTATGTATGAACACGCAAAGCGTTTTTGCGTGCTATGTATATGTATGAAAACTTACTTCCATGCGTTGCCCGGGATTCGAACCCAGGACCTTTCAGATGCAAGGACAGTTCCCTGCACAAAAATATATTAATGTGCGAACAAAAAATTTATGTCTGTATATGCAGAGTTTGCATGTGCTATAGTGATAAATTCCTGTCAACAATAATATCGTGATCAATTCTGTAAATAGCATTCAAAAAATGGTCTTAACTTGCTTAGTCGTTCAGATCAGAACTCTAGTAGAATTTTAAGTGCTTTATCTAGACATAAAATGGTCAGAATTTTGATTAATGATAAACCTCAAATTTGCGATAAATGCTGCCTGCATTCATCAGGAAATGAATAATACATGTGTTATCATCGGGAATGGAGTATTATGGCTAATCAGAAATTGTTCGAAATTTTAATAGCAAGATTTCATTGCTAGAGACTCAGAAGCAAGTGAATAAAAACGTTGTAAAATTGCACTGTCGTATTTAAGTACTTTGAGTGTCGCATTTAAGGGCTGATTAAGGGCCGACAAAAATGCCCTAAATACGACATTTCTTAACTTAAGTTAAAGATAATAATCTAATTCCAGTTAGAAAAATTCTTTTGGAACTGAAATCGTAATACAACAGCCATTTTCGATGAGGAGATCCAATATAAGTTTAAGTTAAAACTAAGTGGGACAAACTTATATGAAATCGTGTTACGTGTAGGTCCACTGAACTCTTATAGTTTTCAGTTTTGTGCAAGGTCTTGTAGTGCTGCTTGGAGCTGTGGAATCAGAAGTTAAAATAATCGAATCCAATTCAGACTCTGAAATTTTTAGAGAACCTTGATTTCGACTCTGTCTCATACTGAATGAAAATTTCCACCAAATTCCAGGAAAGTATATGATCTATGCAATCGTTTTTGCAATCAAATTCAAGTAGTTGTAATAAATTAATTTGTTCTTTTATTGCAATTCAAATACAGAAAAATGTTTATCTTTTTTTTTGTTCTTCAAGCTTTTCTGCTTCATTATATGTAATACAAATGAAAACAAATATCGAGTTTTACTGTCAATACCGAATTTACAAAGTTGCAAAAGTATTTGGAAAAAATAAGAGAAATATTTTTTTTAAAAAAGTGTTTATTTATCTTAAAAAAATATGTATAAACCAGCAAAATTTTAATTTTTTTGAAAAGAAAAACTTTTGTTGTTTTGCACAAGAAAGTATATAAGATATAAAATATTGAATAAAACTTATAAGAATCGAAAAGACATAGCAATTTGACTCAGTAATTTTTACAGATATTATGCCCATAATATATAACTTTTATCCTAAAATATGTTGCAAGAATTTCCAATTAAATTTTGAAAGAGAGCATATGAAAAGTCAGTGGTTTTTGAATAATAATAATAATAATATCAAACCAAAATTCACCTACTTTCTTAAAACAATTTTCTAAGTTTCTTGCAGCAAATTTCAAGAAAAATGAACATAGTAAAGGAAGTCTCAATATTTACGCAAGATAGGAAGTAATTAGAAGGTTAAATAATTCATTATTGACAACCAATAATTTGACAGCTGAAAGTGTAGAGTGATGAAAGGCCCGAATTTTAATAACATTTGCATTTTTCTGCATTTTTTTGCATTTTTGGACACTTTTGTCCTTTGGAGCATTTCTTTTAGATTTATAGGGCATTTTTCTTTAAATTTTTTGGCGTATTTTGCATTTTAAAGTATTTTTAAATTTTTTTGTTAATTTTTTCCAATTTTTATTATTTTTTTATCATTTTTTATTATTACACTGGCTTCCAAACTGTGAAGAAAATCTCTAGGATATTAACAGGTGAAGCAACATCTTTTCAAATTGAAGAAGAATTGTCAGTAAGCGAGAACATCTTTTTCAAGTAAGTACCAATAACATCAGTAGACGTTGAAAGAAGCTTCTCCAGGTATACGCTCGCTCGTTTACTTTTCAAAATATCAAAAAAAATTTAATAATCCAATATAATTTTTATATTTAGTAATATTATGAGATGGAAGTTGTTATATTCATTAAAGTTTTAATACAAAATGAAAAAGTTTTGGAGTCAATATATTTTCCTTTTTTTTGTTATTTTAGGATATAAAACATATTTTTAAAACTTTAATGAACGTAGAACAAGTATTGCATTGCTTTATATTTTTTAAAGTGACTCATAGTAATTTTAAAGAGTAAAACATTGTTTTAGTTCAATATTTTTACTTTATTTAAATCATGTCATAAGGCATTTTTAGCGCAATTTTCGCATTTTTAAGGGCATTTTTCGCTCTTTTTAAGGGCATTTTTAGCACTTTTAAAGGCATTTTTTGCACTTTTTAAGGGCATTTTTTGCACTTTTAAAGGGCATTAATTGAGATGTTTTAGGTCATCAAAATCCGGGCTCTAGTGATAAGATAAAAATGTAGCACTACATAAAAAAAACCCGTTTTATTGTTAAAAATTACTTCAAAAAAGTCAATTACTGCATAAAGCATTTCCTGGCCGTTTGCACTATGTGAACAGAATCGGTCCCTTAGATCATGTGACTTAAAACCATTGTATTTTCGTTCTGGGGTTATTTGATGTCAAAGGTCAACAATCCCACTTAACCCCGAATATTGAAGAGGAAATTTAACATACAGTAACATTTATGAAAAGTCGTCAAAGGAAGCACGATGTTTGCGGAAATGATCGTGTTAGCCAACAAGGATATTTTGTTTTTTATAATTTTTTTTTTGAAATTTTTGAAATGTTTATTTTATTCTCTGACTCTTAACCCACTGACAGTTTTACATGTAAAAAGTCGTATTCCAACCAGCAGTTTTCACCTCATAGAGAAACCGGTTTTTCCTTGTTATTAGATAAATAATGCACAGTGTCCCAATTTCGCTCATTTGCTGAACCGTGAATCAATTAAGATCTTTTTTTTTCTTTTTTAAATTTTTTTATCACTTTTTGGCAAAATGGGTGTTGTTTTGGGTTTGATAGCGTGCACACCTTATTTGGACGTCATCACACTTTTCAGCTGTGTTTAAGAGTAATAAGAAACAGCGCGCATGCTTTATCATTGCATGCGTTGCTATGGCGACCGATGCTGTTAGATAATTTTTTTCTAATTCTTTTTTTTTCCCCTTTTAATTTTGTTATACATTAAGTTGGTGAGTTTATTTTTGAGATATGGGAAAAGAGAGATCGCATAAAAACTTCTTGAGTTGTGAATAAAGGAGAATTTCATTATTTGAACGATATTTTTGTTTTTATTGTTTTAATTAAGAATCAGAAATTCTAACCTGCAGTTCAAACTGGATCATTTTCAATACTAATTCAGGCGAATATCACAAATAAGGAGTATCCAAACTGATTGACCCAGTCCCATAAGTTAGGGTTGAAGCAAGAAAAGAATGATGCCAAGGCCTAAATTTACTGAGGCTGCAAAAGCCAAAGCCAAAGAACGTAGATTGCAATGCAAACAAACGGTTACACATAAACAGAAAAACAAAAGAATTCCGTTCGCGTATGCAAGCATGAAGCTCGCCCCTCACGAAAGTACTAAAGTGGTTGAGTGAATTGGACCCTACCGAAGAGCGAATGGTGGGTCTCCGAACTCCTTTCATGCAAATACGAGAACTGGGTGTTGATCACCAGTTAGGGATAAAAAGATCCATTGTCAACGTACCGAATGACTTGCACAAGACCGTAGACTGTCTTCCACGCAATATAAATCATTCATTCACTATTCATGTAAAATTGGAAAAAAGAGCCTAGCTTTCAAATCACATTTGATGTATGAACTTGTGAATCCGAAACGGGTGGGCGATGCAGCTTACAATCTGCTTCAAGCACCATCGTACCAATCCGAAAATTTTAATATTGATATCGATTGGCTGTTCAATGGCTATTCAGTCATCAAAAGAGTTTACACAGAATGTGTCTGAGCTGCATTTAAATATGTTTACGAAATTGTGTACCGAGCAGTTCAGGATTAACAGTTAAAGATGTCCAAGATGAAAACACAATAAAATTGCTTCTCAAAAAAAAAGAAGAAAAAAACAAGAAAAAATAGACAACATGCATTTTGCTAATATGTAGCCTGGCTTCTTTTTATTTATTTTCATTTCAATTTTAACTGAGAATTCTATATTAAGTGTGGTGATTGGATTGTGGAACACCTTTTTATTAGAGTTTAAATATATCTTTTATATCAAAATCCAAAAATAAAATAATCTTTTCACTTCGTTTAAGTCATTTTATAACAATAGAAGGTGCTCTTTTACTGGGTGATGTTACAAACAAGTTTTTGTTTCTAGATCTTTCAAAATGGATAGAGAATATGAAATATTATTCTCCATATATTTATAAAACCATTATATTCATAAGTACATTCTTATTTCTTACTTTTGTTAAATAGATATTTACACTTGAAAACAATGAGTTGATAAAAGAAAATTATGAATCCTCCTATAATTTTTAAATTTAGTAATAAAATTTAAGATCAATCACCTATAACTGTTGCACTAGTTTTTTTGTTCAATTAATTTTGTCTTAGGATACAAAATGTTATTTGTAGAAAACCCCTTATCATTTTAAGTTTCTTTTAAAAAATAAAAAAACTACATAGAAAATTGATTGAATTTTTTAAAATTTTTAGTCCATGCACGTTATATCGGACTTTTTTGGACTTTAGTCTATATACCGGACTTTTTTCATTAGTTGCCAAATACGATTTACTACAAAATTAAGAATTTTTTAAAATTTTTTCTGAACTACTTTAATTACTTATATGCTGCTCAGTTTTCAACCAATTTTTTTTCAAGGCACAAACCAAAAATTTAATTGAATTTTAAATCGCCATAAAAATTTTGCTTTATTATTTGTTATTTTTTTAATTTATAGCAAAAAACACGTAATATAAAAAGAAATTCCTTTTTATAAAAATGTTCAAATTTCCAGAAATATTTAAGTCGGGCTTACAAAATTTTGTGCAATTATCTCCTATAGTAGCATAAATAATTGTTACAAGTTACAAAGCCAATGCTACATTTTTTTCAAAATTCAAAATATTCAAAAATATTATTTCTGGTTTGTAATTGATTGTCGGTCCCTCAAACCACAAAAAAATTAAACTTAAATGTTAAATATAAGAAATCGCTTGATTGAAATACAGGTAAAGTTCTAAAATGATTATTTAATTATTTCTGGTGAAATATAATAAAATTGTATCAGTATAGAAGTATATACATTATCCCCCCACTGTATATACATATTTATATCGATTGCTCATGTCATTACGCAATTTATTTTATATTAAATTTTTCAGCACGAAAGCTATTTAGTAGCTTGCTAATCAATAGCATAATATGAAGAAGCTAATGCGATTTCAATATTAATAATTCCAAGTGTATCAATTCTGTTAATCGAATTATATTGAAATATTAATGGAACTTTGTTTAGCTAAAAAAGCGTAAAAGGATTTTATGTTGCAAATGAAATAGCGATAAAGCGTGACCTCAAATTACGAATTTTTTTTTCTTCATTTAATTTTCGAATTAAGATTGGCAGTTTTCGGAAAATAAATTTGTTGTATCTTATTGAACATGCAGGAAAATAAATATAGTTAAGTGTTATTATCCTAGCTGATTGATTTTTCTTTTACGTTTTCGTCATAAAAAAAAGAATGAAAATTCGTTTAAGTTAATAATCTTTTTTTAAATAAAAAAACTTCCAGCTTTTAACTTCTAGAATGTTGTCGATAAGTAACAACTTTATTGCACAGGTTGTTTATTTTACTTGAGCATTTTATAAATTCAATTCTCTATACTTTCCCATGTTTTTGAAATTGTAGTTCTGCTCCAGAAATAACTGTGAATTAATTTTAATTCAAATATACATAACAAATTACGTCACTTTTGTTAGGTAAGTATAATTATAAAAGTTTTTACCTATGATAAATATTTCTTTTAGTTATCTTTTTTATATTTAAGTACATCGCGCAAAATAAGAAAAAGGCATAACAGAATTTTTAAAATGTCGTGCTTTTAAAATTCATTTTCAGTGGAGCAGTAAGATCAATTTCTCTCAATATTTGCGGTATATCATTGAAAAGTGAATTCTTTAAGAAGATGCGAAAATTAATATACCTTACAATTCTAAATTTTTTAGTCTTTTATTAAATAAAGTAGTAAAAAATAATAATTATTTACTAAAAGTTATATTTTGCTTGGAATTATCTTCGTAAAACAAATTTTATAATAGTAAGAAAAAATGGTTCATTTCTCTTAAAAATTTCTCGAGTATTCTCGAAATAAGCAAAAGAGAAAGTAACAGTAAAGGGTTAAAATTTTGGGCAGCCCTCCTGACCAAACTATATGGGTCATTTTTACCTGATTGCAATAGCCCCTTATATTTATGAGGTCAAAAATCCGTCTAAAGAAAGGTATGTTTAATCAGTGAAAGTACGTTTTTAAGTCTAATTTCATAACTTAAAATATTGTCTTACAAGATAAATTTATATTGTCTAACAAGTTAATTGAGATCATCCTTTTGAACCATTCAGATTGAGTCCTGGAACATGAAAAACCGTTCTTCTTGCTTCCGATTGCTTCAGTAAGATTTAGAGATAATAAAATGCCTGGAGCTAGAACAATTTATGTCAGTGTGCTAACGAGTTCCCCTAAATTCTTGTTCTTACATTTAACCAATAATGTGCCGACCGGCCTCTGTAGGGGGCAGGGAACTGTCCTTGTATCAGAAAGGTCCTGGGTTCGAATCCCGGGCAACGCATGGATGTTTCTTTCTCTCTGTGTGTTCTATGTCCTTTCTCCTTCGTGTGTGACTGTGACCCGCCCTCTAAACGGGTTGTGGTTGCGTGAATGGCGTGGCAGAAGTCGAATTCCTGGCCAAAGATGGCGCCACTGAAAAACAGGAACAATCGCACCCCCACTGCCTGGACAGGCATACGACAAAAAAAAACAATAATGTTTTCAGTTCTGTTTATCCTGTAATTAGCACTGTTCGTAAATTTATAAATTATTAAGAAAAATAGGAGACAACATCTCCTCTTCAAAAGTCAAAACGCGTTTAGGGTGTTCCATTTATTTATTTTCGCACTGTACGTTTCAATAAAACAACGGATATGTGCTGGAATTAATATGTTCGGTGGCGTGTCGATATTTTGGTAAACGAGAGGGTTTGTAGATGCGATAAAATCAAGCTGAAGGCTTTTAGAACCGTTGCTAAAAAGTCGACCACGGAGTTACGACCATTTGGAGTTACGACTACTATTATGCAACTCCGTAGCCTTGCAATTTGGAACAAAATCCAGAAGACAAGGGAACTCTTGGAACGAGTAGTGGTAGAAATTTGCCTCCTTGGAGGACTTTTTGGTGGAACTCTACCGCATTTGCGTTACTTGGAGAGGAAGACCACGAGAAACTCCCACGGTAAGCCTAATGGCAAGGGGACTCTAACCCATAATCCGTCTACCACTAAGAATATTTCACGCCAACGCTATGTTCGGTGCAAGAAGGATGCGGATTCGTATCGCAAGCCATCGCTTGAATTCGAACGTGATTCCCCTCATTGGAAGGTGAACTCTCTATCCCTTGAGCTATCGCTCATCAAGCTGAAGTTTTGTACTTTTATGTCCTAATACTTAGGGCTTTTTACCGATTTTTTTTATTATTTTTCATAGAATTAACATTTGTGCAACATTAGTTTTTTGCATTATTTTGCAATGTAGTTCAGTACAGATAAATTGACATTTTTTATTCACCTCGTAAAAAGAACGGGTATTCAGCTAGTCATAAATATATGAAACTTGTTTACATATAAAATTTTCAGCAGTTCAACGTTTAATTTTCTAATAATTGATATTGGTTACATTATTATTAGTTCTTAAAAATAACTTTCTCTATTTTAGAGACAAATGGATACGAATTCTTCAGGCATTTGGTACATTCGAAATCGAAGAGTTTCAGGTTACAAAATAGCCAGCTTTCGAAATAAGGTAAAATGAAATTATTGTTTTTTTTTTTGCAAGCAAAATTGCTTCAAAGAAAAAATTTGATTCCAAATATCATTACTCGAAAAAAGAAAAAAAATGATTTTTTTTTTTTTTAAATTATATCATATTTCTTAACAAAGAAATATTTAGTTCTTTTTTTCTATGGCGATAGGATAAACTTCACCGAGTCTACTGGTTTATTTTAAGTTATTGTTTAAGAATAATTACGAAACGATGTACGATAGATAAATAAAGAGATCGAGGTCTCCGTTGGTCTGATGAAGAATATTTTTCGAAGGCTCCATCGTAATATGAAATTATGCTTCTTCTCGAATAATATGCTATTTTCATAACTGCTGTGAGTTGCAACTGTTACTCATGACAGTTGGGTCAAGTTTAGCCTATCCAAAGCCAGTGCTGCTTACGGTTGCTTTGAAAATGGCGCAAAACGTCAATATGGAGAAAAGCCACTGTTTAGTGAAAATGAAAAGCGTTCGTGGTCTAGTTTCTTAATTGTTAAAAACTTACTCCAATGTTGCATTTATCTGTGATCATAAAAGTTTTCGGAAATTGAGAATACGGCAGCCATTTTGATAATTTTCATCTAGGTGGAAAAAAGTTGCCGAATAGACAATTTTAATGACAGTTCAATAACTTCTAAAAAGCTTAAGTTATTTGTCTGCTCTAAAGCCTAGATATTTCATAATAGCAAGACTATATATATCGTTTAAAATCATCACATTGCTTCAAGTGTGAGGCATTGCTTAGACTATGGCTTTTTTTTTATTTTCCTTGGTGACAGAGCTTCAAAAAAGCAGGGTTAATCTACCCGCAAATCTGGTATCTAGCTAATTATTGTACTGATAAATCAGTGATTTTGTAAAAGGTAAACATCCATTTTGAAAGCGGAAACAGACCAGTCAGGATTGTCCTGAAGAACTACACTATCCTTTTTTTTCAAGTTTCAATGTATAACGTTCCTTTTCTCATTCAGTTTCTGTCCCGCAGTGGACTGATCGATAAGACGCGGTTCCCAGCAGATCACCGAAGTCAAGCATCACTGGCTGCGGTCAGTGTGCGGGTGGGTGACCACTTGGATCAGTCTGCGTAGGGACCGAGGGTGTGCGGTATGGGTGTTCTCGTTAAACTGTGCTACCGTAAAGTGCTCGACTTCGCGCGCAGGTCGTCGGGCTACCGAAGCGGGGATGCCATCCCCTCCGCAGAGGATCAAAATTGTGATGGCATGTCTTCGGATCATCCTCTGGGATGTTTCCCAGACCGTCGCCAATAGCCCATTGTGCAGCTCTACAACAACAACAAAATTCAGTTTCTACCCCTATTTGTTTGAGGTTTTTCGATTCTTGAGAGTTGTGGCATCGTCAGATAGCAATACTGAAATTTTATAACCGTTGTTGAACATCCGATCCAATCCAACCAATTTGGACTTACGACTACTAATGTTTAACTACGTAGCCTTGTAATTTTGAACCCAATCCAGAAGACAAGTGAACTACTATATCAAGTATTGGGAGAAATTTGCCTTCGTGGAGGACTTTTTGATGAAATTAATCCGCATTTGCGTTACATGGAGAGCCTGCCACGATTAGCCAGAAGGAAAGGGGACTCTAACCCACGATCCGTCTACCACTGAGGACATTTTATATCAGCACTGTGGTTGGGGAAAGCCGGATGCTGAATTCATATCGACCAACCGTTGATTAGATTCGAATCCGGTTTCACCTCATTGGAAGGCCAACGCTCTATCCCCAAAGCCATTACGGCTTGCAGTACTGAAATTGGCCTAATTAAAGTAATTAAACAGAAATGCATCGGAATTGGTTTTCACATTTGCTTTTTACACTGCTCCAAAATCATGAGTGTCCCATGATTTGAATTTTTGAAGGTCTGAAATTTAAATATTCTATGTCAATATCTCTCTAAACTTGACGCATATTTTTTCTTCTTCTTATGTTAGCAAAAATATTTGTTTTTCTTTTTAACATTTATTTACTTACATTTTATTTAGCTGAATTCAAATTAATGGTGAACTATGAAAATTTTACTTAAATACGTTTAAAATACTGATTGAGACTTTTATAGATTTCTGCTTATTGCAGGAGAGCAAATACAACATTCTTTCCTCAAAAATCACGCTTCAATGATTATCCAAAGTTAACACTTTATGCATAAATTAAAACTATTTATTTTTCGGAGGACACTCGGGGGTAGCAGAATTTGTCTGTACATTTTGTTCTATAATATTTTTACACCATCTGCCGAGATTGGAAATTTGCCAAGTTTTGTTTAGGAGTTTTGTTGGTTGTTTTCACGATGGTAGTAGAATTTACATAGAAGAAAGATTAAATAAATGGCGAATGGAAAGTATCACTATGTGATGTATCTCTTGTGTTGTTAAAAACTATAATACAAAGACTAATATTTTATTTTGTCCATGTGACCGAGATAGTAAACTGATGGTAAATTAAATATTTTTTACACATAAAGAAATTAAAATTATTTATTAGCGAAATAAAAAATATATTCATTTTTTGCAAATTTTTTTCTGAAAAAAATTGGGAAAGTGTCCAGTTATGTTTTGTTTGATTTTAACCTGTTAATAATACGCGAAACTGAACCAACGTTAAACAAGTTATTCTTTATTTGAAATATGAAAACAAAAAAAATCTCTATTAAATGAAAATATGTATTTATTTTCAGTATTCATTTTTTTAAAAATTTAGCTTCATATACCTCTTTAGCAAGCAAAAACTAATGTTTTATCAAAAATTTGCTTACGGTAGCGTTTATAACTTCATACCTTACATAATGCAGTACAAAGTATTAATTTATTCTTACATAAACTGTATGCTTAACAACCTGCTTTAAATAGATTGGATAGCTTTAATAAAAACGAATGAATGCAAAAAAGGAATTTTAAAATTCCTACTTTTAAACATCCTTTCCCGATCACTCCATATGTCGTCTAAAACAAAATTTTGTTTGGTTCATTTTCGTAAAATTTCGGAATTGTATGCATGCCGTACTATCATAATTCTTAACAACGAATCATTGTGAGAAAAATAATTTTTTTTCTATTTTATATCTAGGCAAAAGGATCTCCAAATTTTGACAAATCTGTCAAAAACTCTTCGGGGAACATAAGAGACGAATCTTTTCAAATGTATGCAAAGTCTGTATTTAAAAAGTCATTAGTAACAGGATTGCCTCAGATTGCCAACAGCAGAACGTGGAGAAGAAGAATTCGAAAAATATTAATTCTTTTGTTTTGTTTAATGGGATTTTTATATCAAACAGGAAATTTTTTACAGTATTTTTGGACGTATCCTACAGTTTCTTACATTGAAGACAGCAGTCCATATGAAGTTGTACAGCCAGCATTAACTTTCTGCAGTAATAATCAGTAAGAGATTTAAGTCCCGGTTAAAATTTAAAATATTAAAATTAGCTTTAATCGTGATAAAAAATGGATCATTTTTAAATTTAATTTAACCTGCACGCTGTAAAAAATAAATAAATCCGTATCAAATTACGGTATAAAGTACCGGGAATTTGAGTGCATCATCCGTAAAATCCATTTTAATCGTAAAATATCATACCATAATTTTACTATTATTTATTTAATTACAGTGTTTCAATGATTTTACTGTAATTATAACTGAGAAATTACTGTGTATGAGATATTTTATTCCGTAATATGTTCCGGAAAGAATGAAGTTTACGGTAAAATGTACCAGTACCTTGTTTACCGGTACTTTCTATCGCAACTTGATCCGGAATATTTTACTGCGTGAACTTATCAGACAAAATATAATGTGCATGAGAGTTGCAAAATAAATTTCACAAATAAAAAAAACAAACAAATCATATTGTATATATATATATACTAGCTGACCCGGCAAACGTTGTTTTGCCATATGAATTATTTCTAGAGTATGAATATACATTTTATTTATAGTAAGTGTGTGCGTATGTGGTATATGAGTGGAAGAGGCATGAACGGTGACAAAATGTGAAAATAACAGCACACCAAATAATAGTTTTTTTAATTTATTGTAACTTTTTTTTATAAATTATATATACAACGAATTCTGAAAGTATTAGTCAACAATATTAATCTCTTAGTGCAATGGAGTGTACAATATTTTTTGTCTTTCCATCTTAAGCTAACACAAATAAATTGGATGGTTTGCCCACTCGAGAGCATGCCACGTATGAATGCTTATTATCCACGTATGAATGCTTAGATTTGAGCACTCCGTGTGAAAAACATGGTGTGCTCAAATCTAAGACAAAAACAGACATTGTTTGGCCTTGTTATTGCTACTGTCTGAAATCACCTGAAAGGAGTAACAGAGTGCCGCCAAATAATTTGTCATTGTTTTTTATATCTTTCAATGTTCTGTTCAACGCTTAAAGCGAATGTTTGTGTGCCATAGTGCATTCATCCCAGGTGATAATTTTACAGTGTTTCAACACTGTGGCCATAGACGATTGCTTTTTTTATGTTGCACACTGCATCTGGGTTGTTTTGAATATTTAGTAACAACTTAAATACTGAATGAGCTGTTCTGCCTCCATCCAATAAAGTTGCCGCAATGCCAGATGATGCAACGGCCAACGTGAGGCCATTATTTGATCGCATTTCAGCGAGAATTAACGAAATAATAAATGTTTTGCCAGTTCCACCTAGTGCATCCAAAAAAAATCCACCTTGTTCTGACAAAACTGCGAGCATAATGCGGTCATAAATGTTCCTTTGTTCCTCATTCATTAGTGGAGCATTGCGAGTAACAATCGCTGCCATTTCTATCGTATTGTATTGAAGTTCACGATTCATGTCAGCGGTTAATAAATCAGATGCACTTCGATTTGGCGAAGGCATACCGAAATGACTAAGTTGCAAGTTCGCAATAATAATGCAAAGATCCTCAATAGCAATCAGTGCTTCATTGCACATAGCATCGCTGAATGCTATCGTTAGATCGTTGCAACGTGTGCGATGTTGATACCGTATGGCATCAGTCATCGAATCTTTGTGATTATCCCATAACGTTCCTATACGGGCCGGGATACATGTAGTTAATACTATAGCAAATAGTAGACGAATTTGCTTTGCAGTACAGTTCAGTGCTGCTTTAGCAAGCATACATTTCCACGGGTTGTCGTCTTCCATCAAGCCGAGTGCAAGGCATGCATCTTTTTACTTTGGATGCTGATGTCCATCGACTTTACGTATATCTTGAAAGGACAATGAGCCGGTGACATTAACCAACAACAGTCGAAAATAAAAGCACTCAGTCTGCCTTGGATTGACTGTAAATACTCTCCCCTACGGTGTTTGATGTGAATAAACCGGGACATGCATCAACCGGTGTGCCTTGCTCGCAGGGTGTCCATTTTTTTGTTTGAGCCCATGCGAAATAGTGTGGTACTTCTGAGTAGAGTAATGTCCGTGCAAAGGCACCAAAAGCATTCGCACGATTACACAATTCAAAAAAATTCGGTTAGCGTAGTTTTTGGTGGATTTCTAGCTCGGTCAATCGCAGTCTCGTTCGTGAAATATACGCTCTGACCGTTTTCAAGATGGACGGCTAAATGACTAACGGTTGGATCATGAATTGGGAATCCAAAGTTACGCCAAACAGCTTCATTGGAGCTGATGTACCTGCCAATTTGGTACAGCGTTATTTCGTCGTTGTTATTCACTTGAAGAGCAGTATTTTCGACTCGAAATACTGCCATATCACTGCCTTCATTCACATACTTGCAAATATGTTTGATGCTCTTCTTTTAAGGGCGAGCATAAGTATTAAAGTTTAATATGACTTGTTGCAACGTGCGTGAATATTACTTTTGATTTATCATGTCTCTATGTCTCTTTTGGATCCGAATACGATTAAATAAAGATATATTTAAAATGTACGTTAAATTTGTCCAAAAAATGAAAAAAAAATTAGTTATAAACCTATTCTCAGACCTACTGAATATACGTATAAAATTTCGATAAAATCGGTCGAGCCGTTTAGGAGGAGTTTAACCACTAAAACTGTGACAAGAGATTTTTATATATATAGATTTAGAGTCTGAAATACTAGAAAAAAATACAATTGCCATTTTAAAAACATACACCTGTCATTTCCCCGAGCAATGCTTCTTAATATTAATTTTAAAATCACAGCTGGGAAATTAAGAGCTTATCGAATGAACATATCTTTCAATTTATCTGCAACCTTACTATAAGGCGCTGAATATAACCATATTATCGTACTTTTTCCTACGGTTCAATTTGTATGTAAACATGGTTCAATTTAAGGTGGTAAATTGGTCTATTATTGCTGCAGGTGCTGATATTTAAATTCTCCGGGCTGTTTGTAACATTAGACGACTTTATTAATTTGCTCTCTGCAATTAGTTTTCGACGATTTATTTCCGTTTAATTTGTTCAAGTCAAAAAATTAAAAGTCAACCTCAAATAGTTAAGATAATATATTGAAAAATGTTTCAGTGTTCTCAAGTAAAAAAATGTTTTCAAGAATTGTAAGAAAAGAAAATGCTGCTTTTTTCAAAAATTTGAAATCGATACTGTTAAATGAATGCTGAGATATTGCAATATCTGATATCTAAAGATGAATATGAGTAAAGACAATAATGCCAAATATATAAATCATTATAAGAGCTTTACTTAAAAAAAAATCACACCTAAGTTGATTCTTCAGACTTATTTTACATTGATTTTTTCCCCCTCGCGGATTTAAAATTTTAGTTCCGCGCAAATGCAGCGGTTAACTTACGAACGACTCAAGCTCATTATTTTTTTAGATGGTATCCCCTCTATCTTGTGAGACTACTCCAAATGAAACAAAATAAAAACTTTTAAGAATAACACCGCAAAACCTTATGGCCACCAACGTTGGTCTTATCTTGGAATCAACAACTGTATATCTCTACTTAAAAACTTATTAAACTTTTTAAATATGTTTTGTTTCTTTCTCCGCTATTTTTTAAAGTATGAAGATGTTATGTTTGATAATTCATTGCTGTCAATTTTTAATTTCAGAATTCGAAGACAAGTTTACTGTGAGCAAAATGACAGTTCCTGTGAGATTTTTGATGATCATGAGAAATTCTGCAACTCCTTTCCCTCATATTGCTTAAAAAATGAAACATATTACGGAGTAAGTATAGATGGGATCATCATTTTCTCTGTAACTTAAAATCCACTTTTCTTTCTATAATTATATTTTTGATCATTTCGGCCGTTAAACAATATCGAAATATGATTAAAATTGGATCTAAAGTTAATTTCATTAATTTTATTTTCTCAAAACAATATAAGCTAATGGTTCACAGTAATATATATATATATATATATAAATATTATTATAAAATGAAATAAATAATCCCAATAAACTGAAATGGTATGATACTGATTGGAAACTTAAGAAATAAACAGAATGAAAATAACAGTTGACATGTTTAAAGTGCATCAAAAATAGACATCCATTTTCAAAACCAGCCGGTCATGAATGTAAAGAAACAAAAATGGTTTGAAATTCAAACTCAAAGTTGCCTAAGAAAAATGGAAAAATAAAAGTGATAAGCAAGTCATGAAAAACTACAGAAGTCGTGAGTGGAAAAAAAAATGAAAAACAGTAATAGCTGATGTAACTGGGGTTGAAATAATTTTAGCATTGTCGAAATTGAATTTACTCCCAAGATTCCAACAATGTAAAGCAATTAAATATTTCTTGATAACGAACATATCTATCGTGTTAATAAAATCTAAAATTTCATTTTTTTTCCTCTCTCAGATTTTGGAAACTTTAAGTTTCATTTCGAATCATTTCTTATCTTGACATCTCGTCTGCAAAACTTGAAGAAGATGCTCTTATATATTATTCCATATCCCAGATTCAATTGGAAAATCCCAGCAATGAGAAACTTTCAAACTTTGCATTTTATCATATAATTGATATTCGTAATAAAAGAAACAAATTAGTTTTTAACATTATATTTTCTACAGCTCTGGATACATATCGGATGATAATGTTTAAAAAATGACATAATGTTCAAGATTAAATCATAAATATTTCAATTGCATCAAAATGTATTTATTTCTTTATATTAAAATATGTTAAATTATATTTAATATGTTTAAAATTTTTGTTTCATCAGTGCAAAAAATTTGTGAAAAAATTTGTAAATTGCCTTAATGAAAAATTTTATGCAGATTCCAACAGTACTGGATGCTTACAGTAATGTATTCTCTACGTCTTGGGAAGAAGCCATCGAATTTTCCCCCACAGAAGAAATGATTTCTACCTGCAGAAAGATCACAGATTCTAATTTCACATTTTGTTCGTATGTGTAATTTTTTGTTTAGAGCAGCGATTCTCAACCTGTGGGGCGCCCCCCCCCCCTAAGGGGGCGCGACCACACTAGTGGGGTGGCGCGAGAATATCTAAGAGAAAATATAACTTGAAAAAATTGATTTACTGGCTGAAAGGAAAGCGCACATGCATATAGAAATTTTTTTTGGACATATTTAATAACTTATTAAAGTAAAAAAACAAATTTAAGGTGGGTAGTCGAATTTTAAGGTGGGTAGTCGAAGGTGGCTTTGCTTTGAGGATTTTTCCAAATTTTCTGGTCAAGTCAGAGAAGCTGAAATTTTTTTGTAACGTCTTACACCTATCTCTAATACATATCACGTATACTTTTAGTTGTAAAATAAAATTTCATTTATTTTATAGTACAATTTTAAAATTGTACCTTCTGCACCTAACTTCTACTCCTCTGTGCTTTCTTCACCACTTCTGCGGTTTCCCACTGGTTCCAAAGGTGGGCAATATATTGAAATCACTTTTTCACTTACTCAAATTATCTTTAGAAAAGATACTCGGACTGGCAAACGTCTTTTAAAAAGACACTTTAAGTGTCTTGCTGGTAGGGACAACTTTCCCGACTTTAAAAAAGATATTTGTTTTTAGAGTGCATTATTTTTTTATGTATCATTTACATTGATAGTTCATGTGCGACGTCACTATCGATTCTTTTGAAGAAATCAAGAGGACCATTAGAATAAAGAATTAATCTAGAATTAATTAGTTAATTCTTTCAAAAGGGTTAACTAACCATAACTAGTTAGTAAGAGTTGACTTACCATACTAAAGTTAACTAACCAAACCCATAACTAGTATAAAAATACTCAAATTTACAAGAAAATACCAGAATCTACCACAAAAACACCAATAATTACCACAAAAATACCAAATAATACCCGAAAAAATACTTTAAAAATGCAAACAAAACAAAACACTTGAAACAAAATATCGCAAAATATACTAAAATGCAGAGAACGTCAAAATATTATTCCAATTCAGCCACGTGCACCTCAGACACAAGATTTACAATGCAGTAGAGCTATCTTGTGATTCGAAATTAAATTAATTCTATTTTTGAGGGGTGGACTACGTTAGGAGCACTGGCCACCTTTGGCTCACCCATCTTACTTAATCAAAACATATTAAATTAAAAACGAATTTAATAATTATTAGTGACTTCCAGTCTCTCAAGTTTTTCGAAGGAATGCTTAATATCAGAAAGAGCCTCTCTCAGTTCTGTTTCTATATTTAGCCGAGATCTATATTTTGTCTTCAAAGAAGCCACAACAGAAAATACAGTTTCACAAAGGTAGGATGTAGAAAATGGTAATAGAATGCGAAATGCCCTTGTTTTTCATGTAGAAAAATCATCCTCTACTTCTGCCCAAAATTCAAACAGTGATTTATTACTAAATTGTCTTTTGGTTTCACCACTTGCCTTGAAGTCTTTGAATTTTTCTTCCTCATCAATTGAGAGCCCTTCGGGAGTCTTATGAAATGAATTCACTCGCAACTTGCTATCAGTCAGTCGTCAGCAAGAAAACACTTGTTTTAATTATTTGCCATCATGCCTAAATGATTTTCAATGGTTACAAAAACAACTTTTACATGTTCTTTTTCAGCCTTATAAGTTCTAATACAATCATCTACATATGCAAACATTGTTAGGTTTTTTTGCTTTAAATTTCTGCCCCACAATTCCAATTTTCTACAAAAAGCATCCAAAGTATCCAACATATGTGAATTTGCTCCTTGGAGTTGAAGATTCAGGTTATTTAATTTCTCGAATATGGTGACCAAGTAGCTCAATTTTATCAGAAATAAACCATCACGAAAATTCTCGGCTTTCGGTCTGTTTTCCTCTTCTAGGAAAATCGCTATTTCTTCGCCTAATTCATAAACACGTTGCAAAAATTTCTCACTTGATAAACATCTTGCCTCGCAATTAAATAGTAACACTGAATGTACTGGACCCATGCCTTTAAAAAGTACGGAAAAGATTCTCGATTTCAGGGATCTCATTTTAAAATAATTTACTACGGTTACAACCGTAGTTAACACAATATTTAAACCAGGACTCATTTGTTTCGAAGCCAAAACTTCTCTGTGGATCATGCAATTTGTCCAGACGCATTGAAGAGATTTTCGTTTTACAAGTGCTTGTATACTTTCTAATCTTACGAACAATTAGCGAGCACCATCAGTGTATATTCCGACGCAATTTTTCCATCAAATGTTTGCCTCGTTCATAAAATCATTCAAAATAGCAAATAATGCGAGCGCTGTTGTTTTTATTTCTATTGGTTTGTTTTTCTACTACTGACATATTAACACAAAATCGAACATAAGCAATTAAATGAGCATCATTATTACTATCTGTTGCTTCCTCAAGCTGTATTGAAAACAATTTGTCATGCAACTTCGAGAAAACCTGACACTGTACATATTCAGCTATATCACCAATTCGACGAGCAACAGTATCATTTAAAAGAGGTATGGAGTGCAAGTGTTTTGAAAAATTATCTCCAAGCGTAATTTCTACAATCTTAATTGCTGTTGGCTTTTACTTTATTTTTGTTTTGGCAGTTAGTTAAAAATAATTTTAAGACAGAATCCTATTTACTCAATATACATTTATTGTTGTATACATTTTATTACAAGGGGGGCGCGATGAAAATTATGATTGAAAACAGGGCCGTGAATACTGAGAGGTTGAGAAACGCTGGTTTAGAGTATTGATAATTTAGGATGATAAATATTTAATAAAGTAGTGGCAACTTAGACCAAAACATCAGGAGCAAATCGGGAAAATGACATGGCGTTGTTGGCGATGAGTCCAGGACCTCCCATGTAGCATAATACGTAAATTAAACGAAAATTTGGGGGAAATTGGGAAAGTTAGTACTCTTTATACATAAATTTTATGTAATAATGACGGAATGATACTACTATTAAGATATTTGGTTTTTAAAGCTTAGGAATGATTTACGTAATTTTAAAGGAATGGATTTTGCCAACTACCATTCTGTAAGATTCACTTTGCATTTCTTGCCATTGATGTTCGATTGACTGCCTGGGACTCCTATCAGCTAAAGTTGAGGCCTCTTTTATGTTGTAAAGCTGAAACTGATTGCTCTGATCATTGTTGTTTCAAAGCGTCCTCTGATGGCAATTGTAGTTACTAAACTCCTAATTTTCAATGTAAAAAAAGTGAAAGTTTTAATAATAAGCATATCTTTTGTTTACTCCTTTATAATCTTTTTATTCAGAATTTGTAATTTTGAAAGCAGTCAGCCCTCTTCTGAGCCCTTTGTATTTGTTGTTGTTACAAATCGCTTAAGATAAGAAAGGCTAAATGAAGTCCATGATTTTCCACATCCTAAAGAAATACAAAACCAACCATAGGTTACTGATCAGATCCCATTAGGAAAGCACCATGAATATGATCAGTGAATGCCTAGTTGAAGGAATAACGGGTACAAGTTAAATCAGTTAGAACCTCAACATTGATCTAAATCAGTAGTTAGCCTCAGTATACTTCAAAACCTTCAGATGGCCATTAAGGAAGCAGGTGATAATAGTGTTTGATTTCGCTTGTCGCAATTAAGTGCCAAAGAGCAAAATGGTTGTTTACTATGATAAAAGCGATGGGCTGGTGGAAGCTTACTGAAAATCTTATTGCGAATCATGAAAAACGTTGTGAATGAATGAAACTTAAAATACATTATAAGTAAAATAATAATGACTAGCAGATATTGTGCGAATTGGTTCTATAAGAAGTGTTAGTAAACGCACATAAACTGTTACCTTAAAATGCACTTTATTTTTTAATTTACGGTGAAATACATTTATTTTTAGGGTTCGAAGATTTCCCGTGGTGTCTCAAAGAGTGAATCCAACATTTTGATACACTGTCGAGTCGCAAATAAATTATCCATTTTCAGCTGATGTTATCTATCCAAACACTTTTGGCAAGTATGAATTATCTCAAAAGTATATATAGAGATTTATACAAAGATGTTTCTGCAACAAGCCTATGTATCCTGCTCTTAAGACAAACTAAATTTTAAAGTTCTTAAGTGACTGGGTAAAGAAAGGGTTTTGAGAACTTGGAAAACAGAATGTTCTGTAACAACAGCCATTTTTATATACATTCATTACCATAAACATAAGCTCACCGAAAAGGAATTGTTGATATAAAATTATACATATGCAAGTACAAAGTTGATCGAAAATTAAAGTGATCAAAATAAGAAAAAAAATTTCATTTATTGCCACAAATGAGTGGAGATTTTCTTAAACTCTTGGACCATCTTCAGAACGAATGCAGGATACGACATAGTCGTGCTCTGAGGCATACAAGTCCTTTTTGATGCTCTGCGGTATCTAGTTACACAGTTGTTGTAATGACTCCAAGTTGATGTAATGCTGTAATGACTCCAGTATAGAAATCGACTAAACTGGGAAGTTGTCCAACTTTGCTGTCCCAAATGGTTCCAGATATATGCTCAATCTATGGCAAATCAGGGGATCTTGCAAGTCAGGGAAGTGCGGTAATGAGACGGTGGTATTCGTGTGACACTCTTGCTGCGTGTGGTCGAGAACTGCTAGTTGAAAAAAGGCTCGTAAGAGTCCTACCATGAGTGGCCTTTCTAGACGTGGCCAGATGATATCGCGCATCTACCATGCTACTGCCATGGATCAATATTAGGAATGTGTGGTCATATAATCACACTAGCTGTAGAAACGGCATACTGCTATACATTGTAGCCAAGTTTGAGACATTCACTAACAAGCTTCCGCACTTGTATGCGTTAGTCATCAGTGCCCAAATTAAATCTGGATTCATCACTGTAGACGACCTGGTTTCACTTGGTGGCAGTCCGATCCTGTCGATAGAAGCACCCTTCGAAATGTAGGCAACATTGGGTGAATGCCCCTCTGCTTACATTACTCATCACTCTTACAGATGGTATGAGATTATATTTTGTGTCATCGCATATCATACATAATCACCACTAATAGTGATCCATAATGTGATGACAGCTCAGTGTTACGTTTGTGACATCCTTCAGCCAAATGTGTTGCCACTCAAGGGAAGAATTGCAGGAGGCATTTTTCAATTATACATTGCTCAGCAACACACAGCAGTGGTGCCCCAGGAAAGCCTTCGTCACATTATCACATTTTCCTGCTAGTTTCCCAGATTTGACTCCGAACGATCCTATGTTGCCCCACTTCAGTCAAGTGGGCAACCTCCAAATTTATTTGATTTAGCAATTTTTATACAGCAACTGTGAACGAGGTGCTGTTGAGCATAAGAAACTCATATGTGTTACTATATGATCATATCTCATCCTGCATTTTCAGTAGAGGTGGTGCAAGAGGTTACTGAAATTTCCAATCATTTGCATTTTCCCCTATAATAAGTTTTCATCGATTTTTAAAATACTTGCTTTTAGTATAAAATACTTGCATCGATTTTTAAAACTGCATTTTAGTATAGAAGAATTCGTTTTATTCTGACAATCTTTCTACGTGAGTTAATTTTTAAGGCAATTATTGTATTTTTAAAATAATCGTTGAAAAGGAAGCCAAGAAGTATGCATATTAGGGGTTGGCAAAATAACATCTATGTAAGGGAAGAACGAAATGCTAACTAAGTTTAAGGAATTACTATTAATAATGACTTAACTGAAAATGTCCAAACCAATTTATCTGTTTGATAAAACTTGAATTTGCTTCAAATAAATATTCTTGAGCTCCGTTCCAGCAATAGAATTGAATGGTAATGCTTTCCGTTCCAATTTTGCCAGTAGTTTTTCACAAAATTACAATTGTGTTGACCTACATTCCTAATATGTATGCCTTTTGTCCGCTTTTTTTCCTTACGCCTATTCTAAAAATATGTATAATTGAGAGTGCATATTCTATACTCTACTGCATTTTGCAATCCATTGTATTGCAGTTTACTGAAATTAAAAAATTTGGAAGTTAAGGTTTCCTACGAATTATGCATGCAATCTTGATTTCATAAATAACGTTACGTTTGAAATATTGATTTCCTACATAACGCTATGATTGCGTAAGCGATTGTTATTTCCATTCTGTTTCGAGTAAGCCAAGCCCGCACGAAGTAATGTAAGACATAAACAAACTAGTTATGCATCCAAGCTGCCAAGTACACACGCAAAATACATTACGATAACAATGAAATACCTAAGCAAATAATGAATCTAAGTTAAATAAAAGGCGTAGACGAGAATCAATTATATTTCATCAAATTCCATATGTGATACGGAGCTGCATTTAATTAACTTCACGTTAATTATCACTCTAACTCATGTGGAGAAACTTAGCTAAACTTCAACATGCCATTTTGCTTATAAGCTATAAATTGACACTGAAGTCATAGGTCACATGTGCGGTTACTGTGATCTTCTTCTTGAAGTGCAAATACCCAATTCCTGGTGGATCTGGATATTCCTTTTGAGCGTGAGGGTTGTTGTTGTAAATTTACGTCGCACTAGAGCTGCACAATGGGCTATTGGCGACGGTCAGGGAAACATCCCGGAGGATGATCCGAGGACATGCCATCACAATTTTGATCCTCTGCGCAGGGGACGGCACCCCCGCTTCGGTAGCCCGACGACCTGCGCGCGAAGTCGAGCACTTTACGGTAGCACAGTTTAACGAGGACCAATACCGCACACCCTCGGTCCCTACGCAGACTGATCCAAGTGGTCACCCACCCGCACACTGACCGCAGCCAGTGATGCTTGACTTCGGTGATCTGCTGGGAACCGTGTCTTAACGATCAGTCCACTGCGGGACTTGAGCGTGAGGGAAAACTGCAGTTGTTGCTCCAGTGTATATCGTATTTCATCTGTACTGCTAAGATGAGCAGCACATCTTAGTCGTCTCTATTTCTTCCCGCATAAATTGGACTGACATACTTACTGTCTGCCCAGTTTATGATAGTTTAGGAATTAGATTTTTCCGAACAATTCAAATTTGATACCATTAAAGGAAACTGGAACCAAAAGAAAATAAACAAATTCGGTGAGGGGATATTTAAAAGACTTTTTGAAAGAGCATTGAGGATTAGCCCTAAACTGATCATTCAATATAATAGTATTCCCTGGATGCCCTGTGTGTGTGGGGGGGGCGGTACAGGGTTAAGTGAAGCCACAGCATGTTGCTTTAGTGTGTGGCGTGTCTAAGAGAATCAGAAAAATTTCACTTATAACAATGAAACTCATCCGCTATATTTTTCGAAGGAAAATAAGTATACTTTTATTAATTATTTTCTCTTTTATTTAATATTTCTCAGAATATGAAATACAACTTCAAACATTTCCGGAGGAATACTTCTTTTCCACAGATGATGTCTTAATGTACATTGTAGTTCACAATAGACGACATCTTGTGAATCCATATAAAGAAGGAATTGTTCTCAAAGGGGGATATTTATATAAATTATTTGTTTCCATGGCAAGTAATGTTTTTTTTATTTATAAATAATACAGTTCTTTTATAATGTTTAATGAACGGGTATTATTAAATAATGATAACTATTTTGTACTTTCCGTCAAAGTTTCAGTAGAAAGTTTTACCTTTTAGTTTATGGTGTATGTTAGATTACGATTTTAATTTTTTTTTGTTGAAATATAGTAAACTTTTTGTCCTGCCAAAAAAAATTAGAAAGAGTTATAACTATGCCTAGAACGGCTACGGCTAACGGCTAGAACGGCCTAGGCTATGCCTTAAAACGGCTATGCCTAGGTCCTACGAAAGGTATAATCCAGCTCTGGTTTCAACTTATACTGCACATTCAATTTTTTTTTACTAACTCAAAGATCACAAAGCTATCTGAAACCCCGTGTTTGCTTTGTTTATGTTTGTGCTTTTAAAAATCAATTCTAAAGAGTAAAACAATTTTAAATCAATGGTAATTTAAATAAATAAAAATAATAAACTAAGAATTAAAATCAATAGATAAAATTTCTTTTTTGTGCAAATCCATAAAAAGTTTGATATTAAAATTATATTATACGATTATATTATAAAATTAAATTATAATATTCTTCCGAATTTAAAAATAAATTAATATCCATAACTTTCAAATTTAAAAATAATTAAATAAATAACAACAATTTTGCAAAAACATTAAAGAACATAAGAATATTATTCAATAAAATTTTAGGTTACTTTGAATTTTCGATTTCCTAGAAATGTACTTTTAAATCGTTACTTTTTTTGTTTAGTACTTGTACTTTTACTTGTACTTTTTACTCGTTACTTTTTAAAATAAGAACTTTTTACTCGTTATTTTTTTAAAAAAATACTTGTACTTTTACTCGTTACTTTTTGAAAGTAACGTTGCCATATATGCTAACAGCCGAAAAGACAGACATATAATCCACATGGCCTTAAGGGAACATACAGCTACGTGCCGAACCCTGACTCAACAAATGACGTCATTGGCCAGACAACAAGTGTCTGCACGAGCAGTTCGACAACGTTTGCTGTAGCATTGACTGTCAACACGGGGACCATGACTTCTGCTACTCTTGGAGCTGCTTCACAGGCAGACTGCCTCCAATGGTCTAATCAACGACGAACAAGGACGCAGGAATGGCTTGGCGCCGTCTTTTCAGATAAATCCAGCTTCTGTATATAGCCAAAGCAAAACATAGCGAAATGATAGTGCGAAAATTAGCAAAGAAAGATCAATTCGTAATCATAATTCTATTTTTATTTTATTTTTTTCAAATTTGAAAATTCAATTAGTGCAGAAAACTTTGTAATAAAAGACAAATAAAAGGAAATATAAAGCAAGAGGGCAGAAAGAATGTCATGTATTTGTGAATAGCTTGCAAAATTTTTTTTAAATATGTTTTCCTAACTAAGCTGCCAGATTACGAAATATGAAATTAAAGTGTAAATTAAGGGTTTGATTTGTCCATCACCTTGTTCATGGCATTCTCTCTCCTTTTAGATTTGCAGAACAAGCTTTGCTCAAGGATATAATGTGTATTTTACTTTATAATTCAGGATCTAGAATTAAAAAAAGGCCATGATTTAAAATAAAGTTATGAATATATACCCGAATATGATAATAATACCCGAAATGATATATTTTTAATAAACTTTGAGTTCAATTATTATTCATTATGAGAAAATAATCTTTGGAAAATTTTCTCATACCGTTTCAGAAAGAAGACATCAGACTTTCTTATCCATACGCTACAAATTGCACCGATTATTTAAGACTTTGGAATGAAAACAATGGCTCGGGACCGTTAAACGAAAGGGTATGCTAAAAGATTATTTTACTTTATATTTCAATAATTTTTCACTGCAGAAAATATAATAATTACGTAATGTTGCCAAGCTACTTCTGTCTTATGGCATGTAATTTAGAAATTTTAACGCATTTTAATTCCTTTTAATCAAAACTCAGAGTATTAATTTTATTTAAACTGATTTACTGATCAACATAACATTTCATACAAACATATTTATGCAATTTTTATATACTTACCAAATGTCAGAAATGAAATCTTGAAAGTCTTCTAAATGATAATTTATAAAATTTGTGAAACAGTTAAAGGTAAGAAAACTATTTAAATAAAGTAAAACATTGCAAGTAATACGGGAAAATTTAGTTTTACGAAATGTGCTTTAACATTTTGCAAATATTTTTTTAAACCTAAATTGAAGAAATGCTTACATTTTTACAACCAAATGTATAAACATATTTCTAAACTTTTCAATTGATTGGATTTTTATGTAGCAGAACTCAAACACACACACACACACATATATATATATATATATATATATATATATATATATATATATATATATATATATATATATATATATATATATATATATATATATATATATATATATATATATATATATATATATATATATATATATATATATATATATATATATATATATATATATATATATATATTTATATATTTATATATATATATACAAAGAGAGAGAGAGAGAGTGGAAGGATAACAGGTCTCATGCAGCCGAGGAGGGTGCAAAATTTACTTATTAATTATTTGACAGAACAGTCATGAAAGAGTACACGAAAAGTTGTGCTTCTCCATTATATGTTAGGGAAAGTCTTGCAAAGTAAATCCGTAAAATGTTGCAATTTGGGGAAAGAGGGAAATTTTAGTAATTGTAATTGGTTTATCAAATATGTCGAACGATTCCCACAGGGAGCAAAGGGAAAAATATTCCGCTTTTAATTAAATACATACTTGGGCAAAAAATATATTTAAGGACATGATGCGATTCTTAAAGTGTGATAAAGTGTTTCGATATGTGTATATATATATGTATATATATATATATATATATATATATATATATATATATATATATATATATATATATATACATACATACATATATGGCATAATAACAAAAAGAAAAAAAATTAAGAAAAACAATAAGTAAATAGAACTCATAAAATAAGTTCAAAACGTTGAGAAAACATTACAGAACAATGAAATAATAATAAAGACAAAAATAATAAAACTCCAGAAAAAAAAGGAAAAAAAAATATTTATGAAAATTCTGGAAAATAAAATCTTTGGCTATATTGATACAATATTAGAAAATACTCCTTTTTGCTGATATAATCGTGTGAGCTTCTAAAAATATTATATCTTTTAATTCTCGAATTTTTTATTAATTATTATTAATATTTTTTTTCCTTTCTTTTCTTTTTTCCAAATTTTTATTCTTCTTATTATTATTATATTTCTTTTTCCTTTTTTCATTGTTCTTTAATATTTTCCATGTTTTCTCAACATTTTAAGCTTTAGTCTATCACTAGAAAATAGTGTAACTCTATAATATTGATTATTGATGTATTTTGCTTTGGCTATATGAATGAGAACAATGAGTGTAACACTAATGCATGTAATGTATTTGAGTGAGTTTAACTCTATTGTATTGATATACAGTGAATTTGCGATAACTCGAATCTGATAGAACTGACGAAAAACTTCGACTTAACGGAAGTTCGACTTACCGTTAGTTTCGGTTTTGGACTTTCAAAATATTGTCCGATTATTTAATTAATGCTTATTAATTACAAATCTCCTAAATGCTTACAATAATTAAGATAATTTTTCTGACAAGCCATTTACGATAAGACTGTTTGAAGCACTTTAAGATACCCAGGTCCATCGGCTGCAACTTTTCTGTTGTGTTAGGCGGGAGAAACTGCAAGTTTACTGCTTTCAAATTAGGTAGATCACTATGCGCTGTGCATTTATCCATAAAGAGTATCACTTTTCTTTTCTTAGCGAAGAATTTCCGATCCAATTTTCTTACATAGTCTTCAAATAATACTGATGTCATCCAAAACTTTTTGTTAGACTTGTAATCCAAAGGATACGTTTTTACATTCTTGAAACATCGGGGATTTCGGTATTTTCCGATAGAAAGTAAGGGCAATTTCTCTGTCCCAGACGCATTTCCTTCAACTGGGACAGTCAAACGTTCCTTGCTCATTTTACCCCCTGAGCAGTATTCATCCTTAAACATCATAGTCTTATTTGGAGGACATTTAAAAAATAAACCCATTTCATTAATATTGAAAACATCACTTTAACTGTATCCTTGAAGTAAATTTGGTAACGTTTCATTTAACCACTGTTCACACACTTCAAGAGGGACAGCTTTAGCTACTCCATGAAGAGTGCGAAAGACATTGTGTCTGTGTTGCAAAGGAAGGGACAAGATATCAGCTCCTAGGTTTTTTTTCTTGCTTCAAAAGATCAAAAAAAAATCGAGTTAAAGGGAATAAAATTGGAGTAATCGCGAATAATTAACTTGAAATTGAAGATATAAGGGTCGGGACCTCATAAAAAAATCGAGTTATCGTACTTCGAGTTATAGCGAATTGACTGTATTTTGTTTTGGCTATATAAATATAGTTCGTTCACCAGGAGTTGGCACTTGGCTCCGCCTTCATCACGTGGTATCGGATGATACTATTTCGCTATTTTGGGGAGAAGTATGTGAACAAGGTTGCTATTTGGGGATCATATGACAAAAATATTTATTTCGCAATCTTCATGTGCATATTTATAGAAGAGGAATTTTAGAAGAGGAATTTTAGAAGAGGAATTTATTTATAGAAGAGGAATGTGCATATTTATAGAAGAGATTTATAGAAAAGGAACATGTGCATTTTATTTCATAAACTTGCTGATGTTTCTCTCTTTTTATTGAATAGTTTGTTCCTTTTGCGATATTTTGCTGGGAAAAAGTTTTTTAATGTAAATTAGCTAGAATAACGAAAGGTATAATAGCTGATGATAAAGCGAAGTAAGTGACTGAAAAAGAATTCACTGTTTGTGTTTGGCCATCACCTTCTACATCAGAAAGCCTCCACACAGTTTCTTATAAGTAGTTGCGCAGACTATTTAAAAAGTGAACAGTTTGAGAGCATGAAACCAAATTCTATTTTAAAAGTGACTGAGAGGAATTTGTCATATATACTTGAGAACTGAATCTGTAGTGGTAGACAAATAAATAGGACCAACTAATCATATTCAAAAATTAAAAAAATTTTTAGGCATATATTTTTTACCACTTTTTTATTTTTACTAGATTTTCTATTAAAGGGCTCTTTCGTAAACTGGTTTGTCTTCATAGTGGTCTAATCGGACTACCTATAAAAAACCATGTGGAGACTTTACGCACATTAAAGGTTATCTCAATTTCAAGAGGGGGAATGTTTTTCCTCTTACTCCCCCTCGCTGAAATGAACTCTGCGTCCGAGGAGGTGGAGCCAAGTGCCAACTCCTGGTGAACGAACTATACAATATTCGAAGGCACTTTTCAGCGGACAAAAATTATGTTAGAGATGAAATATCAATACACTATTCTTAATTACTCACACACTACCCAAATTTCATTAGCAATTATTCATAATAAGCTATTAATGTTATTATTGTGCATAATTTTTGTCATGGTTGTTTATTAATAAAGACAATGAATTATTAATGATCGGCAGTTTATTATTTTAACCGTAACATGCATAATATATCTAGTAACTATATATATTTATTTTATTAGCTGTATTTTTAGTGTCTTAAGTAAACTTATTTAACATGCAAATACTTAATCTCGAATGAAATTCACAAACTTTTACTTTTTACTTAACGATTTCTTAGGTGGTAAAAAAATTTGATGTATGTCTCTTTATCACTTCTTAATTTAAAGGCAAATTCACGAGTAATATTTACTTTCGGTACTCTACCCTATTATCACTTCGATTTTTTTTTCTATTTTGATTATTATTCTACATTAAAGCATTAAAACAATAAGTTGTGCTGCGTCTCTTTATTACATTATGACATGAAATTATTTACGTATAAAACGTAATGACTTTACCAATTTCTCCAAAGTTTGCGCTCAACGTATGGCTAATGATTCATTGGTTAATGGGTTAATGATTCATTGAGGCAATTACAAGTTCAGAACTCTTGAGGAAAATTGAACATTTCACCTTATATCACTAATTTTCTTAGCAAATTGCACACAGTTATGAAATTCATTTATTCAATAATTATTCTATGCGTGCATTAAATTTTAATAATTATTGATTTCTTTTATTATTATTTTAAACAGCTTTTAACTGCAAAGAGTCTGTAAGACCATTTTAAAGATCGTAATTTACTGTCTGCAATGTATACACGCAATCGGGAAAATAATTGCTTTGAAATCAAATTTCAATAAAAGTTTTATATTTAATATTGTATCGTAAGCTTTTTTCATATATTATATCATGTATTAAACCAATTCAAGCCAAGGCACATATTGTCATTTATAAATATAAAAGTACTCTCTGAAAAAAGTGGCAGTGCGTATCTGCCTACACCAAGTGGATAAGTCTTGCTTTTACCTACCACTTTAACTTAAAAACTTGATATGACATGGTTTAAATCCAATCAAAGTATGAAAATAGAATTCAACAAAAATTAAGATCAAACTTCAATTTAAAAACAATAATTCAGAATAGAAAAGCGATAAAGAAAGCAGCTGAAACTAAAATTATCTTAATTAAACAATTGAAATAAATATTTGACAATTTAATACAAGTAAAACGAAAATAAAAATAATTAGTTAATTTTTTTTTTATTTATTTATTTTAACCCTCTTTATTTGTGATATTCACCTGAATTAGTATTGTAAAAGATCCAGTTTTAACTGTAGGTAAGAATTTCTGATTCTTAATTAAAACAATTAAAACAAAAATATCGTTGAAATAATGAAATTTTATTTTATTCACACCTCAAGAAATATTTATGGAACCTCTCCGGTCCCACATCACAAAAATAAACTCACCAACTTAATGCATAACAAAATTAAAAGTGAAAAAAAAATTATCAAACAGTAGCTGTCGTCGTTGCAAAGCATGCAATGACGGCCCATGCGCATCACTACTGTTACTCTTGCTCACAGTTGAAAAGTGTGATGGCATCCAAATAATGCGCTCACGCCATCAAACCCAAAGCAGCATCCATTTTGCCAATAGATAATAAATATATTATGCAATCCCTCAAAATATCAAGGATTGAAAATCCAGTGAAGCACAATAACTATATTCAAAATTACACTGAGAAGAAAACTAAGGCTGACACGTCTTCATATGAGAAATACTAAAAGGAAGACACAGTTGGAAAAATTAAAAATAATGTGAAGTGTCAGATTCTTAAAACATAAAATCGAAATTAAATAATAACAGTAATGTTATTTTTACAGTTTTCTCTTTCGAATTCCTCCAAAGTAATTCTCCAATTTTCTCTTTCGAATTCGCAAAATTCCTGAAAATAAAGTGTTGTCATCTATATTTTTAAGGTACAAAAAATTCCATTTTTCACCACATGGGTCTACTTATGCGGGTTTCAATATCGACCAAATTAATTGAACTTTATTAAGAAATTTTTAATTAAGAAATTATAATTACAATAATTAAGAGAAAAATTATTATTATCCAAAGTAATTCAGAAATTCGTAATAGCTAAAAGAAAATCTCCGTCAAATAAATTTAAACCTAATGATTAAACAAAATATGTTTTAAAAATTTAAAGTATTAGTTGGAATTAAAGTTTATCAAACTAATATCATTAAAACTTAAAATCTCTTATTTTATCTTATAATCCAATTAAAATGTTATCTTTATGAAGTTTATAATCAAAATCCTAAAAATTGGCTCCTTTCTACAACAAAGCCAGCGAAAAAGCCGAATTTCTCATGAACTATTAAACTTATAATGCTCAAATTTTGTATTTTTCCTTGTAAAATTATGTTCTTAAAAATTATGTAAAAAATTGTGTGACTTATAATTAAAATATTTTTCGATATATTTTTAAATAAAATTATAGAAAAAAATTACAATTTTTTTAAAGTTATTATTTTGCATGGATGTATGTATCTTTGGATAAACAAAATTTATAATTCTGACTACTATTTTTTTAAATTCGCTTAGAAAAATCTTGAGGTATGGCGAAATACGGTCTCCCGACCAAACGCTTTGGGCCATATTTCCCAAATAGCAGTTACCCGCACATTTTGGGCTCAAAAATCCGAATCCGTCGAAAAAAAATTTGTGTTTATTAAGAGAAAGTACGTTTTTGCGTCTGATTTCGTATTTTAAAATATCATGTGCTCTTATTAATTAGCATACTTGGGGTTGTTCCCTCGAACTATTAATGCTAGAGAATGAAGATCATCAGATGATCCGATGATCGAGGCTCGTTTTTCTCGCATTGCATATTTATGTTTAAGATAGGAAAAAAATGGAATATTCAAAAAAAATTTCTTACATTAAATATTTTTCTGAAAACAGTTAGCAAAATTTAAGGCTTAAATGATGCAGCTTTACTGTATGGCTCTATTAATTTAAATTGTTAAAACCTTTTGATTTCCGTCATATTTACACATTAAATTTGATTGTGATTACTGTACAATTGTGTTGATATTTTCACTCTCATGTATCCTACTACTATATATATATATATATATATATATATATATATATATATGTATATATATATATATATATATATATATATATATATATATATATATATATATATATATATATATATATATATATATATATATATATATATATATATATATATATATATATGTATATATATATATATATATATATATATATATATATATATATATATATATATATATATATATATATATATATATATATATATATATACATTATGACCACCCTGCTAATAACTTGTAGACCAACCTTTAACCCTCAAAACTGCTAGCACCCGCCGTGGCATTAATTCCACAAGGTGCTGATAGGTAGTCTGAGGTATCTGGTACCAAGCGCTCACCAACTGGTCCTGCAATTTTCTCACATTGCGAGGGGGTAGCGTGGCAGCACGAATTTGATTTTCTAAGTAGGACAACACATGCTCTATTGGATTAAGGTCAGGTGAATTTGAGGGCCTCGACATGACTTGAAAGTCACTGGATTGTTCCTCGAACCAATCCATGACGATTCGAACCTTATGACATGGTGCATTATCTTGTTGGTAAACACCATCCCCCGCAGGAAAAACTGTTGCCATGAATGGGTGATCCTGGTCTGCAACTATTTTCAAGCAGCTTACAGACTTTAGGGATTGTTCCATGCCCCATGAAAACGTTGTTCCTGCGCGAGAAACCATGAAAACCTGGGCGAGCCCATTGTTATAGAAGGAGGGTGGTCATATGTAATGGCTCTTCGTTGTATATATATCTTTTTTTTCTTCAGGCATGTATCGAGTATTGCAAATTGGAAAAATTGAAATTGGAGGGAGAATGTATTGATGAGTATGTGTGGTATGCTCCTCATCATGAAGAACTTTGTGATATGAGTATGTCAACATTTATTTTTAAGAAAGTGAGATGATTTGAATATATTTTAAATATATCATTAATAATCACTGAAATGGTTAATTTAAACAACTCATTTTTTATAACAAATAATCTGATTTTGAGTAAAAAGAATTCTCACATTTTTTAAATGTGCTTAGAGACAATTAAAAAGTACATTCATTCATAAAAAATATTGTTTTTAAATATTTTTTTCTGGAAAGAAGTTGTGGTGTTTGTAATATAAGAAGTTATGATCTTTTAAAAAGTCAAAATTAAAATTAATAATGATAATAATAATAACAATACTTATAAAGTAAAAAAAAATCTAAAACTTCAAGACTTATAAAGTAAATTAAAGCATACACTGGTGGATAAAATTAAGAGATGGAAAGCATTTTCGCACATTCATTCGCACATGCACTCCATGTGTTTGACAATGGTTCCGTGAATGCCCAGAGGTACAGGCAGAAGGTCCTAGAGCCCTTCGTGCGCCTTTTCAGGGGAGTTGTTGGCCCTGAGTTCATTTTTATGGACGACAATGCGCGACCACATAGGGCTCTCATGTTTGATGAGTATCCGAAAAGCGAGGATATTCAACGAATGGATTGGCCAGACAAATCCCCTGACTTGAATCCTATTGAACATGCTTTTGATGCTCTGGGAGAGCTATTGCGATGCGCCAACCTCCCCTCAGAACCATTCTGGAGTAAAAAATTGCTTTCGTGGAAGAATGGGAGGGTCTTCCACAAGTCCTCCTTTACTCCCTTATTGACAGCATGCATACTCGTTGTGCATGCTGTTTGTCCGTCAGGGGTGACCATACACTATACTAGAGGCAACACACACTGTACAAGCCTCACTTTTACTGTCATCTTTTATCCTTAAGTTCTGACTACATTGGATTTATTGGCAATAGGTCTTGCTAGTGAATGGCACTTTCAAGATGTTTTGCATATTTAATTATCATGGAATAAGATATATCCATACCAAATTTCATTTATTTATATTCAGTATTTTTTGAGATATTTGGGAAAATGTCTTCCATCTCTTAATTTTGTCCACCAGTGTATTTCATATTTTTTTTGATAAAAGTTTTTCAAATCTTTATTATTAGCAGCCAAGTTGTAAGCTAAAAATGCGGTGGAATTAATCAATCTTGTGATCTCATGCACTAGAAAATGTATGATATTTTGATTTTAAATTTAAATTTTGGAGTTTTTTAAATATTTTATGTTTACAAAGTATGCAACCATAGATTTCTTAAACTTTTTTTCTTTCGCATATGAATGGACTTGGTTGAAATAAAATGCAATTCTTTGGCAGGAAAATTATTTTCTTCCTTACACATCTAGATTTTCATTCTAAAATTACGATAAAATAACCGGCAGTAGTCTGGAGTCGTGTTTTGACAAATGAACCATTACATATGATTAATTGGTTTATCTGCTTACTTCACTTATTGTAAGAAGTGGTAAATAATAGATTTTATGAGTTTACTTGCTTTATCGTGCTGCCATCTATGTGTGAGTGACAGTATTATATTCTAATAGGCAAGGGTCACAGATTCGCCAATTACAATGCGCCAATCACTTTAAACCCTTCATATGCGAATGAATGGAATGAATGTAATAGTGTATTGTCATCACCGGGACTCGAGCACCTACTCTACCGGGCATGAGATTGATAGTTTAACCCTTTCTTCGGAAAAAAACCCAGCTACAAGAAACTAATTGGCTAGAAGGAGAGATAAAATTCTGGTTGTTTAACCATATTTTGTAAAAGCAGTTAGTAAACAGTTTTTCTCACAGTTGAGTACTTTATAAGTTCCCAACAAGTAAAGTTCTTTAGAAAGGGTTCAAAAGATTCATAATTATTATTTTCTTGTTTGAAAACCGTAATTCACTCGGTTTGGTAAAAACAGGTCTTATTTATACGTTTGATTACATTTCTCTTTAGAATTTTCAGTTTAAGCAAAAAAATACTGATGGTAACCAGCTTTGTTCATTCAAATTAAATATTAAAAAACTGGGAAGTAATGGGAAAAATATGAAGTTTTGAAAGTTTGGGAAAATACCCAGAAGGCGCCTTAAATACAAAAAAACCATAATTTTTTTTGGTCTTTTCCTTCCAAAATTATATTTTTTAGTACTTTATAAACAAAAATATTCGCATCTTTTTTTGTTCTAAAGGATTTTAGTGCTTAGCTTATACTTTACATAGACCCGAGTAACAAAAAATAATTTTTTTCTTTCTTAAGTGTATAATATCCTCGTTTCTCTACAGAAAAAGTAAGTTAAAATCACCTTCAGAAAATTCAGCACATTTTTTTTACTTATTGAAGCAATAGAATGATGCAATATAAATGTTCAAGATTTTACTCTTTCAAATAAGTATTTTATATTCCTTGATAATGACATTACCCACTCTTACCCGGAAATCTTAAACTGAAATATCTCAAAAATAATATGCACTGTATAACAAAAAAATCGGCGCACTAAGATGCAATCATCCGATTGCTTTGAAATTTCGTATGCATGAATGTTTTGAACAGATCAGGCAGGGATGATGCCGACTGGGGACGTAGAGTATTTAGCGACGAATCCCGCTTCCAACTGTGTCCTGACGATCATTGAAGACGTGTTTGGAGACGCACAGGGCAGAGGGGGGGGGATTCTGCCTTCACTATTGCACGTCACACCGGCCCTCAACAAGGCATTATGGTCTGGGGTGCCATTTCCTTTGACAGCCGGACCCCTTTGGTTGTCATTAGAGGTACACTTACTGCACAGCGGTACGTCGACGACCTAAGACCTGTTTTGCTATCGTTACTTTTGCAGCACCCTGGGCTGGTTTTTCAGCGAGACAATGCCAGGCCACATACGGCACGTGTTGCTATGTATTGTCTGCAAGCCTGTCAAACTCTTCCTTTGCCTGCAAGATCACCAGATCTCTCTCCCATCGAGCATGTCTGGGATATGATGCGAAGGCAATTGCATCTGGCACGAAATGTTGATGACCTACTTCGACAATTGGATTGAATTTGGCAGGAATTACCGCAAGAGACCATCCGAGAGCTTTATCGGTCTATGCCACGCCGTGTGGCATCTTGTATCCAGACTAGAGGCGGGTCAACACATTATTGAACTTGTTACTGTAGTTCCGCAATAAATTATTCAATTGTTCTGAAATTTTAATCATTTACTATTCTGTACATTGTCTTCCTGTCCAACAATTTTTGTTTCAATCGGACAACTCCTTCTTGGTGCGTCGATTTTTTTGTTATAGAGTGTATTTCAGCATTTTTTAAGCACTTAAGATTGTGACTTATATGGGCGGTAGTGATGAAAAACAATAGTATGTTTTCTCTAATACACCTTCTGTCTCTCAAAAACTAGAAATTTTTGCTGTTCCCAATTTTTTCACTTTTTTGTTTTTATTGGAAATTAATTAGATGTTGTAATTTAGTTCATCTGAATCTTAGTCATAACACAAATTAGTTTGCCTTTCGGAAAACGATATATCCGCCCCAAGAAAATATCCCCCGTATATATTCAGTGTTTTTTCTAAATATTTTTTTTAATTTAAATTAATTAAACGTTAAAAAGTAATTTTTAAGGAGTCTGGTAATGAAAAAAAAAATTCCCTTTCTTAAAGGATGATGCTTCTCCTCATTCACAAAAGTTAATTACTTTCCTGATAAAGCTTTCACGCATATTTTGTTTTCAATTTTCTAATGCATAGGATATCAAGTACAAATTATAGCCCCTCTAACTTTTTTTGACAAATCTAGGCTACAAATAAACATTAAAACGTCTCTTAAATTTGATCCATTAATGAAAATAAAAGATTCGACTTCTGACGGAAAGTTCATTAGACAATGCCAACCTTCATCTATCAAAAGGTACCTTAAGATTGAATCAAGTTAGCATGTCTTACATACTAGTGAATTGATGTTTAATTTTCGAAGTGGTAGTTGCGCCACAATCCTCTCCCACCAGAATTTTATTTAGAATTCGATGAACGGATACCACTAGTTGCTGTATTTGTGAATGACCGGGAGAGCTGAATTAAGGTCACCGGTTTTCGAGCTTTAGTTATGAGAGCTTTATTAAGTTCATCGTTGTGTGTGTGTAGTCACTCATCTGTTGCTATTAGCAGTTGAGTGTATGCAGGATTCCGTTGTGTATAAATGAGACTGAGAAGCAACAGCGAGGAGAACGATGACGCAGTCACAATCAGCAAGTCAACTATTCAATGTGGACCATCCATCGAAGTAGGCGTGATCATATCACGTCCGCAAGTCACCAATGCGACCTTTGTATCAAGAAAATTACAAGCTACACAAAAATAGAATTTTATTTATTATTTCACAAGTCACCTGGATATCGTATTCGCAAGCTCTCCAGTTTCAGTTTTTACTCTTATATATAATATTTGAGTCACGTTTTGATTGATGTCCAATCATTAAGCAGTTGAATGAGTGCTCGCAAATCAGGATGCATTACTTACGTGTTTTAGTTAAAGCTATCCCTCAGGTCCATCAAAAAGTGATTTCCGAGAGGTCCGCAAGGTACCAGAGACTCACTGAGAGTGTTTCCCCAATACACTATAATCCCCCCTGGTTTATTTAGTAATCCCTCCCGATTAATTTACTTCCATTGCTCCTTAAAAACATTTATTTTCCAGCTTTATTTTCAATGATTAAAAATTCTGATATCGAAGCAAGTACGGTAAAAGGGTATTTGTATTAATTTTATTCCTGGAATTAACTATATTACCAGTATTTATGATATATATTTTATTATTTGTTATAATTTTGTGCCCTCACGACATAGATTTGATCTGCCCATGCAGAAATTTCGAGCCGCCAAGTGCCTTGAACTCCTCCACTTATCTTATCCTTCTATGCCATTAGTTCCAGTCGCCCTAGGACACAACATAGATTAAGAGGTCTGGTGCCCGCTGAGGCGGGCAGGCATCTTACAAAGCTCAGATAGTCGTCGTCGTTGTCACGACATAGTGACCTTATTGACGACGTTCAATTTTGTCAGAACCACAAGTTGCTATATCGAGCACTGACAATAGTTTGAGATAAATAGATGCATAAAATAACATAAACAGTGTCGATACAATTACTAGTCTTATCTTTTTTGACATTTCAGATGAAAAAACTACAACTAATGAAATGATTAAAGACTGCGGCAGCAAATGCCAACCCGCATGTCGGTGAGTAATAATTGGGAAATTTCAAAGAAAACTGAAAATGAAAATTATTCTTTACTTGGAGTTCTCTTTAAGGATATCTCATCACGTTTTAGACAAAAATTTTACTTTTTTTAATTTACTATTAATTTTGTACTTTTTTTCATGTCCTTAGTATAGTATTAATTATTTTGCATTTTCTAGCTTTTTTCAATATAATAATAGTTATATTGAACTTTTCCATATTTTTAAATTAATATATTTTTGTATTTTTTTCCTGTTTTAAATAAAAAAATATCTATTTTTTTTCCTCTTTTTATTTCGTGTTTTTTTTCTGAATTAAATAATAATTATTTTGTACTTTTTTCTTATTTGTAATTTAATATTAATTATTCTTTTTTTCCTATTTCAAATTTAATATTAATTATTCTTTTTTTCCTATTTTAAATTTAATATTAATTATTTTGTACTTTTTTCCCACTTTTTATTTGATATTAATTTAAAACTCGTACATTCCATAAATCAGTAACACATTTTATTCGAACTCTTAGAAGCATTTTAAGGAGTTTTCAAAACACTTTGTTTCATTTCTAGAATAAATGCCGTTTTTGGTAGCATTTCTTTTTTAAAAAAATGAATAAGCTTCGAATATTAATCATGTGTGATTTTATCATAGTATGATAGTAAACGAGTTTTTCTCGACGAAAGGAATTATATTATTCTATAGACCAATTTCGCCAGCATCGAGTCAAAGTTATTTTAGTATCTATCAACTTTATTTTAACAGAGTAATTGATAAAAAAGAAATTGACAAAATAAAAAAAATAAGTTAATGTTTGCAAAAAAATTTGACAGTGAAGTTTGAACTATTTGAAAATTTTTTTTCAGAAGCGGTATTAATGCTCAACTGGATAATACGTAACTACCTGAAATTAAATGTATAAAGTCTCTTTTTACACTTTTCGAATTTTTTGAAAACTATTTTATATCATAATTATCAAGTATTATCTTTTTGATTTCCTTCATAAGAATTTACCTACGGAAATTTGTTTATAATATTATACAATAGTTTCAGTTCATAAAATGTTACTGTTTGTGATTTCAAAAATAACTGCTTAATCAGATATAAATTTAGATAAAACATTTTTCATGATTATGAAAAGTTATTTTTTTAATTATGTATTCTCAAATATCTTTTTTCAAAAGCATGCAGTAATACACTGAGTAAAAACATAAGGCCCAAACTACTAGAATATGGTAAACTTTAAAAGTTTTTGGAAGTATGTAAACACCCAAATACTCCGTAATTTTTCCCGAAACGCTTTAGCAATGGTTCTGGTAAAACTATCAATAAAATAGGATTTTATAATATATGCTATATTTTGATGAATGTGATAAAATATTTTTTTTTTATTATAGTGCCATAGAGTATGTCATAAAAACAATTTCTTCATTTAAATTTACTTTTCAGTTTTGAATTTTTACTAAATGTATGGTAATAAAAACTATAGTTTGAAAACAAGAATTTCTGGAAAACCATTTCTATATATAACAGAAAAATTTCTAAATGTCTGATTTAAATATCGCATATATTGGTTTCATTAAACAAAAATTATGTTGTTTTTTCACTATAACTGTCATTGCCACACATTACAGTAATTTTAATACAATTGTTTTTTTAATTTCAAAAATTTTAACACTTCTGTTCTTTTTTAATTAATTTTACCCATGTAGTGCTAATGTTTCTTTGTTTTTCATATTAAATCCTGGTTATGAAGTGAGCAGACATACGATGTTAAATATGATGAAATAGAATTTAGTACACGTTTGGTAAATATATATGTAGTTTGATTAATTTTATTGCATGATATTAATTAATGTTAATACATTTTATTGCATGATTTAATTACCATTAATGCTTTGATAGTTTGTTATTTTTATTATACGTAAGGGTCATATGTGCCAAAAACTAAACTATAGGTTTAAATTAATGCATAATAATAAAACATTTAACAACAAACCATATTTTGTATTTATTGTTCAAAAAAAAGTTTTGTAAGAAAAGTAATGTTTCAAAACATTTTAACATTAATTTAATTATGATTATATATTTTAGAGATGCGAGCTTACTCCACTTTGTGAAAAAAATATTTTCGAGTGGTAAAGAAATTTTAATTATTTTAAATTTACAATTTTTCAATTCAAATAATTTTTCCACCTATATGTATCGAAAATTCAAAATATCAAATGAATTGCAACATTATAGCAATTAACTCGTGGGATATCTTTTAAGGCAATTGTCCTTTATTCCGCAAGTTTTATTAAACTAACTACCAAATAATTTAAACTTTAACAGAAAGCTGAGCAGTCGTCACCACTGTAATTTTCTAATTTAAGCAACACCTAATTCAAAAAAAGAAATTGGATAGCTGAAGCGTTTTAAATCCGCATGAGGGGGTTGTAATATTTACTTATCAAGCCTTTAGGTTGCGTTATTCAATAGTGATATCCTGTCCGTAATTGTAATGATTTTCCAAATTTGTCCTTTTTTATCTATTTATTAAACATAACAATAGGAACACTAAACATAAACACAAATAAACATATAATTTTCCTGATTATGCATTATATATTTAAATCGGATTTTTCCGATTCCACGAGATGTTTATCTCGCCAGTACAAGTTTCATTCTGATTGAATTCTCCCTCGGTTAGGGAAGACAAAAAGTAGAAATCCCTTTTGTGGGGATTTAACCTTATTCGTGGCTTGAGTTGCCACATCCTCCCGCCCCGAAAGAGAGTTCAAAAACAATTTACAAATAGAATTTAAATTTATACTAATACTAATTCTACATTACTACCAAACAAAATTCCACATTACTTCACGACATAAATAATGAATCATACAAAAATTTATGAAAACAATATCAGCAAAAAAAACATAAATTCGAATTAGAATAAAGACAGTCACTTATTCATAATCAACTTGTAATTTGTTACTCACTCATTTGATGCAATTTCTAAATTATACAATAACTGTACTGGGCGTCTTATGACCCCTGAAGACGTTTTCACAGAGACTGATCTTACCTTGCCATCTCGACCCTTGTGGCATTCAAGAATTCTTCCTAACTTCCAAAGTTGTCTTGGTATTTTCTCGTCACCTATTAAAACTATATCATTTACATTAAATTCAATGTTTACATTTACATATTTGTTGAAATTTGCACCTTTTAACAGAAGAAGATATTCCTTTTTCCATCTTTTCCAAAAACTATTTAGAATCTTTTCCCTATACAAAAATCTTTTTATCAAATCCCTTTTACCTTTAAATAATTCAAAATTTGCATTACCTGACCAATTAGGTAAGGCTGTTAATCTTCTTCCAGTTAAAAAGTTAGCAGGAGTGAGAGGGAATGGTTCATTAGGTTCATTATAAACATACGTTAATGGACGCGAATTAATTATAGCTTCAATTTCTGCCAAAATAGTTTGCAATTCTTCAAATGAAACAAATGATTTCCCTAAAATTTTCTTTAATGCGATTTTTGTTATTCGAACCATTCTCTCCCAGTATCCTCCCCACCATGCAGCACGTTCAACGATGTACTGCCACTCTATACCCCTTTTGCTAAAATAGTTCTGAACTTCGAGTTCATTAATGTTCATGTATAGTCTCATGAGTTCAATGTCAGCACTTTTAAAAGTTAAAGCATTATCAGAGTTTACAATCCGGCAAATGCCTCTTCTGGAGATAAATCGTCTGAATGACAAAAGAAAATGTTCTGTACTTAAACTCGACACAACTTCTAGGTGTACTGCTCGCGTTACAGCACATGTAAATAATGCGATGTAAATTTTATCATGGTCCTTTGAGTACACAGGACCAGCAAAGTCGATGCCTACAACTTCAAATGGATTGGCTTCACAAGTTCTATTTGCAGGTAATGGAGCAACTACCTGAATTCCATGTTTAACTTTAAATCGTCTACACTTAAAGCACTTATTCAAACAAGTTTTTACAGCTTGCCTGCCTCGGATTATCCAAAATCGTTCTCTCAATTGTGTAAGTGTATCCGAAACACCAGAGTGACACAAGTTTTTATGTTCTTTAAATATTAAGAGTTCTGTAAATTTTGTCTTATTTGGGGTGATAATTGGGTGCTTTGATTGAACATCGAAATCTGAATTTTGTAACCTTCCTTTTAAGGCTATTAAATCATCAGCTGACAAAATTGGATTTAAATCGTATAATTTCGAATTTGGATGTATGGGACTATTGTTTTTTAAATCCAGGTATTCCTTTTCAAATTCAATTCGTTGCACAACTTTAATCCAGTAAGTTTCCGCGTTGGTTAGTTCACTCGCTGTGATTGCTCCTATTCTCTTTTCGTGCGCTGCCTTGCAGTTATGAATGAAACGAAATATGTAACCTGTAATTCTGAAAACTTTGTTTAGGTCACTATAATTATCAAGATTCAGTAACGGCTGAATAGATACAGTTTTTAAATGTAAAGTTACAACTTTTCGTCTCTCTCCTACAACGTTGTGCAAGTCAGGACAAGAGGCGCTTTCATCGTATGGGATATTCCTTTCCTTTAGCCATGGAGGTCCCGATAACCAAACAGTATCGTTTAAAAGAGCTCGTGCATTCATTCCTCGTGTAAGTTTATCTGCAGGGTTATCTTTTCCGCTACAATGATGCCAATGATCCGGATTGGTTTTTTCCTTTATTTCTATCACTCTGTTTCTAACAAACTGCTTCCAATCATCGGATTGTCCCTTGATCCAGTGTAGGCAAATTGTAGAATCTGTCCAGTAAAATATTCTTTTCTCATTTAACTTAGAGAAAGTGTCTTTAAGATAATTTCCAATTCTTGCGGAAATTAATGCTCCCATCAGCTCTAACCTCGGCAAAGTAAGCTTCTTTAAAGGGGCTAGGCGAGATTTAGACATTATACAGCTCGTAATATTCTTCATCCGGAAATAAGCTACAGCTCCATAACATTTAGGGCTTGCATCGGAAAAAATATGAATCTCTAATGACTCCCAATCCAGTTCTTCGAAATATTGCCTAGGTATTTCCAAGTTTCGAATTATCTTTAATTCGTTATACCAATCAATAAATGTGTCCTTTATTTCAGTGGGAACACACTCATCCCATGAAATGCCTTTTTCCCAAATCTGTTGTAACAAAAGCTTTATTCTAATACTGAAGGGGTTCATTAGTCCAATGGGATCAAAAAGCATACCGCCTGCTGCCAAGATAATTCGTTTAGTTATCGCCTTGCGCAATCTCAGCTTTTCAAACTGTCGAATGTCGAATCTAATGTTGTCCTCAACATTGTTCCAGATAAGTCCCAAAATCTTTAAAGGTACGCCTAGTTCTTGAGATGTTTCTCGGCAATCTATAAAAGCTTGTTTCCATGCTTCGCTAAGAATCGGAGAATTTGTTGTCCATCTGCGTAGATTCATGCTAGCTTGTCCAAGAATGAATATCATCTCCTTACTCAAACGAAGGGCATCCTGCACGTCGGAAGTTCCGTCGATCATATCATCAACATAGAGTTCATGGAGCATTTCACACGCTTCACCATAGTCTTTGCGATATTTTTCTATGTGTAATCTTATTGTTGCTGACAACAAAAATGAACTACACTTAACTCCAAATGTAACCCTTTTGTATCGAAGAGTTTGGATATTGTGATTGCTGAGATCGAGATTAGGACCCTTTTCTTTTATCCACAAAAATTTTAAAAATTCTCTATCTTGTTCTGCGATCCCTACTTCCAAATATGCACGCTGAATGTCAGCGCAAATTGCAATTTTGTGCAATCGGAACCTCAAAATAATTTTTAGTAAATCCGGATTTAAGTTTGGACCGCAATCTAAACAATCGTTTAATGACAATTCCCCTTTACCCTTTGAAGATCCATCGAAGACTACCCTAACCTTTGTACTGTCCTTTTGTTCGCGTACTACAGCGTGATGTGGGAGAAAATAACCTGTATTTATATTTTTATCTAAATCCATTTCTACCCTTTCAACAATTCCTTCCCGCACGTGCTCATTTATGATCTCATCGTATTTTAAATATAATCCCTTATTTCTCTCGAATGTTTTGTTTAAACTAAATAAACGACGTTTTGCAATTTCATAGTTACTATTCAATTCTCTATTATCCGCCCTCCATAATAATCGAGTTTCGTATCTTTTATTTGAATATGTCGTATTTTGTTCAAATGATTCCAAAATTTCTTTATCTGACGGAGATAGTTTTTTATCTGCATTTATCCCGATTGCTTCCAATGACCACAAATTCTTAATCCTATCACAATCTAATTCTTCATTTTCAACAAATAAATGATTGACTGGCACCTCCGGTGAATTGGATTCCTTATCCTGTCCTTGTAGTAAAGCTCCAAAAATACTATCCACTGCGATCAATCTTTTACTAATTCTTACGTTCCTTTCACCTAAAATTTGTGATATGTAATCCGAACCAATTAAAACATGTATTTTATTGGAGGTACTAACATCAGCTAATTCAAGCCCCATTTCTATAGCAATATTTCTAACCCATTGAGACGGAATGCTAATTTGTGCCGAAGTAATCGAGTCGATTACCACCGCTTGTATTTTTATCTTTCGATTTGAATTTTTTATACTTTGTAATGTTAATTCGACCACATCATATGTGCGCTGTTCTGCGATTTCATTTCCGAATGTATAAATAATTAATGATTCCTTATTAATCACTTCTAAATTTAATGACTCAGCTATTTCTCTTAAAACGAAAGATTTATTCGCCCCTCCGTCTAACATACAACGCAATTGAATATTAACTCCTTGTTTTGTTTTGCTTTCAGCCGAAAAAGTTTGCAATAAGATCGAATTACAAGCGCTCCTCTTTATTTTATTTTCTTTAGAAGAAAGAGAAATCATAGACGATATAGCATTTTGAGTTTCTGGGATTCCCCCTTTCCCCCCTTGCACGGCGTCAACCGCTGGCGCCAAAACATTTTTTCTTTCATTATGTTCGTTCCCATTACAAATTAAAGAGTTATGAGAAGAAGAATTACACTGTTTGCATTTTTGATAATTCCTATCACAAAATTTGCTTAAATGATTTTGAAAACATATAAAACATAAGCCCTTAGACATTAAAGCTTTCTTCCTCTCAAACACATTTAACAAGCAATCGTGACTCATATGATTTTTAGAACAGAAAATGCATTTTAAATTATTCACATGTCTATCAGAATAGGAAGTATTAAAGTTTCGCTTTGAATTGTAATTTGTTTTCGCGTAAGAGTCAAATTTATGAGGGTGTGAATATCGTTCTTCGACGTGTGTAGCTAAAACTGCTGCGCTAGATTTATTGCCCGAATAATCATTCCTTTTAGTATTCGAATAATGAGGCCTATTAGGGTAACTTTGATCTGTTTTATTTTTAAATGAATAATCTCTAACAGTTGCATTTTTAGGATTCGCTAATAATAATGCTGCTTCTCGGCAATTTACCTCATCTTTAATAAATTGAAGCAACAAAGAAATATCGAATAATTCATCTGTTTTACGTTGCCGATTAAAATTTAAATTTAATTCCTCGGGTAATTTTTGTAGAATTACTGGGCATAGAAGATTACTATAAGTTCCTGCAGCTACTCCTAATGATTGTAAAGATCTAATTTGGATTTCTATTGCGTCATACATTTTTCTTAATCCAACAATGTTATTACAAGATTTAACAGGATCTATTAATAACAGTTTATGCATATGTGTTGATATTATAATATCAGTTCGCCCAAATCTATCTTTCAGCAATTGTATTGACGCGTCATAATTTTGATCCGTAAGTGAAAATCCCGATACTGCACTTAATGCAACTCCTCCTACATAGGATTTTAGATATGTAAACTTTTCTATTTTCGATAATGAAGCATTATTGTGTATTGCAACTTCAAAAGAATTCCAAAAATCTAAAAAATAACTACAATCACCGTAAAAAGTTTGAATATTTAGTTTCGGGAGTTTGACAATATTTTTAGTTTCGTTTTGAATGTTAGAAGTATTTTGCACGTTATGTGGTACAAACTGAACAGAGTTATTTACATTTGCCGCGACATTTGTCTCGCTTATCTGAATTACACCTTGTGGTTTAACAATTAAATTTTCTAAATTCCTTTCTATTTTCGATTTCGCTTCAACACCCTTATCTTTATATTCTTCACTTAAATCTATTTCAGCTGCCATATCCTCTATTTCAATTTTTAACTGCACTTCATCATCAGCTTTAATTAAATCATTTAATTTTTCTGTGAGCTGAGATTTTAAGCTCAAAAGCTCATTTACTTTCATTTCTTTCGTGTATTCATTCGAAATTTCAATTCCTATCGTATTTTCTATCTTAGTTAAATGCTTACTAAATGAAATTCTTAACCTTTTTCGTTTTTCCTTAATTCGTTCTAAATCCATTTTATATATCAATAAATTGGAACAAAGAAAAATGGACCTACCTCAAATCTCAGCGTTTCACTATCTGAAGATATTTTCATCAAAAAATATTTATTCCGTGCCTTTTAATGAATGTTCGTAATTCATAGATTTCTCGTAATAGTTTCATAGATTCGTAATTTATAAATTACCACAATTTCCTAATTCCATACTAGATAACGTCCGTTGGTCACCAAATGTAATATTTACTTATCAAGCCTTCAGGTTGCGTTATTCAATAGTGATATCCTGTCCGTAATTGTAATGATTTTCCAAATTTGTCCTTTTTTATCTATTTATTAAACATAACAATAGGAACACTAAACATAAACACAAATAAACATAAAATTTTCCTGATTATGCATTATATATTCAAATCGGATTTTTCCGATTCCACGAGATGTTTATCTCGCCAGTACAAGTTTCATTCTGATTGAATTCTCCCTCGGTTAGGGAAGACAAAAGGTAGAAATCCCTTTTGTGGGGATTTAACCTTATTCGTGGCTTGAGTTGCCACAGGGGTAATAGTATGTGTCGCACTTGAGCTACGTAATAGGCATTTGGCAACGGTCTGGGTAACATCCGTGGTGATGATCCGAAGGCAGGCCTAGATAGATTGGCTCTTTGCTTTTGATCACGCAACTTTGGTTCTTCTGCAGGTTGATTGTAGTGGTCACTTACCAGCTGAAACCACCTACAGAGGATAATGATACTTGAATTCTGTGATCTACTAGAAAACATCAGACCATATAAAAATTTCTTCACACTCCTTTTTTATACAGTAATATATTTTCAGAAATAAATACATGACACACTCATTTTTTTGCGTCCCATACCACACTTAGTTTAGAAAAAAGAGAATGTGATGCTTCAATTTTTTGTATTTACCCGCTAAAAAATATGAGTACGCCCGAGTATCGAATTTGAATATGTGTGTATCGAATTTATTTTGAGTATGTGATGAAATTAAAAGTGAGTGTCTTACACTCAATTTTGAAAGTCCATTTCTTTTAGTGCAACAACTGTTATTCTCTAATTTTCCTTCATTATCTAGCTTGGTGTATTGTTTATTGCATTCCCTTTTCTGTACTTTGGTTTCTCAGATTTCTATGTCGCTGTTGTATTTTCGTTGCTGAAGTAATAATCGTTGATCCCCCCGATTGGTATAATTTTTTTATCTTATTTTTAAATTATTCTAACAATACATCGCAAGGGTGGACGTTATAGAACACCCTCTCTGTAAAACAAAGTCTTAAAGAAGTAAACTTAAATTTATCTGTGTTTTAAAATTAACTCCAAAAAATTTTTCAGTTTGAATAATCAGTGTTTTAATATTTTTTTCAGTGTGATCAAGATGATATAAATTGCAGGTAAGCTCATAAAGACTCACCTGCCTACACTTTATAATTAACTTTATCAATTTCATAATCAAAGAACTTGGTTAAAAATTTCCGACCATTTTGTTGCTCTCATGTAACCAAAAACATGGTGAATTTTAGTATATTTTGACTATAATTTTTATTTAAATTTGAAATAAAAATTAAAATTACGAATATTTCGTTTATTTCATGAAAATAGGTGGCATTTTCAAAAGTCACCTTTCAACTCATCCTTTTTTCCTTCTACACTGAGAAAAAAAGGATTCAGAATATTTTATTATGCACTGATCTTCTGTTTCTGTAAAAGCAATTAAAATTCACATTAAAATTTTCCTAAATTCTTTGATTATGGATTGTGGTAAAATAAATCATTAAATATTATTTTATTAAGTAAACGTTGAAATTGTCGTAAATGTTCGTAAATGTCGTAAATGTTTTATCGGACCATTGAACATAGTAAAAATACCAAATCTTCGGTAAAGTTTGTTTTTAAGCTTTGTAAACTTACTAAATATGTCGTAATAAGGACTACAGACTTTTCATTAAATCGTTACCATTCGAACAGAAAAATTACAAAATGTGAAATTTAAATAACATGCACTTAAGTTTTATTACCAGAATTTATGTTTATTATATTTTTTATGCAGAAGTGATATTATATCACTAGTTCAGTATAAGTACCGGATTTTTTTTTTCATGTGCAGGATTTTGTTTTTTCTTCCTACCTCTCTGCACAATCAGTGGTTTCTTAAAATTTGATACTGTGTTATTTTTTTCCTATTAGGGTATTATCTTGCTACTCTTAATATACACACTATAACAAAAAAATCGACATACCAAGAACGCACTAAGACGAGCAAAATCGACGCACGATCAGGCTGGAATGATGCCGACTGGAGACGTATAGTCTTTAGCGATGAATCCCGCTTCCAACTCTGTCCTGACGATCATCGAAGACGTGTTTGGAGACGCACAGGGCAGAGGGGGGATCCTGCCTTCACTATTGCACGCCACAACGGCCCTCAACAAGGCATTGTGGTCTGGGGTGCCATTTCCTTTTACAGCCGGACCCCTTTGGTCGTCAATAGAGGTACACTTACTGCACAGCGGTACGTCGACGACATCCTAAGACCTGTTTTGCTACCATTCCGCTGCACCCTGAGCTGGGTTTTCAGCAAGAGAATGCTAGACCACATACGGCATGTGTTGCTGTGAACTGTCTGCAAGCTTGTCAAACTCATCCTTGGCCTGCCAGATCACCAGATCTCTCTCCTATTGAGCATGTCTGGGATATGATGGGAATACGATTGCATCTGGCACGGAATGTTGATGACCTCGTTCGACAATTGGATTGAATTTGGCAGGAAATACCGCAAGAGACCATCCGGGAGCTTTATCGGTCTATGCCACGCCGTGTGGCAAATTTTATCCTGGCTAGATGCGGGTCAACACCTTATTGAACTTGTTACTGTAACTCTGCAATAAATTATTCAATTGTTCTGAAATTGGAATCATTTACTATTCTGTACATTGTCTTCCTATCCACCAATTTTCGTCACAATCGGACAACTCTTTCTTACTGCGTCGATTTTTTTGTTATAGAGTGTATATGCGTTATTACTCTGATATTGAAAATAAAGAGCTTTATTGTTCTACTTTTGAAAATGTATATGCGTTATTGCTTTACATTTGACAATATGTATGCGTTATAACTCTGCTTTTGACAAAAAAATATCAAAAAAATAATTCTTAAAGAAACAATTTTTCTGTTTGAAAAACATGTTGTGGATATTTATTCGTATATGTCTTAAATTTTTTTAAACCATGTCATAAGATGGATAGTTTTTTTACTGGAAAATATGCATCGGGGCCAGCTTTAGAACCTTCTTCTTTTGAAATATTTCAGCGCACCTTATACATTAATTTAAAATCTCATCTTACTGTTCATTTAATGCAACGACAATACATAGCTAAGAGTTTCAAAGTATTAAGATCTTTCTTATTAAATGTTAGAGTTTATCGATATTTTAAAACGCTTCATTAGGAGGGATATATTTTTCTCACTTATTAAAAAATTTCATAATTAAAATTAAGAATGAGAAAAAAAATATTTTGGCTTGTTATTTAACGGAATATAAGTTTTAGAAATTAAATATTAAATATTTTACAAATTTAAATCAATTATAAAATTTTTAATTTACGAATTTATTGCTTACACACCTTAATCTAATAAATACTTATGAAATTCATTTTAAAAACATAAATTTTTATTCATTTATTCAAATGTATTGAAATTGACATTTTTGTAAATGCAATTCAAAATAACGTCTTTTATTTTTTAAGAAAAAGGAAAATTTGCGAAACTGACATAATTTAATAATTTACTTATTCTTAAGACATTAATTGTAGATATCCTACTATAAACTATTTCTAAGAATAAGCACTAACATAGATAAAACTTACTTTTTTAATATAAGTCTAATTAAGATATCTTTGTCAGGAAAAGTGATGTATTTCTTAGCGTATCTTTCCGAAAGTTCCAGTTGTCAAAACACATATTTGAACCTAAGTATAAAGTAAGTATTGGAATTCATATCATAGAGTATGTATCATAAAAAGTTGAGTGTCATAATTAGTATTGAAGTAAAAGTTGAAGGGGTGCAGGGCGCAATAAAAGAAACCCGATTAATTTAAAAAAATTGTTTATGTTTGTTTTTTGGATAACATTCAATATGTTACATAATTTTTGCTGTTCAATTTTACGTTAAGAAATAACGTAAGTGTAAAATGCAAAAACGTTCTCTTTCTCTAAAAATTACTTTTTTCCCTTTTGTTTCGACTTCAAAATATTGTCGGGAACAAAATAAAAAGCATTTTCAAAACCACAAGACTATTTTAAAATTTAATTTACCACGTTACTGGCTCTTTGAGAACACCAAAGAGCTTGGTAATTTTTACAGAAACGTTTTTGTAATAAATCTGGTAAAATTAACAATAATAAGAAGTATGATTTCATAAAAAGTGAAAAATTTTGTATGTGTGTGAAAATTTTTTAATTTTATTATGATACTTCAGAACATGCGTAGAAACTATTTATTCTAATAAATTTAGTTTTCAGTTTTTTTTTATTAAATGTTTCGTTACAAGAACTATATTTTTTTTTAAAAAAATAGAGTTTTTGGTAAACCGTTACTATATGAATGGAAAAATTACAAAATAAATGGTTTAAATACCGAATGTTTTGATTTTCTTAGCAAGAATTGTAATTTTTTTTTCAATTTCTTATGAAATGTTTTTGCTTAAATATCGCATTTGCCATGTAAAATTATATTCTTAAAAATGATGTAAAAAATTGTGTATCTTACAATTCGAAATTTTTTAATCATTATGAAATAAAATAATAAAAAATAATTAATAATTTTTTAAAGTTGCTTTTTTCATTGATGTATCTTTGGACAAACAAATTTTACAATTCTGTTAAAGCATTATCGAAATATAGCGAAATAAAATTATTATTAAATAAAATTAGCATTCAGTGGTCCAAAATTTAGACCACCCTCCTGACGTGGTTCATATTTCCCAGATCACGGCTGTTCCCTATATTTTGGGGGTCAAAAATATGAATCCACCGAAAAAAAGGCATTTTTATGCAAAGAAAGTTCGCTTTGGGTCTGATTTTGTAACTTAAAATATCATCTGTACAAACTAATGAGCATATTTGAGGTCACCCCCTTGAACCATTAAGGTTTGAGTCCTAGAACGTGAAGATCATTCAGCGAAATCAGATGGTCCACTCATTAGATCGAAAGTTATTGAGGGTGGTTCGCTTTTTAGGAGGCAGAGTACGAAAATACATTCCAATAACTTGTAAATATTTCATTTTTTAAGTAGTTTATTGTGATAGCAAATGATAACATCTAAATGCATTTTATTTCATTTGTTGGATTATACAATTTTAATTTAGATAAATAAGCACGAACAATAATGATAAAAGGAAATATGAAAAATTACCGAAACCGGCTGTGAGATTTCATCACATTGAAGTACAATTGATGGCTCAAAATTGGCTCAATAACATAACTCAATGGAGGGATGCATCAAGATGTTGCAGGACAGTGATAACCATATTTAACATTTCGGGTTTCTTCGGAAATTATAGGATTTAGTTGCGATATTCCTTCCAAAAATGCAAATAAAGTTGAATTATTAAAGCAAATTCTATTTAAAACGTGGATGTAGTAAAATAGTAATTACGTTCGGAACACAAAAACTAGACACTCTACTATGCATAATAAAATGTAAAATACTTATATTCATGTGTATATTTTTTTTACAAATTTTATTTTTACAGAGCATCGAATTGTTCAGTTACATAGGAGGTTACATGGGAATGTGGTTGGGCATCAGCCTCGTTTCGATATTTGATCTCTTAGAATCCTTGTGTTACTTGCTCTACTATCCTTTCATGCCCAAGAAATTTTTCAAAAATCGAGTTGTTTGAAAATAAAATATTGAAATGTCAATTTGAAAGCAAAGAAAAATATTATCATAATATGAAGCATACAGTGTGCAAATGCATTCAGCATTATTTCTCTATTTGTAAAAATACAGCAGATTATTTACCTTTAATAAAGTGAAATAAAAGGTTTTACGCTTTTGAGTCTTTAGTTGTCATAGGAAATGTGTTAAAAAGAATGCAATATATAGAATTATTGTCATCTTGCAGATTAAAAGGCTGTTTACTTTATCGATTTGCCTGCAGTCTTTTAATAAATTAACTACTTAATAAATTTCAGGTGCTTAGAGGATGTATATTAACATTTTTTCAAGATTAGAGGAAGACTAAAATTCTTTTTTAGATTAAAACTAAATAGATAAAAGTTGGTTAAAGTCAAATAAATTGAAAATGTTCTGTTTGAATTCAAATGTAAGGGGTTGAAAGGAAGATCATAGTTCTCATGAGATGATATTTTTCACTAAACAAGGCTACAAAATTAAACAGAGGAAAATGGAAATTTTAAAATAAACAAATAGCCTACTGACCTAGCTAGCCATTCAATAATATTTTGATACCAGATGTTTTCTTTAAACAATATTTCTCGGAAAAAAACTAAATATTTCTGATATTTCTGGTTTTATTTCTATTTGAAAGAAAATTTAATGGAATGACATTTTCATAACAATGAAAAGAAACCTTTTCATGTACACTGCTCAAAACAATGAAATAATAAAGTAAGTCTTGTATAAAATAATGGTACAAAGAAATTTGTTTTGTATAAAATGAAAGAAAAGAGTCACAAATGCAAATTTTTCTAAATTTTCAAACTTCGCAGTATGCAATTTTTGAGGTTGGCGCCAAAGATGACCCTTTAGTGACGGCGAATTTGATTTGTCTAATAGGCCCTTAAGCTGCCGCAGTTGGAGATGACTTCGCGTTAATGGACGATAATCGTTGGTGAAAGAATTCGGTGAAGTAGGCGAGTCGCTGATTAAAATATATATATATATATATATATATATATATATATATATATATATATATATATATATATATATATATATATATATATATATATATATATATATATATATATATATATATATATATATATATATACTACTATACTATATATATATATACTATATATACTATATATATACATATATATATATATATACTCCACCCCCTGCTCGCTGCCACTCGCCAACCCCCGATAATTGCTACGCAATTACATTTCTGTTTGCTTCACGAACAAAATTAAAGCCGTTTTCCTGGAGAAGAGAATAACTGGCAATTTTTCTGCACCAACATCACATAGAGAGAATATGATAGATTGTAAAAGGTCAGAGGTCCTTAATACCAGCATTATAATATTGTTTGTATTAAAATTGCTTTATATAAGTTTATAAACCTATATAAAGAGAGGAAGCAGTATTATTTAACACATTACTATAGGGCATTAGCCGGAGATTAATCTCCGTATCCGAGGCACGCGTGGCCGAGCCTAACTCGAGTAGACAATGTTTGAGGGTGCGCCTTGATTCTCGCCAAGTTGTGATTGCCAAGCTGGGCGATGTTGAAACCCCATCGTGATTCTGATTGGTTTAGATTTTAGCGCTAGTTTTTAAATATTCAACTTTGTATGTAATTTCACAGGTCCGTTAGTTCTACGTTGGATACCGGCTGGTAAGGTTACTTTTGCCTCTGGTCAATAAGATCGAAGGTATGTGGGCAGTCATAAAAAGGGACTTCATAAAAAATGTCATCGCCAGTCCGGTACCACAGACGACATTTTCGATTCGTACTTCGCCGAATTTATGTGCCGATGGAGGTACACAGAATCCATTCATGATAAATTTAGACAGTATCTAACTTCTATTAGAGAATTCGGTGCACCTAAATCAGAGGATATTCAAGCTTAACGAAGAAGTGAGCTGTTTTTTTTTCCTTTTCTTTCTGTTCTTACTCTATTAATTTTTGTTTCCATTCAAAATGCATTTTATTAGGTTTATTAATTTTGTTCATATCGGGTTCATAACAATTCTATAAAGTTTTGGCCGATGTTTTGGTGAAAATTTCCAATTGAAATATCATTATATTTTGACAGCCACTCCTGTTACCAATGTGTTCCGCGCAAACAGAAGTGGCGCCAAACATAAGTCGCCAATTTCTCCAAGGGGCACACTCCAGTATATTTCTACCCCTAATCCAAATCATCGTTGATCTTATAGGATGCCGGACGCTCCCTATATGGTGCTTTATCTCTCTCTCCCCCCCAAGTATTTTAAATTTTATACTGAAAACAATTAAAACCTAATGAAACAAAACTTTCAAATATGGCAAACAAATTAAAACATGTAATATTAATAAGCGATTTTGAGTAATATTTCATAAGCAAAAACCATTGCAAGTAATTGCCCAATTAACTTTAATACTGTCATCCGACAAAATATTTTAGTTTCAATCAGACAAAAAGCAAATTTTATAATAAAAACATACGTAACTGAAATTTTACAAATTAAATTAAGCAATTGAATTTTTTTGTCATATTGAATACTAATAAAAAAACACATGTAGAATGAAGTAATTATGATATTATTGATCATTATACATTTTTGTCTGAATTGCTATAAAAAAAAATAAAGTGAAAGCAATAAAATTAAAAATTATTTGCAATAGATCGCTGAATATTCACAAAACCTAGCTATGTTCATTTTTCATTGATTTCCCTTTCACATCATTTTGTCTACCAATGATTTGCACTTTTATGCATTATTTAAGAAATATCTCAAACAAATATGAACTGTTAATTAATATTTCTGGCTGAACGAAGTTTTGAAAGTAAGTAAAAACAATTAAAAGTAGGGAAAAACAATGATAAAATTAAAAATTATTTACAAAACCTTCTTATATACAACATTTTTTCTCTAGTTATTTTCCATATTATTCGTTTTCATTTAAACGTCTTGACTCTTCAACGTTTCATCACCGCGCATTCTGCTGTCGCGTCTTGATAACTCTACTATTATTTTCCCGATAATTTTGTGCTGCTAAATTATGTTCAACCGTATGTCGCTGTTGATATCGCCGAAGATATTCACGGCGATCCATTTTTTATAAAAGATATAAGTATTTTAAAGTAAAGTCTGTTCAATATATTTCACACACTTAATACAAAATAAAAATCGAAACAAGATATAATTGGTAAGTTTAGTTGTAACATTTCTGCAGACATTATTTAAAATTGTTACCTTTTCACACACATGCGCACAATTTCACTCAATTTCGATTGGCTGTTTTGTGTGTCACTAGCCAGAAGTCTTTTGTGATCGGCTATGTGTTATCATTCCACTCTCTTCTCTCTCTCTTTATATATATATATATATATATATATATATATATATATATATATACTAGCTGACCCGGCAAACGTTGTTTTGCCACATGAATTATTTCTATAGTATGAAAATATATCTTATTTATTGTAAGTGTGTGCGTATGTGGTATATGAGTGGAAGAGGCATGGAGCGCTATGAACGATGACGGAATGTGAAAATAACAACACACCAAATAATATTTTTTTTAATTCATTGTAACTTTTTTTTATAAATTATATATACAACGAATTCTGAAAATATTAGTCAACAATATTAATCTCTTAGTGCAATGGAGTATACAATATTTTTTGTCATTCCGTCTTTAGCTAACACAATTAAACTGGGTGGTTTGCCCTCTCGAGAGCATGCCACGTATAATTGTCTGTGTGAAAAACATGGTGTGCTCAAATCTAAGACACAAACTGACATTGTTTGGCTTTGTCATTGCAAATGTCAGTCTTATATGGTAGTGAATGCGTTTAAATTGAATTGGCACATCTGTGGGTATCATAGGGATTCGTGGAAGTAATATACTTTCATCCCGGAATTTGTCATTTAAAATAATGACTTCGATGACGTTGTTCATAAATTTTTTAACGGCAAATCGCGTGCCGTTGCACAACCGTGGTGGGTTCAAATTACGAAGCAAAATAACTGGAGATCCAACTTTGAGTACTAAATTATGCGGTGATATGCCAGGTAAATCCAATGAGTTTAAAAGCTCTGTTGGAAAATTTGCAGCTTCAATGGGATCGCAAACTGCATCAACGGATTTATATGTCACCAAGTTACCTGGCAATAACTGTTGCATCTACAGATTCAATTCGTTGGTTCGTTCAATAAAGTTGCAGCAATGCCAGATGATGCAACGGCCAACGCGAAATAATTAATGTTTTGCCAGTTCCACCTGGTGCATCAGGAAAAAAAATCCACCTTGCCCTGCCGAAACTGCGAGCATAATGCGGTCATAAATGCTCCTTTGTTCCTCATTCATTAGTGGAACATTGCGAGTAACGATCGCTGCTATTTCTATCGTATTGCATTGAAGTTCACGATTCATGTCAGTTTAATAAATCAGGTGCACTTCGATTTGGCGAAGGCATACCGAAATGACTGAGTGGCAAGTTGGCAATAATAATGCAAAGATCCCCAATAGCAATCAGTGCTTCATTGTACATGGCATCGCTGAATGTTATCGTTAGATCGTTGCAACGTGTGCGATGTTGATACCGTATATCATCAGTCATCGAATCTTTGTGATTATCCCATAACGTTTCTATACAGGCCGGGAAACATGTAGTTAATACTATAGCGAATAGTAGACGAATTTGCTTTGCAGTACAGTTCAATGCTGTTTCAGCAATCATACATTCCCACTGGTTGTCGTCTTCCAGCAAGATGAGTGCAAGGCATGCATCTTTATACGTTGGATGCTGATGTCCGTCAACTTTACGTATATCTTGAAATGACAATGAGCCGGTGACATTAACCAACAACAGTCGAAAATAAAAGCACTCAGTCTGCCTTGAATTGACTGTAAATATTCTCCCCAAGGCGTTTGATTTGAATAAACCGGGACATGCATCAACCGGTGTGCCTTGCGTGCGGGTTATCCATTTTTTTGAACCCGTGTGAATTAGGATGGTACTTCTGAGTAGAGTAATGTCTGTGCAACGGCACCAAAAGCATCCGTACGATTACCCAATTCAAAAAATTTGGCGAGTGTAGTTTTCGGTGGATTTGCAGCTCGGTCAATGGCTGTCTCGTTCGTGAAATGTACGCTCTGACCGTTTTCAAGATGAACGGCTAAAATGACTAACGGTTGGATCCCGTTCATGAATTGGGAATCCAAAGATACGCCAAACAGCTTCATTGGAGCTGATGAACCGGCCTATTTGGTACAGCGTTATTTCGTCGTTGTTATTGGGTATACTATAGCCTACGTCACAGGTTGTGTTATTCCTACTAAATTTAACCCATGAACGGCATTTTCTGCGAGCCTAACTTCAAGCCACAAATAAACAAACGAAGTGTTTGATCGTTTAAATAGCTGCTCGCCAGATTTTATTGCATTATAAAGAAAAGTAATTGATATTCGATTTTTGATTAATAATTGATTTATGTGGATAGTGGCATTTATGTGGATAATGGCATAGAATTTAGCATTGCGTCATGGTAAATGTTATTCCTACTAAGTGAAAGTAGTTGTGTTTTTTTTATATTATACCCAATTCACTGGAAGAGCTGTCACATTGGTATTTTCAACTCGAAATACTGCTATATCACTGCCTTTATTCACATACTTGCAAATATATTTGATGCTCTTCTTTTAAGGGCGAGCATAAGTATTAGAGTTTAAAGTGAATTGTTGCAACGTGCGTGAATATTACTTTTTAATTGTTATGTTTCTATGTCTAGTTTGGATTGGAATATGATTAAATAAAGATATATTTAAAAAATACGTTAAATCTGTCCAAAAAATGAAAAAAAATTAGTTATAAACCTATTCTCATACCTACTGAATATACATATAAAATTTCATCAAAATCGATCCAGCCGTTTAGGAGGAGTTTAACCACTAAAACTGTGACAAGAGATTTTTATATATATAGATATATATATATATATATGAGATGGGTTTGAGCCCCAGCCAGGACTGGTAGATACGAATTCCGCATCCGGCTTGCGCTGTGCCGGCATGGCACAGTGCTGACGTAAAATACTTATGCGGTTGACCGGTTAGGCTTTAGAGTCCTCTTGCCGTCAGGCTAATAATGGGAGGTTTTCGTGGATTTTCTTTTCATATCATGCAATTGCGAGTTAAGCCCATCAAATAGTCCTCCACACAGGTACATTTCTTTCAATACTTGAGCCTGGACATCCCTCTTTCTGGATTGGGTTCAAAATTACAAGGCTACGGAGTTGAGTCGTTTATACCAAATTGGACCAACTTTTCAACGATGGTAGTAATAAAAAAAATAGTCTTATAAATGTGACTTCAACTAGTAAAAACATTGTCCAAATAAACGTATTTTCACATTCATGATTATTATCCTCTTTATTGATTAACTCATTGCAAAAATTTGTCTTAAAGTTCACCACTTACAGTGAATTGTTGTTGACTGGTATAAAATGGACAAGAGTTTAAATTGTTGTTTAATTAAAAAAATGTTAGAATAAAGGTATGAAGATGTTTAATTATTCAGGGAATCTTTGTCCTTTATTCGCTCCTCTCAACAGCCCTCGTGGTTGCATCACATTCATGATTAAAAAATCTAATTTTGTTTATAAAATATACTAATATTACAGTTCTGTGTCCACCCTTTTTTAATTAATATGTTAATCGTAATGAAATAATCGTAATGAATGACTTGAATTTAAAAATAATCATTAAATGTACGATAAAAAAATTAAACTGAGGAATGCAGAATGTTCGAAACAATTTGAAATAATAAATGAGAAGTAATTTCCTTTATTAAGAATAAAAAAGCATAACCTTCTCATTGTAAACTTTTATTATCTAGATTTAGTATTCATATTTTTAAAAATTTCGAAATATATTATGGTTTTATTCTAGCAACATCCTATATTTTTTTTCATATTTCACATTTATTCATTTTTTTGGTACTTGTTAAGATAAATTCAAGCATGAAGTTAAAAAGTAAATTCTACTACATTTGATATATATTTACTTAAAGAAAAAAAGAAGACGAAAAAATATTTGAGATGCGAACAATTTCAGACAATTTGGTATTTTAAAGAAAAACTTTTGTTAGTTTTATAATTAAAAATATCCCTATCAGCAGGCAAAAATGTTTTTTTGAAACAATGGCAAAATATTCTGGTGCCAAAAAATTTCAGCTTTTAACTTCAACAAATTACAGCTTCTCTACTTCAAGCAGAAAAAAAAAATTCTGAATGAGTCAATTTATTGAAGGTAAGCAAATAAATTGGAGACACAAATAGTATTTTAATTTGCAAGATAACAATAATTTCATAAATCTTCATTCCTTATAAAACAACTAATGGGACAAATAAAGAATTAATTACGTAAAATTTTTATTACACATTTAATAAATAATTCTTCATCTTCAACATTTTTACAAATAGATAAATTTTGTTCAAAGCAGTTGAACACCGCATACTCCACATAAGTATATTTCTTTTTTTCTTTAAAACAGACAATTCAATATTTTTTCAAATATTACGATGCTTGGAAAGTTTCTTGCTCATGAAAAGATAGTAAAGCAAGTAGCTCAATGATTCTAAGAGGTCAAAAATAGACACGAGGCTGATACCTAACCACATTCCAATTAATCCTCCAATATAGCTGAACAACTCAATGCTCTGTAAAATATCAAAGAGAAACTTGAATTAAATTCACGCAGAATTAATGATGATTGTTATTCTTATCTAGGGAGAGGAATTCAAGTTATATTCCTGCAGGTTTAATATAACTTGAAGGTAACTTACGATATACCTTCAAGTTATCGCAATTACCAAGGTATATCGTAATAACTAAGTATATCGTATAACGTAATAACTTCGTTATAACTAGAGATATCTCAGTTATAGCTTCGTTATAACTAGAGATATCTCAGTTATAACTTCGTTATAACTAAGATATCTTTAGTTATAACGAAGGTAACTAAAGATATCTCAGTAGAATTTAATATCTTAGTACAGGGGTGGCAAACCATTATGCACCAACGTGCCATTTTTTCTAAAAAAATTGTTTAATGAGGTCATAGACACGCCGTCAAATAATTTTGATTTCGTGATTATTGGGAAAATAATAATACAAAATAATGTCAACTCAAAACTTTTTATTTTTATATTAGGTTGTAAGATGTTAGCTTAAGCAGGACTGTTAATTTTTTTGCTAGTCAATTGTTAGATTGTTTTTTTATGGTTATTAATTAATTTTTTTCTAGGCATTAATTGTTAATTCTTTTGTTAATAATTGTTTTTTTTTTGTTTTTTTTATGCATCTTAATTTAATTTTTAATATGCTTCATAGTGAACTTCATGATCGGTGGTGTGCCCAAAATATAGCGTCGCGTGCCATAAATAACCACGCGTGCCATTGGTTCGCCCTCCCTGTTTTAGCAGATATTAAATTCTACTAAATAGATATTTAGTAGAATTTAATATCTATTGAGACAGATTGAGAATAATCAAATACTTTAATAGATTATTCTCAATCAGACATTCTCATTTTTGACTAATCGGCTAATTTGAGTTATGTTTCGCAATTCTTGACATTCACTACATCACAAAATCATGCACTTTTTGTTGAAACTTGAACTCTTAAATATTTGACGAAACTGCTAATTAATTAGTGTTTACCACTGATAGTGGAATGGTACGGAAGCTTATCGCTTTTGACGAAATCCGTACCCTCAAACAATTAAACACAGTATTTTCTGCAAATTGACAGAATGTCTGGTCAACTCTTTTTCCAGGAAACGGTTTACTTAAGAAGGCATACAATTTTATGAATTTTTCTTTCACATACAGTAGGCAACAGCTATTATTGCGTTTTTGTAATAAAAATTCTCAGAGAGGAATGGTAATTTTTTCAATTATCAGGCATTTTTTTAATTATATATTTAAAAAGATACCTTTGTCCTGTAAAGACGAAATATGGGCTGGTGATTTAAATATGTTGTGATGTATATGCCAAAGTAATTAATGAAGTTTGCATATATTTTACGATGAATGGAAAATTAAAATGTGGGAACAACGTTAACTTTCATGCTTTTTTTTTTTACTCATAATCTGTCATATAATAAACTTTTCTGTGTCATTTGTATTGAAAATAATTCATAATTAAGATGAATTTTTATTGAATTACAATTATTTTTAATTTGTATAAATTAAAATAAAATTAAAAAAAGTTTAAATTCAACAATAATTTTTTTATTTTAATTTAATAAATTAGAAAATATTAGTTTCAAAATAAATTCAAATGAAATCTAATGATTTTATTTTAATTACTTTAAAACGAAATTTATTTCAAATTTGGTTTAGCATTAAATTTAATTCGATTTCATATTTAGTTATATTTTAAACTTATTTTTATCTTGTATTCAATTTAAATTTTAATTTAATGCCAAAACATTTTTTACGAAAGCATGGCTTTTTTTCTTAAAGAAATTATATTTGTGCTCGATTGTATTCAGAAAAAAGAACTACATTACTTACTTCATATTTTGGCTGAGATATGTGTTTTGTCAACTTGAATGTGCGGAAAGAAACACTAACAGTAATAAGATCGTTCCTGAAAAAAATAATGAATTATATTGAAGAATTAATATTTCTTTAATTTATTGTAAATTCAGTTTGCCAAAGTAAGATCTAAGATATCGATTTTACAAATTTGTCACAATCGATATTAAAATAAGCTTAAAATTTTTTCTCCTGACAAATGCTTTTTTCTTAAATTTACATTAATAAAAAACTTTGCACAATGACTACAAAACTAACTTAGTTATTATCGATGAATGTTTGTTAATATATTTTGAAATAAATTTGAATATGCTGCAAAATGAATTAATAATTTATTCAATACTAGGAGGCTAAGTCCCCTGATCGCTGCCGCTTACCAACCTTAATGCAATAATTGTTTTTTCTTGGCAGAAAACAGTTTTTTGTACTAAAGATAAAACAAATATTCTAAAAGGAATTCTGTTTGCTTACTCTTGTGCCTCCACCACCCACGTCCAAATATCTATTAGTACTATATATATTTAGAACAATCGGTGAACAGAAGTAATTTTTTTAAGTAATCATTTTTTAAAATAACATTGTATTGTTCAAACAAATTCGATGAGTTCACAGCCGAAATTTAATATTTTCGCTTACCAGACGAGCGGATATATTTACTATTTTCCTTGCCTCACACTGTGAATGAAGCTGATCCTTCAGTTCTAAATCATTTAACACATCTTTTTAACCGTAATTTATAACAGTATGTTAATGTTATTTGCACAGAAATAAGAATTGTGAAACAGTTAATAAGACTAGACCACCTTTCTAAATAACTTTGTCTTAAGATGTAGAGAAGAGTTATATTATAATAACTATAATAATAATAATAAAACAATTCTCTCAGTTTTAAACTCTTGAATTGAAAGCGCAGTATAGGAAAATAACTTAAGGATACAAAAATATTTACAGAAATAGGATATTTATGAAATAGGTCATATTTATAGATATTTATAAAATAGGGATATTATAAATATCCATTCTATTTCATACTTTCTCCGATTATTTGATGGTCTGAAACTGTTTTGTTAGCAAAGAAGTTCGTTTTTTCTGTTTTTGACCAGAACCAAAATGGATTAAAACCATTAATGATTAGGGTAAAGGTAAAAGTAACTATCTACTACTTTTAATGGATAATGTTTGAATAAAATAAAAAACAATTGTTGATTTTTTAATTTCATTATTTAAATGTACTGTTTACAGTCAAATGTGAGTAAATAATTCGTAATGTCTTTAATAATTTGTAATGTGTTTGCTTTTAAAGAAATAGCTATAAATAACTATAGTTCATAATTCTCATGATTAGAGCAAATGAATTACATATACTGTACGAAATATCCATTTTTTTCGGACTTTCTCCGTTTTTTTTTATGATTTAAAACTTTTTTGTTGACAAAATGTTTTTCTTTCTTTTTTTCATCCTATATAATGGATTAAAACCATTGATTAAAATTCTGATTTTACCATGGAGGTCTTGATTTCTGTACGATAACTTTAAATTCTTATACACGTTCTTATTTTTTAGCAATTACTGTATGGTTTCGAACATCCTATAAAAATCACAGCAGAAAGCTGTTTCATAAACAGCTTTCTACAGCTGCTATAATTTCTCGAAATTGGTTTATTTAGTACATTATTCCTTTGAGTTTTTCATTTGTGTCACCACTTTTTTTTTGTAATTATTTATTAACTTACCTGCAAAATAATCCAGTCGGACACTGTAAGTAAGAAATTGAAGCACATATTAGTTTTACTCACAAAGTAAACTTATAAAATTTACTGAGAAAAAATAATTTTTAATTTGAAACATAAGACAATATAATATAAGGCATTATATAGTATAATGTTATATAATATGAAGCAACATAATATTATCTATATTATATAACATAATATTATTTTATAATAAGCCAACAAAAATGCAATCAACTAATGACTAATGTTGGTTAAGATTTTGTATTGTGGAACCCAATAATCTCGGAGTGATCTGTATTCTGAAGCAGATTGTACAGAAAAAAAATTATGCATAAAACACAGAAATACTTTAAAGTAGCGCCATTTTCACATACATATCCTAAAAGGGATAGTAATGAAAAATGGCATCAAAACCCTTTCAAAAATTTCATGTATTTATTTGAGGTTATTTTGCGGTGTCAAGGTTGATTAAAGATTTGATTTCAAAAACAACCTTAAAAGAACAACATGTTAAGGTGTATAATCAAGGTGTATGAAGTTGCTTTATTCCCATTTGAGGCTACTTTGAGAATGTTTTAAATCTACTTTGGAGCAACCAACTATTTTTTCAATTATTTTTTCTACACTTCAAGTGAAGAATTATATTTGAGGTGTGGCTCAAAATCTCAACTAAAAAAAATTGCTGATTTATATATATATAAGAATGATAATATGAGGTGTAAATGAGGTTCATCAATGGGGTTATTTTTGATGCTAAACATAACATCGTTTTTTTACCTCAGATGCATTTTTTTTGCATCTGACAATCTCAAAATAACCTCAAAAACACCTTTTTTTTCTAAGGGGAGCTTCCTAAGCTAGAATGACCCCAATGTTTTTCAATTATAATTATTATTTCTTAATACATTTTTCGATGGTGATTCATAATTGTTACAATGTTAAGTTTTGTTAACGCTAGAAAAACTGTACATTACTGCATGAATAGAAAGATTGATAGGGCCAAATTGGTCCTTCCCAGATTGTGTGGGTCAATTAGCCACCCAAAATCTTAAAATATAACCATAATTAATTTAATAAAAACGTATTATAGACCTGGTAATTATTGGCATTCTATGATGTTTTATTCGATTTGGTAAATGAAATCATTTGATTAAACAGAACAGCGGCTGTTTAAATTTTAAGTGTATTCTTTAATTTTGTAGATTACTGATTTTCTTTCTTTTCTATAAATAATAGTTATAGATATGTTGAAATGAACTTGTTTTTTTAATGAATTTGGGATATCTTATTTATAGCAAAGGGTACCTAATACCCAAAACTACCTTGGGTTAACAGATACCTGCCAAATACCTATTGGGCTTATCAAACCCCTACCCCTCATTCTAGGCATAAGATTCTATAATATATACGTTGCTATAAGGATAACTTATGAATTTTCAAATAGACGCTTAAACTAGATTAAATTATAAAGAGTCAGAAACGCTCAACACTTTCAGTAAATCCTTTTATGAGTTTTTAATTAATAAAATTCAAGAGGGACTAATTTGGCCCCACCCGTCTGTCTAGCGTTAAGGATTTCAGATGCTCATTTTCCCCATTCCTGTGAATTTAAAATGCTCCACACATTCCAACAATTTTATTAATTTGGTTTCTTATTGTGTTAATAAGGAAAAGAAAACATAGTCTACAAATCCGTTAGAAGTTTTAATTCCTAAATGCTTTCCCGAATGTTAAGAGAATATTCGCTTAAAGTTCTCTTAAAACCTGTCTTCTCTTAAATGTTTTATTCCAATTACTGTGAAATGGAGTCATCAATAAAATTATTTTCAAATTGTCTAGAATAGTTTTATTTAATTTAGTATTAACTTTCGTTAATTTTCAATGCGATCAATAACTGGAACAAACCAATAAAAATTTAGAATTTAGTTTCAAGTTATATCCAGTCTTTGAAAATATGCAAGTGAAATTTTAATCTGAAATTGATACAGTGCAATAAAAAATGTATTTACAGTATAAAATATGCATATTAAATATATTTACCAGGCGAACTGAGAATTCTATTTCATCATATGTAACTTCATACGTCTGCTCACTTAACAATCAGCATGTTAAAACAAAAACAAGTAAATAAAAGTTAATTTTACATAGGAAACTAACATGTAACTCAATATTAAGGGAGGATTCAATCAGTCAAGAGAGCAGTCCATAATTTCGACTGCTTTCCAAATCATCTCTGTGTTTTATGGAATTATCTTTGGATAAATATAAATAAAAAATATAGCGTGCAAAAATTTTTCAATTCACTTAAAATATTCACTAGATATGGCAAAATTCTCAAAAAGGAACATTACCAATAAGGAATCCAAACTTTGGACCGCTCTCACAAAACTATTGGAACTATATTTTCCAATTTACATCCAACCCTTATATTTCAAAGGTCAGAAATCCGAATTTGCCAAAAAAGGGAAGTTTATTCAGAGAAAGAACGTTTCTGTGTATGATCTTGTAACTTAAATTATCGTCTGCATTAACTATCAGAATAATTGAGATCACCCTCTCGAACGTTTAAGGTTGAATCATAGAATGTGAAGATCTGATCATAAGATCAAAAGGTATTTAGGGTTACCCATTTTTTTGCACTATATATAACCCCTAAGACCAAAATTGAATTATTTTGCTAAATTTATTTTAATAGTTAGCTTTTCTGATTTATTTACTCAAACAGTAATTTTAAAAATTAGAAATTGCTATTATTATATGATTATCCAAAAATTGGATGCTTCTTTTTATGACAGGGTGTTGCTTTCACATTTATTTCAGATACTGGTACTTCTGGAAAAAGATAACGTAATATTTCGCGAAATAAAATAATTGAGGTGTAAACCCTTTAAAAATAATTTCAAAATAAACCTTTATCGATTATATCAAAAAGTGTGAAATTTGTTAATTTTTTGTTAAAGAAAAATTGAAAAATACACTGAATCTTTATATGTTTTTCCAATAATAAGTATTTTTTTCTAATTTTGAAGAAGAACCTTTATATTTTTATTTTAAAATAGATTGATACCATTCAAGTACACTTTAAGAAATTGGAATAAGCACTAGGATTACGTTCATAGTATATAGAAATTAACATTTTTGGAAAAAGATTGCCAAAAGTATTAGATTGCAATTTAAAGGAGTGCTCAAAAAGTTTTTGAAAACGCTTTCAAACATTTTAAACACTTTTAAAAAAAAATTAAAAATGCTTATAAATGTTGCAATAAAAATTGAATGATGTGACTATCTCTTGAAAAACCTCCACTTAAAGAAATAACGTCCTTTGAATCAACATTTATTAAAACAACATTCATTTTATAACTCACCGGCATGCTGGTTTGCATTTCCTGATACAATCTTTAATTATTTCATAAGTTGAAGTGTGTCTTCCAACAACTGTTCAAAATAAGAAAACACAATAATCGAAATCTTATTTATACTGCTTTTAGAACAATAATGTTAAATTATTTATTTAAGTAGTTGTCTGTTATTATAACTTTCAATTTTTTGCAGGTTAATAAATATTTATTAATTTTCAAGACTGGAACTAATGAAAAGGGGACGAGAAAAAAAAACAGTTGCCCTAGGACAAATGCAGAGTTTCTTTTACCCTAAGAAACTGAGCCGTCTGAAACTGAGGATCCGTCTGAAATCCGTCTGAAACTGAGGATAGTTTACGTGAGCACTGTGAACAGTGCAAACTGGGTGCGGAAATCGTATCGTCCAGCCATCGGTAGGATTCGAACCCGGTTCACCTCATTGGAAGGCGAACGCTCTATCCCCTGAGCCACCACGACTCTCATCAGACTCTTTGCTCGAAATACCGCTTTGAAATGTCTGTGACTGATTCCTTTACGTCAACATCTGACACGAATAAACACCTACTAGATGAGAGAAGACCTCAACACGGATCAGTTTAGCATTACGATGTAATAAATATAAACTGCACCGAGGGGAAACGCGGTAAAATAAGAAAAATATCACAATGTACTGGATGCGGAATGTAGGTTGGAAGGGTGGTCCTAAATATTTCACAATGTTCTAACAACTAAATAATCGGATTTTTCGTTTATGTTGGCCCATGCACAGAGCGTCTCTCTTTAAAGAGATGGCTGCTTTTATTTCTTTTTCAATGGTCAGTAAATGTAGAAGACGCAAATTACAGGTCTTGGCCGTAGATTGAATAATACGACATTTCCTGCTTCAACCTTTTCAGTTTTTCCTCAACTACATTTTATTTTATTTTATTACCATCGTTGGACAGCCGACCCATTTTTAGGTTTGCGACTACTAATGTTCAACTCCGTAGCTTTGTAATCTTGAACCCAATCCAGCAGACGAGAGAACTCCTGGATCAAGTATTGGAAGAAATCTGCCTTCGTGAAGGACGTTTTAAAGGAACTAATCTGCATTAGCGTTACATAGAGCGGGAAACCAAAAAAGACCTAACACTGTCAACCTGATGGCAAAGGGACTCTAACCCATGATCTGTCTACCACTGCTGACAGTTTCCGTCAGTAGTGTGGTTGGTCAAGCAATTCGTATCGATCAGCCATCGCTGGAATCGAATCCGGGTGAACTCATTGGGTGGCGAGGTATAAGACGGGACTAAATGGTCAATGAGAATATTTTTGTATAAATAACTTCATATGTAATTTATTCACATTGGTTCACCTTAATTTGACATTTTATTTCATAAAAATGATGTTAACCTAATGAAAATATCAGTAATTTCCTTTAAGTATTTGAAATATTATGCAGCCGTATATTCTTAAGTCAATAACTCCTTTAGAAAATTATAATAAACCATAGCAAAATAACTTGACGATAAAATTCTTAAAAAACAAAATAAATAATATTTTTTTTATTTTAAAATGAAATGCTTTTTTCTTCATATAATTAACCATTTTTTTATCTGTTTCTCGAAAACATATGTACAGCGCGCAAAATAAAAAAATGGATCATCCAGATTAACTTTTGATCTAATAATCGGATCTTCACGTTCTAGGATTCATTCTTGATGGTTTGGAGAGATGATCTCAAATATGCTAATGAAATGGAACAAACAATAACTTAAGTTAAGAAATCAGACACAAAAACGTACTTCCTCTGAATAAACATATAATTTTTCAATGGATTTGGATTTTTAATTCCCAAAATAAAAGGATTAGCTGCAATTTGGGAAATATGTTCAATATTCGCATATTTGAGATCATCTCTTCGAACCATGAAGAATGAGTTCTAGAATTTGAAGATCCGATCATTAGATCAAAAGTTATTCAGGGTGGTTAGTTTGTTCCGGGGCACTGTACAACTTTCTTGACAATTATGATAAACCTGCTGCCATAGAAAAATACTTTTTTGCTTCAAAAATGAATATAAATAGTTGCTTATTTAATTAATTAATAATAATACTTTTAAAATACGATTATGGTGTGAAATATTTATAAGTCTTAACTTACTTTTGCCACATAGTATCTCCATGTGAGGAGCATACCATATATGTTCATCAATACATGCACGTGATTTCAGCTTTTCCAATTTACAATACTCGATGCAAGCCTAGATAAAAAAATTTATGTTTTTATTTAAGCCAAGAGCAAATAAGTGTAAAAGTTTTTCACGTTTTTTTTTCAAGTTTATATATCTTTTTTTTTTTGGTGGAAGCATTAATTTTGCTTTCTGTTCTAAAAAAGTATATAAACCTATAATAATAAAGTGAACACTGTGCTTCTCTTATATCTTCAAATTCCCCCAGTTGTTCATCCTGAAATTTGAACCTTTAAGGGCATTCGGCCTTCGATCTTAAAAATCGTCCAAAAATTTCAAATAATTTGTTTGAAAGAGACATTTCAAAAAATGAAATTTTCTCTTTAGTCGTAATTAGCCACTGATATAAACGAAACTTAAGGTAAATGTTTTATCATATATTTTAATGATAACTTCAGTTATATTTGCTTGTTGATAACTCTTATTACAGGGTAGCCACAATCTGTTAAAATTCAATTAGTGCTAATTTTTTTAGGTATTTCTATCTATAAATTGTTTATATCTACAATAAAGAGATTACAGCGTGATACTTTCTACTTCATTCTGTATTAAATTCATTAAAAAAAAAATTTCTCAACATTTGAAAGATTTTAAAAACGTCTTATAAATGTTTGTAAGATGTATCACTCAAAATATTTATGTGTCTTTAAAAATGGATATATCTAATGATAAAGAGTTATAATTTTTTGTCGTGCTGCATATTTGAGAAGGAAAAAAAAATACAGAGATATTTTTTTAACAGTAAAAATTATTTATGCAATTCAAATTTCATTCATTCTACTAAATATGCAATGCATTATTTTATTAAAAACTACATTCGATTCAAAAATATACAAATTGTAAGCAAAAGCCGTCATGTTTCAAGCTCTCGAAAGTAGGCACCCATTTTTATGACTTGACAGAAGTGAGAGAGAAGAAACAAATGTGATTTGAAATCTAAAAAGAAAATTTTCCAACTTAAAGTTGCCAATCAAAAATGGAAAAATAACGATAGGAAACAAACTTGTTGTTGTTGTTAATTTACGTCGCACTAGAGCTGCACAATGGGCTATTGGCGACGGTCTGAGAAACATCCCGGAGGATGATCCGAAGACATGCCATCACAATTTTGATCCTCTGCGGAGGGGATGGCACCCCCGCTTCGGTAGTCCGACGACCTGCGCGCGAAGTCGAGCAATTTACGGTAGCACAGTTTAATGAGGACCCATGCCGCACCCCCTGGGTCCCTACGCAGACTGATCCAAGTGGTCACCCACACGCACACTGACCGTAGCCAGTAATGCTTGACTTCGGTGATCTGCTGAGAACTGTGTCTTAACGATCAGTCCACTTCGGGACCGGAAACAAACTAGAAAAACCTCAGTAGCCAAGAGAGAAAATATATGAAAAACAGAACATGGCAATCACAGTGGTCGAGCAGGGTAAATAAGGGAAACATGCATACTATGTATTACTTCCATTATCATTCTTCTCTCTTCTTCAATTGTTGCACGTAAATTTCGAAATTGAGCAAATGACATTTTTTTCTATAATTGAAAGTAATTTGTTGTAAATATTTTTTATTCGTAGAATTTGTTTAGTCTAATATAAAGAATTTGCAGAGAAATAGTTTTCTTTTCATGGTTCATTGAAAAAAATACAAACGTTTTCCAAACGATTTGAATGCTTCAAAAACATTCAAATATTTATTCTAATTGTGGTTGTAAAAAAGATCTAAAGATCACACCGTGAATGACTCAGATCAAGAGAATGTCGACTTTCACCAGTGAATGTCAACAATCACATAGTTGCTTTGAATGTCTGAAATATTTGTTACATCCTATTCGAAATTAATTTATTCCTTGATATTAATATATTTATTCGATACTTTAATATCTGCTGGTGATAGATTAGGAGAAATATCAGTGTTCGGAGTACCAGTTAATTGCATACTGGGCAGTGGAACTTGACCTTAAAAAACATTGATGTAGGGCATACCGGGCAAATGTATACCGGGCATTGGCATTGAACCTTAAAACTTCAGAGTCGACAATATCGGACAAATGACACTTAATTAGACCTAGCATATATTTCTTGGGCATTTACCAAAATGTGATTGTGAACTTTCACTGGTGGAAATCAACAATCACCAATTTCAGCCATTTAGAGTAGTAGATAAATATTACGCACAATTTAGGTAGAAAAATATTATTTCTAGAAATTTGCAAACTCGTTTTGCATGTTAAAAATGTTAAAATTAGTCATTTAAGGAATAATTGCATGTTTGCTCCTTTTTTCCCATTTAGTTTGTGATGCTTTATAATAGTGTAAATGAATTTTTTAATTTATCCTCGAATTTACCAAACTATTGATATGCAATTGTCAATAACCAATTATAAAAACTATATTGTTTTTTTATTTTTGTGACCGGCAGCTCATATTGTTTACTGCGCGTAAAAAAATCAGACTGCTTTGACCTTAAACAATTTTTAAAGGAGTTGAATTCTTCTAACTGTTATCCAAAATAAGCTGATACTGTTAATAAAATGATATTTTCTAATTATACAAAAAGGAAATATGAAGCGTAAGAATCTTATCATACCCTTTCGTTTAACGGTCCCGTGCCATTGTTTTCATTCCAAAGACTTAAATAATCTGTACAGTTTGTACTATATGGATAAGGAAGTCTGATGTCTTCTCTCTAAAAAAGTTTGATCATATTTGTATGCATTTTCTTTTTGCTTTTGAAAATGAATGCAAAATAAAAGCAAATAGTTATGAAGCAAATATTTTTCAATTATAAATGTTTATGAATATATTTTTCACTGGATTAATCATTTATTTTTACCATTCAGAAGCTACTTTTTATTGATAATATACATTTATTAATAATATTTAATTAATAATAATTTAAAATTGTCGAATAAATAAAAACAATATGATTTTTACTTCAACAAACATAGTATCGAAACAATATCTATCCTCCTTTATGAAAATCGTTTCTGAATCATTTCTGACTACCAGGGTAAAAAGTATTATTGGAATTTTAGTTGTAATTCATGTTTTAATAGGTATAAATTATACAAATAAAGGCATTTATCCCAGCGATGGCAGATCTTATCTTATTTTATAACCATTGTTGAATAGCCGACCCTAGATTTTGGATTTACGACTACTAATGTTCAACTCCAAAGCGTAGCAATATTGAACGCAATCCAGAAGACAAGGAAACTTTTGGATCAAGTATTGGGAGAAATTTTGCCTTCGTGGCGAACTTTTTTGATAGTACCAACCAGCATTTGTGTTACATGGAGAGGTAAAACCATGAAAAATCCCATGGTTAGCCTGTTGGCAAAGGTCTAACCCACGATCCGTCTACCCCTAAGGATATTTTATGTCAGCACTGTAGACGGTGCAAGCCGGATGAGGAACTCGTATCAACCAGAAATCACTGGGATTCGAACCCGGTTCACCTCATAGGAATTCGAACGCTATATTCCCTGAGCCGTCATGGCTCAGCGATGGCTGGTGGATATGAAATCCGCAGCAGGCTCGCACAGACCACAATACTGACGTAAAATGTCCTCAGTGTAGGCGGATCATGGGTTAGAGTCCACTTGCCGTCAGGCTAAACGTGGGAGATTATCGTGATTCTCCTCTTCGTGTAAAGCAAGTAAGCAAAAGTTAGTTCCATCAAAAAGTCCTCAATGAATGCAAATTTCTGCCATTACTTGATCTGGGAGTTCCATTGTCTTCTAGATTGAGTTCAAAATTGCTACGGATATGAACTTTGTTAGTGCAAACCCGAAATCGACTCTTCTGTTCCAAAAAAGTAATTAAATAAAATACGGTATTTATAGGTACCAAATAAATTTTAGATAGCTACTGTGATAATAAATTTTCTTTCGGCAAAAGGGAAAGCGACGGAAATTTTTTCTTAATGGTGGTAAATGTTGACTATCATGATTTTACTTCATGCAAAAATTAGTAACTTTAAATTTTATTTTTATTTAGTGATATGGGAAAGTCAAATTTTTCTTATTCTAATAAAATAAAGGCCACAAATGATAATAAAAAGAAAATCGTAATCATTATTGTAATCATTATCAATTATGTTAGTGCATTTCAGTTTAGTAGATCGAAAAGAGTCGGAATCATTTTAGCATTATTTATTATGACCATGCATTATTTTAGCATTTTTATGATTTAGCATTATTTATTATGTGTCGTTAAATACCGATTACACAGATTATTTAATTTCTTCTCCGTGTGAACAGCGGGTATCTAGTTAGCATAAGATAAAACAAAAGGTGCAAATACTAAATGACGTAAAAATATCAATATCTAAAGTGAGAGAAGTACCAAAATATGCACTTTCAGATTATAACGATTCATAATAGAGGTGAGATTAGAAAAAAAACCGGTTATTAACGGATGAATCTAAGAGAAGCTTTTAGTTACCATTTTCCACACTTTTAGTTTTATCCTTTTGAAGCAGAATTTTCACACTTTTGTTAATTATTTTGAACCGATTTTAGTCCAAGCAAGTGCAAAATATTGAACATTTTAATAGGTTATGATTATGAAATGCAGCATGAAACGCCGGAGTCTTTTTCTGAAAGTAAAATCTTTCAAACGCGTCTCACTTCCAAACAATAACTTTTCAAATTTGCACTTACTTCCAAATATTTAGATCTCATGAAAAAAGCTAATCATCATTGAAATTTTTTTAATTAACAAAATCAATTATTGATTAATGCTCAAATATGAGTGAAAACCAATTACTTTTTTTTAGATTTTATAATTTAGAATAGATATAATTCTGATAACCTAATATATTTTTTAATAGCAATGACACTGTGTTTTATAGTGAAAAAATATAGAAACATGTTTTTACTTGTAAATAGAGTGTCAGAAAAAATGTAAAAGGAACACAAGGGTCTAAGGTTCAACCGTTAAATTTACCTACTACATGTAGTTAGCCTAAATAGTTATTGCTGATTATGGCGGCTATTTACTACGTGGCGATCATACTACGTGGCTAACTACAGCTAATTATGGCTATTTATCACGTTGCTCATTATGGCGGCTATTTACTACGTGGCGATCATACTACGTAGCTAACTGCAGCTAATTATGGCTATTTACTACGTTGCTCATTATGGCGGCTATTTACTACGTGGCGATCTTACTACGTAGCTAACTGCAGCTAATTATGGCTATTTACTACGTTGCTCATTATGGCGGCTATTATTATAGGACATAGATAATTGATGTGATTTAATATGCATATGTTGCTGTATGTATAATATATATACAGTAAGAATTTTAATATAAAATGCAATGTATTGCCTCTTATAAAAATGTATATGAAGGGACTTGATCGAGAAGCACCTTGATGCATTTTCCATATTGCTTTAACAAAACGATTTATATTATATTTTAATATAGTTCACTTTATTGTTTAAATATGTAAACAGGTGCATGATACAACGCAATTTACAGATTAGCCGGCTGTCACACAAAAATTCTCTCGTTTTTCGAAGGTAGGAGAATCTTCGAGGTCTGCTCCAAATATCAAACTGAGCATACTTCTCCCGAACACATCCTGGACTGTTTGGGACTTTCCAGAGAGGACACATACTCATCTCTCCTTCTGGTCCTTGAATTTTTTAGAGTCAATGGTCTGATGGACCTTGTCTGACATTTGGAGGATAAGTCACAGCAACAACAGATGCATACATTAATTACAAGATAATAGTTTTGAGGGTAGCATTCAAATAATTGTAGTAAAAGTAAATAATACTTGCATGTTGAAATGAAAATCTGAAGAACAAATACTTGCCATGGAGACATATATCTTATAGAAATATCCCGCCTTAAGGGCAATTCCTTCCTTATATGGGTTAACAAGATGCCGGCGATTATGAATCACTGCATATATTAGGACTTCATCTGTGGGATAAAAGTATTCTTCCGAGAAAGTACTAAGGTCTATTCTGTAGTCTAAAATTATATAAAATAAGGTATTCGATAGAGTTAGAAGAAATTTTCTTAAAGACGCCTTAATTAAAATTTTAATTGCATTTTTGGTAATCAGGAGGTCTACAATTATCGATCATAATGTATTTGACAAATTTCGAAAATTTTTATTTCAAATATTAATATAAAATGTAAAAAAAAAAAACTAGTTTATTTGTTTTATAATGTGTAAAAAAATGTAAAACTTGCAATAAAAATTTATATTATTTTATTTTTGTTGTTTAATCGGCCATTGTTAGGTAAAATTAAGGCACTTTTTTGCATATATGTTAAACACTGTAAAGAAATTTCTATCCCCCAAAACAAAAACTCCTTTGAAGATTGTCAACTACGTTTTGGAGTAAATCAAGTGCTTATGCTGAGTTAGGGTTGGAAATAAATGGAGTAAAAGCGAAAGTAAAGTATTTTCAGAAAGAATAAATTACAGTAATTTTAAATTTATAGTAAACTCAATTTTAGAAATGTTTGTCAAAAATCATAATTTAGCTCTAGGTAAATTTTAAAAATTTATAAAATGTTTTTTTTTTAAATAAGAGTAAATTTTTCATGTCACGCTAGCAGTTCTACAAAAAATTGCCGAGCATTCATATCGAACTAGCTTACTTCCTAGATCAATAGTATGGCTACCTGAGTTTGAAGTGAAATGTTTAAAAAGTATAATATATGGAAATATGATATGGTTTTATAACATGTGATAAAATTAGGTAAATGTGCTAAAATCTGGTAATTTTATTATGTCACCGTAGAGAAAGGCATTAAAATCATTTATTTGTTTGAAATTACTTTGAAGTCTTGTATTTTTATTAAATGTGTGTTAACAAGAGCTACAATTTCGATGACCTGGATTTAGGGTAGACCGCTGCCATGCAAATGGAAACCATTACCACATGAATGGTTTAAATGCCGTAAATTTTGGTTTCATTACCAGAACTAGGAACTTTTTTTTACCAGAAATTTTTTTTAAACTTACAGTTCAATAATTTGACGGGAAATCTTTTCTCCGTAGAGTCTCAAAACATTCTCTTTGTAACGTTTCTTGTGACTTTTGACACTGTTTAAGATGTTTTTTTTTCATTCTTGAAAAATCTATTAGAATTTTTTTCTGTAAAGTTGAAAAAAATAATACTTGCCGAACGTGTTTGTATAAACAACATCAGGTGAAAATGGGTCATTTATTTGGGACTCAATAGTGTAGCAAAATGTGGGATTCCGCCTCTTCGAAACCATGGGAAACCGTCGAACTCTAAAAAAAACAGAGTTTCAGTTTAGTTAATAATTTTTAAAAAGTTCAAAAATTATAAGTTTATAAACCCTTTATTTGTCTAAAAAAAGACTTGCCGATTCATAACTTTATATATTGAACTTTGTATATTTGAAAAATTTTAGCATAAATTATTATGCATGCTTTTCAGTTTCTTATAGTGTTAGTAAATGCCTATGAACAGATTAGTTACCTTTTCTATAGTGCGAAGAATGATTGTTTAGTTAGCATAATATAAAACAAAAGGTGTGAATACTAAATAACGTGTAAATATCAATATCTAAAGTGAGAGAAATACCAAAATATACACTTTCCGAATATAATGATTCATATAATAGAGGTGAGATTAGAAAAAAACCCGGTTATAACAGATGAATCTGAGAGAAGCTTATAGTTATCATTTTCCACACTTTTAGTTTTATCCTTTTGAAGCAGAATTTTTATTAAACATACTTTTCTTTTTTGTCATCATTTATTTAGTTCAAATACATTTGAACTTTCGCTGATTCGCTTCTCTATTTTCATTCATGACTTCTCTCAACTGTTTCTTACTCATTCATTCAATCATAACTTCTCTCAACTGTTTCTTACTCATTCATTCAATCATGACTTCTCTCAACTGTTTCATACTCATTCATTCAGTCATGACTTCTCTCTACTGTTTTATACTCATTTATTCAGTCATGACTTCTCTCAACTGTTTCATACTCATTCATTCAGTCATGACTTTTCTCTAGTGCTTTATACTCATTTATTCTTTAACTCGTTATATATCTAGAATTATTATAAGATATAACCTTGAATATGGGATAAAATGTGAATGATCGTTCTACGAATAGAAGTTTTAGTAAAAAGCAGTTTAATGATCAGTTTAATTTAATTTAATTATTTCAGCAGTTTAATGAGGTTCGTTGAATATGAGATGACAAGTCAATATAAAATAATGATATATTTTATCGTTGACACAGATGAGACAACGGTAACCCTTTTATATAATTTTCTGACTCCCTAATAAGTAGCAAAAATATTTTTTAGTGTTTTTAATTATAAAAACAGTTTAATGATTGCTAAAAAATCTGTTAGATAATCGGAATTATATTTGTACTAAAATATAAAATCTAAAAAAGTTGTTTGAATTTTTATTCATTCATATTCAAAAATTTATGAATAAACGATTTTGTAACTAAAGAAATTTCAGTGATGAATAACTGTTTTTCTTGAATCTAAATAACTGCAAATTATAAAAAAAAAAATTCTAGAAGTCAGTAGTGCTTGGAGGAATGTTTTTAACGCAGAAAAATACACTGGTATTTCATACTATTGTTTTTCATTACCATAAATTATTAAAATACTAAAAAATAATATATTTTTACGCATTTTGACCTAATTTAATACAAAATAATGAAAAAATATATTTAATAAAAATTTTGTTTCAAACGTTTTAATAAACAAGTTGTATAAAAAAAAAATCATGAACGACCATTTCGTCTACAAATCCCCAAAGTTGTTGAAAAATCCTCTCGCTAAAAGACCTCCAGATTATTTCCAAATAAGATCTATTGTGATAAGTTAGTATTAAAAGTAATTTATGCACGAGGGAAAATCTTATCATTTAATTTTTAACACCCTGTGTTTAAAACTATCAATGTCATAACAAATATTTACTTTGTAACAAGCATTTAACTTTGAACTTTAACCGAAACTGTTATATTCAGCTCATGAACTATTCAGTTCACGGGATGACGCCGAATGAAAAATGACGCAGAATGAATTTTGGTTTTTCCCCCACCTTTTATTTTTTCTCTCTCATTTGTTTAATAAAAATATTTCATTCATTTTAATTTTTGATTTAAGATTTAAATAAATGCATTTTCTTCCCTTTGTTGTAAAATATCCTCAGTAGAATCACTTTTGTTTATTTATTTGTGTCGTGAAGAAAATTACTTAAGTCTCCAAAGAGGGTACAACTTTTGATTTTTGACGCACCGTTTTCAAAATTATTAATGACAGAAAAAAAAATTCTTGAATTTTAATTCCATATTTAAAAATATTAAACATTTTCAACATACGAGCATTTGTTTTCGTCATAATCATTTTCTATGTTTTTTCGACAATAACCAATCATATCCTCTGTCGGGGCATGTTCCATAGCATCTTTCCAAGAAGGAGAAAATGCTTTGTGAGTATCGTCAAACGTTGGAACCTAGAAATAATATTTGGTCAGCATAATTCTTAAGCTTTTCCATACATTTATTGCAATAATACTAAAGAGAAACATTCTTTCTATTTAAAATATCTAACAGAGCCGAAGAAATATTTCACTTTTACATTTTGTATAAAAGGAGATATTCAGATGGTTCAAATATTAAAATTTGTGAGTGATTTTGAAAGAAATTAACCAACAAAATTTTTTCTTACTATCAGAAAGTGCAAACTGCAGAATGATCAAAATTAAATTTTTATTTAGTTCTTATTTCAATTTTCTTAAAAAGGAAATGCTTTTATGACTAAGAACTTTATATGTATTCTATATATACACTGCTGGACAATTGCTAAGGACGGATAACACTATCATCCATAGCGACCACAAAATGAGAGGAAGCAAAATGTGGAAAATTCGAATAAGTGCGGGATATAGTAAGAAGAGGTATGTGTATGCAAATTTTTCTTCCACGTCTGTTCGTCACGTGATAGCGCTGATAAGAGCTTTAAAGGTTTTGACGCGTGTGGAGAGTTGTTGTTTCAAGTCAAAGTTTTACAGGAAAGATTTAGTTGACGAACTTGAAATTTTTGGCATGTTTTCCCGATATCACTTAGATGATTTTGAGTCTGGCCGAATTATTGGAGAGATCGAAGAAGGGCGAAAAATAACAGATGTTGCCTGGGAGTTCGACATCGTTCACAGCGTTGTTTCACGGCTGTGGAAATCATTTAAAACTACTGGAATGTGTAGTAGGCGGTACGGGGGAGGTCGTGTTAGAAGTACGACGGCTGCAGAAGACAGATACATCGTCCTATCAGCAAAAAGGAACAGACGCACCACAGCTCAGAAGGTGGCAAATCAGTTTCTTGCTTCCAATGGAAAGCAGATCTCCCAAAAAACTGTTGCCAGACGTTTGAGGGGAGAGGACTATACGCCCGCAGACCTGTTGTGTGCGTCCCATTGACCAGACAGCACCGTACTGCCCGTTTGCAATGGTGTCGTGAGCGTAACAATTGGACTGAACAGGACTGGGCATGCGTACTATTCTCAGATGAGAGTAGGTTCAGTCTGTCATCGGATTGTTGACGCCAACTGATCTGGCGCGAGAATGGTATTGGTTATCGTCCAGAAAATATCCAGGAAAGGGACCGCTATAAGACATGCAGTGTCATGGTGTGGGCCGGTATCATGATCAATGGCCGCACGCGCCTGCATATGGTTGCTAATGGGACTGCGACGGGCCAACGATACATTGATGAAGTTCTACTTCCTCATGTTCGTCTTTTCCGTGGTGTTGTCGGTGATAAATTTGTTTTTATGGACGACAACGCAACATGTCAATGAACACTCGCTGTTCAGGATTGTCTAGACAGCGAGGGTATTCAACGCCTCGTATGGCCACCAGGTTCTCCAGATCTAAATCCCATTGAAAATGTTTGGGATGCTTTGGGGAGGCAACTTGCTGGTCGAAACTATCCTCAGACAACCAAGAACACCCTCATCCGTGCACTGACTGAAGAATGGGATAATTGCCTCAACAGCTGCTGGATAATGTTGTGCAAAGTATGATACGACGTGTAGAATTTTGCATCACACTCCACGGTGGACATATCCCGTACTGATACCTTTCCTCAAGTTGCCTGCTGACATTTAGACGCATTGTTCCATTTTTCCGTACGCAGTATCAAATGAACATTTTTTCTCTTTCAGATGTTTCATAGCTTTTGTACTTTCCCGAACAGATAATATTCTTTATTCTAATGTCTGAACAGTGTGGCAACTATGTTTTATCCTACTAGGCCTCATGTCGCGCTTAATGTTATGCTACATTGCAATTTGTGATCCGTCCTTAGCAATTGTCCAGCAGTGTATATATATATATATATATATATATATATATATATACATATATACATATATATAATAAATGTTTCTATTCTATTCAATTCAATCTATTAGTCATAAATGTGTGATTCCAAATGCGTTTTTACTTCAGATACGATATATTAGTCTCTTGAATACATATAAAGTTCTTAGTCATAAACGTCATATATATATATATATATATATATATATATATATATATATATATATATATATATATATATATATAATTAACATATAATGTAATATATAATAATAATGAAATTTACAATATAATAACAGATTAATAGCCTTTACTTTGACTAAACTTCTTCGTAATCTAGTCATGGATTTGTTCGAATGCATTTTGTGTCTGAAACCCGCGAATTTCGTCTTAATTACCCCCTTTATTGCGTTTCACTTTTTCAAGAAACGGTCATTTTAAGTGTTTTAAAGGCATTTTGGGGTATTAATTGCATTAGAATTGACCCGTATTCACTTAACCTTATTCTCAGATTGCATGTAGTTGTTCAGTGGAGAGACCATTGTAACTGATCTTTGATTGGTAAAGAAACGTTGAATCTCCACCGATTTTTGAAAATAATTTTTTTTTTTTTTTTTTTTTTTTTAACAAACAAATATAACTTTATTGAGAACAAAACACATAAATACAAAGAATATATATTCGTCGTCAAGAGGAAAATCCTGTCCAGGCGACAAAGAAAAGTAATACAATAAATTTAAAATAGAAATTTAAGAAAAAAAAAGAAAGAAAAAAAAGGGGGTATTACAATCATAAATTATTTTGCTCATCATAAGACGTCATATATTGTTGAACACTGTAATAATAGAAAACAAAAAAAAAATGCATGAAACTATATATAAAAAAAATAAATAAATAAATTAAAAAATATAACAAAGGTAACATAAGAAATTCATTTGGATTGGCACAAGATTGGTATAAAAAATCAAATGCTTCCTTTAAAGTGAAAAATAGAGATCTAAATCGTCAATGTTCATCACAAATTGAAATAAAGTACGCTTAAAAGAAGAATATATTTTGATGTTTTGCAACTGAAATGGTAATTTATTATATAATTTAGGTGCTAAGTAAAAAAACTGTTTTCGTGAAATTTCTTTTGTAAAGAGGGGAATCTCATACATTTCAGTTGGTCTCCTTTCAGACACATTAGTTTTTAATTTGCATATTAATTTATTGTTGTGTAAATAGAGTAAAATACGAAAAAATACATTATGGCGAAATGGTAATAGGTTAATTCTTGTATATATATTGGTAGTAGTTACACTTGAATTATTTATATTTAGAGAATTAATAATCTTGAAGCATTTATTCTGAACTGAGATTAAGGGAAGTAAATTAGTTTTATATTCACCGCCATATATTATCGCACCATAATTAATTAAAGAATAAAACCAGGAGTAATAGAGTGCTTTCACAAAATTAAAATGAATTTTATTCTTAAGGTGATAAAATTTAACTAAAACGAAACGCAATTTTTTAACTAAATTGTTAATATGTGTTTTCCATTTTAAATTAGAATCGATATATAGTCCTAAATATTTGATATTATTTACAGATTGTAGAATATAGCATTGACAATTTTCATTAGTATTTTTGCAGGAGAGAGAGTGAAATTTTGAATTTAAGTTAAATTCTGATTTTCTTAAACTGAAATAAATATATTTAGTTTTATTTAGATTTAAATTTAAGTCATTTATTGTAAACCATTTTTAAATTATGCGTAAATCAGATTCAATTTGAAAAATTAGTTGATTTAAATCAGTGCAAGAATACAAAATTACGGAATCATCAGCATATGTTATTATCTTACCAAAAAGTTTGAGTTGACAAAAGTCATTGATGAATATAATAAACAATAAGGGTCCTAGAATAGATCCTTGTGGAACACCACGGTTTGAAAAAATATAATTACTAAAATTACTTCGGATTTTAACTCTATGTTCTCTGTTTGAAAGATATGAAATAAACCAATTTAACATAATTCCTCTGAAACCAGCAAATTTTAATTTTTTAATTAAAAGATTGTGATTGACATTATCGAAAGCTTTTGATATATCAAGAAATATAGCTACTGTTATCTTATTTTCAGCAATACTATTATGAATAAATTTTGAAAATTCCAAAAGAGCTTTTTCTGTACTTTTGCCTTTAATAAATCCATGTTGATTAACAGAGAAAAAATTTGTATGTTTTAAATAATTGTACATTTTATCAGCTAGAGCTTTTTCAATGATTTTGGAAAAAACAGGTAATATTGAAATTGGTCTATAGTTTGATAAGCAATTTTTATCGCCGGTTTTAAAAATAGGAGTTATGGTTGCTCTTTTTAAAGAAGTTGGAAATATGGATGACTTGATTGAGGTATTGATGAAATTAGTTATAAAATTTATATTATTGAGAGCAAATAGTTTAATTAATTTTACATTAATACCGTCATAGTCAAAGGAGTTTTTATTAGAAAGAGAATTTATTAAGTGAAGTACTTCACAATCATTCAATTTTAGGAAAACAAACGAGGTTAAACTTGGTGAAATATATATTTGCAAACTGTTTGAATTTGGGTTTGAGGTACTGTAGGCATTTGCAAATGATTTATTGAATTGATCAGAAGATTCATAGTCGTTTAAAATATCAGGTAAAGTAAGTGATTTGCTCTGATTACCAATAATACTATTTACAAGATCCCATTTTTGTTTATTTCAATCACAATTTAAAAATTCGAATTTGAAATATTCTGATTTTGCTGTTTTAATTAAGTTCTTAAGCTCAGAAACTATAGTGTTGTATGCTGTTTTGTAAATAATATCCCATGGATATTTTCTAGTTTTTTTGAATAGTTTTTCCTTTCTTCGAATTAAAATCAAGATATTACTAGTCATCCAGTTTTTTTTGGCTTTTTTGTTTGATTTATGCTTATATTTAAAATTATTTTTTAAATTATTGAGTTTGAAAACAAAACTTCGATATTGTTGATCAAGAGAATCTTGAGGATTGTAATTAAATTTGTAATTTGACAGATAATTATTGAGCTTATTATAGTTGATTGAAATTTTATTTTCAGCATCCTTAATTTTATTTACCTCATCGTAATGAACACTGCAAAAGGTTGGATAGTGATCGCTTATGTCATTTATGAATATTCCGGATTTGATTGAAAATTTATTTGTTTTTACGAAGACATGATCAATGCAAGTTGATGAGGAATTTACTCTAGTTGGTTTGTCTATGTAATTTTGAAATCCAAATTGGCATAATAAATTAATATATTCATGAGTAATAAAATCATCACTTAGAATATCAATATTTATATCACCCATCAGTATTATATTAGGATATTTAAGCTTAGAGATTATTACTTTAAGTTCAGTATTAAAAAAATCAACAGTAAAATCATGAGATCTATATAAAGATAGAAATAATAAATCTAAAGATTTGCAATAAAGTAATATAGATTCTGCGGAAACAAAATGTAAACTCTGAAATATCAAGACATTTTTTAATAAAAACACAAACACCTCCAGAGCGATTATTATTTCTGCAATTAAAGAATGAATTATAACCATCTATTGAGTAAAAATTAGTTTCATTTTGGTAAATCCAAATTTCCGACATAAATATGACACTTATATTTTCAATCATGCTAGAAATATGTGAAATAAAATTATCAAAGTTGGCTCTTAAACTTCTAATATTTATATGTAAAATATTAATGTTTAACTTACAGGTTGAGGTAATAAAAAACTTTAAATCGTCCAAATTTTCAATTTTTAGGCAGTCCGGCACAGATAAAAATGTTTCTTCAGTTGGATGGAATATTAAGGTCTTGAGATGATTTCACACGTATTATCTTGGACGATTCATCTTTTCTCAGGAATATTTTACCATCACGAACCCAACAAAACTTGAATCCCTTTTCAGATTTAGCCTTACGTGAAAGATAAAATAGATGCTTCAGTTCGGGAGTCAAATGTTCATTGAAGTAAACAGGCATTTCAGTGAATCTGGAGTTGACTTCGCAGGTTGAAAGTTTACGATTTCTCAGTTTCTTTAAGAGCTCATCACGTACAGATTTGGATTTAACTTGAACGATGATGGGTTTAGGTTTATCTTTATTAAAGCTGGGGACTCTGTGAGCGGTGATCAGATTTTCGGATATATTAGTATTCGCAACATTATCAATCTGGGATATTACTTGTTGTATGTCTTCATTTTCACACTCGGGTAAGTTACTTATTTCAAAGTTGGATCTTCGGGAATATTGCTTGAGTTCAATAACTGCTTCATTTAGTTCATTCAGTTCCTTTTTTATTTCTGCGTTTTCTCTAGTTAGCTGATCATTTTTTGCTTGTAAAGTTTTGTTTACGTTCTGTAGCTCTGTGATAGAATTTTTCAACTCTTGAATTACTTCACTGTTGAATTCAATTGAACGGGTTAAGTCATTGAATTTGTTAGTTATTAATTCTTTTAGGTCTTTATTTTGCTGTAAGATATCCTCGAGAATGTCTGGGCTAGTTGCACTTTTTATTTTCGTTGAATTTTCCTGTGATTTTGAACATTGTACGCAGGTTCACTTTTGTTTTTTATCAACAGTAAGTCTTCTAAAAGCTCTTTCAGCGAAACCACCACAATGAAAATGAAAAACAGAATTGCATTCACCTTTGCATGTTAATCCATCTGATTCTTCCAGAATTGGTTCGGTACATGCTTTACACAAAATTTTTGACGAAGACATTGTTTGAAGCAATATTTATGTATAGAAAGCTTGCTTACTAAAACATTAAATTGATATTTTCAAATTTTTATAATTATAAGTGAAATTAGACTTAAAACAATGGGTGAAATCAAAATATTCAAGGAGCGAGAAAAAGCGTATGCAAAAGAGGCTACCAGCTGTTGCCACCCTGAGATATTTATTTGTAAGGAAAAGATAAATTATTCACAAATGAAGATAAAAAAACAAAGAAAACTTTGACGCGTTACTTTAAATTAAACAGCCAAAACTAAAATATATATATATATATATATATATATATATATATATATATATATATATATATATATATATATATATATATATATATATATATTAACTAATAACAGTAACAATGAACGTAACAGTAGTAATGAACGTGAAAAGTTAGCAATCATGGCAGATATCATCGGTAATAAAAAAAAGCACTCTGAGAAAAGACATCACAAAACTAAAGTAATCTCTCTTTGGCTAATGCATCAACTTTTATACGTTAATCTTCTCCCCAGAATACATTGCTAGTGGCTAGGCAAAGCTTATTTATATTCGTAAAAAAAATTTCACACTTCAACTCATGTTCTGAGTAGTCTCTATTGACATCACCATTTTCCAACCCCTCCTGCATGGCGCATTCGAGGAATATTTCTTCCAGAACAAGGCAACATAAGACAACGCGCTGTTTTTTTCTAAAAAAATACACTGAGGAATCGCTTATACTCATAAGTTTTGAGATTACTGCTAAGCTCTTCGCGGACACTTCTGACTTACATTGGATTGTGTTATCTTAAGGAAGTGTCACTGTGATCGAGTTTGCGTACAGTTACCTCATTTGCTAATAGAAGCCAACAACCATAACGACACAACTGCCTCGCAACCTGTATAATGCAACAGGAACATCCATTTCACGGATAGCAGTTGTCTAGAGACTTAAAGCAAGTGTCTTGTAAATCAGGCTTCATGTAGTCTACATGTCTTTGACTGTGAACCACAAAAAGTATCGTCTTGCATTGTGCCGAGAACACCTATATTGGAAAAAAAGGTAATTGGTGACATGTGTTCTTCAGTGATGAGTCGCCAATGAGTGAAGAGTGACTCAAGACACCTGGAAAGGGTCCGGGAGTCGATATCGGCTCTCTAACTTTCTCGAAAAAAGACAGATATTTGGTGGTGGTCTGATGTTCTTGTCATTCATAAGAGCAGACTGACATTTATGTATCAGATAGAGGTACTCTGACAAGTCAGTGGTGCAGGGACGTGATTCTTGAAGCTACTCAGCTGCCCTTTGGCAAATTTGTCATAGTCACGCTTATGGTAATTTTTGGCAGCAGCTTAAATTTATATGTCAAAATATCTTGCCCATTGTAAACATAGAAGTCCTTATGGCATTTATATGGCAAGACATCATACGCCTATGGTTATCATTAAAAATTTGTATGGCATTCATATGGCAAGACACCATAGGCTTAGGGAAACCATAAAAATGTGTATGGTATTATATGGCGGGACACCATAGTCTTATGGTATGATTAAAGGAAAGTACCAAAGGTGTGTGGAAATTTAGTGGAAACACATTATACGCATGCGTCATATGAGAGAGTGCACATCGTTACGGAAGGAAACAATCGTGTCTTACTACAACTCCGACTATTCAGAACAATTTTGAGTTAATTAAACCAATCTCTAAAAAAGGGTTCTTTTCAATATGGTTCATCCACCTTATAGAAATTGATAGTTATTCAAAATAATTTTAGATTATTTCAATGAAAAAACAGCATTTTTACTCACTGTTTACAACCACTGTCGACCAGTCGACGCAGGGCATACGCTTGACGCCAATTCTTCGGCGGAGCATTATCCGGCCAAAGAGACTTGGAACGTTTTTTATTTAAATTTTTTTCGTTGATAACAGAAAAATATTGCTTTTTTTAGTGGGTACAAAATATTGTAATATTAATTGATAACAAGCATGTGGTACCGTGATGTATCTTGTACGACATGATGAACCATATGAAAGAGACTGAGAGAGAGTTATCTTGTATATTATATGAAACTCAGTCTGATTTCAAAAGATTATGTATTAAAAAAAATTATTAAATTTATGATTTTAAAATAAATAAGTCTGTTACTTGAAAATTAATTGGAATGAGGATTATACATAAAACATCATCCATTGAAATACATTAAAAAGAGAAAAAAATTAAGTCTGGAAAAAAATTCAAAAATATTGTGGAAGTTGGGAGCTATGGCATAGTGGTCTTTTTATGAACCCACTATTTTCATTGATGAACTTAATGAAATTTATATAAATTAAATATGAAAAGAAAGTCAAACATTGGATTTTTCTTCTTTAGCGATTTTACACTGAGTAAAATACATAATTTATACAACTAAGAATATAAATACGGAATTCAAAATACGTAGATTTAACTTACTCCGTAATATACATTATGTTTGCAGTAAGTGGGGTAAGAATCACAAAAGATTGTGCGATTTTCAAAAAATTGGCAGGAACTGCTTTTTCTTTCACAATATATCTTTCTCCGAATTCTGAAAAAAATATTACATTATTATAATCAAGGAAAAGTAGGATTAGGAAAAATATCCTCAAGATTAATCAATAATTAATGATGCAGTAGGAGATTTAATTCGTCAATTATTAATTCTAAGTTGAAGCTGTGGATGTTGTGAGCTCATGATTTAAGGTTTTGTGGTATAGAGTCCTAAACTTGTAACATTATGTCAGTTCAGGCATATATGATACATGTTGAATACCTGTTCTTCGAAATAATCTGTATTAATCAACACCAAGCAATCATGCATAAAACTCAAATGCTGACGCGATTAAATTAGCTTTAAAAGTTCCGAATTTTTTATTATAATATTATTATCGTTATTTTTTTCGTTTTAAGGCTACCTTTAAACAATGTTATTTGCAAAGAAGGTTTTGCTAATTTTTCAACTATAAACCATGTTGTTTTCAAGCAAGCCTATCGTAGAAAATCGAACGAAAACCAAAAAGGTTCATTAACTTAGTTACGACCAAAATATGTCTCATCAATATTTTATGTTTGAACTAGTTTTGAATTTTAAAAAAATCATTATTGTTTAGAATAAAAATTGTTAACCTATTTAAGTTGACTTTTAGAACAGAGAGCGCATGCTAGCTGTTTAAAAAGTTTATTAGTCTACCTGTCAGAAAACAGATAAGGCTGAACTAAGTTTTAACCAAGTTTTTCTTAATCTGAGATATTTGTAAGCTTAACTTAGATTTGTACCACGAGACGGTATTCTTTTAGAGCTTTTGGTAAGTCAAGTTGCGAAGAATTTGCTGCCCAACCGGTCTAAATGATACATGTAAACATTACTTATTCTTTAGTAAAATGTTTAAAATTTTAGATAATTATTGATTTAAAAAAAATTATTTTGCGAAACTTTGTTTCGTACGTCTCTTACGAAACTTTGTTAAACCAAAATTTTCAAAAGATCTCCCACCAAAAATTTATCGTCAAAAGAAATTTTGCTATTTTTTAATTATTTTTTCAATTATATGGTCAAATTTTTTTTCCAAATTTGAACAAACACATTTATAAATTTTGGTTATTATTTCCTATTTTAGAAAATGGTGCAAGTCACTTACTCATTATTACTGCAAAATGTTAGTGCTGGCTGTATAATTTCATAAGGATTGCTGCTTTCAACGGTAGAAATTGTAGGGTAGGTCCAAAAATACTGCAAAAATCTTCCTATTTGATACAAAAATCCCATTAAACAGAACAAAAGTATTAATATTCTTAGAATTCTACTTTTCCACGTGTCAGCAGCAGCAATTTGAGGTATTCCCGGCACTGATGAATTTCTAAACACAGATTTTGCGTGATTTTGAAACGCATCAATTCTTGTCTTTTTAGAAAATTTGTTCCCACATTTTTGATTTTTTTCAGCATCTTGCGTCTGAAAACAAAATTAAAAAAAGTGATAACTACTGTAATTTTAGATAGTGCCGTGTACGTTTCACACTCAGCAATAATAATGAAACAAACTCATATTACTTAGAGCAATAATAATTATAAAAGGTCATTTTACTTAAACAATGTTATGTAGGAGTGTTCAGTCTTTAAAAACGAGATGTGAGAAACGAACATGAGGAATGAAAAGTACTGTTTAGTTCCATATGCACCCATCTCAATCATCATGGTGTTGAACAATTTTCATGGTTTCTTTGCCTGGGTTTATTTCCAGTGGTTGGAACATGAACTTTGAGAAGTGTGTGGGCATTCAAGAAAAGTCTGCTCTCCAGACATTATGGCAATATATGGGAAAAAAGCCTATTTCTCTTCCTGTAGGGCAATTCGTCCATTCACATATCAGAAAATGTGCAGCTATGATTTGACAAATTGCATATTCAAAGAGTAGACTCTACCTCTCAGAGCCCCAATTTGATACCCAAAGGACACATACTTAATACCTAAATTACCCTAAGGTACCAAATTACCCACTTTAATTCCTAAGAGCCCTATGTAGAGTACAGATTATGTAGCGATTCATATAGCCCTTACAAAAAAATAAGTATTTTTGAGGTTGACATGTGTAAAATAACACAGCTGTGGTAAAAAATGAGGTTAAGTTTTGTTCCAAAAATAACCTTATTAACAATATTCAATTTCAATCTCATCTCATGTACACCTTAAAAAATCAACCTCATGTACAACTCAGAAATATTTTTAGTTTAGATCCGATTAAATTTTTCACACCTCAAATAGTTGAAAAGTTAAAAAAATAATCCGTACACTTCAAAAACAACCTCCCTAAGCTGGTTGCTGTAAAGTATATTTTCATCAACCTCAAGTGTTAATAAAACAACCTCATACACCTTTATTATGCAGTATGGAAGATTAATCCTTTAAGGTGGTTCTTGAAATCAACTTCGAATAAAACTCAAATCAACCTTTACACCTCAAAACAATTTCAAAAATACTTTAAATTTCTGTAAGGGTGACCATCCTTACTGCAACCATAATGGAGAGAGTCAATTTCTATGGTTACTCATCAAAACATGGAGGAAAGTCTCCCCTACTGTCTTCAGGCTACACTAGATATAAGGAAGGGAACAATCCATTTTATTAAAGCGAACTATTAAAGTAATGTATTTTAATATATAAGTGGTTAGGATTTTCCGATTCTGGGTTGCGGGATACTCAAATCGTGTAGATCTTCTGCTGTCATGTTTAATACCAATTCCAAAAGTAATACAAATATTACATCTATGTTTGCTTATATTGGCCAGCATTTCAACCTTTCTTATCCTTTCACGGGAAACGTCTTTTTATCTCTGTTTTCTGACAGAATGGAAGATTTATTAGTTGTTATTGCTGTTTAGTTGTAATTTACAGGAAGTTAAAAGTTTACAGGAATTTAGTTGTAATTTGTTATTGCTGTTTAGTTGTATTAGTTGTAATTTACAGGATTACGTTAATCAAATTTGATTTTAATCTGATAGTATACGAACTTATTTTAAAGTTATTGCCTGCAATTGCCAGTATTCGAGACTCGCAATCATTGGATTAGGCTTTGTAAACCAGTCCTCTGGTCTCCCTGATCTTTCTGCTAACAAAATCATCGATTATCTCGTACGGAGTTATTTGTGGGTTATAATTTTAGAGAATTCAAATGTTTCGACCTTTTTGTTTTATTATTCATTTCAGTTTCAAGCGTATCGTTAACTGGGGTTATTTCAAACATCTAAGTTACTTCGCAAATCTTTTATAATAATATGGTACGCACGCAGCAGTGTCTGAAAGAGTGTTTCAATGTTCTAAAAAGTATAAATATTTTTGTCGCAATGATGCATATAGAGACAACAGTTCCATTTACCGATTGCTTACCTGCGCAAATTCTATGAAATTTCAAAGTGACTACAAGCAATCTATTTTACAAAGCAGGTAACACGCAAGAGTAGTTGGTATGTTTGTTGGCATGATTGTCAAGTTGATTGGCTAAATTGCTTGGAATTTTTAAGTTTGACTTGTTATTTAAATTTGTGTCAGATGGTGATATATATATATATATATATATATATATATATATATATATATATATATATATATATATATATATATATATATATATATATATATATATATATATATATATATATATATATAATTAAGCAATATTAATCTCTCACTTAAATTAATTAAATAAATTATTTAAGATGTAAACAAGTTAAAAAATTTAGTTGGAATATTTCCTTAAAACAATTTTGTCTGCAGATATAAGGAATTTAGTTGTTTCACCTCATTCTGGAAACAATTAATTCTGCGGCTTGCAACTCTTTTATTTCGTTTGTACCAAACATCCGAAAATTTTCCATTCATCTCTTTCTGAAATAAAAAAAATAATAATTTTAACTCACTATTGTTTAACAAATGGGAAAATTCGAGAGAATGCTTCTCCCTAATACACTATTTCCCTATCTGATAACGGCGAAAAAACCGTTTATGCTATATGGAGCTGACTGCAAGTAAAAATACGACTCTTTATGTACTGAACCGTCAGTGCGTTTAAAAGACTAGGAGGCTTCATCATCTTCTAACTCCACTCACCAACCCCCGTGACTTATTCATCACTGTTTGTTTTTTCCTAACATAGATATTTTCCACTTAACAAATATTAATTTTGTTAACGAAATATAATATTACTGTAACTTTATGCAAGAGAATTTTGTCAATCATTACAAAATAAGCAATTATCTGGATTTGTAAAAAAATCGTCTTATACTTGAAAATATACTTGAAAGATGGACTTCAAGAAGTTACCTCACTAAAGGCGAACCTAGACATAGGTAAAAGCGTTGCAAAAGTCACAAAGCGTTGCAAAAGTCACATGTGACTTCACTAATGAGTCTCAGCGACTGTCGCATTTTCGTTGCAATCAAGTAACGGCGTTATCTGGGGGACGATATTTGGTCGATTACCGAATTTTCGGCTAACCAATAATGATTCAGTTTCAACCTTGATAGCTAATAATATATATTGAAATAAATTTTATTAGTTTGTATGCTTTTTTTATCTAATTAAAATAACTAGTATTTAAATATTAAACAATTTTACCAGAAAAATCATAGATTGATTTTTAATACCTTTAGTTTATTCAAATAAATGTATATTTGCTGTCATACAAATCTATACTTGAATGTAAAAGTTTCCGAATAAAGTTTTAAAGTTTTTTTTAAAATCAGAATTCGAAATGATACTTCTTAATTCTCAAATCTGGGTTTTTCTAATGACATCGATGTCCTTAAATGCTGTAGTTATAGAGAGACATTATTCCATATACTTCTCAGATAAATCTTTTGCATGGTTTTTGTTTTCGAAACTAGAAAAAATGGTAAAGAAGCTAGTTTTAAGAATTGGAGATCCTCAGAATTAAAAAATATTTTAAAAAAGTACTTCACTAAGAGCACTTTCAAATCTCTTCTATGAGATCAGCAAAATTTTTCACTTAAATATTGGAGGTAGCTTTGAACATGTATGCGTGCAATTCAAATTGTATTTTTTTTGGAGTTGTTTGGTCTGTTCCTGGAAGCTAATTGCTATATCTTGGTACTATAATAATAGTCACCACACTATCATCTCACTGATGCTCAAAGAGGTCTCATTAATACATTTGGTAAAAAAAACTTTTGAAAAGATAATTTAATTTACTTTTTTGAACAGAAACATCACCCTTTCGTAGATCAAGATCAAATCGTTCTTGATCCACGAAAGATTCCTGATCTTTTGAGATCTCTTTGAGATCTCTTTGAGATTTCGTGGACCAAGATCAAATCGTTCTCGATCCACGAAACCTCAAAGAGATCTCAAAGAGATCCCAATCTCAAAGAGGTCAAATCATTTACATTGAAAAATTAAATGAAAAGAGAATAAAATTTACCTTTTAGAACAGAAATATTACCCTTTCGTGATTCAAGAATGATATCTACAGTCAAGGTAGTGTAATAAATGAAAACTAATAACTTTATGCTTTAGTAACTAATAAACCTAACTAACAACCCAAACTACTAAGCCAATGTTGTTATGCACTATTAAATAGTCAATAGGTTGCATCTGTTGTCAATGACAATAACAGAATTAAATCTGCTTAAAAAAATAACTGGCATAAGCCTCTTTGTACCTTACAAAATCAATCATATTTAAATAGAAACGATCTTTAAGTTTCTGTCTAATTAACCCACATTATCACAGAAAGTTCAATATGTATATGTGCCTTATAACAATATATCCTCAATAGCTCCATGGTGTCATTTCTCAGTTTAAACCTATTATTAGTCAGTAAAAAATTGAAAATTGAAAATCGAAACTAAATATTTTTATATGATTTGCAATAAGCGTATTAATAAATGCCATAATAATTCATATTTTTGGAAACTCTAAATGAAACGACAGACAGTAAAAATTAATAAGCAAGTTAAGATTTTATTTTTCAAGCACAAAAGACTTCTGTAGAATAAATTTCGCTTATTTTAATGTTGCATGTTATTATGTGATCACGCAACTGCAATATTGTATAATTTTTATTTATTTAATTTATCTTATCTTATTTATTTATTATTTTTTTGTGTGTAACTGCCACCGATCTCATTTAATTGTCTGATTTGAAAGTATATTGATTTATGACTATAACTTCTACTTGTCATAAATTAAAATGGCCTTAGTTAAAAATGTATCATTCTGTTTATTTAATAGATTTTTATAACTGATGTTAATATTTTACTTTAATGCTCAATTATTTTGCCATAAATAGTTATAATTGCATTTTGATTTGTTTAATTTTAAACAGCATAATTGTGTAAGTGAGGTTTTGGCATTTTATAATGAATAATTTTGACATACTATTATGATTTTTAAAAAATAATAATTAAAATTTTTAGATAATATAATAAGTGTCATATTTCGAAGCCTCTAATACATAATTTTATTATATTATTATGCATGAATTCATTATTTTGTATGAATACAAGCGCAGAAAAAATATTTTGCTCAGTATTATAAGTTTAAGCAAAAATTTCCAGTTTAGGTATGCTTAAATAATTTATTATTAGACATTGAAATGTCTGAATAATTCTGTCTTTACTACACATGCTAAGTACAGTAGAGTACGGATCGTAAGACTGACCAAATGTTGCCCTAAAAACAAGAGAAGAACAGATAGAACAGAGAGATAAACTGCACCCATGTCTAAATCGGGAATCGAACGCGGGATCTCCCCAGTACGACGAGGATATCTCCTTGACCACCATACATTCCAGTACGCTTATTTCGAACTTTATTTTCTATCGCCTAATCTTCATTCCAGTTTCTTCAATCCAGTGAGCAATTCCCTCAATGCACTACGATAAGGTTTCGAGTGGAGTAAAATATTTTCGTCTTAGATTTGAGAGTTCGCATTTTGCCACAATTCGCGTGATTTCATGGGCGAAATAATTCTCAAAATAAACGCAATGCACCTCTAAGATTGCTGAATTATCAAAAGTGAAAGTTTTATTTCTGTGAGAGGGGTGTTATGTTTATCGGTGTCAGAATCATTTTTTATTAGCATTTATTAATTCTTTTTATTTGATTTACAAGATATAATTAGAAACTCTGCAAAAAATATTGCAGGCACCATACAAACGTACCATCTGGTGTATCAAGAAATATATATATTTTATGTGCTTAAAAATACACAGTTCTTTTAAGTTATCTTCCAGGTCTCAAGGTTCTCTTACAATTATTTGTGTTTATGAATATTTCAAGACAGTGTGTTACGTGATTGTTGTCAAATCATGTTCATTAACTCAATGATTTGGCTTAGTTAGTTAGTTAGTAAGACCAACGTAAGAGAAATTTATGCATAATATTGTGTTTATGAATATTTTATGCTATAGAACTATAAAATGCTTTGCTTATTTGTTATTAAAAAATGAATTCAACTGAAATTGTATGTGCACATAGAATCATTTCCAATTATTGAATTATTTTGGGCCTCATGTTTGCCGTCACAACGAAATGGTTTATTAATCATTATTAAATCGTTTGTTGCAACAAAAAAGAAGGAATAAGACGTGTAACATAAGCATATAACTCAGTATTTATTTTGGTATTTTTTTATTTGGGAGTAATAGCAATAAATGAACGAAGATATTAGTTCAGAAAATTAAGCGAATAAAAATTACAAACGTAGATGGATTAAAAAAAATAATATGGAAATGCACCAAAAATAACATAATACATCTCAGATAGAGCTAATTTCTTTTAGTATTTTTACTTCAATAGGTTAACTCTTATGTTGAATCTGATAAGAATATAATTCGAATAAAATTGTATTACAAATACGAACATATTTTGGTACAAAGTTGAATATTGTTGTAAAATTTGTAGTTCAGACCCAGGAGGAATAATTTAATAGTTTGCATCTGTAAATTGTTCTACCCGGAGAAACATATTCTAGTAAAATTTACGTACATTATACTGATAACATTTCTGGTAAACTTAGAACAATGACATAATTTCAATCAATAAAATTAAAATATTCGTTTTGTAAAGCATTTATCCATTTATTTAGAAAACTCGCATTGCGTCGATTTACCGGAATGTCTGGTTTTCAAAATTGTAGTTCCTATTACCGCATATTTAGTAAAAAATAAAAACCTGAAAAGCAAATTTTATCGAATAAATGATTTTTATATCATGGTCTTAGGTATCATGATAAAATTGGCAAGTCTTATCACGTATTACAGAACCATATTTTATTGTTTTTATACCTAAATCATTGCTTAAGTTCTTCGGAAAATATTACCGAGATATTTGGTGCTCCCATAGAACCAAAAATACACTGTATTCTGGTTGTTTTGATTATACATCTTTTTTGTTGAATATTTTGTGGCTTTTAACCAACATCTTGACTTTTGATCTGAGAGATAAGGATTAAAAAGAAAACAATGTTTCAACATTGCTTTCTAGACAAATCAAGCCACGTTTCCATTGGAAAGGTTTATTGCGATAAATAGTATGAAACCAAATCTTTTGCCAATTGGGCTAATAGATTAGAAGTTTTAATGTTTTTATAGGTAAAAATATACTTAATTTTAATTATGTACATTAATTATCCCAAATTCTTTATCAAGACAATTTTTGTATTGTTTCCAATATACTAAGTATTCATAAAATTAATAATTTATATATATATATATATATATATATATATATATATATATATATATACCTCTTACTATCAGGAACGAATTGTTTGATAACAATAATAGTAAGATAAAATTTCAAAGTGATCTATACTCACCATCAGCCTTTAAAAGCTCCGCTAATTTCTTCCATAAATTAAGGTTTTTTGCAGAATCCCTAAATACTGCTCTGCTAGCATCATATAACCATGGACATTCTTGAACGAAATTGATAATATCTTCAGTCATGTTTTCTTTTTTTAAAGAAATTTTACAACAGTCAATGACAAGTGTAAACAAACTACAGATGAAGATGGATTGAAAACTCAAGATTTTTGCTTTATAGGGAATTGTGCGTAGCGATTTAAAACATATCTGATTGGCTCCCGGGTCCGCACTGGAATAGGGAAGAAAATTGAACTCAACCCAATTCTTGACACCAGTGCGACGGCGATCGCTGGCAGCTGCTACAACGGAAAAGGAAAGAACAACGTGGTTTGTAAATTTGTAGCAGTTACATTAATGCCCTCTGCGCCTTTTTACTACGCAGACAACTAGTATATATTTAATTTTAATCGTTTACATTAGAATTTTAGATAAAATTAATTTTATAAATTTTATATATTATACATACTGGTAAATTAAAAAAGGAAAGAGTTATATTTGTTTTCACTGATTTTTATTTGTTGAAAAAAAACATTATATTACGTTTTATAAATGACAATGCAAGGAAAACACAGTAAATTGTTAACACTCCGTCGGGCGCGTCTCGAAACTTACGGCATCGGGCGCGATGTATCTGTCAGATACATCTCTGTTTTGTGTGTTTTCTGTTAATATGTATTACTTTAAATCTCCTATTTTTACTCTTTTTAGGTCCAGGCTTTTACACCCGAACCTTTTATTAGTTTTTTTATGTATATTTTTAATTTTTATTTAATTTTTATGTATTTTTAATTTTATATATTTTTTAATATTTTCAATAATAATTTTTATTTATTAATCACAAACGCTATTACAAAAGTTAAATGCTGTAAAAAACATTTAATTAAACATGTTAAACTGTTGAAAAAGTATAAAAAGGACAGTTATGCACAAATAATACATAATATAAAAGTGACAAATCAATTATTATAATTGAATCCGATTCTAAATTTAAGTCAAATTTTTTCTTCCGATCTGTTTTGCCCATTTAAGTATTATTGTCCTTTCCTACATAAAAATCATCATTATTAACATCATCATCGAGTTCTGAGTCATTATAAACACTTTTACTGCCATGACAATCAACTTCACGTGTTTCTAAAATATCTTCTTCGTCAGCATCACTTTCATCAAATTCTTCAGCATTTAATTCCTCATTTCCATCACTAAATAAAATACTATGAACTAGCTCTAGGTCTTTCTGATTTTTCAAATCTAAAAAGCGTTTAGCACTCATCGTAGGAAAAAGATTAATCAAAAACGCTCAGGGAATCTCGATACTTCCATGTAGCTTCACGAGACAAACGTTGTCGGGAGCGTGTATCTAACAGATACAAAATTTCAAACAAGCTTAGAAACAGGAAATACTCCTACACCGAACTGGTCACTACTGCATTCCAAAGTAGCAGGGGGCCAGATGGACAGATACTGATAAGGTCAAGGTCGTAAGAAAATGTTTTAGGGGACAAAAGCAGAGATATTGACACGCCTGTATCTGTCAGATCAACGCGCCCGATGGAGTGTTAATGATGCAGGATTCACTCTTATTGCCAGAACTTGAATAATGTTACGATATTTCATAGTATCTTTTTGGTTTTAATTGCCTCAATAAAAGAGAATTCTCAAAATATTCTGCATTACCGTAAGATTTTAACAATTTTAAACTTGTGGCCTTTAAAATTTATGTACATTGCTCGCCGTTTCACTTAAGAACTTACTGCAAATAAGATCGATACCATATCATATGGTACCATATCAGTACGAACAACTTACATATGATATGTAAGTTGTTCGTACTGCAGAGTAAAGTATGGAAGATTAAAATAGGCTTTACTGGATGCCGTTGAAGAACAAAAACCAGAGAAAAGGAAAGGAATCTTGCTGTTGGAAGAAAAAGACGAAACAGATCAACATGGATGCGTAACAAACAGTGTTGCGCCTAAACAGTTGAAATACAATATGCAATACAATAGTTCTAAATTTCAATGAAATTTTTTTAACTTATGTAAATTTGTGCTAATTTTAAAATGCTTTGTTTTGAAATTTAAAGATAATTTCGTTCTTTTTTCAGAAAGTACGAAATGCCACCTTGTATTTTTTTTCAAACTTATTTATTATAATAGTTTTTAACATAGTATCTAAATTTGTGCTAATTTTACCATGTTTTATTTTTAAATGTAAATATAATTTCAGTGCTTTTTTTTTATAAAAGTAATAAATGCCTCATAGTTTTTGAATTATAGTTCAAACTTATATATTATTAGAGTTTTAAACTTATCTAAATTTGTGCTTATTTTACCATGTTTTTTTTTAAATTTAAAGATAAGTTCGCTGTTTTGTATAAAAGTATGAAATGCCAACTTGCTTTTCAATTATAGTTTAAAAGCAAAGTGGCGTTTCATACTCTCATATTCAAATTCTTTTCATTCAACTATTCATACTCTTGTGGAAGAAACGAGAATTAATGTTTCTTCTGAAACTTATACAGTATTTTGAGAAAATTATTAGGTCAGCAATAAGGTTATATCCACGAAAACAAGAGCCTCAAAATAGAACAGAATGTTGTAGAGAATTTAACTCAATGATAATGTTGTAGCTTAAAGAGACGGAGCATATATATCGGAAAAAAGCATATGCATATAAAGAAACTATCCAACAAAGCTAAGCAGCACATCTGATACATACATATTGAATGGCACATTTTGCATCCTTGTAAAATTGGGCGCATTCTTTCACGGCCAGAATTTTCCGTTGAACCAAATACTTTTCAATTTAACACGACCATAATAATTACATTGGGAAACAAATTTATTGATGCATTTATATACAAGTATCTTACCTAATTCGGGGTTCCATTTCACTAGGAATTGTACTTCCCGCGTTTGCCCGTTTGTCATTAGGCATTCCATTAAATGCTTGGTAGTAGTACATAAAATATCATTTGGAACTAATATCATAATAATAATTTGGAAGCTTGTCGGTCAGTTTTAGGCATTCTATATAAAGCTATAAAAAACCTAATCATAAAAAAAAGCATGCCTGCGAAAATATCAAGACATGAAGTTTCAGGTTCCGCAATGTCACCTTTGTGGTCAACTGTCATTGTGAAAAGCCGCCAGTCAGAATTGAATTTCATTTCTTCGAAATGTCCGCAAACCACTGATCCCTCACGGTTTCATATATTTTTGCATTATATATGGTACTCAAAAGATTTAAGGCAATCAAACTGTGGCTTATCTATGATATTCTACACACATAAATCAAATTAATACTTTATTTGTACTAAAAACGCAATCTCACTAAAAAGTGTCCTCATACCTAAACAATTAACCTAAGTAAAGAAATCTAAACAATTATACGAATTCGAAACAACGAGCATTTAGATTATATACCGAGTCAAGTTCTATGCCTTATGTCATGTGCATTATTGCTTTTGAAATATATCCACCAATGTAACAGCAACAAAACAATTTATTAATCGTTAAAACAAATAAACAAAACAATTATGAGCATATTATAAGGGCCCTCAGCTGCCGAAATACAGAATTATAGAAATATTCTCTTATCGTGGAAAGACCAGCCTACGCGCCGGCTCCTCTTCATCTCTTCTTCTCTTAATTCTTTAATTGGGTTAGTGATTAACTCGCCCTCTAGCGGTGAGCCAATCACTACACCCTCCAACCAAGATTGAAATATAACTTTTTCAATGTCATGTGCATTATTGCTTTTGAAATATATCCACCAATGTAACAGCAACAAATCATTTTATTAATCGTTAAAACAAATAAACAAAACAATTATGAGCATATTATAAGGGCCCTCAGCTGCCGAAATACAGAATTATAGAAATATTCTCTTATCGTAGAAAGACCAGCCTACGCGCCGGCTCCTCTTCTCTTAATTCTTTGATTGGGTTAGTGATTAACTCGCCCTCTAGCGGTGAGCCAATCACTACACCCTCCAACCAAGATTGAAATATAACTTTTTCAATGTCATGTGCATTATTGCTTTTGAAATATATCCACCAATGTAACAGCAACAAAACAATTTATTAATCGTTAAAACAAATAAACAAAACAATTATGAGCATATTATAAGGGCCCTCAGCTGCCGAAATACAGAATTATAGAAATATTCTCTTATCGTAGAAAGACCAGCCTACGCGCCGGCTCCTCTTCTCTTAATTCTTTGATTGGGTTAGTGATTAACTCGCCCTCTAGCGGTGAGCCAATCACTACACCCTCCAACCAAGATTGAAATATAACTTTTTCAATGTCATGTGCATTATTGCTTTTGAAATATATCCACCAATGTAACAGCAACAAAACAATTTATTAATCGTTAAAACAAATAAACAAACAATTATGAGCATATTATAAGGGCCCTCAGCTGCCGAAATACAGAATTATAGAAATATTCTCTTATCGTGGAAAGACCAGCCTACGCGCCGGCTCCCCTTCATCTCCTCTTCTCTTAATTCTTTAATTGGGTTAGTGATTAACTCGCCCTCTAGCGGTGAGCCAATCACTACACCCTCCAACCAAGATTGAAATATAACTTTTTCAATGTCATGTGCATTATTGCTTTTGAAATATATCCACCAATGTAACAGCAAAAAAACAATTTATTAATCGTTAAAACAAATAAACAAAACAATTATGAGCATATTATAAGGGCCCTCAGCTGCCGAAATACAGAATTATAGAAATATTCTCTTATCGTGGAAAGACCAGCCTACGTGCCGGCTCCTCTTCATCTCCTCTTCTCTTAATTCTTTAATTGGGTTAGTGATTAACTCGCCCTCTAGCGGTGAGCCAATCACTACACCCTCCAACCAAGATTGAAATATAACTTTTTCAATGTCATGTGCATTATTGCTTTTGAAATATATCCACCAATGTAACAGCAACAAAACAATTTATTAATCGTTAAAACAAATAAACAAAACAATTATGAGCATATTATAAGGGCCCTCAGCTGCCGAAATACAGAATTATAGAAATATTCTCTTATCGTGGAAAGACCAGCCTACGCGCCGGCTCCTCTTCATCTCCTCTTCTCTTAATTCTTTAATTGGGTTAGTGATTAACTCGCCCTCTAGCCGTGAGCCAATCACTACACCCTCCAACCAAGATTGAAATATAACTTTTTCAATGTCATGTGCATTATTGCTTTTGAAATATATCCACCAATGTAACAGCAACAAATCATTTTATTAATCGTTAAAACAAATAAACAAAACAATTATGAGCATATTATAAGGGCCCTCAGCTGCCGAAATACAGAATTATAGAAATATTCTCTTATCGTGGAAAGACCAGCCTACGCGCCGGCTCCTCTTCATCTCCTCTTCTCTTAATTCTTTGATTGGGTTAGTGATTAACTCGCCCTCTAGCGGTGAGCCAATCACTACACCCTCCAACCAAGATTGAAATATAACTTTTTCAATGTCATGTGCATTATTGCTTTTGAAATATATCCACCAATGTAACAGCAACAAATCATTTTATTAATCGTTAAAACAAATAAACAAAACAATTATGAGCATATTATAAGGGCCCTCAGCTGCCGAAATACAGAATTATAGAAATATTCTCTTATCGTGGAAAGACCAGCCTACGCGCCGGCTCCTCTTCATCTCCTCTTCTCTTAATTCTTTGATTGGGTTAGTGATTAACTCGCCCTCTAGCGGTGAGCCAATCACTACACCCTCCAACCAAGATTGAAATATAACTTTTTCAATGTCATGTGCATTATTGCTTTTGAAATATATCCACCAATGTAACAGCAACAAAACAATTTATTAATCGTTAAAACAAATAAACAAAACAATTATGAGCATATTATAAGGGCCCTCAGCTGCCGAAATACAGAATTATAGAAATATTCTCTTATCGTGGAAAGACCAGCCTACGCGCCGGCTCCTCTTCATCTCCTCTTCTCTTAATTCTTTAATTGGGTTAGTGATTAACTCGCCCTCTAGCGGTGAGCCAATCACTACACCCTCCAACCAAGATTGAAATATAACTTTTTCAATGTCATGTGCATTATTGCTTTTGAAATATATCCACCAATGTAACAGCAACAAAACAATTTATTAATCGTTAAAACAAATAAACAAAACAATTATGAGCATATTATAAGGGCCCTCAGCTGCCGAAATACAGAATTATAGAAATATTCTCTTATCGTGGAAAGACCAGCCTACGCGCCGGCTCCTCTTCATCTCCTCTTCTCTTAATTCTTTGATTGGGTTAGTGATTAACTCGCCCTCTAGCGGTGAGCCAATCACTACACCCTCCAACCAAGATTGAAATATAACTTTTTCAATGTCATGTGCATTATTGCTTTTGAAATATATCCACCAATGTAACAGCAACAAAACAATTTATTAATCGTTAAAACAAATAAACAAAACAATTATGAGCATATTATAAGGGCCCTCAGCTGCCGAAATACAGAATTATAGAAATATTCTCTTATCGTGGAAAGACCAGCCTACGCGCCGGCTCCTCTTCTCTTAATTCTTTAATTGGGTTAGTGATTAACTCGCCCTCTAGCGGTGAGCCAATCACTACACCCTCCAACCAAGATTGAAATATAACTTTTTCAATGTCATGTGCATTATTGCTTTTGAAATATATCCACCAATGTAACAGCAACAAAACAATTTATTAATCGTTAAAACAAATAAACAAAACAATTATGAGCATATTATAAAGGCCCTCAGCTGCCGAAATACAGAATTATAGAAATATTCTCTTATCGTGGAAAGACCAGCCTACGCGCCGGCTCCTCTTCATCTCCTCTTCTCTTAATTCTTTAATTGGGTTAGTGATTAACTCGCCCTCTAGCGGTGAGCCAATCACTACACCCTCCAACCAAGATTGAAATATAACTTTTTCAATGTCATGTGCATTATTGCTTTTGAAATATATCCACCAATGTAACAGCAACAAAACAATTTATTAATCGTTAAAACAAATAAACAAAACAATTATGAGCATATTATAAGGGCCCTCAGCTGCCGAAATACAGAATTATAGAAATATTCTCTTATCGTGGAAAGACCAGCCTACGCGCCAGCTCCTCTTCATCTCCTCTTCTCTTAATTCTTTAATTGGGTTAGTGATTAACTCGCCCTCTAGCGGTGAGCCAATCACTACACCCTCCAACCAAGATTGAAATATAACTTTTTCAATGTCATGTGCATTATTGCTTTTGAAATATATCCACCAATGTAACAGCAACAAATCATTTTATTAATCGTTAAAACAAATAAACAAAACAATTATGAGCATATTATAAGGGCCCTCAGCTGCCGAAATACAGAATTATAGAAATATTCTCTTATCGTGGAAAGACCAGCCTACGCGCCGGCTCCTCTTCATCTCCTCTTCTCTTAATTCTTTAATTGGGTTAGTGATTAACTCGCCCTCTAGCGGTGAGCCAATCACTACACCCTCCAACCAAGATTGAAATATAACTTTTTCAATGTCATGTGCATTATTGCTTTTGAAATATATCCACCAATGTAACAGCAACAAAACAATTTATTAATCGTTAAAACAAATAAACAAAACAATTATGAGCATATTATAAGGGCCCTCAGCTGCCGAAATACAGAATTATAGAAATATTCTCTTATCGTGGAAAGACCAGCCTACGCGCCGGCTCCTCTTCATCTCCTCTTCTCTTAATTCTTTGATTGGGTTAGTGATTAACTCGCCCTCTAGCGGTGAGCCAATCACTACACCCTCCAACCAAGATTGAAATATAACTTTTTCAATGTCATGTGCATTATTGCTTTTGAAATATATCCACCAATGTAACAGCAACAAAACAATTTATTAATCGTTAAAACAAATAAACAAAACAATTATGAGCATATTATAAGGGCCCTCAGCTGCCGAAATACAGAATTATAGAAATATTCTCTTATCGTGGAAAGACCAGCCTACGCGCCGGCTCCTCTTCATCTCCTCTTCTCTTAATTCTTTAATTGGGTTAGTGATTAACTCGCCCTCTAGCGGTGAGCCAATCACTACACCCTCCTACCAAGATTGAAATATAACTTTTTCAATGTCATGTGCATTATTGCTTTTGAAATATATCCACCAATGTAACAGCAACAAAACAATTTATTAATCGTTAAAACAAATAAACAAAACAATTATGAGCATATTATAAGGGCCCTCAGCTGCCGAAATACAGAATTATAGAAATATTCTCTTATCGTGGAAAGACCAGCCTACGCGCCGGCTCCTCTTCATCTCCTCTTCTCTTAATTCTTTAATTGGGTTAGTGATTAACTCGCCCTCTAGCGGTGAGCCAATCACTACACCCTCCAACCAAGATTGAAATATAACTTTTTCAATGTCATGTGCATTATTGCTTTTGAAATATATCCACCAATGTAACAGCAACAAATCATTTTATTAATCGTTAAAACAAATAAACAAAACAATTATGAGCATATTATAAGGGCCCTCAGCTGCCGAAATACAGAATTATAGAAATATTCTCTTATCGTAGAAAGACCAGCCTACGCGCCGGCTCCTCTTCTCTTAATTCTTTGATTGGGTTAGTGATTAACTCGCCCTCTAGCGGTGAGCCAATCACTACACCCTCCAACCAAGATTGAAATATAACTTTTTCAATGTCATGTGCATTATTGCTTTTGAAATATATCCACCAATGTACCAGCAACAAATCAATTTATTAATCCTTAAAACAAATAAACAAAACAATTATGAGCATATTATAAGGGCTCTCAGCGGACAAAATACAGAATCATAGAAATATTCTCTTAACGAGGAAAGACCCTCCCACGTTTCAGCTTTTCTTCTCTTAATTCTTTAATTGGGTGAGCCGATCACTGTACCTTAAATATTGCAGCTGATTAGGAAAAAACTCTAATAATGTACTCATTACATCTACCAGCTGCAGTTATCGCTGGTGGATGTTTTTTAAAAATCAAAGAAAAAGGATTAAGAGTATTATATCACAGCTTAGAAGATGAAAATATATATTAATTATAATTTATATTTCGTTGCGGTAGATAAACAAATTTCGTTTTCCTTTTCTATAATCTAAAGTAAATTTCTACAAAAAAACATATAAATAAATGTAACCATAAATTTAGAAAAGAATTATTACCATTTTGTTATCAATATGGTCTAAGTCAGTGATTCTCAACCTTTTTTTTTGTTGCGGCAATACTTTTAATGATTTCGAAATTTGACGGCACACAATGAAAAAAATTAGATTAAAAGTTGTTTAATTACCTTTTTTACACTGAGTCAAATAGTTTGTGATAATAATTTTGAATGTGAAATAAAGTAATATGTACTACAAAAGCACATTTATTAAGGGATTAATTATTTATTTCGACAAATTTTTTATTAGTTAGTAACAGTTATTTATTTTTTTGCTAGTTATTAATTGTTAGCTTGTTTTCTATAATTATTAACTGTTATTTTTTTGTGATTTCTTGTTAACTAGTTTTTTTGCTAATTATTAATTGTTAGCTTAATTTTTGTTTGCTATCCTTTGTTAATTTGCTTTTTATATATTTGTTTTTTCAGTTATCCTTTGTTAATTTATTTATTAATTGCATAGCTTACTTTAATGAATAGCTCTTACAACATTTTTTAAAATTTTGCGTCATATACAATTTAAACATTTCCATCTTATTTTAAGATTGTCAGAGACAATACAATCGCCGACAAAGATGTACACGCGGTTAAAGCGTGGAAAAATTATAAAAAGTATATATACGTATACATTTTCTTTAATTTAAACTTCACTCGTAATAAAAAAAAAGCCTTATAATTTTTATAGTATCATTTTTAATATTTGGCGGCACATTTTAAGAATTTGGCGGCACACAAAAGTGCCGCGGCACAGTGGTTGAGAATCACTGGTCTAAGTATATATCAATAAACTTTATCAGCTAACCATTATATGTTCTGCTACCTTAATGCTGCATAAATCAAAACGTTTTTAATTCAACTTGTAAATATTTCATGATGTATGGGTTAGGGGTCGCTGCGCGGCCTAGGCACCCAATTGTAGTTAAAGCGAAAGCTAACCATTATCAACACATTCGTGAAAGATTACAGAGATGCCAACTTGCTCCGGACAGCAAATATATATTTCAAAGTGGTAGTTTATCAATTGTGATTCTTGGTTTAACAAATTCAATTTAGTAGCTTTTTATCCTCCACTATTTCTGAACAATTCGTAGACTTATTTAATTCACCATTTTATAGCGCTTACGTCATGCTATACCTTTTAAAAAGCAGGCAAAAATAGTCAAATATTTGCAAAATTTCCTTTGTAGTTATTTACCGCTTTTTTTTAATTATTCTGGCGTGTCCGGAGCAGTTGGCATCTCTGAGAGAATAATAATATCAATGAAAACAAAAAATTTCCAGAACAAACTAAGCACTTATAGCTAAAACAATAAAACTTTATGTGCTTTAAAATTTTTTTACAGTGATAATTCAGAAACCAAGCAAAAACATCAAAATTTCAACACTTTTATGAGTAAAACTTCAATGAGCTTAAATAATGACCTATAATTCAATTTCATAGTTAGTTATAAATTATTTAAGAATTGTGCCGTTTCTCTTATTCACAAGACTTAAATATGAGTGCGCTGTTAATCTACAGTGTGGGGAAAATTGGGAAATAATGCTATTCGAGAAATGAAGATTATGGACGCCATCGTGTCAGAAATTTTGAGAATGCATCCTCCTGCTTCAATGTAAGTAGTATCATTAACCTTCTCAGGACGGGCAAGTCATAAGTGTATTCGTACGGAATCTCAGAATCATGATAGTGAAAAATAGAAAATGGTAGTTTAAATTTGGACATGTCTAATTGGACAGACTTATTTTTTATTTCATTTTATATTTAACACATACAATATTTGAGCTTTAAAAGTGGAACTATGAATTTTTAATTCGAACTAAGTAGTAACCAGTTTGGCTACCAGTTTTATCTTATTTCTACCCTGATTATCCGCATCCTGAGAATTCATGCAAGACTCGCCCGTCTGAAAGAGGTTAAATAATATCATAACTGCCAACTTTTACACATTTGGCGTAAAATGTTATTTGTATTTTTAAAGTGGCAGTAAATTGCTTGCTTTCTAATATATTAATTATGTTTTTTTTACTACCAATATATTTTTTTAAAAGAAAAATTAATAATTTATGTATTAATAGGAACAATTGTTTGTTGTACTCTGCGCCAGCTTCATCAGAGTGCAAAGTCTGTTATCTGCTTAAAATTGTAAATTAGTTTCCATTTTACTACCACTGGGGTAAATCCTCCTCGAAAGGTTTAAGCGTTGGCAGGTAATACGCTTTCTGCAAAATATTTTATAGAGACATTTAAAAAAATGCTTTCAGAGTGTTGGGTGATTTTACCAACATTTTGAAATATTCGACACGGAGAAGTTAGATGTGGCGTTGTATATGAACTTTTAAATCATTGATGATAGCTCGGGATAAACCCGAGATTAAGCATGATCATCAAAAATACGTTTCAGTGGAAAACGAGTATATACTTAAAATTTAAGTATATTAAGTAAAATTTAAGTATCCACCGACTGCTCCTAATTTCTAAAACGTTTGGATCAATAATATTTAAATAACATTGATCTCTTTTTCTTTCTAAAAGGTGAAAATACATACATATTTGAAACTAGGTGATCGAGATACCCCAAATTCAGTACGTATTGCACACAGCCCTCTAATATCCCTGTCATATTTTTAACTTCCTCCGCTAACCGGCTTTCAGTTTGCACCATCAGGGGCAACCCCCTGATGACGTCCGCTGTACTATTTTTATTATCCCCTATCAAGCTATACACATTTGACACCTTGTTCAGGTTACTAGATCTAGAATTTTTTTTCTAAGAAGAAAGCCCAGTTTTTGAAATATGAAACATTAGACAAACTTGGATTTGGTATTCCACAAAAACCTCTGGTTGAGGCATCTCTCAAAATTGCATATCATATTGCTAAAAGCAAGAAACCGCATACTATTGGAGAGACGTTAATTAAGCCATGTGCGCTGGAGATGGTTGAATTAGTTTGTAGATTGGAACAGAGAAAAAAACTTGAGGCAATTCCATTTTCAAATGATGTGACACATTCAAGAATAGTTGAAATTTTTTGCAATATCTTGAAAAAGATCATCAATTAATTGAAAGTATCGCCACTTCCCTTTAGTATGCAACTGGATGAAACTACAGATATCTCGAATTATAGTCAACTTCTTGTTTTTGTTCGTTACGTGTCTCTTGATACTATCAAAGAAGAATTTTTATTTTGTGAGTCTCTTTTGCAAACTACAAAGGCAGTTGATGTTTTAGCAATGTTAAATGTTTTCTTTACCAAACAAGACTTCGGCTGGAAAGAAAAACTTCATTCACTTCGTACAGATGGAGCACCTGTGATGCTTGGCAATAAATCTGGTTTTGCCCTGTTGGTAAAGAAAAAGTCTCCTAATGTTCTTGTTACTCATTGTTTTTTTACATAAACATGCACTGGTTACAAAAACTCTTCCAACCAGCTTAAAAGAAGCATTATCAAAAGTTATTAAAACTGTAAATTTTATTAGACATAGAGCTCTTAATCATCGTCTCTTTAAAACGCTGTGTCAAGAAATGGACGCAGAACATGAGGTACTTTTGTACTACACGGAATTGCGCTGGCTGTTACGAGGACAGGTCTTGAAATAATTTTTCATGTTGAAGATCGAATTATCACTTGTTCTAGAAGAAAAAGATAACTCATTCTTCGAATATTTAAACAAAAAAGATTTTACCTATAGATTGGCTTACCTGGCAGATAATTTTAACCACATGAACAATATAAGTTTTTTAATTCAAGGACCCGATATCACCATTATGGATGCAACTGAGAAATTACAAGCATTCTAATTGAAGATGCCACTTTGAAAAAAAATAGAATTCAAAATGAGATATATGCAAACTTTTAAATGTTGGACGAAGTGCTTTCTGAAAATGAATCTTGGCAAGATAATTTGTTACTGAATAACTTAAAAAATGAAATCTGTGAACACCTGGAAGTACTTCAAGTTTCATTGAAAAAATATTTTAATTTGATGAGATAAAAATAAAAGATGAGTTGTAGATTCGTCATCCTTTTCTTTGTGATATTGACTGTATCGATGATATGAACCTTGCCAAAGATGAGCTTATTGATCTTAGAACAAAGTCCTTGCTAAAAATGGATTTCGATTCAAAAACACTCGGAGAGTTCTGGTCTTCTGTGAAAGAAGCCTACCCATTGCTTGTAAAGCGAGCTATTTCAGCTATAATTCCGTTAGCTACAGTGTATCTTAACGAAGCCGGACTTTCCACAGTTGTGACAATAAAAACATAACATCGTTATCGATTGAATGTTAAACATGTTATGCTCGTTGCTTTGTCGAAATCCATCCCTCTATTCAATTTATTAATTAAGGAAAAGCAGCAACAACCTTTAGACTAAAAATGTTAATTTTAAATATTTTGTATACTATTGAAATAATAAAATTAAATGCTAAAATAAATTAAATACTGAAAATTGATGTTTTTTGCAATTTTTTTTCTCGGAGGGGTGGTCCGTGACTTCTTAAAAATTTTTAAAAGGGGTCCAGTGTATCAAAAAGGTTAAGAAACACTGATTTAATTTATGTATGTTTTTCACACTAATGCTTATATTCATATGATTAAAATTTATATTTATTATAATTTATATTTTGATGTGGTAGATAAAGAAATTTCAATATCGTTTTATTTTTGACTACAAAATGAAAACAAATGTAGAAAATGTTTTCGCTGACGGCCATTTTGGAAAGCAAGTAGACTTCCTACAAGTTCTTAGTTATTTAGATCACTTTGACAATCGATAGATTTAGATAACTTTTTATTCTTGATATGAATATATTTCGATTAGAATGTTCAAGCATTAAGTAAATTTGATTCTTTACATGATCTTAAAGATCTGTTTACTTTCTATTTGTTATAATTAAAATTTAGTTTTTTTGTTGTTGCAAGATTGTTTATCCCAAATAAGAGCATACATCGCGGTCTCAACATAGATTTTTTAGATTATCATATTGCAAAACTAAATTCCAAATGTTTTGAAAAGACCATAAATTGTGACACCGCAGGTTTTGAAAAAACTTTTACTTTTGAAAACTTAAGATAAAACGTAAACCTCAGGCCACTGTAGCTTATTTTTGTAGCTACGCAACTTTATCTAAAATACAAAATATTTGATTTTCTTTTCACTCCAAATTGCAATCAAATTACCAGAAAGATCCACCTTAAAGATAAAATTTTAAGATGAGTTAGAAAAGGGACTTTGACGGTCTCAGGCTCCCAGATAAATTTTAATGATAATGATGATCATCATCATCATCTTTATAATTTGTTTTATATAGTTAAACCGTTTCTGCCCAACTTTATTCGTTATTATAATAAATAATTTTATGTATAACCGGTTTGTTCTTGCTTATGTCCGTGTATCATTTGGTTAATATTGTAATGCAATACGTTACAAATAAATACAAATAGGAAGTATATACAAAATCTCCTGAATAAAAACTTACTTGTATGTTTAATTGAATTACTTGTTATGTTTATGAATTACTTGTATGTTTAAATATAAAAGTTAAAAATACTTGTGCAAAACATGCAATTATTAAAACACTACGGAGCATCTAATAATTTGGTTTAATTATTATATACAAATATAATACTTAATATAATAATTATTTCAAATTTATATGATATATCGTCTAAATTTATCGATTCATCGAATTTTTATTATATATCGTCTAATTTAATCAAATGATACACGAACGCTGGTTGCAAGTGCAAACCAGAGTAAAAACAATAAAGCTGTACAGTATCACATGATAATTAAGATTTTACATGAAATCTTATAGTGCGTCTAATAATTTGTTCAGGGATTGCATTAAGGTTTATATTAAGCCTTAATATATACCTTAATATTTTAGCAACCGCCTTCGGTGCTCATATTTAGTAGAATTTCAAAACAATCTTTAACAATATATAAACTTTAATGATATCCGAGTCTAACGTACAGCACAACTGAGGTTAATTGAATATGCTAATTCTTCAACCCGTTTTCCAATCCTAACAAGTAAATTAGTTTGAAACAATTCATTAGCCAAATATTTTCTCCGTTTAGCTGTTACCCGCGACTTTTCCCTCGCGAAAGTACTTAGATTTCAGTTTTAACAAGTTTCAAGCCATGACCGCAATATTACCGCAAGCGTTGGCGGCGCTCAACGTGTGAAACATGCAGGGATTGATCTTTAATTTTGACCATGCATCTTTGAATTAGCGATAAACAATATTACATTTTATCTAATAAAATATCTGATTCTAAATCTGGTAACCAGGCCTGAAAGCGAGACTGAAAAGAGGAAATATTGGTAGTGGAAATACTATTTCAATTATAGAAAATTTTCGGGAGGAATAAATCTATTCTTAGCAATAACCAAATAATTGTTGTTAATTTTTTCACGGGGAAGAAGTAATTCAATATATAAGTTGTATCCGTAAATAAAATTTGGTAACAACGGATATTTTATTATTAAGGAAAAAAAGTTGAAAACGAATTTTATTAGCTACCAGTTTTTACTCTTTTCCGTCTTGATATATGGAGAATTTCTGGTTGGCTGGTAACAGAACTAATAATTATTAAATACAAAATATATGTATTTTTTTAACTTTTGATTAAGCTGAAAGTTTTGTCTCTTCACAAATGTTGTTTTAAGTTATCTGTGAATCGTGAAAAAATTATTGTTGAGTTGAAATGTGAATTTATTTTTAAACATTCCATTTAGACTTAATTTACTTTTTTTTTAAATTTATTTACTGATAACATTACTATTTTCGAAATTAATACAAAATTTATGTATTTTCATAGCTTTTGATTAAACTGAAAGTTTTGTCTCTTCGAAATGTTTGTTTTAAGTTATCTGCAAATTGTGAAAAATTTATATTAAAACATTCCATTTAGACTCAATTTATTTTTGCTTTATATATTTCTTTAGTTCAGGTAAAATAACAACTGCAGATTACAAATTAAGAGACACTGGGATAGTGGTGGCAAAGGGGATGAATATTCTTATTCCACTTTACGCAATGCGTTACGAGGCTCAATATTTTCCAGATCCTGAAATATTTAATCTCGATAGGTAAAACATGGATCATAGTTTTCTTGGTGGAGAATGCTATGCTATGAAAATGTAAATAATCGGAATTGTGGTTACCGTTCGTGGAACAGTAAATTATTTAGGTTGCAAATTTGAGTCTAGAAACGAACTCACACAATGTATTCTTATTGAAGAAGTAAATTCATGTAGGTGTTACATAGTGCTATTTACCTATGCTTTTTTCCAGTGCTCTTTTTCCTTATTTTTCTTTTCGCTCCTTTGGAGCTTTTTTATTTCTTTAATTATTCCTTTTTGGAAAACATTTCGAAAGTTTCTTGTATGTGTGGTGAAAATGTGTAGTTGTTGCACCTCGTTTAAGTAAATTCCGTGGAAATTGAACACTGTTCCATGAAAATTGATTTTTGTCAAATGAGAGTAGATTTCACACTCTTACGTTTCATTCTGTATGCCCCCGTACGCATAATTTGAAGAAATTGCGCCTGAAGTGCGCATGCTTCAATTCCAGTAAAATACAGTTGTGTCCGGGAAAAAGTAACAAACTAACGTGAATGAAAAAGAGATTTTTTAAAAATTCCTCAATTTAATCACGCTATCGTTGTGGAATATTATCTTAACTTTGACCACACATCCAAAACAAACATTTACAATGGAACGTGGATATTAAGGAAGTAAAACTTCTTCCAACTAAATCGTATAATTAAAGTAAATATATTCTCTAATTTCAAATAACCAAAAATATGTAGTTTCTCAAGGACCTATTATAGTTCGACGACCAAAACTTTAAACAGAAGCATATAATTTTTTTTAAAAATAAAATCAACCGATTGTTTTAACATCAAAAGATTCCTTTCAGCATTTTGTAATAACGAATCCTTCATTTTCCAAGTCAACACTACGGCAAGGTTAGTAAGATTTCAAAAAAAGCGTGCTTCAAATCTTACGCATGGAAGCGTACGAAATATAACGTAAATTTCCAAAGTCTGCCTAATGTCTTCAAAATCTGTAGCAAAAGAGCAAAACGGTTTTTCCATTTGAAATCAGCATAACAAACTACTTTATAAAAGGTAAACGCCATAGCTGATATTTTAATCTTATTTATCAGTGTAAGCTTCTTAAATTGTCACTCTTTCATCCTTCATCCTTTTAGAACATGATTATCGAATTCCATTTTACTTGTTTCCATATTCATGGTTTCATCTCCGCAAAAGCTTCCTCTGTACGACTACTAACCATTTGACGAAGGATCAAGAAACTGTTTGGGGATGAGATTCGCTCTGATGAAGATCAAATCCTGTATGGCAAACATATTGCATCATTACAGAATCAAAACTCATTCAACAACAAAAGTAAATAACCTTTAAATTTACTAATTTATTCTCATAGATTGTAAAAGAAGTATTCAAGGTAGTGACCTTTTTTTCGCAGGTACAGTTAGAGTACAGGAGATTCACGCTTTTTTTCAGTGCAAAGTGATTACCTCTTGGTTTAGAAAAAAACATTAATTTACCACAGCAAAAAATTTCTAAAAATGTATCGGAAGTTACGTGACGCAATGTTACTTGAAGTTATACAATGCAGTATTTTGAAAGGGAACGTATTTCAAAAGTTTCCTTTATTGTAGAAGTTCTTTATTTAATAATTAATTTGGGGATTTTTGTAAACTTATTTTGCTGTGATTCCCAGCAAATAGATCACAAAATTTCCAAGAACGCTGCAGCTTACTTTAATTCTTTCATTTGAAAAATTTTAGCAGTGGTAGCAGCTAAAATTTTCTATAGTGGAAAATTATATGTTTGCGTAGTATTTGACTTGATAGTGGCACGCATAAGAAGCCGGGGCTTTGAAATTGTTTGTTTTAAAAACAACACTGCAAAGGTATCAAGGATTAAGTTTATTGTAGAAATTTTTTTTACGGAAAAAAAATTATTTAAATTTTTTGGAAACGTATTTTGTATTCTTTTGAATTATATACTAAATAATAGATCATAAATTAGTGCCGAGAACACAGCTGTCAACATAAGCACTTTCATTTGGAGATTTTTTCAGTTGCAACGAAACAGCCAATTTGGAAGTCTTAGACTATTATAGTATTTAGACTGACAGTATTATAAGATTACGAAGCAATCAGAAACATAAAACATTTTGACTAAGAGTTTGCCAAGTCCGTTAAACATTTTGCATTTAAAAAAAATGCTGCAAAGGAACATTTCAAAATTACCTTTATTCTAGAAATTTTAGACGTATGATTCGCAACATATTGAAACTCAAAATAAAAGAGATAATGCATTCTAACTTGGGATTAATCCATGATATTCTACACACACAAATCAAAGTAATGCTTTATTTGTGTTAAAGAAGCGTTGTCTCAAAAACGTGTCCACCTTCGATTTCATGCCGACGAGTCAAATTCTATGCATGGAATTTCCCCGCTGACTAAGAATAAATTATCATAATGTACTCATTACATCTACCAGCTGAAGTTTTTCACTGGCGGATGTATTATTTAGATTTGACATCACTTAATTGAGTTGCTAGGTTTCAAAAGATTAAAAAATATAATAATTAGTATTAATATTTTGTTGTGGGAGATAAGAAATGTCGTTTCTCTTTTTTAATGCTTTAATGTGAGCGTATTGATCGAGGTACCTGACTTGTGGCATTAGCCTATTCATCTGAGATTAAATTGTCAAATTCAACGGGCGAATGCGGTCGAATAACTTATATACGGAGTAGTAAAATGTGCGATATATACAAAAAAATGATTTGAATAATAATTGGAAAGACACAAGTGCGATTACAGGAAGTCTGATTAACGGAAAAAATAAGCTATTTGGATAGTCGAAAAAAATAGATATATACAAATTTACAATGGCATGAGTAAAAGCAAAACCGAAAAACTAGTATACAGAACAGAATGTTGTAGAGTATTTAACTAGTATATGGTAATGATGTAGCTTAAAGAGACAGAGCATATATATCGGAAAAAAGCATGTGCTTACATATTTACACTTATAAAGAAACTGACCAACAAACTTAAATGGTACATCTGATTCAAGCATATTAAAGTGTACAAATGCTTTTTCACTTATTATTCTTGTTAAATTGGGCGCACTCCTTCGTTACCAGAACTTTCCGTTGAAACTAATACTTTTCAATTTTACTGAACCATTATAATTACATTGGAAACAAATTTATTGTTGCATTTACATACAAGTACTTGATCTTACCTAATTCGGGGTTCTATTTCACAAGGAATTGTACTTCCCGCGTTTGTCGGTTTGTCATTCCATTGAACGCTTGGTAGTTGAACATAAAATATCATTTAGAACTAATATCCTAATAATCATTGGAGCTTTGTAGGTCAATTTTAAGCATTTTATATAAAGCTATAAAAATCCAGATTTCATATATTGGTAAAAAAAACAGCATTGCTACAAAAATATCAGGACATACAGGTTGAGGGTCCACAATGTCGTAGCAATGACTCCTTTGTGGTCAACTGTCATTGTGAAACGCCGCCGCTGAGAATTGAATCGCATATCTTCGCAATGTCAGAAAACCACTGATCCCTCACGGCTTCATATATATTCGCAATATATATGTTACTCAAAATAAAAGATTTAAGGCATTCAAACTGTGATTTATATATGTTAATCTGCACTCTCAAATCAAATTAATGCTTTATTTGTACTAAAAACGCGTTCTCCCTAAAGAGAGTGTCCTCGTACAATTGTAAAGAAACCTAACAAAAATACGATTTCAGAGCAGCTAGCTTTTGGTTTATATGCAGAGTCATGTTTCAAGTGTTGAATTTTTCCGCAGAATAAAAAAAAACTCTCATTCTCTACTCATTACATCCACCAGCTGAAATTTTCACGGGTAGATGTATTATTTAATTTTAAAATTCAAATTATCACTCATTAAAGCTTAGAAGATTAAATTTTATATTAATTATAATTAATATTTTTTTGTGGTAGATAAGCAAATTCCTTTTTCCTACTCTTCAATCTAAAGTAAAATCAAGAAAAAGCTTATAAATAAAGGAAAGGTAAACATTTTGTTATCAATATATTTGTAGGTATATATCAATCAACTATATCAGCCAATAATAATTACTAATATATTTGTGAGAGAATAATAATATTAGTGAAAACAAAAACTTTTCAGATCATACTAAGCATTTGTAGGTAAAACGATAAAATTTTATGTGTTTTGCTATTATTCTGAAGTGATAAATCAGAAACAGCGTAAAAGCATCAAAAAATGAACATTATATCCTTAATATTAAAAACTATTGATAACTCCATAGCATGAATTTCTATCTTGTGTAAGTGTTATCGACAATGTCGGTATTGCAAGCCATGGTGGCTCAGGGGATAGAGCGCTAACCTTTAAATGAAGTGACCAGAATCCCAGTAACGGCTAGTCGATACAAATTTCTCATCCAGCTGGCACAAACCACAGTTCTGACGTTAAATATCCCCAGTGGTAGTGGGATCAGTCCCTTTACCACTAGACTAACCGTGGGGTGTTTTCCTCTCTATGAGTAACGCAAAAGCGGTTTAGTTTCATCAAAAGTCCTCCACGAAGGCAAATTTCTTCCAATACTTGATCCAGGAGTTCCCTTGTCTTCTGGATTGAGTTCAAAATTGCAAGGTGTTTTAAACTTTGGTTATTAATAATGATTAGTCGTTTAGAAAATGTGTCAGTTTACGGAAATCAGCGAAAGGAATATCGTGCAATGAATCATGCATCTCTTGGGGTTATTATCGGTTAAATATAGTTAATTATTAACGTCATATAGTGATTACTATACTTTTATCCCATTATTTATATTAAAGAAAAGAAAACAGAACAGGATTCCACTCGTTGCACCGAGCAACGTGTATGCAGAGATGCCAACTGCTCCGGACACTCCAAAATAATTAAAAAAAAACGGTAAATAACTTCTGAGTAAATTTAGCAAATATTTGACTATTTTTGTATAGCATAGCATGACATAAGTACAATGAAGTGATGAATTATATAAGCCGACGAATTATTTAGAAATAGTGGTGGATAAAAATCTACTAAATTGAATTTGTTAAACAATAAATCACAATAATTTAGTAATTTTGAATAAATTTTCTGCAATTCCATAAAAGAGTATAAATTTTATAGTTCTATCTTACAGAGATGCCAACTTGCTCCGGACGGCAAATATATATTTTAAAGTGGTAGTTTATCAATTGTGATTCTTGGTTAAATAAATTCAATTTAGTAGATTTTTATCCGACTAGACCATCCAGTCCCCTCCACCTCAGAGCTCACATACCTTGAACTTTTTGCAAGGCAAAAGGCCCAGAATAAACAAAAGTGGCTGCTTCCACCTATTCACTACTGGTATAAAGCAAAAAGACCAGGACTCTCTCTATCTCTCCCTGGTGACAGGCAAACCAACACCTGCCTATCCCGACTGGCCAGTGGACACCTGAAAAGTCTAACATTTTCTGCAAATCAAAAGATCTTTCCTCTTTGCCCTAAATGCCAACAAAACCAGGCATCACCTGAGCACATCTTGATCTGTTTAGGGCTGGACTGGAACGATATTCATTCCTCTCCCATTCTGGTTTCGGATTTTCTCAATGTTAACGGATTCATTGATCTGGTCTGACCCCGTCAGACCAGATGGGAATTAGCAACAGATTTTTATCCTCCACTATTTATAAATATTTCGTAGGCTTATATAATTCACCACTTTTTAGTGATAAATAATTATGTACCTTTCAAAAAGCAAGCAAAAGTAGTCAAATATTTTCAAAATTTTCTTTGTAGTTATTACGTTTTTTTTTAATTATTTTGGCGGGTCCGGAGCAGTTGGCATCTCTGATATCATGTTATACGCTGTCAACCAGCTGTTTTTCGCGGCCTATGTGAAAGGTCAGTGTCAGCAAGCTGTGACTGACGCAGCCTAAATGTAATTTCAGTGTCAGCAAGCTGTGGCAGACGCAGCCTAAAGGTAATTTCAGTGTCAGTCACCGGTGGCTGACGCGGCCTAAATGGAAAGTCCAGCGTCGGTTACCGATGGCAGACAGGGCGCCCAACGTGTTAAACATGCAGGGATTGATCTTTAGTTTCGACCGTGTATCTGTGAATTAGTGATAGAGTTTATGATAAATAGTGTTACATTTTACCTAACAAAATATCTGATTCTAAATCTGGTAACCAGGCCTGAAAACGTGACGGAAAAGAGGGAATACTGTTAGTAGAACTATTTCAATAACGGATAATTTTCGGCCGGATTAAATTTATTCTTAGCTATAAACAAATCATTGTTGTTAATTTTTTCTTGGAGAAGTAATTCAATATATGAATTTTATCCGTCAATAAAATTTGGTAGCTGTGGATATTTTATTACTCCCGAAAAAAAGTTGAAAACGAAATTTATTTGCTACCAGTTTTCACTCTTTTCCGTCTTTATATATATATATATATATATATATATATATATATATATATATATATATATATATATATATATATATATATATATATATATATATATATATATATATATATATATATATATATATATATATAAAGCGACTTTTAGACCTGATCGTAACACTTTATCATAAAACTCTACTCAAGGGGATCTCCCGATTCAAAGATGATTTTCATTTCAAAACTAAAGATTGACTTCTTCAATGTCTTGATTTGTCAATACAACATACTAAAACTTCAAAGATATTTAGGACCTCCTAGAATACGACAAATTAGAATCGGTTAGTGGCGCTTCGCGCCAAACGCCGAGGTAACCCCAATATCCAGCATCCAGCACCTGCTGGTAACATTGTTATCTTCGAAATAAATATAAAATTTATATATTTTGTTAATATTATATATTAGTATTTATATATTAGTAGCGTTGACAGAGTGGCTAACAACAGCACTTTCATTTGGAGCTTTCTTCAGTGGTTGCGAAACAGCAAATATGGAAGTCTTAGACTATTACAATATTGAATTGATAGCATTTTAAGATTAAGCTTGCTTGATTTATTTAAATAAAGTGGGCCGCAAAGCGTTCATCATTAAATTTCATACAGTAAGTTAAAATACATTGATCTGGCAAACATTGTGGTAGCCATAAAAAAATCCAGTCGTTTGCTTGTGAAATAATAAAACAATAAAAAAATTCAATATGACAAATTGACGTTTTTACATAACATTAGAAATATTGATTGTAGACTTAAATTAAAAATAAAGATAAAACATGATTTGATATGTACAATAATTGATTATTGAAAAATGAAAGACATAATTGATGAGTATAGGTAAATCGTACCTTGATACACGATGAAATAACATATTTGAGGAAAATGCAGTAAATATATTTTATCAGAGAAATATTGCTCATTAAATGCAATAGAATTTTCAAAAGAATTTTACGTGCATAGGATGATAAATATATATGCATAAATTGGCTATAATATCAGAAAATAAATTTTAATGTAATTTAATATAACTTAAGTAAAAGTCAGCTGTGAAAAGTTCAGTGAATTTAACTTGAGAGTCTTGAAAATAAAAATAGAACTCACTGGGATTGAGATGTTTCCCCCGCAGAAGGGGGAGCACTTCTTCATTTTTGAGCAATTCCTGTCAATTAATCAAAGGATTAATGACACTAATCGGTAAGCAAGTTAAGGCGTCGAATTTGATGTTGCTCGAAGGCTGTTTCTGCTTATCCACCCAGTATAGTCGGCTGCATGGTTTTTGTTACAATTACAGCATTCATGAGACCTGTCGTTTTCAGCCCATTTAATTATAAGATCAAAATAAAAGTGGTGAATCGTATAAACCTACGAATTGTTTAGAAATACTGGTGGATAAAAATGTACTAAATTGAATGTTTTAAACCAAAAATCGCAATTATTAAACTACCACTTGTAAATATTTATTCACTGCACGGAGCAGGATGGCATCTCTGTGTATATAAATAAAACTATTTTTATGCGTTCTATATTGCACCTTCAAACCACTTTATTAACGATAATAATACAAAAAAAAACTTAAAATTTCCTCGAATTATGCATTTCTAATAATCTTGGCTTCGCCGGTCACCGGTGACCCCGTGATGGTACGAACAAACTCAGTGGAGGTCACCGGTGACCCCCACGACATTCAACGTGTTAATTGCATATTAAGTAATGTATCATGAGCAAAGTTGCTAAAAATAGAACTTCAGTTTTGAAATTCGTCTAGTCAATTGCATATTCGTGTTAATTGCATATTAAGTAATGTATCATGAGCAGAGTTGCTAAAAATAGCACTTCCGTTTTGAAATTCGCTTTAGTCAGAGCCTAACTAAGGCAATCGCATATGGGGCTGTTACCGAGAGCCCACACATCAGAGGGGGCCTCCAAATCGAATAGAAAGTTCAATTTACGTTTCCTTGTCCATTGAAATTTTTTTAAACAAAATATCAGTGCAGTCAGTTTTAAGTTAGCTTCTTCATTAATCAATCGTATAAACAAAAAAAATCTATATTTCGTAAATCCATGGCTTTCCTTGGGCGGAATTCAGCTGAATTTTCCCAATTACGATGGACAAACTTGACTAATCAACAACCTGTATTTTTACATATAGCAAAATGCGAATACGGGCTTCTGATGGGCTTGATTGAGTTATCGTAATTACAAAAATTGAGCTGAATTCCGCGCTAATGTCAACAAGGAATGCAAGGATATAAATGTTTCGAAGCTGGATGACACAATTAGCAATCAGAGACCTGCATTTCGGAAGCTGCCTTCACATGATGGACTTAGAATTGTAAGAAAAACAATAAAATAGATAGGGGGGGGGGGAAACTTTATAGCTATTTTAGGTTCTAGTTAATTTCTTGTTATATATATATATAATGAGGTGAAACATATAAATACCTCCATAAAGTTCAGTTTTTGATTGCTGAAGTAGTGAAGCAGAGCTCCAAGAGAAGTTTTTTTGCCCCGGGCCCCACGTTTCTAATTAGGGCCTTATTTTTAGTGGTTGCAGTACAGCCAATTTGAAAGTTTTAGACACTTATAATATTTAAAGTGATAATATTGTAAGATTAAAAAGTAGTTAAACACATTAAGAATTTTGCCATAAGAGTTTGCCAGGTGTGTAAATCATTTTACCTTAAAAAAACTCTATTAAAGGTAAATTTTGCGGATGACCTCCATTATTTCGTACAATTACGACTGGAATAATTATGTCGATTCTCTTGAAACGTATTTTGTTTTCTTTTGAAAAGCTTATTTGTTTTATTTTTAAACGTATTTTGTATTCTTATGAAATGTATTTTATATACTTTGGAGACATATTTTGTATTCTTTTGAAACGTATCCCAACTAATAGATTACAAATTATTGTGAAGTGTACAGCTGCCAACAATAAGACTTTCAATTGGAGATTTTTGTTATTGGTTGCAGGACTATCAATTTGAAAGTTTAGACTTGGGTAGTTTTTAAAGTAGCAGTATTTTAAAATTAGGAAGTAATCAGACTTGGAAAAAGTTTGCCTTAAGAAGAAAACCGCAAATGTATAAGGTATCATCAGGTCTGTAATAGTAAAACAAGAGTTATTATTGCAAGCATTGATGATGACAACTATCTTGATAAAACAGGACTGTGCTTTTTAAATATTAAATGGGAAGGGAACGTTTATCATGATTTGACATCCAGTGAGTACATTGACATTTTTCAGTTTCTCAGAGATGCCAACTGCTCCGGACACGAAAAATACTTTAAAAAAACGGTAAATAGCTAAAAAGTAAATTTTGCAAACATTTCACTATTTTTGCTTGTTTTTGAAAGGTATTGCATGACATATGTACTTTAAAGCGGTGAATTATGTAAGCCTACGAATTATTTAGAAATAGTGGTGGATAAAAATCTACTAAATCGAATTTATTAAACCAAGAATCACAATTGATAAACTACCACTTTAAATTATATATTTGCTGTTTGGAGCTAGTTGGCATCTCTGGTTTCATACAAAAAAATTACTAAACAAGTGAAAAAATTATTTTTTTACAAAGTGGTATCTTTGACTTAACTAGTTTTACATTAGAGTGCAAATTTGTTTTGCTCTTTTAAATATTTCTGGAGATATGAAGGCATAATAACAACTTCTGACTGCTTTCCCGTCTGGGCATCATGCTTTGCAGATTGCGACGGCTCCCTGTTATTTTAGATTTAAGAATCCAAATCCAGTGAAAAATAGTTTATTCAGTGAATGTATATGAAACTGAGTTTGGAACTTAAAATATCAATAAAATAATAATAATGTTTATATTGACAAACAACGCAAAGTTATTTGATTTTAATATAATTTAATTTAATATACTGATAATTAGAAAATAATTTACCATGATGATATTTTAAAAACTCCATTATAAAACATGCAGTGCAGTGTCAATAAAAATAAAAATCTTGTAAATCACAAACAATGTCGTAATTACTGACGAAATTGTTGTAGGTTATTGTTAAGAGTTATCGTGTCATCAGTTTTAATTTTTTTTTTGGTTTAACTTGCCCAATTCTCCTAATTCTTGCAATAGATTTTTTTCTGAAAGTAAGATAAGTTATAATAATTAATTTCATTTCGGGATTAATAATTATGATTTGCAATGATTTTGAACACCATTGCAACAATTTAAAAAATATACAAGACCTGATAATCATGCAATTAGGATTTGTTAGACGTACTGACTCAAAAGAACTTTATTTGAAAATAATTAAGGAGGTAAACTAATTTACTGTTTACATTGCAACTTTGAATAATGCGAGTTGTTAACCCTTTGACGGTCAGGGAAATGAGCAGTTCTCGTTTCATTAATTCGCGCAGTATTACAAACAGTGTCGAAAGTGGCATCTGTTTTCCACCTCCGTTCTTCCGAAAATGTCACCCTTCTCTGGCGATGCCAACTGCTCCGTCTTCTGGAATTGTTATAATAGAGTGGTAGCAAATTATGCAGTAAATTTCGTTGGAGAAGGACAATTACGTCTACTTTTTAATAGAGTAACCTGCAGATTGTTGCTTTAACGTTGCATTTTGTATGTTACTTATAGTTTTTGATATTTAGTGGTGATAAAATTACTTAAAAGGAGAAATACTAAAATGAAAGTAACTAGAAATTCGCTATCACTCGAAAATACTATTTTACAAAGCGGGGCAAGTTGGCATCTCTGGATGTGGTAGATAGTTCGCCTCACGCGTTTTAAAAATTTCTTAAAGTATTCGTAGTACATAAATAGCAGTTTTTACGTACTTTTCGTTTTTAACATAGTCAATGCAGAATAATAATGGCGAACGAGCTCAGTTCGGCAGCTCGCATTGGGGAAAAATTTAATTACGCAAGTGGTGCTCGTTACTAACCATTACGGTCAAAATCTTGCTCCCGAGCGGAACTCGTTTGCGCGCATTATGAGGCACGATTCGATTGCGAGCTGAACTCGATCATAACCGTAAAAGGGTTAAAGAACTCTTCTTCTACGTGAATCTTTTCATCAAAAATCCTGAAGAATAAAAATTTTGAATGAAGAAATAGGACATTTTAAAACAAATTCTGTTTTCCATATTCTTTCTGCTTTAATGTTTAAAAAAAAAGCAGCTGACAGAATTGGGAACCGCTGCTAGAGAAAACACCTTCCGCACACCCCTAAATAAAGGGAATCATTAAGTACTTTTGTACACCGATAAACTTGCGTTCGGCTTTATTCTTTGATTCGAGTTTCAAGTATTGATACAGTTGAGTGTTACAATTGTAAAGAAACCTAAACAAATATACGATTTCAGAGCAGCTAGCATTTGGATTATATGCCGAGTATGTTCCATGCGTTGAATTTTGCCGCTGAACAAAAATAAACCCTCATTATGTTCTCATTGCATCAACCAGCTGAAATTTAACTGCCGAATGCATTATTTAAATCTAGGAATATGATCACGTCAACTCGCTAGACCTAGGAAGATTAAAGTATATATTTATTATAATTAATATTTTTTTGTGGTAGTAAACAAATTTCGTTTTCCTTTTCTGATTGATTGATTGATATGTAGGAAATCTCGGCGTTAAGCGCGAAGCGCTTCTAACCGATTCATCTATACTGTTTTGGCATTTCGACTAGATGTCATATATGCAGTTCAAAGTTCTAAGATAGGATCAGATAATAAGTCCATGATGAGGTGAGGCATGAGTGGATTCAGTAGTACATCAGTTGGATGGGGAATTACCCTGGATTAAATTCGTGAGAAGATGCAGCACATTTTGGTCCTTCAGCAAGTCTTTGAGTTCACTGATGAGGCTAACAAGTCTGTGTGCTGTAGAAGTAGGTGTGTCCTTAGTCGTTTTTCTCTTTCGACTGGGGCGCGCCTCACACCCAGTGAAATTTGAGGTGTGGTTTTGCATGCAGTTGCAACATTTAGCTGGGGAATCTCGGCTCTTTCTGCACTGAAATGAATAGTGCCCTTCGGCACATTTCATACATCTTGGGCTGGAGGAGCAGGAGCGTTGAGTGTGACCGAAATTCTGACATCGAAAACACTGCAGCGGCCGTCGGCCGCCGCGGTATTTCTCTATGCTGATCGGGATCTGCTTGATGCTCTCAATATGGTAGATCATCTCGAGATTGGCTAGCATCGGCATTACGATGAGGTACAGGGGGAGGGGCCTAAAGGCTCCACCCACTTTCTTCCTAAACTGGACAATTTTCAGGATCTCGATGTTCCGCTTTCCTAGTTCAAGGGAAATTTCATCTGTACTAAAATCATCAGGTAGGCCACGGATGAGGACTTTAGCATTTTTAACTGGCTGAGCTTTTTCTACTGGATTGGAAGGCTCTGTGGCTTTGTTGGTAGTCTCCTCCGTAGTTTCTGATGCAGTGATGTGGTGGATGGGCTCCGGCATGAAAAGAGATTCCGAAGGAGTGCAGCATTTCTGGGTCATGGGTGGGGATGAGTCATCATTTTCCGTAGCTGCGGCAGACTTTTTCTTCTTCTTCTTTCTCTTTTTAGCTGGTGGCTCTTTGTTATTTCTATTCTGGGTCTCAGGTTCAGAGGCTGAAGTCACTTCTTCTATATCCATATTCAGTTCTTTACTGGAAGGAGTTGTGATAATATTTGGAACACTGAGCTCGGAACGGGCTCAGTCTCTATTTCATTTGTAACACTACTTTCTGGAATGGTCACAGGGATTTCCGCAGTCTCAGTGATAGTAGTCTCCATTGTAGTTGAGGCAGTTGACTTCTCTTGGCTCGACTCAACAGTTTGAATTGCGGACACCGCTGCGTTAAAGAGTTCGTTGTAATATCTACTTGGTGTTGAGGTAGAAATCTCTCCGATAGAATCTCGCAGCTTACGAAGTTCCACGATATCAGTAGTTTGTTCTAGAAGAAATTTTGAGTAAAGTGCGTAATTCATAGATCTGGCCGGTAAGAACCTTCTGTCGATCGAAAATGTCTCATCTTAATCTGATGTTGGCATGCGGCCGGAGGGAAAAACCTTTCCGCTGCGGGCAGTTCGGTGATACGGCATTGTTGCGGAGCAGAGAAGAAAGCCTGGTTTTTCCATCGTTTTCCTTTTCTACAATCTAAAGTAAATTTCTACAAAAATCTAATAAATAAAAGAGTGGTAACCATTTCGTCATCAATATATTTGAAAGTATATATCAATCAACTATATCAGCTAATAATACTTATCAATACATTTGTGAGAGAATAATAATATTAGTGAAAACAAAACCTTTTCTGAGCATACTAAGCACTTGTAAATAAAACGATAAAATTTTATGTGTTTTGCAATTATTTTACAGTAATAAATCAGAGACAGCGCAACAGCATCAAAAAATGAACATTATCCTTAATATTAAAAACTATTGATAATTCCATAGCATGAATTTCTATCTTGTGTAAGTGTTATCGACAATGTCGGTATTGCAAGCCATGGTGGCTCAGGGGATAGCGCTCTAACCTTTCAATGAAGTGACCAGAGTCCCAGTAATGGCTAGTCGATACGAATTTCTCTTCCGGCTCGCACAAACCACAGTGCAGACGTTAAATATCCTTAGTGGTAGTGGAATCATGGGATGGAGTCCCTTTACCACTAAACTAACCGTGGGTTGTTTTCCTCTTCATGTAACGCAAAGGCGGGTTAGTTTGATCAAAAGTCCTCCACGAAGGCAAATTTATCCCAATACTTAATCCATGAGTGCCCTTGTCTTCTGGATAGGGTTCAAAATTACAACGCTACAGAATTGAACATTGATAGTTGCAAACTCAATAATTGGATCTGCTGTTCAACAACGTTTATAAAACGTAATAAAATTTCGGTATTACAAACAAAATCTGAATTTTTTTTGTTGGCAATGTAGGAAATCTGGCAACCTAGGCATTGTTTATAATTACAAATGCACTGCAGAAATAACTAATAAGATTGCATGGTTTTCGCTTATGTAAATCATAAGAAAAGAACAGTGTCTAATTTGTTCATAGCGTTTTCTTTTTAATTACTTAAAAATTTTCACTGAGTTGACGACTCAAGGAAAAAAAATCATTTTCTTCACTCAATCAATCAATGTTTTTTTAAAACGTTATGTTGTTATTTTAAGAAAAAAAGTGACTTGGTTTATTTTATTAATTATAATAATAGCAGTTTAGAAAAAGTGTCATTTTATTTGAACCTCGAAAATCAGTGGAAAATTTGCATAGTAGTGGCACACATAAGAAGCCAGGGCTTGTAAATTGTTTGTTTTAAAAGCAACACTGCAAAGCTATTTATCAAGGATTACTTTTATCGTGGAAATTCTCTATATGAAATCTATATTTCCTTTTTTGGAAACGTTTTTCATATCATATATCAATATATCAATATATATCAATATTCAAATATATCATAAATTGGTGCCGAGAACAGAGCTCCTATCAACAGTACTTTCATTTGAAGATTTTTTTAATTGAAGCGAAACATCCAATTTGGAAGTCTTAGACAATTATAATATTTGAAGTGACACTGGAACAAGATTAAGAAGTAGTCAGAAACATAAAAAATTTGCCAAGTGCGTTAAACAATTTTTATTTTAAAAAAAGCACTGCAAAGGTACATTTTAAATTTACCTTTATTCCAGAAATTCTCTATACATGATTTGTAACATATGTTACTCAAAATAAATTATTTAAGGCATTCTAACAGGGATTAATGCATGATATTCTACTCACACAAATTAAATGAATGTCTTATTTATCAGAAAGACGTGTTCTCACAAAAAGTGTCCACTTACAATTTTAAAGAAACCTAAACAATTAAGCGATTTCAGATCAAATAGCACTTGGATTCTATGTCGAGGAGTTAAGTTCCATGCATTGAATTTTACCGCTGACTAACAAAAAATTCTCATAATGTGATCATTACATCTACCACTGAAATCAGAGCCGGATTAATTTAAGACTTCGATGACTAAAAGCGTTGCTTCACACATGATTAAAGTCTATATTCAATGTAACTAATATTTTGGTGTGCTAGATAAATGAATTTTCGTTTCCCTTTTCTAATGCTTTAATGTAAGCTTATTGATAGAAGTACCTGACTTGCGGCACTAGCCTATTCATCTGAGATAAAATTGCAAAATTCAGCTGGCGAATGCGGTCGAATGACTAATATACAGAACAGGAAAATGTATGATATATGTAAAAAACAAATGATTTGAATAATAATTGGTAAGATACTGGTCCTGATTACAAGAAGTCTGAATAACAGAAAAAGTAAGCTCTTTACATAGTCGAAAAAATAAATATATACAAATTTTACAACGGAGTGAGTAAAAACGAAACCGAAAAACTAGTATATACATATTTAGAGCGTAAAATAGATGATGCAGATCTTAATCGGAGAAGAGAGTAATAGTTGGGATAGATGACATTACCTCTCTGCCTCTCCTCCGCCCTCCCATAATAGGCTTCGCTGCTGCAAAGAGGATTAATTTCATCTAGAAGAATGAAAAAAAATTAAAAATTATGTTCTTTTCTACAACTAAAGTAAATTTCAGCAAGAAGTATACAAATAAAAGAACGGCAACCATTTCATTATTAATATATTTGTAAGCATATATCAATCAACTATATCATTTAACCATTATCAATATATTTGCCAAAGAATAATATTATTAGTAAAAATAAAAATCTCCCGGAGCATGCTGATCACTTACAGGCAAAAGAGCAAACTTTATGCGCTTTGCAATGTTTTTTTTTACAGCGATAATTCAGAAACAGCATCAAAAAATGAACTTGATCGTTAATATTCAAAACTCCATAGTATGATTAAGAATAAACTCTCATAATGAACTCATTACATCTACCAGCTGAAGTTTTCACTGATGGATGTATTATTTAATTTTTATCACATCACATATTGCACACCGTGTCGTGATACAGTTGATAAAAAATATTTTAATTATAATTAATATTTTGTTGCGGTAGTAAAGAAGTTATTATGTATTAAATTTCAGAAACATTTTTTTCTTTTTTTAAATCAACAGTGGGGACAAGTGAGGGAATGACATATTGGTATATTTTAATTACCTAAAATAAATAAAAAATAAAAATTGATAATTTTATTTTTATTCTTTTGCTAGCCTGCATTCTGAAGGCATACATGTTAAACATGTGCATACATGTTTAGACTTATAAAGAAACTATCCAGCAAAACTAAACGGTACATCCGATACATACATATTGAAGGGTACAAATTCTCTCTCACTTATTATCCTTGTAAAATTGGGCGCATTCCTTCTCTGCCGGAATTTTCCATTGAACCTAATCCTTTTCAATTTAACCCGACCATAATAATTACATTGGAAAACAAATTTATTGTTGCACTTATATACAAGTACTTGATCCTACCTAATTCGGGGTTCCATTTCAATAGGAATTGTACTTCCAGCGTTTGCCGGTTTGTCATTAGGCATTCCATTGAATGCTTGGTAGTAGTACATGAAATATAATTTTGAACTAATATCATAATAATCATTGGAACTTTGTAGGTCATTTTTAAGCATTATATATAAAGCTATAAAAATCCAGATTTCATATATTAGTAAAAATAAATCATAAAGCATTGCTAAAAAAATAATGGGACAAAGAGGTAGAGGGTCCACAATGTCTCCTTTGTTCTGAAGCAGCCGCCGAGAATTGAATTGCAAATCTTCGCAATGTCAGCAAACAACTGATCTCTCACGGCTTCATATATATATATTTGCAATATATATGCTACTCAAAATAAAAGATTTGAGGCATTCAAACTGTGGTTTATGTATGATATTCTACACGCACAATACAAACCAAATTAATGCTTTATTTGTACTAAAAACGCGTTCTCAATAAAAAGTGTACTCCATATGATTGTGAAGAAACCGAAACAATTATATGATTTCTGAGCAGGTTGCATTTGAATTAGATACCAACGAGTCAAGTTCAATGCATTGAATTCTACCGCTGACACTAAGAATAAATTCTCATTATATATACCAGCAAAATTTTTCACTGGCGGATGTATTATTTAAATCCTATTTAATATATATGAACATAAGTTTAAGCTTGGAAGATTAAAATACGTCTTAATTATAATTAATATTTTGGAGCGGTAGATAAACAATTTCCTTTTCTATAATTTGAAGTAAATTCCAACGAAAAGCTTATAAATAAAAGAATGGTAACCATTTCGTTATCAATATATTTGTAAGTACATATCAATCTACTTTATCAGCTAACCATTATCAATACATTTGCGAGAGAAAAATAAGATTAGTAAAAACAAAAAATTTTCAGAGCATACTAAGCACTTATAGGTAAAACGATAAAATTTTATGTGTTTTGCAATTTTTATTCAGTGATAAATCAGAGCAAAAGCATCAAAAAATGTTCATTATTTTTAATATTAAAAACTATAGAAAAACTCCATCGCATGAATTTCGATCTTGCGTAAGTGTTGTCGACAGTGCCGGTATTGCAAGCCATGGTGGCTCAGGGGATGTCGCTCTAACTTTTCAATGAAGTGATCTGAATTCCAGTAATATCTAACCGATACGAATTTCGCACCCTGCTCGCAACGACCACAGTACAGACGTTAAATATCCTTAGTGGTAGACGGATCATGGGTAGAAGTCCCTTTGCCACTAGGCTAACCGTGGGTTGTTTTCCTCTCCATGTGTAACGCAAATGCGGCTTAGTTTGATCCAAAGTCCTCCACAAAGGCAAATTTTTCCCAATAAGCTCAGGGAAGCTCAAGCTCTCCTCCAGCTCAAGGGAAAAAAATTTCTTTATTCAATCAAGAAATATTTTCAATTGGTTATTAATTATGATAGCCGTTTAGAAAAATTGTCAGTTTGTAGGAATTCCGGAAATCAGTGTAAGGAATACCGTGCAATGAATTATACATCTCTAGGGTTATTATCAGGTAAAATACAGTTATTATTTATATCATATAATGATTACTAAACTTTTATGCCATTTATATTAAAGAAATAATAAGGAAATTTATATTAAACAAAAAAGGATCCCACTCGATGCACTCGATATTAGTTTCAACTAGTACTAATTTCTTTTTTCCTTATATATAAAAAATTGGGCACCTGGGCCGCGTGCGCAAATAATTTTTTGACAGATTTGCTTTTAAACAGTGGACCTTTATATTGCCAAAAATTGATAAAAATTTCGGTTATTTTTTTGGACATATTTAGACACTTGTTTCATTGCTTTTTCAACTGAAATTTTTTTTTTTAAATTTCGTCATTTTTTTGAGAAGTTATAGGGTAGTTTCGTTTTCACATTATGAAGCCACGCCCCTTTTCTTACACAAAAAGCTGCTTTTCTCAAAATTGAAATTTTGTTATGTTTCACGTATTCAAAATGTTCCAGTCGACTTTGTTTTCATCCTATTGAGATGAAATTTTTTTCTAGTTATTTATATGTATATTAGATTAAGTTTATGCATTTGTTTCTGTTTCATAACAAGTAATAAAAGAGTTATCGGGTTTCATGTACCTAACGACCTTTATTTTGAAACAAAAATCCACATAAAATTTGTTTTTTGGTCATAAATTTAAAATAAATTTAGGAAAATTCCTATATAATGCATAAAGCTTTTAACATTTATCTCTAAAAAAAGAATATTAAAAAAAAATTAATAAAAATTTTAATTTAAGCCGCTGGGAGCATTTTAAAATTGATGAAATTTTTTTTAAAAAATTTTAAATTTCTCAAAAATGGTCCAAATATTTTTTACAAAAATTTTTGCAAGGGCATATCTTGATAGAATACATAAGTTATAAAAAAAGTTTTAGTGTAGCATAAAAACTAAAAAAAAATTTTTTGAACGTCCACTGTAGCCTTAAGTATACCAAAGGAATAAAGAAAGTGTTAATTACGAACGCAATACGAAAATTTAGCAATAAAAATAGAGAGTTCAAAGAGTACTTCTATTATCACTTTGTAGTGATAAGACAGCTTCAGCCACTTATTCATAAGTGGGAAAATTTATGTTTTTTTTTTTATTATTTTAGCCCATCCAGTACCCCCAGAGGTATTGATTTGTTATGGGATAATGGAGGACTTTTGCGACTCGACAGATTTAACGTGCATCAGTCACTTTACATATTTTATTTTTACATTTGCGCAAATAAAAACTAATAGAATAAATATAGAAAAGAATGTGAATTTAATTGTTATTTTTATATGATTCACTTTTAATCGAACAATAGCTAAACAATCTTAAATGCTCTTAGTGAATGTTATCCTTTTCAAAACACATTTAACTAGTAATTTTATCTGAGTTGAGATTTTATTAAACTATTCTTCATAATATAAAAACGATGTCTTTTCATTGATTTTGAAAAAACATGTTCTTCAATTACATTAAATTTTTCCAAGATCCCAGGAAACACTATTAATCCAACATGTAAAACTACAACAAGTCAGTAAATTTCTTCCTATTCAGAAAAATAAATGTTAAAGTTACAAAAGTTAATCGTTCGTTAACTTTAATGAGAGATTTGTTTGAAATCGATGCATCATTTATTAGGCAATACCTCATGTTTAGTCTAACCTATAATACATGTAATAAAATACATCTTTAAGACATCTTATTGAAGGCGAAATCAATTAAAAAATTCTATTAATTCGTTTAAGAGAAACGAAAAAAAAATTATTCGTTGGTTAAGGCACTGAACTGTCGTTATGAAGAACTGGTGTTCGATCTCCAATGAGTTTTTGCCTGGGAAGTGAAGAGGGCTTGTGAACTGTGCTGACCCTATAGTTACAATCAGATTGTTAGTCACGAAATTTTGATGCCATAATCTGTATGACCCTCCATGGTTCACAACTGGCTTCTGTGGAAATGACGTACAAAAAAAGCAAAATGAATAGACTTAAGGTACGTACTAAAAAGTACTAAAAGAACCACTAAAAGACTGAAGGAACCATAAAGAATAGTGACGTTACTATTGACGACAATGATGCTAAATAAATGTTTGTAATGTGTTTTAGTTGAAATAAAAAAACGACTTAGTACCAAAAGGCAAATTAATGGCGAGAAGATTTGTTTGTTCGCTTTGTTTGTTGTGAAATGATACATTTGAGAAACCATAAAATATCGCCATATTATTATTGTCCTCGTGCCTAATATTGGTAATATGTATTGATTGAAATTTGAAAAGAAAAAAATATATGCCATGTACTAAAAAGCAAATTTCATTGGGAAAGGATAATTGGAAAATTCGTTGAAAGGAATCATATAGAAAATCGTAATCCACAGACATCGCTTTATTTATTTCAGTACTGTGTACAACTGGTATTATAGTAATTGGTGGAGTTTTATTAAAACTTCTACAAATTTTTTTTTGTAGTTTTAGACAATAGTTTTTCCAGTGGTAACAAAAAAAAGTTAATTAATATTTCCATGCATTTGAATTAAAAGAGTTTTTCCACCACTACTTATAAATATTTTCAACATATATCAAAGATCAGATAGATAAATGGTCATGTTCTTAAGACTTGTCTTATTTGTTTTTGAAATTTCGTCTCCAGTCATTTGCTACTGATTAATGCATTTCGTAGAAAGTTCAAATGAAGTAACCCCTCTTGAATCGGTACTAAATAAACCAATGTAGGTATAAAGCATTATATTGATAATGCATCAATATTAAGCTGTTTTAATTCCGTTATGGTGGAATTACGGTCCCTTGAATGGGATATGTACCGGTGAAAATTAGTAGATAGTGGAAACTTGTGACAGTTACAATAATGAGCCACGAGCAATAATATCATGCCAAGTAATGTTTTGCACCGTTAATCTCTATTCTGATAGGGTGAACTGCAAAGACTGCTGACAATTTTAAAAGTATGACATTTCAAATAAAAAATATCTAGTGTGTGTCTATGTTACGGTGCATGTCTAAAATTAAGAGAATATCGACTTTCTCCGGTTAACGTGAACAGTCACATAGTCGCTTTGGTAAATGTCCGAAATATTTGTTATATCCGATTTTATATTAATTTATTCGTTGATATTTTTATATTTTTTCAATTTTTTCATATCTGCTGAAGATAGATACATCAGTGTTCAGATCAGTAGTTAAATGCATACAGGGCAGTGGCACTGGACCTTATGAAAACTTTGATCTAGGGCATACCGGGCAATCGTTTCACATTCGTTACAATAAAATAAATAGATTTTGATAGCGTAAATGACTTTTTCTCACTTAAATCCAATGTACAATAATTGCAGTTTTTAAACACAAATTTTACAATTGTCTCATTATTATTTAAAGCATCAAATATATTCAGACATTGATCATGAGTAAGGCATAAGTAATAAGTGTGCCAAGAATTCCGAGTATGAAACTTCTACTAAAGTGAATAATCCCCAGGCCAGACAGCACGACACTGGGCTTTTCAAACAAGGATCGATCAATTTCTGTTTCTGATTTGAGTTCCCTCAAATATCTGGCATCCATTTTTTCTGAGATATCTTCCTTTAAAATGTCCAGCTCGATGGAAACTTGAGCTGCCTTCCACGTAACCAAAACCAAAGGAACAAAATTGCTTAAAAGCATGAAGATATACTGAAATTTAAAAAATGTTTCCTTAAGGGACATATCAATTACAGTCAAAAATCCTGTACAGAAGAAACACAGCCAAAAATACGAAGAAATTACTAAAAAGATTGAAACCGAAAATGTGTCTTCCATTTGCTTCAGAAACGTAAAAATGTCCTTTTGTTGTTCAACAACAGTAATTTGAATCGGTCTCTTAAAGTTCTCGGCAGAAACGTTCAATGTAGTTTTTTGTAAGTTGTTTATACGGCAGCAGATGGCACCACAAAGCGTATAGTAAAGCAATGCCATTAAATGACACACAGAAAACGCAAGTCCTTCAAAAACCTTTCTTACTGCTTTAATAGTTAGTTTAAAAGGATAATTTGTTACAGTGTAACCGTATATATCATACTCATTAAATTCATTGGTATCTTTCAGGAAAAATTCAGTAACGGACACCAAAATTGGTGACAAAAATACAAAACATGCTACCATGAGAAATTTTAAATTTTTCGGTGGCATTATTTTACTTTGGGAAAGAAGAAAATTTGTTAGCCTCTTTCGTTTCAAGTTCATAATTATCACAAACAGAAGATTTGTGAATGAGTACACTACGTAACAAATACCAATCTTCACAAAACGATAATTCATTAAATATTTCCAAGCGGAAATCATAGCATCAATATAACCAATTGCAAGGAAAGTTCGAACAATGTAAAAAATAAATCTGTTCCACGAGTTTTCTGTGTAATTTTCAAAAAAGCCAAGATATCTGTATATCGCCAAAGAAATGGATCGGCTGAAATGATTGGATTGATCCATATCGATATTCAAGTGTTTCTGAATACCAGAGTATCTTAACATTTCATCCATCAGCTTAATACGTTTTATTCAGTTTCAAATTCTTAGATATAATTTCTTAGATACAATTTCTTAGATACAACCACGGATATAAAATGCTGTGATTCAAGTATAGATTGTAATGGTTACACAAATGAAGATTAAATCCAAATTTAAGTTATTTAGATGTGTTTAGAAGATCTAAATCCAGAAGTTCCAACGGAAAGAAACGTGGTTTTATAACTGTTTAGATAGGATTACAGACACAGAATGCCCTAAGCCTTTCATAATATACTAGGGGGCTAAGCCCCTGTTCGCTGCAGCTCACCAACCCCGATTATTGCTTTGCAATATTGCTTCGCAATAATTGTCTTTTCTTGGCGGAAAACAATTTTACTATTAAAGTTAAAATTATTCACTTAACATATATGTACTAAAAGGAATTCTGTTTACTTACTCTTGTGCCTCTACTTCCCACGTCTAAATATTACTCTCAAATATTTCTTTACCCAAATATTAGATCTCTTGGTGAACGGAAGTGATTTTTCGAAGTAATCATTTTTTAAAATAACATTTATATTCTTATAGCATTGTATTGTTCAAACAAATTTGATGAGTTAACAACTATAATTTAATACTCGCGCTAATAGCAGTACTGGAAAATAAGTTTAAATTAGGGATACAAAAATATTCAAAGAAAAACAATACCTTTACGACTGTTGTTAATTTTGTGCTGATTCCAACCAAAACAATATGGAAATGAATGAGGGAAAACTGGATCCTACCACGTGATTTTCCGGCCAATAAAAATGCGCCGACAGCAATGGAAAACTGCGACACCATCATTAGATTTTTATATATAGTAAGATTCAATATTTTCTAAATAAACAACCCGGAAAAGAAGATTAATGTAACAGATAGTCTTATAATGAAGTCATTTTAGATTATCCATTGTTGTCAAAGGAATTTGTTGAAATTTTTTTTTTTAATTCAATCCTGATCCAAACATCGTAATTAATGACTTTATATATTTTGAACCATTTATCATCATAAGTAAAGCAGAGCACCACTTCTAAAAAAGAGAGCAAAAAATGGTTTTACAGGCATCTAAAACATTTTTGAGATATTTATGAAAGATGGTTTTTATAAGAGTGATGAAGAATGTTTTTTCACGATGCTTGGAGACATTCAAACTATTCAGAATAATTCTTACCATTCATACCACAGAACAAACAATGGAATTCAATAATAGACTCTTTCATTAGCACTCGTTAGCATATTTAAAACATAAGCGAAACGTAAACATATTTCATATTTCAATCTTAAATGTTATCATATCTTATGTAGAACTTTTTTTTAATTGATTATGTCTTTGAAATTATATGAACCAGAAAAGCTTTGAGTTTTACTACAATTAATCAATGGTTGCGTGTTTATTGTTGATATGTCTTTAATTACTCTTTTTCCTCGAGTTCTGTGACTGAATGAGCTGACGTTAAGTTTTATTTGTAAATTGAGAAATAATATTGATTTGTATGCGTGCAACAGTATATTCTATTTGTCCATTTGTGAAAAACAATGAAATGATACATTTAATAGATTTATAGGTTCATTTTTATAAAAGAGTTGTAAGATTTAACCCTACCAAATTATTCAAATTAAACTTTTTCAAAATACATTTAGTTAGTAAATTCAAACATATCGTCCTTTTATAAAAGTAATTCTAATAATATAATAACTCTATCTTATTATTGGTTTTAAAAACGGATAATTCTTTCTTCGATTCATGATTAAATTTTTCTTATGCCAGTGACATGACGCGAACGTTATTATTGACTTTTCAAAAAAGCAAAATTAAAAATAATTAAAAATAACCAAAAATGTTAATGGCAATTTTTTCCCGCTGCTTTAATGATAGACTTATTTGGAGTTACACATCAATAATATCTGAGGAAAAATTCAGAAAGTTAATTTTTTTATTTACAATCACCATGACAATCAAATCTGAAATTGAACTTGTCTTCGACAAAGCAAAAAATGACTGATTTTTCTTAACTGATCAATTTAAAATACAGTATGTACAGTCGGAAAAAAATGGATCACCGACATAACTTTTAAACTGTTGGTCGAATTTTCAATATGTAAAGTTTTTGAAAATATCAAAAAGTGACGCCTAATATGTATTACTGTTAGTAGACTTGAAAATTCAAACTTTCTGTTAGTAGCCAGTGGCCGGTTGTTTAACTTAGTAGCCACACACGGCAAAACTTTATATGCAAACAGTTCCACTTTTTTAGCAGTTTGGAATACGTGTTGCCAGATTGGCAACATTACGCTGGGAAGAGTCAATTGCGCTGAAAAAGTGATTTTTTAAATTTAAATTTCCTTGTTTAGTTTAGGTTGGATATATTAAAGGAATGTTAGTAATTTAATTTATTATTTGTATATCATGGAAACACTAACCATTAAAAATTAAATGAAAACAATAAATAATAAATAAATAATAAATAAAAATAAATAATAAATCAAAATAAACAGATTAAAACAAATAAAATAATATAAAAGTGAAGCAATATAAATTTAAAAAAATTACCGTGAGGGCAAAAAAGCAAATTTCGTTGTTTACTTAAGGAATCAACTCACCTGGAATGAACAAATCAATACTGTCTTAATGACAGCTCATAATTCATAGTTTAAACTCGGGCCCTGTATTCGGGCAATCGTACTTTGCATTGATATATATAAAATTTTGGCTTCAAATACATAAGACTGTTTTGTCTAACTTGCATAAGATCGCTATCTTACAAAAGATTCTAAGCTCAGGATATTAAATCAGAGGTTCCCATTTTAAAAACTAAAAGCTATAAAAAGACAATTGTAAATTTTTTACCCAACTGAAACTGTTTTATTTTCGTAATATTTAGGAAGAGGAATGAAATTTTTTTATCGTTACATTATTAAAAATCTAATATTAGGTTTTAAATCTGTCAGTTGAATTCAAATAGGTCTATAAGCATAAACTTAAAATGACTGAAATATGTCGAATTATGGTTTTTGTTGAAATGAAAACTTAATAGGACTTACATAAGCGTTGAAAATGGCTATTAGGGAAACACGTTTGATTACTAATGAATTTAGTTACCTCATTTTGCTTTGAAGATCGTGTCGGGAAATACTAATGCAATTTTTTGTTTAGGCACGTCCTTTCAGCAGTTTATTCTATTCGTTACAAGATGAATTATATATATTTTTTTCCTTCAAAAATATCAGCCATTTCTTTTTTTAATCATTTCTGTTTCCACATCGTTTGATACAAGGTCACTCTGGGGAATAATTATTTTCTATCGCGGATGATTTTTTTTCCACTGATCTTAGATACCTTATCCTCGCTGATATTAAATCTAAAATCAGTTCCTCTGCAGAAGTAACAGTTTTTATGCAATTAAATGCTGCTGTCTCAGATTTTTGATTGCTTAAAAGTAAGAATAAGCGTCCCCACTTCCCTGCTACGTAGGGTAGGAATAAGGCGTCAATATATTTCAGTTTATGATGCTATATGTTAAGGTCATATGTTTCGTCTTATGTCTTATTTAAAAATCAGAAACAAACAATGTATGAATATAAACCTATAATTTTTTTATAAACTTCTACAGAAACAGTACAAAAAATTCAGATGAATGGAGCGTATAGGAAATACCGATCTACAACAACCCCTATTAAAGAATAAACAAACAAAATTAAAGTGCAAAATAAGTGGAAAACATTATCTATACAAATCTCACTTGACATAAAGGGAGCATTTGCCCTCTGATCAAATATCGAAAACAAATGAACAAATACCGAATTTTTAAAAACCCTTATTCTCCTTATTAGTAGTTTTCTGTTAGATAGATTTATTACTTGTGACGAAATAAAGACGAAATTATCAAACAAAAGCTCTGGGTACCACAGGGTTCAAGACTAAGCTCAAATCTTTGGTGACTGATTGCAAATACAATTTTGAACAGCTAAGGACATCCGCAAAAATCAATGATATTATTTTCAGACGACAATTTTTTATTTGGATCACTGTTACAATATTAAACAATCTTTCACCATTGACTTCTTCAATACTTAGAAAACATCTCGTTTTTGCAAACGAACAATATCTCACATCAGTTTACATCTATCAGTTTACAGAAAAAATAAAGAAAAAAAAATCAGCAATTATATTTCCCAAAAAGAACAAATATAAAAGGAAACCATAATTTAAAGTGGACGGAGCCGTGATGTATCAGGGGATCGACGGTTCGGCTCCCAATGAGGTGAAACGGTTTCGAATTCCAGCGATGACTTGTAGATACGAATTCCGCATCCGGCTTGCACCAACCACGTGAAATATCCGTGACGTTCATGACCGCTGACGCAAAATATCCTCAGTGGTAGACGGATCATGCGTTAGAGTCCCCTTCCCGTTAGGTTGGGAAGTTTTAATGGCTTGTGTTCTGAACTGGGTTCGAAATTATAAAGCTATGGAGTTGAACATTAGTAGTCGTAAATCCAAATAATTGTGTCGACTGTTATAAAATAAAATAAAAAATTAATGTGGACTGCCAAATATTAGGGATTCAGCATCAGAATGACTACTTGAGACCCAAGCCAAACACGCAGCTATCTTGACTACCTCATCACGACAATGTCTATACTAAAATTATCAAATTCCAAGCATAATTAAAGAGATTTTCTGGAGCAAATTGGGGAATCGGCCCTGAGATCAATAAATTTATCTATCAAAACAGTATGCTTAGAACACTTTGACACGGGGAGGAAATATGCTATAATGAACAGGTCAGGACATCAAACAGAATCAAGAAAATTGAAAGGATGACTCTATCGGCTTTAACTATGGCATACAGAGCAACATCAACCGAAGCTTTGCGAGTACTCGCAGGAACCATACTCCTAGATCTTATATATATTAAAAACGGAAGCAACTTCGTCAAACCTCCTTTTGTACAAAATGAAACAAAAATGAACCCGCAAATACCATCCAAAGTACCCCATACACCATCCTGCCGAAATGATTTCCATTCAAATCAATTACCTCAAACCACAGAACACAGGAATGAAAATTTACCCTGATGTTTTAAAGCTAAAATGTATCAACGAATTTAGAAATGGATGTGCCTTCATGGTCTGCTTCAATGGAAATGTCACTAGCTGCCGACAATTTAGATTGTCAGACAATTCTTTAGTTTTTAGAGCTGAGCTCTGGGAAATTCTTCAGTCTATGAACTGGATAAACGACCAAAAAATCAGTGATGCAGCCCTTTTCTAAAGCAAATAAAATGGATTACATCATTTCAAGAATAAAAAAAAAAATTAACCTCAAACAGAAATGCTAAATTAGTTTAGAGTTAACCAGGGCACATATGGAAATGAAGAGGTTGATATATAGACTTAGTCTTGTGAAAGAGAGATCATCAACCTTTTTGATGAGGAATCAAAACTTACAATTAGGAAAAAACAAGCGCATGCGGTGTGAAGGTACTTGCAATCACTTGCAACAGACACACAGCAACAAAGAAGCGAAATAATGTTTCGCATCGCTGTTGCTTTCGGTGTGAAGCCACCTTAACACCAGCCTCTCACTTCTCGCCAACGACCACATTAGTAGTCCGGGCCGAAATCTCAAAAGTAGCTATAACTAAATTTCGTTCCCACAGTTGGGGGCAATTTTATTCTACCAAAATAGAACACAATCTTGGCTAAGAAACATAAATTCATAAAGTTCTCCGAAGTCAGACTGTCCATTAATTAATAGTTATCAAAACAATGAGGAACTGTTTTGTTTTCGCGAATTCAGTTTTTAGCTCGAGAATATCCGAAGAGAAGCGTACTTTGACGTCACTCGGAAATGAATGGACCAATCAAAACAAAAGCAGTTGTCTGCATGCTACGATAACCTCCCGTTCGTTCACGTTTCTTTTGCCCTAAAACACTTAAATATGTACTTCAAAATTTTTATACAATTATAGTTACTTCACGTTCTTAAAATCTTTTTTATTTATCTTAAATCATGATGATTTGATAATTCAATGTAAATGGTAAAACACAGATTTTGATAGTTATAGTTATAATATGAAGGGATATGACACTGTATCTACGATAATATTTCAGTTGTTTGTTATTATTATTTTTGCAAAAATACTTAAAACTTCTATGGAATATGTAAATCTTTCCACCACTCAGTTAAAATTTAAATATTTCATTATGGTTTGATATTTAATAATTTATTTACTTTTTAGTATTAAGAAATTCTTTAGTTATTTGTCGAAACAGTGTCTGTTGAAAAATTTATTAGACACATTTTTTAAACCAATATCTGAAGTTAAATGTTTAAATCATGCTTTGAATCTTCACTATTGTTTTCAAATTCAATTCAAAAATATTCAATGATTAAATACAAAATTGTCGAATTTCTTGTTGCAGAGCCTACAGAGAAAACCTAAATAAATCCCCTTAAATTTCATACAGCTTAAGAGTAGTATTGATTTAAGAGGAATATTTTTAATAGCTCTTTTGCAGGAGCAAAAAAAAAAGCATAAAAAAGTTTTGTTTTCTTTCTTCCGAATAAGGATATCTTAAATTCTATTTTTTCAATTTATACACCTAAGTTTAAAAAGAAGTAATAATTAAGTAAAATTAAAACGCCAGCAACATAAGATGTGCACTTGACTCTACACAAATGTTTAATATTATAGATATTAGATAAATAAACTATTAAAACAATCATCTTTTAAAACAATACTTACCATACGACCTCTGTTAGTGAAACAAAAATAACATTTTTTAACAATAATGGATCATTAACGTTAATACGTAGTTTTTTTTAATCATTTTGGAACTAATATTTTATCTTCATAAAGTAATGAATTTTGTCAAAAAAAAATTCTAATATTTCATCAACATAACCACAATACTTTCATTTCCTTTGGTGGGATCTATATAGAAATATCCCTTAAAATTTGTAACTCAGCTAATATTATTAAAGTTAAAATAGGGGACACCACAATTCGAATTTCGAAATTAAAATCAAATATTTACCAACAAACCGGTAAAATGAGGTATTATTAATATATAGTTGGCTCTTAAAAGAGACCTTTAATTAAAAAAAATAAAAAATTTCGAATGATTAAAATTAAATCCAGAAAATTAGCATCAATGCAACCAACGATTTGCTTACAAGCATTGCTGTAAGCGACTGTGGAGGAGACAAAGCGTGATTGGTTAGCTTGGCGCAGGAAAAAATAATTCGATGATTTCACTGGATGAGAGTACGAAAGCGCACAGAGAAAGAGTGCGTCATAAAATCTACTGTTATTAAATTATGATCAAATAATTTTTGAAGAACTTTATAAAATTATGTAAAAATACTAAAACATTCTGAATCGTTTAGTCAAAAGAAAAAATTGCTCCCGAAGTATCGGAACAAACTTGAACGATAAATGAGTTCTACTTACGGACTATAAGTGCCTACTATATTCTGAATCAGAAGCAACGTTTACTGGAAGTTATCCTGGCCATATCTGTGTCAAACATTAAATTACACTAAAAAAATGCGAAATTTTTCTCTCTACCAGACTTATTTTTAAAAATTTTTTATAATTATTTAATTCCTTAGTGCGTTGCATTGACTAAGTTACAAATACCACTAAGTTACAAAGCCCTCCGAGAGAGAACGCCTTTTCTCGGAAGGGCAGGAGGAAGCACTGAGTATTAGAGATGGGCAAAACTGCTACTTTTCAGTCACTGTTACTTCTGCTACTGGGATCCAAAAGTAACAGTGACAAATAGCAGTGACTGTTATTATTTCGATATAGAACTTATCGATATTTCATATCGATTAATCGTTTTAATTTATCAAAACTTAATATAAATTAATCGATTACATGTTTAATAAATAATCTATATAATTAATTTTTAATGAATTTAATAGATATAATATTTTTACTGTAAAATTAATCGATATAATTAATTTTTAGTAATATTGATCTATATCATCAATTTTTAATGTAGTCTATTAAAATAATTAATCTTTATACTGAGTAGTCATTTTTATGGAAAGAGATGATTTTTAATAAACAATGTATATCGTAGTACGCAATATAGTAGTATGATTTTTAATAACTAATATGGGACCTTATTTAATTCTTGTAAAATGTTAAAATAACAAAATCAAAGTTTTTATCTCTGATAAGATATTAAATAAAAACTCATAATTCTTCTCGTTACTAATATTATGATATTACAGTGAAAATCTAATCTCAAAATTTTTGTAGTTGAGTTATTGGCATTTGAAAACGATGAATGATGACAATATTTTATACTATAGAATACTGATTTCTTCATTAAATGTACAGTAAAATGCAAACTTAATCGCAAGTAAATTTTTAGTAATGTTGTCAAACAAAAAATATCACCGTATTAATGAAATTCTTCATAGCTTTTCAAAATTTTATAAAAAATTTTTCTCCTTTATAAAAGAAAAGAATGCATGGTATGAAAACAAAAATTTATTTAATTTTGTAGTTATGATGAGGAATTTAGATATTTCCATAATTCTGCGTTTATTTTATCCTTGGCTGGTAGCATTAATTTCGTACACCAGGATCTGTTATAAGAGCCAACAGATGGCGCCACTAAAAATTTTCTTTTAAATTTTGCTGTTTGGAAAGGGAAAAAAACATTTTGTTTTAATTTTTTTAATGGATATAAAAAATTTATCTGCTTTATGCAATTATTATTCATATTTCTTTCAGTAAATTACAATTAATCAGTATTTTCGTCAGGCATGCATAGATGTGTGATTAAGAATCAACGAGTAATATTTGAACTCTAGAGTATTATAGAGGAATGCCCTAGAGTTCAAAACGAAAAAAATATTTCAAAGACTGCTACTTCTCAGTCATGCTTACTTCTGCTACTGGGACCCAAAAGTAGCAGCGACTGTGATTATTTCGATATTTATATAGATTAATCGTTATAATTTATCAAAATTTGAAATAAATTAATCGATTGAATATTTAAATAAATAATCGATATAATTAGTTTTTAGGCAAAAACGAATTATTAGCAATTAGCTAAAAGCATCAAAACTTAACTGAATTTATATTTTGAATTTTTTCGTTGCCATGGCTTTTGCATCGATCTTGGACTTTCTCTCTACAATATAGGCGAGAACGGAATTTCTTTCAAAAATCTTATTATTTAAAAAAAAAAATTACTTAAAATTTCAATAACTTTTTAACGAATATTATAGAAATAAATACTAAGAAAGCAACTATTTATGTCTTTTTCGCAGAAGTGTTGCAAGTTGAGTTTTTTAAGTTTCATGTTGAGACAAATTTTGATTTAATTGTATATTCAGTTAACTGTATAGAATAGTTTTTCATATATTATAAAATGAATGAAATATAATAAATAATGAACAATAGAAAAATGTGTAATAAATTTTAAAAATAAAAGAATGAAAATAAAGAAACCATTTTATACAGTTTTCACTAATTTGTACCTTATTATTTTATCCTTTATTGAAGCATATGTGAGAAAAAAGAAGGAAAAAAATTAGCATGGCACCAATAAGTCAATTATAAAGTAAAATGTTTATTATTTGTTAAATGATTAAAAAAAAAAAAAAAGAAGCTAAACGTGGAAAGTATATAAACATTTCGTCACTATAATTATGTTCAAATTATATGCATAATTTTTTACACTACGTTCATATTAATGAAACGTTCTATTATAAATAAAAATGGCCCAAAGACGAACTATTTTTTCGCAGAAACCTCTCTTCCATTAAAAAAAATTAATAATATAAGTGTATTAATAAAAAATAGAATCGATTTTTTTTTCTTTTCTTTTTATAAATGTGTACTATAACATAATTTTATGGTACTAAAGAAAACTTTCTATTGATCTTGCAAACTTGCAAAAATCTGAAATAATGACATCCTTTATACAATAGAAAACCATTCGATTATGTGAGAAATTGAATACCATTAAAAATATGTAATTTAAATGACATAAAATGAATTATTTTATTCTAATTATCAAATATTAAAACATTCTGAACATTATAAAACAAATTATATTTGCAGTAAATATTTGATACAACCTTTAAATTAAAGAAATATTTAATGAAACTAAACTATTATGACTTTTTAAAAAATATTTAAAAAAGTGAAAATAATCAAGTTGCAAAACACTTACTAATCACATATCAATTCCAAATTAAAAGCACTTATCTTTGTTTAATAAGAAACATCTCTAATTGCAAATTTGCATTTTAAATTATATACAATTTCGAATTTCAAAACAGAAATTGGATGAATGAGAAAAGCAGAAAAGAATGCTTAGATTACATGCTAATAAGACATTTAAAAATATTAAAAAAAGTAAAAGTAATCAAGTTGCAAATCACTTAAAATGATTTCTAATACTAATTGCAGATTAATTCGAAATAAAACGATATTATCTTTGTTTAATACGAACCATTTCTGCTAGCAAATGTACAATTATTTGCTATCAATAGTACTAACATACTATTGACATCAAATCAACCGGGAGCTTATAAAATGAAAATGTCGTGAAAAAAAAAATCTCGACAGTGATGGGTCGATAATTATTATTTGAACCAAACAACATGGGATAAATGTATGAAAAAAGCACTTAAAATTGCAATTATGTTCAAACAAGCTGGAACTTCGGAAAAAAAAGTTGCGTTAAGTTAATTGAATCTCCCTTTGAGAATGTTACTAAATTTTAACACTGCAGTTACAATACTGATGGCAGTAAATTAACCCGTATGTTTTTTTTTGTTTTTTTTCCTATAAGTTTTACATTTACTGATTCTTGAAATAATAATTTAATCTTTCATTGATTTAACCTACGAACCGTCATAATTTCAAGATGCTAAGTCTTATAGATTTAGAGCTGCAGTTTGTTTCTAAAAATGTAATGTAAAGTAGAAGAAGAAAAAAAAACGGCTGAAATTCTAATAGCTGTCAAACAAATTATATTATTTATAAATGTAGTTTCTATTAAACGTAGATTTTTTTTAATATTAAATAAACTGATGGCATATTAAATGAAAAACTTTTCCACAATTAGAGAATAGTTGCTTAACTATTCAATGATAATCAATGTAACTTAGATGCTATAAAAACTAAAGTAATTCAAGCATTCAAGTTTTTTAATAGTTGGATAGAATTTTTACTTATTTGTTGAATGGAAGGGCTGAGCAGTTAAATTTTAACAGAAAATCAATAGAGTAGATTCGTCGTTCTTATTGTTAAACTCTGCATTTTTGTAATTGCAAATTTAACCCAGAAGACAAAGGAACTCCTAGCACATTCTCGATTTCGTGAAAAACTATTTTTAGTGAAATTAACTTTGTATTTATGTTAATTGGAGAGGAAAACCATGAAAACTATCCTGACGATAATAGAACTCTAATGTTTCAACTTTAATGTTGACCGTTTTAAATGAGATTTAACAGTTAAAATTAAAGTATGGTCTTATGTGGATATATTTTATTTTGATTTCAAAGCGTTCTAATACGTTTTTTCATTTAATTTATTTTAGTTTATTAAGATTTGCACTATAGTGAAACTTAAAATTCCCAAATTAGTGATGTCAGTCATCATTGCTTTATGAACAATCATTGCTCTATAAAAGTGCTAATACCGATCATTTAAGTAACCATATAATTATCGATCTCTCTATACATCTTGAATATTAACTTGTTAAGAATGACTATTTCCTTTAAAAAATCTTCTTTGAATAAATCTTCAAAAATCATCTTTGAATAATTCTGATATCGTTGATTTCTGTCTTTTTATTTATACGAAGAATTTGAATCTCTGTGACTAATCTATTGTGAAAGTTAAGGATCCTCAGTAAAATTTAATTTAGTTTTTAAAAAAAAAAAAAAAAACGTCTGTTTTGAGATAACTATGGTGTAAAGAATGTCAGTGGAGTGAAACAGGATGTCCAGTCAAAGAATATAGAGGGGGGAATTCCAATTGCCCATAGAGATAAGAGATTTGACCTTTTAACCTTTTCTTCAGAAATCCTTGTAAGTTCTTGTAATCCTTGTAAGAGATAAGAGATTTGACCTTTTAACCTTTTCTTCAGAAATCCTTGTAAGTTCCCTTCCCCACATTTGAAGAACTGTAGTTTGCAAAGGGGAATAAAATAATTTTTAAGACATGAGAAAAGCTTTCTTTTCTCGTATCTTGGTGAAAGTTTCTAATGTATATTCATGTCTCCAGTAACAAGAAAATCCCTTATATTATATTCGAAAAGAAAAAAGTGCACATTAAAATCGAAACAAAGCTTACGTTACTAAGATTACTATGTATCAGATATGTTTATTTCAAGCATAAAGAAAAAATTAAAAAGAAATTTGTTCATAAGGAAATATGTAAAGAAAATTCGCAACAAAAATAAATATTGAAAATCATAAATGAAAAGAAACAAATTAAATACGTTGAATCTTGTGCGATTAAAAGAAAGACTCTTTTCTGAATTTAAATGAAATTAACTAAATAATAAACATTTATAATAAAATGTAAGAATACCTTTCGTATTTAAGCTATAATTAACCTCTATTTTAAAAATACTATTTATTATATTATAGAATAGTTGTGTTTTAAAGAATATGTATTGTATTTCTTACAGATTCTTTAATGAGTTTCGGGAATAGTTTTTAAGGAAGAATAAGAGATAGATAATTTAGTTTTGTTTTCTGAAAAATATCTTTCAGCAACTAAAAAATAAACTCTTTAAAAATATTATTGATCATTCAATACTCTCAATAAAACAAAGAGTCACTGTTAGGTTCGCCAAATTTTTAAAATCAACGTCAGCAAAAAGAAAAAAAAAAAGGGGGGGGGGAACGGAAATAAAAGACTTAAATCTATACGAGATGATTCGAGCCCGTGAGCCTGAAAAAAAAGTTAATTGAATATCCACCTAAATGTTATCAGATAATTTTTTACGAAAAGAAATTAAGGTACAATAATTAATTTGAATTTATTAAAAAAATTATTTATATTTTAATCTTGTATTACCCAGTTTTATATTTTTAATATACGTTTTTCTTATGGGGCTGTAAAAATTGGTTTCTTGTTTTTTTTTTTTTTTTTTTCTTGTTCTGTATTATTTAAAAATGCATATTTAACTGTTAAATTTAAGAAATTCTTTCAACAAATGAGTTGAATTTTACAATGTAAAAAGACTTCTATCTAGAATTAAAATGGATGAAGAAAGTCAAATAGCAAAATGGCAATTTTCTTTCATCTCACCAAACGGGTTTAAATGATTTTTTTATTTCTTTCCTTTTGTTTACTTTTGTTTGCAGTGGGCCAAAAAATATTGACCAACCTGAATAACTTTTGATCTAATAATCGAATCTTAGACTCAATCTTAATGGATCGAAAGGGTGACCTCAAATATGCTATTTAATTCCTTTCAGGCAATATTTTAATTTACGAAATCAGACACAAAGACGTACTTTCTCTGAATAAACATACCTTTTTTTCGACGGATTTGGGATTTTGACCCCCAAAATGTAGGGGGTAGCCGTAGAAATGTGGAAAATATGGTCTTCATTGTTTGGTCAGGAGATCGATCCAAAGTTTTGACCCCTAATGTAAATTTAATTTTTTGCGTATTTCGTCATATCTCGAGAACTTCTAACTCGAATTGAAAAATCTCTGCACACAATTAAAAATTTGTTTATCCAAAGACAAATTCAAGTGAAAAATAAATATTAGTAAATATTTATTGTTTTTTATTATTTTATTTAGTAACAATCGAAAAAGTTCAGAATTGTAAGGGTATATAAATTTTTACATTATTTTAAAGCATCCAATTTTACATAGCATTTACATTACATTTTACATAGTCGAATAGTTCCTGAGAATTTGAATTTTAAAAAAGTCGCGCATTTAACTATAACGATAGATCTACATGTGTGCTTATCACTTAAACGACGGATTCTATATATTCGGACTTTTTAGTCCAAATTATATGCACATTTTCAAACATGTATTAGAAATTTTTTTTTCTTTTTCTCAGAAAATCAAAAATGTATAAAGATTTATGGATTTTTTTTATTTCGATTTTTTTTAAAAATTTTATTTTATAACTTTTTAATGAGTTGAAGCTTAAGAAAGCTTTAAGAAACTGCTGAATTACAATAGTTAAATTACTAGACCAATTGTATTGTGATATCCTAACTGCATACAAATATGTAATATTTTTTCAAAGTGATATTCTAAATATTGCATTGACATTTAATAATCAATGTAATGCAAACAATTAGGTTAGAGTATACTTAACTGTAATTGAAAAAAACATCGTTTGGGCTTTTACAATAGATATAACGAGAAGTGGATTGATAACTATTTTTTTCTATGGCTACAATGCTATGATATGAACACTAAAATCGAGTTTTAAAAAAACTTATGAAACAAGATTTATTTTGGAATTTTTTTTTTTTTGTTGCAATAAATAGGTTATTACGCGAAAGTGCTAAATGTATAGAAACCTCAATTTTAAGTTTTTTGTCGCTCGCATTGCTTTTCTGTTGCATGGCAGAGTAAATTCCATAACTTCCTATTTTTTTTAATCTCAATTATGGCTGTTACTCTAACTGGAAAAGAAAACCAAGTAAAATTGTTTCATTTCTCCTTTTTTTTATAAGAAGTAAATAATCTAAATAAACTACTTCTTTATCTTGATTATAACACAAATATGAAACTTCTTACTTGAAAATTTTCTAATGAATAAATATATTTTATGCGTTTTGTTGTTATCACGGAAATTTTACTTCTCCCAATAATACGCTAGAATGATATGGTTATATTAACAGCTTTTCGCTAAGTTATACAATCCTGCGCAATATTTTATGCATCAGCTCTTCCTTATAAAATGTAAAAAGCTTCGTTTTTTTTATTATTTTTTTAAAATTAAAATTAAAGACAAAATAGGAAAATTAAATTTTTATGCGATATATTTCTTTTTATTTTTATTTCTTTCATTTATTACGAAAAATGGCCTAACAAAAAATGGCTACAAACTTTTAAATGTGTAAACTGTTTAAACTTTGAAAAAAATTGTTTAGTTATATCATATTACTTAAATAGTGAATGGGAAAAATAATTAAAATTTTTCAGAAATCTTTCTGGCCGCTTTTATTTTAGTATTAAACTGCTGTTTGTAGAAAATGCAACACCATGAAAGAATCATCAGAATCAAATGAAATTTAATGCAGAAACGACTTGTACTGATACAAATAAATGATGAAATTTTCAAAACAAAAGAAACAAATTAAGCGTCCGAAATCAGTATTTGGTGCAGCCACCACGCGCTGCAATAAGTGCTGCTATACGACGTGGCATGGAGTCAAACAGATGTTGAATATCTGCTTGAGGAAGAGAATTCCATATCGCTTGTATGCGCAACCAAAGTTCGTCTTTGGAAACTGCAGGACGCGGATCACGAGTGAGACGCCGACCAACCATATCCCACACGTGCTCAATAGGCGACATATCCGGCGAATAAGCAGGCCAAGGAAGAAGTTGCATGCGTTGTGCTGAACAGAAGTCTCTAACAGTCCGCGCAACATGTGGGCGTGCATTATCCTGCTGAAAGATAGCTCCAGGGATGCCTTGAAGGAAAGGAACGACTTCGGGCTGTAGCACTTCACGGACGTATCTGTTGCTATTGAGATTACCCTCAATTCGTATCAAATTGGATCGTCCATGATACGAAATCGCACCCCAGACCATAACTCCGGGTGTTCGACCACTATGTCGTTCAATAATACACTCAGGAAGGCAGCGTTGACCGGCATAACGTCTAACACGAACACGGCCATCATGGGTCCACAAATTGAAGCGTGATTCATCTGAAAAGACAACTTGGTGCCAATCAGCTCGCCAGTCTCTGTGCTCAAGAGCCCACTGCCGACGCAGCCGTCGATGATCCGCCGTGAGGGGAATCCTGTATAATGGCACCCTTGCACGCAATCCACGGCGCAGCAGACGACGACGAATTGACGAAGCCGACAATTGTACACCTGTAGCAGTAGACCAATGTGCTGCCAGCTGCCTGGAGGAAGCTGTGCGATCATTCACCGCCATGCGGAGCAGGTGTCGATCATCGCGCTCTGACGTCACCTTCTGTCGTCCAGTGCCTGTTTTTCGAGTTGTTCGGTGCTCGTCGGTCCACTGCTTCCAAACTCGCATCACTGTGGAACTGTTCCGCTGCATACGAGCTGCTATTGCGCGATAGGAAAATCCTCCTTCTCGAAGGCCGATTATCCTCCCTCGTTCAAACTCCGTAAGTTGCTTGAATTTCTTATTCTTCCGTCGTGGAGGCATACTCAGGTCTCACTAAACGTTTGCCACTAACAAATAATCATAGACTATTTTCAACGTCCCGCTACAGCACTTTATTTATACGCTTTCAGCATCAATTCAGAGGGCGCTGCGCGCGCCACGCACGCGCGATGGCTCTGAAACTTTATTAATTTGCATAATATCCTATAATTGACATTTGCTGCGAATTTCATTTGATTCTGATGATTCCTTCATGGTGTTGCATTTTCTACAAACAGCAGTTTATATAGAATGCTACATGAGTGTAAATTCATGAATATTTTCCGAGTATATTTTATCACGTATAATAATAATTATAAAGATTCCAAAAACATGTAAGACTGTGTTTTCAGTAAGTTTAAACAAGAAAAGCATTCTTTTTATGATAAATAATGAAAAAAATGTGCCACGTTTCTATTAAGTTTATATTTGAACCCCATGTTGACAGAATAAAAGTCTCCTTTTATTTTGAAAAGTTCGTTTTAAAACATTAATTATTATACATTCTTAAGTACAAAATACTACTAATTATTAGTTTAATCAATTTTAAATTTATTCATTTTCTTAGTTCTTTTCTAAAATTTACTTATTAGACTAAAAGAAGTATTCTTCGCTTTTTTATTTTTCTAAGAAGTTAGAAAAGTTTAGCACACAAGAAAACATCCCCTGAGCTGAAGTTTTTCACAACTTACGTGTATGTGAAATGTGTAGTGAACTAACTATTGTTAAGAATTTTAAAAACTACAGATCTCAAAACATATTATAAATATGAGTATTCATTCTGACAACACACCAAGAAATAACACTTAGCATGTAGAAGTAGCTATAGTTGAAGAGGCTGAAATGATTTCGGTATCTTTTAGAAAAGGAATAATAATTTTATTTTGAGAAAAGTAAGGTATTTGGCAACAAGCTGTGCAATCTTCAACAGAAAGTTCATTGGAACTTAAAAACTTTATGACATGGTATATGAGATTTCTTTTGTTCTTTTACTCTTTTCTAAAAAGTTCCTTCTTCAATACGTCAGTAGGAACTGGACCTCCAAATTCAGATTTAGAGATCTAAATACAATGTCTATTTATAGAGAGAATTTCTAGGAAATATAGAACAAATACGTTGCATGCTTGAAAAGAGACAACCAGAAGGTAAGCCTGATAGTTAGTTATATCCATGAAAAAGAAATTGTGCTGGAAATGTGTGTACCTTTTTCCCTGAACATCTGTTTCCTGGGGGGGGGGGAGAGTGAGCATTATCCACTTTACAAAATGTCGAACATCTTTACTTTTCCTTACAAAAGAAGAAAAAGGATAGAGGCGTTTTGTGAAGCAATGATTTATTCCGTTTGGGCCAGGTGTCATTCAGGATTCCTTTTCAGAGTACATTAGAGCCGATAATAATAAAATGTCATATTCTCATTAACGTTAAAATGTATTTGTGTTGCCCCAAAACACCCTACATTTTCATATTTTATGACAAGAACAATTTTTAAAACTTCTTTGATTAATAGTAAAAAAAAAAAATTATTCTGAAAAATCTTTTAATTATAAAGTCTCTTAAATTAATGTGTGCACGCAGTGAAGGAAATTTTTATCAAAAACCTATCATTCCGAAACTGCAAAATACTTCAAAGCGACACTTTTTATTTTAGTTTTTCATCGAATAAATGAATATTTAATTGAATAATATTTTTCCAGAAATTTTTTTGTATTAATATGCTTTTTTGTCAATTAAATGTTCAACAAAAAAAAATAAATGTATTTATTCCTCTCTTGCTTTAAACAAATTTTTTCCAGGTTTGTTAATGTTAAACAAGTGCTAATAGAACATAAAATTTTTTAGTTTAAAATAAGTTAAACCTAACCTAATATAACCTAGTGAAATATCAAGTCATTTGATTTTGTATTAATCAAATTGATGCAATTTATATATATATATATATATATATATATCTTTGCTTAGTTTTAATTAATAAATTATATTAATTTACTTAAAAATTTTATGAGTTTTGAAATAAGCTGGGATGGGGAGTTCATGGGACATCGTTGTAAACATTTTCCCTTTTTAGAAAATTAAGCTGGGACAATCGTGATATAAAAAGGGACAATCCATTTTCTCTTTTTTGAATTAGAAAACAATAATGGTATTATTTAGTATTGTATCTTTATTTAACTATTTTAAGGAAAAAATTATACATAAGTATAAATTTTCAGGTATCCAGTTCTCAATTCTTATATCTCCTTCAACAAATCTAAACTCTTCCTTCACATTGGTCACATGCGAGAGTCTAGGCTCAATGGTTTGCCATGGAAAATCAACTTCGCAATACATGCGAGCCAGTTTCACTACAACAAAAAACAAACGTTTTTAATGCTAGACTCAATAAATTGTCCTTGGGACATCAAGAAATCGAAAAATCTACCGAAATAGAATTTTATTAGTCGCAATTTAGGTATGAATTAACCACCAGATTAAAATTTTCGCTTTGCGAAGTTCATAGACAATATATTTTATTATAAAAATAGCGTGTAAAAACATAATAGGCGTATTTCGTTTAAACGAATAAAAACCTATTTTTGCGAAACAGTGTTGTTATCTGAAACAACATTTTTTTTAAAATTTATTTACTACATTATTATTTAGCAAGTTATTGTTCTTTATTATTTTAAATTTATTATTAAACAACGTTTATTGAAAAGTAGTTGGAGTAAATAGGATTTATTCATTAATTTTTTTAATTATAAGAGAATATCTTAAACTGAAAGATAAAAATATAATGATTTCAGTTCCAAAATACAAATAAATAAAATCTGCTGAAGATTCTCTCTCTCTCTCTTTTTTTTTCTTCTTCCGATTATTGATGGAAATTTCCTGTAATTTTCAAGTAACGTGATCTGTAATGTACAGAAAGATGGGAGAGTCTTAGTTAAGCAACTAATATGAGTACTAGGTAAATGACAAAAGCAAAATTACATTTTAAAAAATGATGTTGTCATTACAAAAAACTATAATTTTTGCTTATTTTCTTCAAACTGCAGAGATATAAATAAAATAAATTTCACTGTTTTAAAAGCCAATTCGATAAGCATATTGATTATTTTTTCATTATAACACAAATATTAAGAATTAAATTAAAAAAGCAAATAAATCTTTCTTTTCCATCATTTCTTTTTCAATTATTATCATGAAGAGCAGATGCCTCAGCAACTTTAAATAGAAAAAGGAAAAAACAAAATCTGTGTTACATAAAACAGAAGGGACCGATCTCAGGGGATGGGAGCATAATTGTTCTAATTAAATAAATCTAAGAACCCTTAAGCTTCCTAAAATCATGAAACTTAAAAAGAAATTTAATACTCAAAATTTAGAATATTTTTAATACGAATTTATAATTTTAAATTTCCTGGAACTTCTTATTAAATAATAACAAAGTGGAAATATATTGTCATGGTTACGCAGCGTTTTATACGTAATATTATAAAAATTCATATCATAAGCATAAATGGAGCTTCTAACTGAAGGTAAAGCGATAGATAAAAAAGTATTTTGTAAATAAAATATTGTAAGAAAAAAATTTCAAATAATTTTTCCCTTCGAGCTCTGCAAAATATTAATAAGTTTTTAATGCATTACAAATCTGGATGCTATGTAATGTAAAAATTATTTTATTTAAAAATTTGCAAGTTGTGCAAATTTGAGAGTTAGCTTTAATATATATATATTTTTCATTTTATATTCTTACAGAAAATCTGTATGCGGAGAATTCTTTAAAGAATAAATATCCGGAAGTAATAAATTATACGGAATAAAATTTTACAAAAATAATATTTACGAAAATAAAGGAAAATAATATCAACTAAACAATAAATGTAAACTTCTATTGTTTATTTACGTAGTTTCATTAATTTTTTTAAGCATTTTTCCTTAAATTGTAGTTACAAAGGAGCAAAAGCTATTGTAATACTAAATCTATGGAACAACTTCAATTTAAATCAAGGCAGTCAATAAAAATAGCTCACTTTTTGAAAATAAAATCATCAAAATTTGCCTGTTTAAAACATACTTTCATGTAGGTATAGAAACAGGCAAACTATGTTTAAAAATATGTTTAAACCATTCTTAAAAAACAAACGATGTTTAAATATATAATTCTTCATGGAGGAAAAAATGTTTTTGAAGAAATGTCTCAACGCCATCTATCGCCTAAGTTTAAGCTTACACAATGTAAATATAATAATTTTAGTTAGACAGTGCCGTAGCGCCCCCTGTGGGCTATAATTACATTTATAGGGGTTAAGCTTAAATTTGCTAAGTTGTATTCAAAGAGGTTTATTTTATTTTTTGATTTGACATTTATTGATTGCGGTCTTTATCCTCTTCACAATTTTTACAGTTCTTAAACTAAACAGAAATAAGGATAAAAAGAAAATGTCATCAGTCTTTCTCTCCCAGTTCAATTACAATAATTTAAATGAAAAACAAAATATGTTAAGATCAAAATTACGTAGAAATTAACTAAATATACACAGTTATAGGCAGAGTTTTGGAAATTATACCTATTTATTTATTTATTATTTTTTTTTTTTTGTAATATTCAAGCAAACTTTCCCCCCCAATAAAGTAGACATTTTAAAGAGTTTCCTGAACCTGATATTTTACCATTTATTTTTAGAAAATCATAAAATAATTTATAAAAAAAATACTGAAATTTAAATTTTATATATACAACTGATATCGACTTGTATTATGTAGATTGAATAAATTTAATAGAAAATATTTGCCGCAAAATTTTGATAGGTATAAATAAATAAGTGATCTAAACACATGCGTTCTCGGGGCTTCGAACCTGAGACCTCCTAAATACCAGGGCGGAATGTTACCCACTATACACTTCATTGCTCAGCGAGAGATAGCTTACAAAAATTAAAAAAGTTAATACATGCTTTTAAATAATTATAGATATTTTTTGTAATATTTACTCATAAATCATCACTGATATGTAGTGACTTGTACTAACTTTTCGATTTAAAGGGGGGGGGGGAGATAAAATTTTTCATTCTTTTCACACCTTAAGATATAAATAAAAGTGTTTGCAGTGTCTGAAAACCTGATGTAAAAAATCCAAGTCTTTAAGCAATATCTGTTTCTTCGAACATACATCATATCAACATATATCGAACATTCTTTGCTTAATTTTACGTTTTTATATGCTGCATAATTGATATTTATGACAAAAAATTCAGTTCCATTTAAAGAAGAAAAATCAATAAAAATTTTCTTTTGTTTTAAATTTCAAGTATAAATATAAACTAAGCTATATTTGAATATATACGAATATATAATATATTCTAATTATATCTTATTCAAATATATAATATTATATTAAGATTATTTCGAAGATTCATCATTAAAAACAATTTATCCTAATAGTAAATTATAAAAATGATCAAAGCAAAAACAGAGATCATGGCTTTTTTTCATTTTTTTTCAAACTGAAATAGAAATTGGTTGGACTCCGTTGTGAGATTTGATCAAAAATAACAGCAACACAGTGAAGCAGCTTGAACTTAGGAGCAACGAAAATACTTCCATTTGCAGGTTACGATATGAAGCTGGAGCATCAACAGGCATTGTTCACAGGTATTTCTGTATGATTTTTGGAGCAGCGACCATACATGTAACATTTGGAACAGCTAAAGTAGCAGTGAAATTTGTCACTGTGACAGTAGCAGTGAAATTTGTCACAATAACAGTAGCAGTGATTTTTGTCACAGTGACTGTAACAGTGACTTGTCACAGTGACTGTAACAGTGACTTGTCACAGTGACTGGAGCAGTCACTGTGACAACTTTTTGGTTGGAACAGGCTGTCACAGTGACTGCTCCAGTCACTGTGACAAGTCACTGTTACGTTACTTTTGACCCATCTCTAGTATGAAGATGACTGAGTAATATATGTCATAATTTTCTTAAGATTTATGTTGAAATTCACCATTCTTCTCCGCCCAAAATTTGTACTAGATCGTTCGGATAGTAGAATCGGGTAAGTTCAAGATCCGCCCACTTGACAGACTTCCCTCACAAAGGATGTTTTCCGATAAAATAAATTATTATCTTACCAAGCATGGAGAAATATGCGACGTTGTAAGCGATAATAAAATTTTGGATTACGATCAGGGGGCTATATCTTCTCAATAAACAACCAAAAATACCAACAGCTCCACTTTCTGCGAATGTTTTAATAAATTGATAGCACATTAGATAGAAAAACTTAAAGAATAAAAATAATTAAGCCCACTCTGTAAAGAGTAACCAAGAGATAAATAGAGTAAAAATGCGTTTCATATGATACTTTGAATTTTTGGTTCAATTTTTGTGGAAAAATACTTAAAATGAAATATACGAAATTAAAAATAACATAAATTTCGTTACTTCAAGGAAATACATTTTTACAAAATGAATCAAGAAAATCATTCTCTTCCTATTGATAATTTCAGATAAGATTGATAATCAATGGTTGGGACTGGGATGCCCCAAAGGGCACCCCTAGTCACCAGGAGAAAAAAAAATTAAAGTGAATGAGTGTTCCCAACGGACAGTTAGGAGCATGGGAAGAGATTGAAGGTTGGTAATTTTTTGAAAGATAACATCACCAAAACTAAAGCAAACCCCCATAACCAATATCCCATACAAAATAATTTCGCAATCGCGAATGGCCGAAAAGATTGTTAGAATTGGTAAAACCATGTAAACGAAAATATTTCTGCCTTAAGAAATAAAGAATAAAGGTTTATAAATAGATTTTTGTTTTCAAATTTGTTAATTAATGATTCTGGTTTGGCATTAAAAACTCTTTTTGTGGTACGGTAATGTCAAACCGGTTGGCACACGGAAAAGAAGCAGGCCGAATTTGAGATGGACAGATGGTCTAGAAAAAGAAATCTTGGTCGTAAAAACCAAAAACTGGAAAACACTAGCAGGAAAAAGGTTAGCCTGGAATAAACTTCGAGAAAAGGCCAAGGCCCACCCTGGGATGTCGAGCCATTGATGATGATGATGATGAAGATGAATTAATGAAGGTTCATTAGAACGAAAGAGATAAAATATTTTATATTCCCTTTTTTATATTGTGATAAAAATAAAATATTTTTTTTAATTTAATTAAAATTCGATTAAAAATGATTAAAAAATATAAGTTAAGCAATTAATGGAATTTTGAAAGTTAGTTAATATGAAATGCCTATTGTGGCATCCACAGCATCAGTAGATTGATAAATGTATTTAAACAATCCCATTAATTTTTTCAATGTTTACAATATTTTCCTTAGTGGAGAAATGGATAGAAACTTTCTTATTACGATAACTATATATTGTTAAACCATTTACGTACAAAAGATGTTATTCATTTTATATGTATGAACTACTACAGTATGCCTGAAAATTACTCATATTGTATTTTTAAAATTGAATTGCCAACTATTTGTAACGCCTACTTTTGCTTGCGTCAAGTGCTTTAATTATGCCTGATTTAAGGTTTAGGAACTTAAAAATTTATATTTCGTTGAAATTACAAAAAATTATTAGCTTACATACCGTTTGTTACAAATTTTTACTGGGGGACAAATTCCCCTGACCCGAATTAGATAAGATCATGTATTTGCATAAATGCAATTAATTTTCTCTAGAGTGTAATTATTTTTGTAAGCATTGCAAGTTTAAGAAAGTAATATTACCAGTAAATAAAAAAATTTTTTTTATGAGATTTTCTATTTTTCAAAATCTATTAGTCCCTTTTATATCGAAGAGATTGTTAACGCTCAAGCGTCCTACTTAAATTAGTACTTATGATGCTTATCACGAGAATTTTGTCATTATATCTAACTTAATAACCACTCCAGGAAACTCGTAGCATTACCTAAGAATTTCCTTGGTAATATTTCGGCTAAATTATATTAACTATATATAATTTGAAACTACTTCACAAAAGCTGTTTTCCTAGAGAAAGTTTTTCAACCAAGGAGAGGTACTCGACGTTAACAACGATTATACAATGTAAAAGGTCAAATATTTTTATTTTATTTTAATTGCTATATTTAAATATGTTATATTGTTACACATAAAAAATCCAATATTTTCCAACCAGGAACTCAGAGATGCAAACTGCTTCTCTTTTAACCCTTTGACGGTTAGGGAAATGAGCAGTTTTCGATTCATTAATTCGAGCAGACAGTAGTCGAAAGTGGCTCCTGTTTTTCCCTCGCCGTTCTTTCGAAAATGTCACCCTTCTCAGGGGATGCCAACTGCTCGGCTTTCTGGAATTGCTATAATAAAGTGGTAGCAAATTCGGCAGTAAAATTCGTTGGTGAAGGACAGTTACGACTGCTTTTTAATAGAGTAACCAGTAGACAGATGCTTGAACGTTGCAATTTATATGATACTTATAATTTTTGATATTTAGTGGTAAAAAAATTACTTAAAAGAAAAAAAATACTAAACTGAAAGTAACTTGAATCTCGCTACCACTTGAAAATACTATTTTACAAAGCAGTTCGTTCGTTGTAGTGGAACTGGGCGTCTGAGGCCTTACGGCCTTTTTCCCATTCATCTTGAAGTTAAACTTAGAAACATACATGACAAAATTAAAGTTTGGGGAGCAAATGGAGTTCTTGAGAAAAGAAAAATGGCACTTTGCTATTATTAGGCAATGACAAAATTATAAGTAATAAAAATGCAAATGAAAAAGGTAAAATTAAAGTACAATGGGAAAATAAACACTAATGAATATTTACAGTTTGGAAATACATACAAAAGGGGGGCGAGTTAAAGGATTGTGAGGATGTGTGTAAGTAAATGTGGCTCTGTTAAGTAGAGGCCCGGCCGTCAGTGAGTGTTTGTGTTGTTAAATGTTAGTATGATATCAGAAGTGTAGAAGTGTGCAATGGGTCGAATTTTTGCATCCTCTTTGAGATTTATGCAGTCAAAAATATCATTAAAATTTGAGGTATTGCAGGTGGCGGCTTTAAGAAAGAAGTTTCTATTTAATTTGTTGAAATGATGGTCAAAGCGGTCAATGTTAAGATCTCTATGAATGGCGTTGTTGCGGATAAACCATCTGGCTCCCGTGAGTTTTCTCAAGATGTTGTTTTGGAGTACGATAAATTTTTTCTGGTCTTTTTCGGAGGCGTTACACCAGGCAGGTGAGGCGTACGTCATGATAGGACGTATCATCGAGGTATACAAGAGTTTTTTCAGTTTTAAACTAAGGTGTCTGTTATGAAAAAGCGTTTGAAGTTTGTTGGTTGCTGCATATACTTTATTTTTAATGTTATTTACATGATCAGACCAGGTCAGTTTTTTATTAATGGTTAAGCCTAAATATATAACTTTATCAACAATGGGTATAGTGTTGTTGAAGAGAACTAGTTGGTATTTATTAGAGTAGGACTTTCTATTCTTTTGTATTATTAAAAGTTGCGATTTACTAGCATTTTAGCTTGAACTTCCAATTTAGGCACCAGTCTTCAACATCATATAACTTGTTCTGTAGTTTTTGAAGTGCATTATCTGGTTTGAGAGATTTCTGCAAGATTCCAGTATCGTCAGCGTAAAACGCTGAGATAGTGTTGTGGTCGTCGTGAAATATGGGGAAATCGTGGGTATAAATAATGAAAAGTATCGGTCCTAGAATGCTCCCTTGGGGAACACCCTCATTTATTTTTCTCCTGGATGAAACAACACTATTTAGTTTAATATTAAAAGTACGGTTTGATAAGTAGTTACGTATTATTTTTACAATGCCATAGGGAAAGTTTAAATTAATTAGTTTGTGCACGATACCAGTATGCCAAACTCGATCGAATGCTTTGCTGATGTCAAGCATAAGAAATGCAGTTGTCTGTTTGTTGTGCAGGCCCTTACCAATAAAGTCAATGATTCGAAGGAGTTGTTTGGTGGTTTATAAGTTTTTTCTGAAACTGTATTGCTCATTAGGCAGACAGCCTAGAAAAGGCTTTATTTTGTTATAACGTTCTAGAATTTTACCAAAGTTTTGCAAAGCAGAGCAAGCTCGCATCGCCTAAATAAACTTTATGTAAAACTTATGTAAAACTTTATGAAACATTTAAATACAGTAATTACTTAAATACTCTGAACAAAGTCTTCTTCAGACTCGAAAATTTATAAGCTTTCTGTATTATAATCATCATAATTATCTAACTTTCGCTTTTCAACCATTTTACTTTACAAACACCCTAAAAAACGCGTCAAAATACGCTTAAAAGGAGCAAGGTAAAAAAATTAATTCCCCCTTCATTCTGAAAAGAAATTCTTGGAACTCGTACTGCCATCTGTAGTAGTAAAACTAAATACGTTTCGCGAGTAGGATTCGTTTTTAACATAGTCAATGCAGAATAATAATGGCGAACGGGCTCAGCTTGTCTGCGCGCATTGGGAAGAAATTTCACTACGCGAGTAGTGCTCGTTACTAACCATTACGGTCGAAATCTTGCTCCCGAGCTGAACTCGTTTGCGCGCATTATGAAGCACGATTCGATTGCGAGCCGAACTCGTTCATAATCATCAGAGGGCTAATGGAACACATTAAATGAAAAATATGTAAAAATAATTAAGCCCACCCTTTAAAAGAGTAATCGTGAAATAAATGCAGTAAAGTTGCATTTTATATGATGCTTTACGCCTTTGATATGATTTTTGTGGAAAAAATATTCAAACTAAAAATATTTCACTAAAAATGGCCTAAATTTCGTTACAACAAGAAAAGATATTCTTACAAAATAGAGCAAGTTGACATTTCGGGGAATAGTAGATTTGTGTAAAAGATAGTGTTTCACTGTTAATGTATTAAATATAAGAAATCCATATGTTGTCCATTTAAATCATTTAACATAGTTCAATGAATATAATTTTAATATTTTATTTTAATCATGATCCCAAAATAGCATCAGCTGCATTATTAATATATAGTCAAACATTCCCAAAAAATTTTTCATTGTTCACAGTATTTTCTTTAGGGGAGAAATGAATAGAGACTTTTTTATTCGATGTCCTAATATTTTTAAATCATTTAAGTACAAAAAATGCAGTTTTTTTTCTCAAATGTGAACCACTTGTTAAGTGGAGGATCATATCATATTCAATTTCAAACCAGATTTTTTTAAAATTCTTTCGAGAGAATGCTAAGTGTCTCCATTTCTGTAGTACGCAGGGTGGGCAAGGAAGAATTTGATAATATATTTCAGATATAGGCGCGATATTTAACGTCATATGTTTTCAAATATTCAACCAAAAAGCTGAGCTAAAAATAATTTTGATATACATGTGTATTTTCCCGAACGAAATTAGTGTTAAATTTACTGTACACGCAAACGGAATTGGAAACATCAAGTGCTTCTAAAAATGCAACAAAAAAATTTGTTCGCGAGTGTAATTATGTAGAAAGAAACATGAGTAACCAGAAGAAATAATTTGTATCAGTAAATGAAAAAGAAAACATATTCTGATAATTTTCTACATTTATTTCTGTTCCTAGCACAAATCCTTTGTTGTTGTTATTAAAAGAACTTAGCCGAAATGCAAGATCTCTAAAAATATTTCAGTAATCTCAAAAGAAGAAGAATTTATTTTATATTATTTTCAACTATTTTTTATTCGGAAAATTAATCCCTCTAAACATTAATCTTCTTTTATGAGGTAAACAGTGTGCATGAAAATTTCACAGTATTATTGTCTTTTTAAAATTGATACAATGCAATTGAAATGTTTCTAAAAATAAGATTTTCTTAAATTGCAATGAATGGAAACCGAAATAATTTTGAAAGCATTTTTAGAACATAATTTTTAAACACCTGAGTGACGGTATATACAGGGATCAATTCTTTTTTAAGATTATGACTGACTATTTGATAATGTGACGCCCGGTGGCTGAGCGGTAGCACTTCGCGCTGTCGTGCTACAGGTCCCTGGTTCGATTTTCCGGCCGGGCAAGGTTGACTCAGCCTTTCATCCCTTTAGTGGGTCGATAAATGAGTACCAAGCAAGCTTGGGAACTAAACACTGGGGGTTCCGCGTTCGGCTGGCCTCCTGACAGGAACATCTGCTCCTGCACCCAAGAGCCCAAGGTCAAGAAAACTGAGATGGGCACAGTAGGCCTTGGCCCTCTATGGGCTGTCGCGATGATGAGTTTTTTAGTTTAGTTTAGTTGAAAATGTAACAATATATTTTTGCATGGCTGGTAACATATAGGCTTTAAAATCATTTTTACAACATGACTATTAAAGTGGTAATCCTTGTTACCATGAAAAGTAGTACTTTTTGTGCATTATCAAAGATGCCAACTGCTCCGGACGTGCCAAAATAAATATTAAAAAAAACGGTAAATGACTAGAAAGTAAATTCTGCAAATATTTAGCTATTTTTGCTTGCTTTTTAAGAGGTATAGCATGACACACGTAGTAAAACGTGGTGAATTTTATAAGCCTACGAATTATTTAGGAATATTGGTGGATAAAATTCAACTAAATTGAATTTATTAAACTAAGAATCACGATTGATAAACAACCACGCTAAAATATATATTTGCTGTCTGGACCAAGTTGGCATCCCTGTATAGTAACATTTATAATATTTAAAACCTAATTCTTAATTACTATGCTTTTTCAAAATGTTAAATAGAGTTGTTAAACAATTAAAAAGAAATGATTGCAAAGATTTGGGGTAATTTTACAAACATTTTTAATCCATTACCTCCTAAGCTACCTTTAAAAAAGGCAATTACTCATTTCAAGAAAGAGAAAAACAAAGATTCCTACTGCTCCGGCAGCACCATAATAATTTAAAAAACGGTACACAACTACAAACTAAAATTTGCTATTATTTGACTAATTTTGCTTACTTTTTTAATTGGTGTAGCATAACTTAACAGGCTTGAGCTTGAACTGGGGTCAACTCACACACTCACAGTGAACCGGTCCGTGAGGCGGACACTACGCGTTTTCCTCCGGAGGTGTGCCCGTGGAATATTGGCGATGTGAGTGCATTATAGAGGTGAGAAACTAGCACTTATCATACAGTAATTTATTAATTATTGTAAAATATTACTGGTAATAACATGTAGTAAATAAAATAATTTGCGTTTTTTTATAACAACCTAGTTTTCCCATCACAATCAATTGCGCAGAAAGCTAGCCAACGTGTTTTCGTTTCGAATTCTCTTAGTCTTAGTCGTGTGGGTTGGTCGGGGTCCCTGAGGCCATAATGGCCCTTTACCCCTTCATCATGAAGTAGAAAACGTTGAGGTGAAACCTTGTGGTGAAAAGCATAAAGCTAAAGTTGAAGTGGGGAGAAAAATGGCACATTGCCATGGTGCGGAAAATCTGTGGTGACTTGAAAAAGAGTTGAGAGCATAGATATAAAGGCAGAAAGATCAATCACTCGACCAAACGGACGTCACGGTGAACGTTGACAACACTGGTCTAGTAACCAGTTTGTACTCTATATCCACGCCCTCTAGTGAACTGCGGTTTTTGTTTATTGCAGCTGTACATAATTTGTTCTTTTTTTATTTGATTTATATAAGTTGTAATGATTAATAATAATTGATAACATTTAGTTTCTTTGCCAGAAAAATCTGAAATTCGCAAATTTTATGAAATTTTTTTTCAGATTTTTTTAAAGATTTATAATTTTTAAATTTTAAAATTAAAAAAAAAAAAAAGAAAACTAGTATGTTCTTAAAATTAATTCTCTATATCATTCTGAAATTCAAATATTTGAAATGAAATAAAACACACAATTTATGTACTTACGAAAAATAAATAAAATAAAGAGCATTTTAGTAAACATTCCAAGCTAGCCTGTTAGCGTACAATTAGTTTGCTAATAAAGCGTTTTCTTGGTTTTCATTTATGTGTAATGGAAATTCTAATTATTTTCATTCAAAATTTCAAATTTTTTCATTTCATTTACTACAAAAGCTTTTATAAACATGATTTTTCTCTGATATTTAAATTGCAAGTTACTTTGATTTCTGGGTCGTGTTAAAAGTTAAAAATATAAGAAAAGTATTTCACAACATCCACTAAGATGACAAATTGTCTGTCAAGAATGATAAAAAAATTAATGGTTAAAAAAATAATTCATTGCGATAATGAATATACAGCTGTATTGTTATTATTGTTCAGTTATCTAGAAGACTTTTTCGTGGTTTTCCTTTGCATTTAACGCCACATTTGATTTGTCTAAATTTTAATTTAATTTTAAATAATATATAGGTTACTACAAAAGCTTTTATAAACATGATTTTTCTCTGATATTTAAATTGCAAGTTACTTTGATTTCTGAATCGTGTTAAAAGTTAAATATATAAGAAAAGTATTTCACAACATCCACTAAGATGACAAATTGTCTGTCAAGAATGATAAAAAAATTAATAGTTAAAAAAATAATTCATTGCGATAATGAACATACAGCTGTATTGTTATTATTGTTCAGTTATCTAAAAGACTTTTTCGTGGTTTTCCTTTGCATTTAACGCAACTTTTGATTTGTCTAAATTTTAATTTAATTTTAAATAATATATAGGTTACTACAAAAGCTTTTATAAACATGATTTTTCTCTGATATTTAAATTGCAAGTTACTTTGATTTCTGAATCGTGTTAAAAGTTAAAAATATAAGAAAAGTATTTCACAACATCCACTAAGATGACAAATTTTCTGTCAAGAATGATAAAAAAATTAATAGTTAAAAAAATAATTCATTGCGATAATGAACATACAGTTGTATTGTTATTATTGTTCAGTTATCTAAAAGACTTTTTCGTGGTTTTCCTTTGCATTTAACGCAACTTTTGATTTGTCTAAATTTTAAATAATATATAGGTTACTACAAAAGCTTTTATAAACATGATTTTTCTCTGATATTTAAATTGCAAGTTACTTTGATTTCTGGGTCGTGTTAAAAGTTAAAAATATAAGAAAAGTATTTCACAACATCCACTAAGATGACAAATTGTCTGTCAAGAATGATAAAAAAATTAATGGTTAAAAGAATAATTCATTGCGATAATGAACATACAGCTGTATTGTCATTATTGTTCAGTTATCTAGAAGACTTTTCGTGGTTTTCCTTTGCATTTAACGCCACATTTGATTTGTCTAAATTTTAATTTAATTTTAAATAATATATAGGTTACTACAAAAGCTTTTATAAACATGATTTTTCTCTGATATTTAAATTGCAAGTTACTTTGATTTCTGAATCGTGTTATAAGTTAAAAATATAAGAAAAGTATTTCACAACATCCACTAAGATGACAAATTGTCTGTCAAGAATGATAAAAAAATTAATGGTTAAAAAAATAATTCATTGCGATAATGAACATACAGCTGTATTGTTATTATTGTTCAGTTATCTAGAAGACTTTTTCGTGGTTTTCCTTTGCATTTAACGCCACATTTGATTTGTCTAAATTTTAATTTAATTTTAAATAATATATAGGTTACTACAAAAGCTTTTATAAACATGATTTTTCTCTGATATTTAAATTGCAAGTTACTTTGATTTCTGAATCGTGTTAAAAGTTAAAAATATAAGAAAAGTATTTCACAACATCCACTAAGATGACAAATTGTCTGTCAAGAATGATAAAAAAATTAATAGTTAAAAAAATAATTCATTGCGATAATGAACATACAGTTGTATTGTTATTATTGTTCAGTTATCTAAAAGACTTTTTCGTGGTTTTCCTTTGCATTTAACGCAACTTTTGATTTGTCTAAATTTTAATTTTATTTTAAATAATATATAGGTTACTACAAAAGCTTTTATAAACATGATTTTTCTCTGATATTTAAATTGCAAGTTACTTTGATTTCTGAATCGTGTTAAAAGTTAAAAATATAAGAAAAGTATTTCACAACATCCACTAAGATGACAAATTGTCTGTCAAGAATGATAAAAAAATTAATGGTTAAAAAAATAATTCATTGCGATAATGAACATACAGCTGTATTGTTATTATTGTTCAGTTATCTAGAAGACTTTTTCGTGGTTTTCCTTTGCATTTAACGCCACATTTGATTTGTCTAAATTTTAATTTAATTTTAAATATCATATAGGTTACTACAAAAGCTTTTATAAACATGATTTTTCTCTGATATTTAAATTGCAAGTTACTTTGATTTCTGAATCGTGTTAAAAGTTAAAAATATAAGAAAAGTATTTCACAACATCCACTAAGATGACAAATTGTCTGTCAAGAATGATAAAAATATTAATAGTTAAAAAAATAATTCATTGCGATAATGAACATACAGTTGTATTGTTATTATTGTTCAGTTATCTAAAAGACTTTTTCGTGGTTTTCCTTTGCATTTAACGCAACTTTTGATTTGTCTAAATTTTAAATAATATATAGGTTACTACAAAAGCTTTTATAAACATGATTTTTCTCTGATATTTAAATTGCAAGTTACTTTGATTTCTGGGTCGTGTTAAAAGTTAAAAATATAAGAAAAGTATTTCACAACATCCACTAAGATGACAAATTGTCTGTCAAGAATGATAAAAAAATTAATGGTTAAAAGAATAATTCATTGCGATAATGAACATACAGCTGTATTGTCATTATTGTTCAGTTATCTAGAAGACTTTTCGTGGTTTTCCTTTGCATTTAACGCCACATTTGATTTGTCTAAATTTTAATTTAATTTTAAATAATATATAGGTTACCACAAAAGCTTTTATAAACATTATTTTACTCTAATATTTAAATTGCACGTTACTTTGATTTTTGGAATGAGTTTAAAATTACAAAAAATATGAAGAGCATCTCGCTATATTCACCGAAATAATTGACCGTCTGTCAAAGACGCTAAAAAAATGATTTATTATATAAAAATATTCATTACGATTACTGAGCATTTCGCTGGAACTCCTTAAGCGTCAAGCAATCTGAATGATCTTTTCGTGGTTTCCATTTACGCGTAACGCAAAATATGATTGTTTTATTAAGAAAGCATTCATGAAGGCAGCAATGTTTAAATATTTACATAAATTATGAGTTATTCAATCTTTATTCCTTGTTAAATCAAAACAAAATGAAGAGCATTTGATTGTGGGCAATTAAATACACACACACACACGCACGCACGCACGCACACACACACACACACATATATATTATAATAATAATTTGAATAATTATTTGTGCAAAGGCATTAATAAGGATCGGAAATTAATAGATAGTTCAATCAAATTCATAATAAATGCTACAAATAATTATTTTTAATTCTCATCGGAAAATTTAACAAATTTACGATTACGAAAATTTAACAAAATTAATTATGGCTTATATTTTGTTTAAAAAAAATATGTCATTAATGTGCATTTTTAATTCTAACGATTTTAAAACAATAATAGTAAACTTATAAAATTCAAAGGATTTTAGTTTTGAACTCGTTCTGTTAAATCATATTTTTAAATATAAAAAAAAGCTAATATAAGCATCTATACTTCAGTTATAATAGAACCAGACTCTCCAAACTAATAACTATGGTTGAATAAGCAAATATCCTTCCTTCGATTTTAATTATCCTAAGTTCTGTAAACCGAAACTAAACAAAACCGAAACTATAGTATATAATTGCTCGTAATCTGAATGATCTCTGCTTTTAAAGCTTCAATAAACTAACAAATAAATTATGAGCAATGAATAGACATCTTTAAACAATATACAAAATAATATACTGGTTTACGGAAATGAAAAAATTTTAGAATTTAAATTAAATTGCTTTTTAATGATCAACATCGATTACGCGCAATGCTAAGGTACGGCGGGGATGTTAGAAAATAATCACTGGAACGACGCGAACGCCACTTTTTGTGCGTAAAACCGGTCTGTCAAAAGCGTGTTGCTTTTCTGAACCCCCCCGGGGAAAGTTAAATGTCCTTATCCCCTATATTAGTCCCTGGTTGAGAGTAATCAACAAAAATGAAGTCTACTGTGCTTTGCTTGAGGAAAACATCTCGCTGTTTTTAAGATTACTTATCTCGAATTCATAATTAGCATCTCCAGTCTCCGCTAGTAACTAAACTGGGTTCGAATTCTCAGAAAGATTCAAAAAACATAATAAAATTTTGATTAAATAAATACTGGTAGCTAAGAAAATTTTAAGTTGGGTACTCAATGATGTTTTTCTAAAAAGAAAAAAAAATCACAGATTAGGTCTTACGAATGACAATGCACAGTAAATTGCTTGAATTCCGTAGGACTCACTCTCATTGTTAGGGCTTTAATAAAATTACGACATTTCAGAGTACTATTTCGGTTGTAAGTGCCTAAATAAAGGAATGCTTGCAAAATATTTTATTATTTCAAGATTTTAAGCTTTTGGGCGTTATTATTTGAAATTTAAATTTTATTCATATTGATTGCAGTTTAACTTAAGATCGTAATTACCAAATGCAAGCTGGTCCGCACGGCAGAGTAAAGCATGGAAGATTAAAGTAGGCGTTACTGTATAATCTATGTAAACTTTGTTAACGATTATTGCCACCCAGACGACACATTTGTATGTTGACGATTGTATGATAAGCACACATAAATATTCCTCTTTCTCCTTATAAATATACTCTTATTAATACTCCTTCTTCCTAAAATAGTTATAATATTAATGCATAGGTCATACATCATTACATTTCATCTTCCCTTACATAATGTTAACTGTTAACCCCATCGAGACGGGCGAGTCATACACCTATTCTCAGTGTATCGATAATCAGGGTAAAAAAGATAAAACTGGCAGTGAAACTATTTTTAATAATAGTTTGCTTTAATAAATGTAATAATAGGTAATAACAGTTTGCTTTATTTAATTCACCACTACTTCGCTCGTATTAAAAATTGTATAATTACACTTTCAACAGTTTTGGATGGGATGTGTTAGATTTAAAGAGAAAGCAAAAATAAATTTGTCTAATTAGCTATGCCCAAACTTAAGTTACCGCTCTTTATTTTTTACTATCCTGATTCAGAAAGAATTTATGTATGATTCGTCCGTCCAGAAAAGGTTAAGAGACTCAACCAGAAAGTGCAATATTCTGTCTTTTTCTACTGAAAACTACTACTTAACTAAAATAAAATTATTCTGACTTCATTTTTACAACAAAACAAAAAATCACATAAAATTTTTAGTAACACAAAGAATTGTTCCATAACATCACCATAGAAACCAATGATACAAACTCTACATATATGATACATAATGATCTACATAATGATACAAACTATATATATATATTACGTGTTAAAATTATCTATTAAAATTTTTCTTCTTTGATAATTTATATAATTTTCGCTTAAGCAAATCCATTTCGGGTAAATCCGTGGCTGAAATTATTTGCAAAACAGGCAATTTATGTTTCTCTTTTCTATCTTAGATTTTTTCTTAAATAAATATCTATTTTCAAAAATTATTTATGGTCAACTTTTTTAAATTATCCAGTATAATATTACCTTGCGCACATCCATTTCGGACCCATCCTTGGTAACTAACAAATTAATGCACAGCATAACAAATCACTTCAGCAATGCAGTAAGAACGGCACTTTAAAACACTCTAGTTACACTCAAATTACTCTTTCGTTTTCATATTTGGTAATCTGGCAATCTTGTTGCGAAAGCATTTTTAAATCATTCTTGAAAAATTTCCCTTTTATGTAAGTACATCTGATTTCACTTATAGTTTATGTTTTATACTGTTTTTTTCTTTTTCTTTTATTTTATTTTCTGTTTTTACGTGTTATTTTTACTTACTGTGTTCTATTTTAATTGTTTTAATTTTTATAAAAATTTTTTTGAGTGCTCCTCACACTATTGTATTAATATATTTTGCTCTGGATGTATTGATACAATATCAGAAAGCACTCTTTTTGCGGATATAATCGTGTGGGCTGATGAAAAGATTATATCTTCTTTTTCCGGTTTTTTTAAATAAAATCCCCCCCCCTTTTTTTTTTTAAATCAGTCATTTGTTATTTTTGTAAATTATTATTTCCCCCCTTTTTTATATGTCTATAATAATTTTTCTTTCTTTTATCTTGATTTTGAACTATATATATATATATATATATATATATATATATATATATATATATATATATATATATATATATATATATATATATATATATATATATATATATATAATATATATATATATATATATATATATATATATATATATATATATATATATATATATATATATATATATATATCAGGAACTCTTACTATCAGGAACGAATTGTTTGATAACAATAATAGTAAGATACAATTTCAAAGTGACCTATACTCACCATCAGCCTTTAAAAGCTCCGCTAATTTCTTCCATGAATTAAGGTTTTTTGCAGAATCCCTAAATACTGCTCTGCTAGCATCATATAACCATGGACATTCTTGAACGAAATTAATAATATCTTCAGTCATGTTTTCTTTTTTTAAAGAAATTTTACAACAGTCAATGACAAGTGTAAACAAACTATAGATGAAGATGGATTGAAAACTCAAGATTTTTGCTTTATAGGGAATTGTGCGTAGCGATTTAAAACATATCTGATTGGCTCCCGGGTCCGCACTGGAATAGGGAAGAAAATTAAACTCAACCCAATTCTTGAAACCAGTGCGACGGCGATCGCTGGCAGCTGCTACAACGGAAAAGAAAAGAAATAACGAGGGTTTGTTACAGTTACAATCATGCCCTCTGCGCCATTTTACAACGCTGAGAGCTGGTATATATTTGGATTTTAAATGTTTAATATATTGAATTTCGGATAAAATTATTTTTATAAATTTTATATATTATATATACTGGTAAAGTAAAAAAAGGAAAGAGTTATATTTGTTTTCACTGATTTTTATTTGTTGAACAAAACAAACACTATATTACGTTTTATAAATGACAATGCAAGGAAATCACAGTAAATTGTTAATGATGTAGGATTCACTCTTATTGCCAGAACTTGAATAATGTTACGATATTTCATAGTATCTTTTTGGTTTTAATTGCCTCAATAAAAGAGAATTCTCAAAATATTCTGGATTACCGCAAGATTTTAAAAATTTTAAACTTGTGGCCTTTAAAATTTATGCACATTGCTTGCCGTTTCACCTAAGATCTTACTGCAGATAAGATCGATACCATACCATATGGTACTATATCAGTACGAACAACTTACATATGATATGTAAATTGTTCGTACTGCAGAGTAAAGTATGGAAGATTAAAATAGGCTTTACTGGCTAATGTATGCTAACTTTGTATGTTGACGATTAACTTTCTAGAAAATGACCGGGAGTGTATAAAAGCACACATAAATATTCCTCTTTACACTCAATTAAAGTATAGGTCATCTAACATTATATTTCATCTTTCTCTATGTATTGTTGACACTCCTTCCATGGTTTGCAGATTGATTTATATTCTTGAATTTGCGAGACTTTTATTATGTACTTGAAACATGCACGATGAATGTGTGCTCGAGAGTTTTCTCTTTAAATATGGCATACTAATGCATCGTAATTAGGCATCAATCCCACTGATACCAAATAAATTACCCCATGAGCTTTAAAAAAAATTTAACCTCAGTGCCATCACGTTTTTGTACAGAATTTTCAAATTCAACCTCATCTGTTTCTATTACAAGCGAAGAAATTTAAAAAAAACAGAGAAGGATTCTTTTTTTTTTTTTTTTTTTTGCAAAGATTCTGGCTTAAAATTATCAGTAATGGGAAACCTAATACAATCTTAGTTTTCACAACCGATTCGATAAAACTGTAAATAAAGTAAATTCAGACAGTGAATTTATCAATAAATATATCAATGAAAATATTATTATTTTACGAGTTTTTGTAGTAGAATCGTAGCCCTTCGTTTCGTAGTAGAATACTACGAAAAATACAAACCGATTAAAGTATTTTCATTAAGCAGGGAAAAACAGGGAGAATGTATCTATATATATATATATATACAGTGGTGGCCAAAAGTGTGGACACTTTTTGAAAGTTTCATGTTTTTAAACTTTGTGTGCTTGTAGAATATATTAATTTACACTTAAATACAAACGTTTATATATCAAATTGAAGGTAATTTAATGTAAAATTTAATAATAAATGCAGTATTACAATATCTATATTACAAAAAAAAGTTATGCAACTAATAGTAAGATCTATCTTAGATTTGCATTTTTTTAAAGTGATACTTACACAATCAATACTTACTAGGATAACCCTTATTTTTTAAGACAGCTTCACAGCGTCTTTTCATCAAGTGAACGAGTGTTTGGAGTTTATCTTTCGTAACCACATGGTGCCAAGAATCAATTATAGCTTCAATAAGTTGTCTTTTATTGGATGGACGTTTTTTTCGTACAAGAATTTTCAAACGTCGCCACAAATTTTCAATTAGATTGAGATCAGGGCTGTTTCCTGGCCATGGTAATATATCTATGCCTTTATTTTGAAGCCTTGCTTTGCATACTTTTGCTGTATGGCATGGAGCTGAATCCTGCTGAAAAATAAATGGTGCGTTGTTGGGGAAGTTCTGGTGAACAAAAGTTCTGTTTACGTTATGAAAAAACGAAATCAGTGGAAAATAAAGCCAAATCAGGCCGAAAAAAATGCACAAGTGCTACTGCCGATAGGAAAATTATACGGCTATGCCTACAAGATAGAAAAATTTCATCAGATTCCATTAGATGTGAAATGAATGCAGCGGGTATTGCAGTAAGTTCAAGAACAATAAGAAGAAGGTTATCAGGATTTGGACTACAAGCTAGAATTCCAAGGAAAAAACCATATTAAAATCAAAAGCAACGCGAAAAACGAGTTAAGTGGGCAAAAGAACACATTAAATGGTCAGAAAATCAATGGAAGCAAGTAATCTGGAGCGATGAGAGTAAAATATCGCTCTTTGGTAGTGATGGTAGAAAATACGTGAGACGCAGAGTAGGCGAAGCACTTCATCCTGATTGCATTGAAGCAACTACAAATAACTCAACAAATGTCATGATTTGGGCATGTATGTCTGCAGATGGTGTGGGCTGAATTCAAGTGATTGACAGCATCCTTAATGCCAAAAAATACATTGAAACTGTCCTGAAACAAAAATTGATACCTTCCATCAAGGATGTCTTCCCAAACAACGCACCATTTATTTTTCAGCAGGATTCAGCTCCATGCCACACAGCAAAAGTATGCAAAGCATGGTTTCAAAGTAAAGGCATAGATATATTACCATGGCCAGGAATTAGCCCTGATCTCAATCCAATTGAAAATTTGTGGCGACGTTTGAAAATTCTTGTACGAAAAAAACGTCCATCCAATAAAAGACAACTTATTGAAGCTATAATTGATTCTTGGCACCATGTGGTTGCGAAAGAAAAACTCCAAACACTCGTTCACTCGATGAAAAGACGCTGTGAAGCTGTCTTAAAAAAAAAGGGTTATCCTTCTAAGTATTGATTGTGTAAGTATCACTTTAAAAAAATGCAAATCTAAGATAGATCTTACTATTAGTTGCATAACTTTTTTTGTAATATAGATATTGTAATACTGTATTTATTATTAAATTCTACATTAAATTACTTTCAATTTGATATCCAAACGTTTGTATTTAAGTGAACATTAATATATTCTACAAGCACACAAAGTTGAAAAACATGAAACTTTCAAAAAGTGTCCACACTTTTGGCCACCACTGTATATATATATATATTCTCTTACACGGCGACAAAAAAAAGCCTCATTACAACTCCCCGAATGGCAACGCTAGAAAATCGACCAATGATTGCCGCTTAAAATGTCACATGCCAAATCTAGCTGAGATGGCTCAACATATAGCACTTTTAAAAACGGAAACTGAAATAACCGAAGAGAGCATAAGCTAGACAGAAGTGAGTAGTCTCTGTCGATGGATCATTATTTTAGTATTTTGTCGAAAGCGCTTTATTTCACGAATTTATATATTACGAATTTATTTGACGATTTTTGATTTAAATCACGAATTTATTTGTTTTACTAGAATTTATTTGTTTATGCAGGTTTTTCCACTGCAATTCACTTATTTCAATTTTTAATAGACTTAATTATAGCCAAAATTTTAACCTTTTTAAAGAGATGTCAGTTTTAGAAATTTTATCTTAGGATTTTATACTATAGCACATTTCTATTAGGTTTAACGAATTACGTGTCATTTATTTGAGTTCAAATTTATTTTAATGACTTAGTATTTACTAAAAAGATGTAATTAAAAAAAGTTGTTATATGGAATTGAATGATTGTTTTGAATTCTTAGAATTTTGTGCATTTGCAATGTACCTAAGTTAGTAGCAAGAGAAGCAAACCATATAAGATTGCGTAGCAATTTTCGGGGGTTGGCGAGCGTTAGCGAGCAGGGGGCGCAGCCCGCTAATTTTATTTATTTGCTTATTTTTTGTGAAACGTGAACAAACTTATTGATGCATCAACAATAGCTGTTACAGTTTAAAATGTAGTGTAATATATGTTAATATTAATAAATACATAAATAAAAGCAACATAAAATTATTATTCCAGTTGTGCTTTTTAATGATGTTTTGAGTTGAGATTTAATTACAGTAAAATTAGTTTCGTGGTGATTATAGTTAAGTATGCATAACATTTGCAACCAAAGTGTTCATTTCTTAGAGCAAATTTTACATTTGATTAGTTATTCTCTAAATCATCCAATATAATCAGACATGGATAATGAGCAAGCTATAGGTGAAAAGTGCCCCAAGATTGCCAAGTATGAAACTTCTTCTGAAGTGAATAATCCCTAAGCCAGACAGCTCGACACTGGGCTTGTTATATAAAAAACGATGGACTTCTATTTCTGATTTGAACCCCCACAAATATCTTGCATCCATCTTTTGGCAGATGACACTCTTTAAAGTATCCAACTCGATGGATACCTGAGCGGCCTGCCACGAAATCAAAACCAAAGGAACAAAATTGCTAACAACATTGTAGACATATTCGAATTTCAAATATGCATCCATAACAGACGTATCAGTAATAGTAAAATATTCTATGTAGCAGAAACACATCCAGAAATATGAAACGTATACTAAAAAGATTGAAACCGAAAATATCTCTTGCATTTGTTTCAGAAACAGGAAAATGCCATTTTGTTGTTCAATAACATCAATTTGAAACGGTCTCTTGAAATTCTCTGCTGAAACATACAATATGATTTTTTGTAAGTTTCTTATGCGGCAACAGATGGCATCACAAAGCGAATAATAAAGGAATGCCATTAAATGACACACGGAATGTATAAGAGCTGGAAAAATAAATCTTGCTGATAGTTACTATACAAGTATAATTAGTAACAGTATAGCCATAAAGAACATATTCTTCAATTGATTTGGTATCTTCAAATATAAATACAATTGTGGACACAAACATTGGCGTTAAAAATAAAAGATTTGTTAGAAAAACAACTTTTAAATTTTTCGGTTGCATCTTTTTGTTTTGTGAAAGAAGCAATTTTGTCAGCTTTTTCCGTTTTAAGTTCATCATTACTGCAGCTTGTAGATTTGTTGACGAGTAAAGTATAAAACAAATCCCTAATTTCCAGTAATAGTCAAACATGAAATTTTTCCAATCTGAAATAATCGTATCAATATAACAAATTACAAGAAAAATGCGAACAATGTAAAATTTGTACCATATCCAAGGTTTTTCTGTATATTTTTCAATAAATCCCAGATATCTATATATCGACAAAGAAATTATTCGGCTAAAATCATAGGATTTAATCTCCATATGGAAGCGCAAGTTTTCCTGAATAATCGAGTTTCTTGTCATCTCGTCCTAGAGCCAGGCACGTTTTCTTAGATCCAAATATTTAGATACACTTTCTTAGATATAAATAGAGATTACGCTATTCAATTATTTTCTGATTATCAAGCAGAAATTGTAGATTTATGATACGTAGTGTTTTAATTTCAAATGAAATAGTTTTAAATAATCAAAATGCTATCAGTTTAGATAATTTAATGTCAAAGGAGCAAATTAAAAAGAATTTCGGTATCTTGCTTTAATCATGATCCAACATCATCGCATTAATATCTTGTTACTTTTAAGTAATTCTTACAATGATTTCACTGATCACAATATTTTACTTCGTCCTAGTCTAAAAATGGATAAAGACTTTTTAAATTAATGCATTAATGTATTTCAACTATTATCGTAGAAAAAATGTCACAACAAAATCATAAATACAATGTAGAACTTTTCCTACAAAACAAGAAAAGAATTATTTATCTCTTTCAGTATTTTCATATTTAAATCATTTCTGTGATAGTTTCAAAAGTAATTGCTTTTAATAGCCATAAATGATGATTTCTCACGATATCTTTATTTATTCAACACTTTCTCAGTAATTATTAATCATTAATAGAAGCAAACATATAATTTAATTTAATAAAGTTATAGAATCTTTTAATATCTGTTGAACATATTTAAAACATAAGCGACACGACCGTAGCATGTAATCATATTTCAAGTAGAACTTATTATCTTTTTGTATTGTTTATGTTTTTTAAATTATGTCTATCACAAATGTGTAATTAATCATCATTGTACCTTTGATTACTTGCTCTTAGCAATTTTGTTTTTGATTGCTCTTTTCCCCAGTTCACTGAGATTGAATGAGTTAAAATAAATTGCTTTTCCAAAACAATTATAAGATTGATTTGTATGCGTGCGACTGACATTATCTATTTGCACATTTCGGGGAAACTATAAAATGCAAAAATGGATATTTTTATAGTTGAAGTTTCTTTAAAAGATAAGTAACATTAAACCCTTCTACTAAATTATTCAAATTGGATCGTTTCAAAAATGCATTTAACTAGCAATAGTTTACATTTCGTGCTCTTAATAAACTATTCCTAATGTTATGAAAACGACATCTTATAAATTATTCAAATTGGATCGTTTCAAAAATGCATTTAACTAGCAATAGTTTACATTTCGTGCTTTTATTAAACTATTCCTAATGTTGTAAAAACGACATCTTATGATTAGTTTCAAAAAGAGCAATTTTTCACTTAAATTTCATGATTAAAATTACTTTACCAATTAGGAATTAAACATGTAAAATACATTATATACAGAAATCAAAATAAAAAGAGGGAAAACAATCATTTAAATAAAAAGTTAGAAACTAAAAACGAACAAAGGCGAAATTCTAACGAAATGTATGTTAGCAAATACAGCACCTCTTCAGGGGAAACACTGTCTGCTAACACACGAGAACACAGTAGAATCAATATATTTCCCGGCAGCATACTTTTATGTTGTAAATAAGATATTTTAATTTCGAATTAGTTTTAGAATAATTAAGTTTTAACGTCTCCTTTCCAGTTTTATTAGATGAAATTCTTATATTCCTGAAAAGTCTAAAGAAATTAACGAAAAAAAGGTATATTTTCATCCGTTTTTTTAATATTAAAATAGCCATGTAATATTAGCCTATATAATATGTAGCGTATGCACCACATATTGTTCATAATATGAATCAATAATGTCTAGCTGAACACTAATTCTTCGAACAGGATAAAGAAAAGTTATAATTTATCGTTACTTATCAACACTAAAAAATAATATACAGATCTAATAGACATTAACCGAAACAATTAGTAAACTGAGTAAAAATAATAAGTAGCTTTTTTTTAAAAAAAATAGTATTGTTATTAGATGAGCTTTTCAGTGCCTTTCCGTTATTAGATTAACCAAATCCAGTTTTTAATAGTTCATTCTTAAAAATAAAGCTTAATTCTGATCAGTATTATTTGGCATGATGCTTGTTGCTCGAAGCTGTCTCCTCATGGCCAAAATTTACCACAATCAAGAATTTTTTCCTCTTTTTATCACTCTCTCGAAAGACTAAAAAAACATTTCTCTGTCAAAAGTGTACAGTAGTGGTGCAGTTTTAATCAGACCAAATGGAAAATAATACTTCGAATCGATATTAGTATATTTGGTACTGCACCAATGAGCTTAATACTAGTAGTGACAATTGCCAGAATTATCTGAGCAATATATTTAAAAAAAATTCCATTCTCCAAAACTGAAATTGTAAATTAAGTAAAAGCTTCGATTGTAAACTTTTATTGTAAGTTAATGCTTGTGAAGAAAGTTAAACCTCGATGAGCGTACCTTTAAATTTACCCTTTTTGACGATTTTTTAAAATAACTTATTAAATTTTAAAAACACAAAGATTTCGTGTGAAATTTAAAAAAAATATATAAACAGTTATCTTACAAAAGCAGTGAGATTCAAAGTACCTTTTTTCTGCGCACATGGTACAACGTAATAACCACCCTCGTTATGTGTATTAGAATCTTTATCAATAAGGACGTAAAAAAAGTGTATACATTAACATTTCGGGCAGAAAAAGACAAAGCGAAAACGCCATAAAATTATTAAAGACGAAAGCTCAAATGGCAGTTTGATTACAAGGAAGATTTGAAATGAGTTAAAATGATTTTGCGAAAAACCTTCATGTTCAATCAGATAAAAAATTCATTTTTATTTACATATTTTATTTCACATTTGTTTACTAGGAGATTTTAATATCGATATTGTCTTTTGGTAGATTAAATACGGCATGGTAAACTGTAATAAGTATACTTTTTCAATTTTAATTTTCACAAAAGCTTTGAAAAGAGTGCTTAAAATCAGTTAATACAGAACACAATTTTAAAAAAAAATTCCTTATCTATAGAACAATCTCATAATATGAATATTTTATTGAACAAACGAAGCTATAAGAAAAATAAAAAGGAAAGAGAAAAGCAAGGAAAAATAAATTTTTCTTTCAGTTTGTCTTTTCAATGGTGTTTTAGTAAGCACTTAATTGCAATAGAATTATGGGGCTTTCAGTTACGAATACACAATATTTGCAACAAATGTGTCCATTTCAACAAAATTTAGATATGATTTATTATTTTCTAAATACACTTCAGACATTGATTACGAGTAAGCTGTAAGTGAAAAGTGCTCCAAGAATTCCGAGAATGAAGACCCTTCTGAAGTAAATAATTCCTATATCAGACAAAACGAAGCTGGGCTGGTCAAACAAAAGTGGATCTACTTCTGTGTCTAATTTGAGCCCGCGCAAAGATCGTGATTCGATCTTTTGGCATATAACATCTATTAAAGTGTCCATTTCGATGGACACCTGTGGTAACTGCAACGTAATCAAAATCAAAGGTGAGAAATTACTGAAAAAAATATACACATATACAAATTTGTCGAATGCTTCCAAGAGTGACATATCAGCAACACTGAAAAAGCATATTTAACAAAAACGCATCCAGAAATAAAAAATGAATACGATAAAAATTGAAACCGAAAATAGATCTTCCATTTGCACCAGAAACCTTAAAATCTCATTTTGTTGTTCTATAACAGTGATTTGCAACTGTCTTCTGAAGTTGTCGGCAGAAACATTCTATACGCTTTTTTGAACGTTTTTTATGCGGCAGCAGATTTCGCCACAAAGTGTATAATAAAGAAATGCCTTAGTGGCAAAACGGAAAATGTAAGTGCTTCAAAAACGCATCTTACAACTTTAATACTTACTATAAAATGATAACTTGTTACTGTATAACCGTAAATACTGTACTCAATGAACGATTCAGTATCTTCAAAGAAAATTCCAGTAATGGACAAAAATAGTGGCATCAAAAATATTAAATATGCTTTGTCAGTCTTTTTCGTTTCAAGTTCATCATTACTGCAGGACAAGAGGTTTGTGGAAGAGACAAAACAAATTCCCATCTTCCAAAAATGCTCAGTCATGAAATTTTCCCAATCGTAAATAATAGTATCAATATAAACAATTACAAGGAAAGCAAGAACAATGTTGAAAATGCACCGTTTCCAAGTTTATTCTGGATATTTCGCAATAAATCCTAGGTATCGATATATTCCCAAGAAATGGATCGATTAAAATTATTGGATTGATGCAAGTAGATATGTAATTTTTCCTGAAGATCCGGATTCCTTTTCATCTCGGTCAAAAGCTGGGAACTTTTTCTTAGATTCAAATTTCTTGACTTAATTTCCTAGAAATAATTAGGGATTACAACTTTTGAGATTCAATTAGTGATTATTATGATTACGGGAACTGTTAGGTCTGTATTTAGAAGGAAAGACCTCCTAGAGATTCGAATATTTACACATATGAAGATTAATTCTATTGCAACGTTATTGAGATGTGATAAAAAGAGCTCAATCACACTACGTTCTTTTATAAATGCTTAGACGTGATAACAGAAAGAAAATGTCGTAAGCATTCATAAAATACTGAATATCTACTTAATAGAAAAGCAGAAAATATAAATTGTGGTAACATATAGCGTTCTAATGCAAATGTAAAGAAATCCAAATTTCATTACTTTAAAAACAACTTATTTATATCTAAGAAAAACAACTTATTTATGTCTTCCTTAAAGTATAATTCATTGTGGTCAAGATAGTTTATGGAAAACAATTTTGATATTTTTCTTTAATCATGATCCAAACATTGCATCAATATCTTGCTATATTTAATCAATATTGCTTTCACAGATCACAATATTTTTCAAACCGCTGCTTGGAATATGGAGAGAGACTTTCTTATGCAATATTTTAATATATTTAAACTCATTTCCGTATAAATGATGAAAACATTTAATTTTAGGAGAAATATCCGTTGGTAAAACACACCATTAATAAACATTAATTAAGTGAATCAACTTTCAATACAAAATCAGCCAGAAATATGGTTTATCTCTTTCAAAATCTTCTTTTTTGAGATATTTTCCAAACATGGGAAAAAAAGATATATAAGAACTATAAGAGTAATCTTGGAAGCAGTCAAACCAATGAAGATAAATTTAACCGTAAATACAAGCGAATAAATAATAGGATTTATAAATCAAATTTTTCAATATCTCACTGACACACTTAAAACATTAGCGAAACAACCTTAAAATGATATCATATTTCAAGTGGAACTTTGCCTCTTTTCGTATTGATTACAGTGGCTTACGCAAGGGAGGGGTTTAGGGGTTTAAACACCCCCCTTGAGCTCAGACAAAATGGCAAAAATAAAAATTTTAGTACAAATTATGCGAGCTATTATTTTTTAAGACTATATATTTTTATGTGCCTTATGCCTACTTTTTTTTCTCATGGTATTTCTCAGAATACAGAAGAAACATTTACTATAATAGGGTTGTACTTTTGAAACCAAAATCACGTGATATATATATATTTGCTGTTCTTAGATATTTAGGATGTCAAAAGGCAAGAATTTAAAAAATTTTAATTACTTTGAGAAAAAATCACGACCTGAACTTAGTGAGGTGACAGCATATAGTACCAATGTAAGTTTTTCTGTTGTACAAAAATGTGATACTTCCGTTGAAGAAAACGTTTCTAGCATAACAAAATCTGATGAATGTGAAAATGGCCCTCAAAGTGTTTCTTCCCACCCATATGACATTGGACTTTTTTCAGAAGATATTACATTATGTTCTTAAACATAAAAAATCAAATCAAAATTTAACTAAACAATGTTTAAATAAAAAGACAAAATTGTCTAGCTGTCTAAATTAGGGAAATAATAGTGCTGTATTACAGACTCGAATTTCTCTTAGTAGTTTCAGAAAATTATGAACACCCCCCTCGAAAAAATTCTGCGTACGCCACTGATTGATTATGTATTTGAAATTGCGCGTACCAGAAAAGTTTAAAATTCAATGTAATTAATCACCATCGTTATTCGTTTATTTACTTGTTTCTAGCTACATTAAGTTTTTGAATACCCTTTTCCCCTGTGTATTGTTTAGGTGATTGAGCAGCAGTTAAGTTGCATTTCACAAAGGATTGTATTATTGATTGGTATGAGTGCAACTGACATATTTTATTTTTACATTTGTGCAAATAAAAACTAATAGAATAAATATAGAAAAGAATGTGAATTTAATTGTTATTTTTATATGATTCATTTTTAATCGAACAATAGCTAAACAATCTTAAATGCTCTTAGTAAATGTTATCTTTTTCAAAACACATTTAACTAGTAATTTTATCTGAGTTGAGATTTTATTAAACTATTCTTCATAATATAAAAACGATGTCTTTTTATTGATTTTGAAAAAAAATGTTCTTCAATTACATTAAATTTTTCCAAGATCCCAGGAAACACTATTAATCCAACATGTAAATCCACGACAAGTCAGTAAAATTCTTCCTATTCAGAAAAATAAATGTTAAAGTTACAAAAGTTAATCGTTCGTTAACTTTAATGAGAGATTTGTTTGAAATCGACGCATCATTTATTAGGCAATACCTCATGTTTAGTCTAACCTATAATACATGTAATAAAATACATCGTTAAGACGTCTTATTGAAGGCGAAATCAATTAAAAAGTTCTATTAATTCGTTTAAGAGAAACGAAAAAAAAATTACTCGTTGGTTAAGGCACTGAACTGTCGTTATGAAGAAATGGTGTTCGATCTCCTATGACGGCTTGAAGCTTATTCAGCATTCTAACCAGTAGGTCCTACATGTTTGTCTGCGAAGTGAAGAGGGCTCGTGAACTGTGCTGACCCTATAGTTACAATCAGATTGTTAGTCACGAAATTTTGATGACATAATCTGTATGACCCTCCATGGTTCACAACTGGCTTCTGTGGAAATGACGCACCAAAAAAGCAAAATGAATAGACTTAAGGTACATACTAAAAAGTACTAAAAGAACCACTAAAAGACTGAAGGAACCATAAAGAATAGTGACGTTACTATTGACGACAATGATGCTAAATAAATGTTTGTAATGTGTTTTAGTTGAAATAAAAAAACGGCTTAGTACCAAAAGGCAAATTAATGGCGAGAAGATTTGTTTGTTGTGAAATGATACATTTGAGAAACCATAAAATATCGCCATATTATTATTGTCCTCGTGCCTAATATTGGTAATATGTATTGATTGAAATTTGAAAAGAAAAAAATATATGCCATGTACTAAAAAGCAAATTTCATTGGGAAAGGATAATTGGAAAATTCGTTGAAAGGAATCATATAGAAAATCGTAATCCGCAGATATCGCTTTATTTCTTTCAGTACTGTGTACAACTGGTATTACAGTAATTGGTGGAGTTTTATTTAAACTTCTACAAACTTTTTTTTTGTATTTTTAGACAATAGTTTTTCCAGTGGTAACAAAAAAACTGAATTAATATTTCCATGCATTTTTTCCACCGCTACTTACAAATATTTTAAACATATATCAAAGATCAGATAGAGAAATGGTCATGTTCTTAAGACTTGTCTTATTTGTTTTTGAAATTTCTGCTCCAGTCATTTGCTACTGATTAATGCATTTCGTAGAAAGTTCAAATGAGGTAACCCCTCTTGAATCGGTACTAAATAAACCAATGTTGGTATAAAGCATTATATTGATAATGCATCAATATTAAGCTGTTTTAATTCCGTTATGGTGGAATTACGGTCCCTTGAATGGGATGTGTACCGGTGAAAATTAGTAGATAGTGGAAACTTGTGGCAGTTACAATAATGAGCCACGAGCAATAATATCATGCCAAGTAATGTTTTGCACCGTTAATCTCTATTCTGATAGGGTGAACTGCAAAGACTGCTGACAATTTTAAAAGTATGACATTTCAAATAAAAAATATCTAGTGTGTGTCTATGTTACGGTGCATGTCTAAAATTAAGAGAATATCGACTTTCTCCGGTTAACGTGAACAGTCACATAGTCGCTTTGGTAAATGTCCGAAATATTTGTTATATCCGATTTTATATTAATTTATTCGTTGATATTTTTATATTTTTTCAATTTTTTCATATCTGCTGAAGATAGATACATCAGTGTTCAGATCAGTAGTTAAATGCATACAGGGCAGTGGCACTGGACCTTATGAAAACTTTGATCTAGGGCATACCGGGCAATCGTTTCACATTCGTTACAATAAAATAAATAGATTTTGATAGCGTAAATGACTTTTTCTCACTTAAATCCAATGTACAATAATTGCAGTTTTTAAACACAAATTTTACAATTGTCTCATTATTATTTAAAGCATCAAATATATTCAGACATTGATCATGAGTAAGGCATAAGTAATAAGTGTGCCAAGAATTCCGAGTATGAAACTTCTACTAAAGTGAATAATCCCCAGGCCAGACAGCACGACACTGGGCTTTTCAAGCAAGGATCGATCAATTTCTGTTTCTGATTTGAGTTCCCTCAAATATCTGGCATCCATTTTTTCTGAGATATCATCCTTTAAAATGTCCAGCTCGATGGACACTTGAGCTGCCTTCCACGTAACCAAAACCGAAGGAACAAAATTGCTTAAAAGCATGAAGATATACTGAAATTTAAAAAATGTTTCCTTAAGGGACATATTAATTACAGTCAAAAATCCTGTACAGAAGAAACACAGCCAAAAATACGAAGAAATTACTAAAAAGATTGAAACCGAAAATGTGTCTTCCATTTGCTTCAGAAACGTAAAAATGTCCTTTTGTTGTTCAACAACAGTAATTTGAATCGGTCTCTTAAAGTTCTCGGCAGAAACGTTCAATGTAGTTTTTTGTAAGTTGTTTATACGGCAGCAGATGGCACCACAAAGCGTATAGTAAAGCAATGCCATTAAATGACATACAGAAAACGCAAGTCCTTCAAAAACCTTTCTTACTGCTTTAATAGTTAGTTTAAAAGGATAATTTGTTACAGTGTAACCGTATATATCATACTCATTAAATTCATTGGTATCTTTCAGGAAAAATTCAGTAACGGACACCAAAATTGGTGACAAAAATACAAAACATGCTACCATGAGAAATTTTAAATTTTTCGGTGGCATTATTTTACTTTGGGAAAGAAGAAATTTTGTTAGCCTCTTTCGTTTCAAGTTCATAATTATCACAAACAGAAGATTTGTGAATGAGTACACTACGTAACAAATACCAATCTTCACAAAACGATAATTCATTAAATATTTCCAAGCGGAAATCATAGCATCAATATAACCAATTGCAAGGAAAGTTCGAACAATGTAAAAAATAAATCTGTTCCACGAGTTTTCTGTGTAATTTTCAAAAAAGCCAAGATATCTGTATATCGCCAAAGAAATGGACTGGCTGAAATGATTGGATTGATCCATATCGATATTCAAGTGTTTCTGAATACCAGAGTATCTTTGCATTTCATCCATCAGCTTAATACGTTTTATTCAGTTTCAAATTCTTAGATATAATTTCTTAGATACAATTTCTTAGATACAACCACGGATATAAAATGCTGTGATTCAAGTATAGATTGTAATGGTTACACAAATGAAGATTAAATCCAAATTTAAGTTATTTAGATGTGTTTAGAAGATCTAAATCCAGAAGTTCCAACGGAAAGAAACGTGGTTTTATAACTGTTTAGATAGGATTACAGACACAGAATGCCCTAAGCCTTTCATAATATACTAGGGGGCTAAGCCCCTGTTCGCTGCAGCTCACCAACCCCGATTATTGCTTTGCAATATTGCTTCGCAATAATTGTCTTTTCTTGGCGGAAAACAATTTTACTATTAAAGTTAAAATTATTCACTTAACATATATGTACTAAAAGGAATTCTGTTTACTTACTCTTGTGCCTCTACTTCCCACGTCTAAATATTACTCTCAAATATTTCTTTACCCAAATATTAGATCTCTTGGTGAATGGAAGTGATTTTTCGAAGTAATCATTTTTTAAAATAACATTTATATTCTTATAGCATTGTATTGTTCAAACAAATTTGATGAGTTAACAACTATAATTTAATACTCGCGCTAATAGCAGTACTGGAAAATAAGTTTAAATTAGGAATACAAAAATATTCAAAGAAAAACAATACCTTTACGACTGTTGTTAATTTTGTGCTGATGCCAACCAAAACAATATGGAAATGAATGAGGGAAAACTGGATCCTACCACGTGATTTTCCGGCCAATAAAAATGCGCCGACAGCAATGGAAAACTGCGCACCATCATTAGATTTTCATATATAGTAAGATTCAATATTTTCTAAATAAACAACCCGGAAAAGAAGATTAATGTAACAGATAGTCTTATAATGAAGTCATTTTAGATTATCCATTGTTGTCAAAGGAATTTGTTGAAATTTTTTTTTTAATTCAATCCTGATCCAAACATCGTAATTAATGACTTGATATATTTTGAACCATTTATCATCATAAGTAAAGTAGAGCACCACTTCTAAAAAAGAGAGCAAAAAATGGTTTTACACGCATCTAAAACATTTTTGAGATATTTATGAAAGATGGTTTTTATAAGAGCGATGAAGAATGTTTTTTCACGATGCTTGGAGACATTCAAACTATTCAGAATAATTCTTACCATTCATACCACAGAACAAATAATGGAATTCGATAATAGACTCTTTCATTAGCACTCGTTAGCATATTTAAAACATAAGCGAAACGTAAACATATTTCATATTTCAATCTTAAATGTTATCATATCTTATGTAGAACTTTTTTTTTAATTGATTATGTCTTTGAAATTATATGAACCAGAAAAGCTTTGAGTTTTACTACAATTAATCAATGGTTGCGTGTTTATTGTTGATATGTCTTTAATTACTCTTTTTCCTCGAGTTCTGTGACTGAATGAGCTGACGTTAAGTTTTATTTGTAAATTGAGAAATAATATTGATTTGTATGCGTGCAACAGTATATTCTATTTGTCCATTTGTGAAAAACAATGAAATGATACATTTAATAGATTTATAGGTTCATTTTTATAAAAGAGTTGTAAGATTTAACCCTACCAAATTATTCAAATTAAACTTTTTCAAAATACATTTAGTTAGTAAATTCAAACATATCGTCCTTTTATAAAAGTAATTCTAATAATATAATAACTCTATCTTATTATTGGTTTTAAAAACGGATAATTCTTTCTTCGATTCATGATTAAATTTTTCTTATGCCAGTGACATGACGCGAACGTTATTATTGACTTTTCAAAAAAGCAAAATTAAAAATAATTAAAAATAACCAAAAATGTTAATGGCAATTTTTTCCCGCTGCTTTAATGATAGACTTATTTGGAGTTACACATCAATAATATCTGAGGAAAAATTCAGAAAGTTAATTTTTTTATTTACAATCACCATGACAATCAAATCTGAAATTGAACTTGTCTTCGACAAAGCAAAAAATGACTGATTTTTCTTAACTGATCAATTTAAAATACAGTATGTACAGTCGGAAAAAAATGGATCACCGACATAACTTTTAAACTGTTGGTCGAATTTTCAATATGTAAAGTTTTTGAAAATATCAAAAAGTGACGCCTAATATGTATTACTGTTAGTAGACTTGAAAATTCAAACTTTCTGTTAGTAGCCAGTGGCCGGTTGTTTAACTTAGTAGCCACACACGGCAAAACTTTATATGCAAACAGTTCCACTTTTTTAGCAGTTTGGAATACGTGTTGCCAGATTGGCAACATTACGCTGGGAAGAGTCAATTGCGCTGAAAAAGTGATTTTTTAAATTTAAATTTCCTTGTTTAGTTTAGGTTGGATATATTAAAGGAATGTTAGTAATTTAATTTATTATTTGTATATCATGGAAACACTAACCATTAAAAATTAAATGAAAACAATAAATAATAAATAAATAATAAATAAAAATAAATAATAAATCAAAATAAACAGATTAAAACAAATAAAATAATATAAAAGTGAAGCAATATAAATTTAAAAAAATTACCGTGAGGGCAAAAAAGCAAATTTCGTTGTTTACTTAAGGAATCAACTCACCTGGAATGAACAAATCAATACTGTCTTAATGACAGCTCATAATTCATAGTTTAAACTCGGGCCCTGTATTCGGGCAATCGTACTTTGCATTGATATATATAAAATTTTGGCTTCAAATACATAAGACTGTTTTGTCTAACTTGCATAAGATCGCTATCTTACAAAAGATTCTAAGCTCAGGATATTAAATCAGAGGTTCCCATTTTAAAAACTAAAAGCTATAAAAAGACAATTGTAAATTTTTTACCCAACTGAAACTGTTTTATTTTCGTAATATTTAGGAAGAGGAATGAAATTTTTTTATCGTTACATTATTAAAAATCTAATATTAGGTTTTAAATCTGTCAGTTGAATTCAAATAGGTCTATAAGCATAAACTTAAAATGACTGAAATATGTCGAATTATGGTTTTTGTTGAAATGAAAACTTAATAGGACTTACATAAGCGTTGAAAATGGCTATTAGGGAAACACGTTTGATTACTAATGAATTTAGTTACCTCATTTTGCTTTGAAGATCGTGTCGGGAAATACTAATGCAATTTTTTGTTTAGGCACGTCCTTTCAGCAGTTTATTCTATTCGTTACAAGATGAATTATATATATTTTTTTCCTTCAAAAATATCAGCCATTTCTTTTTTTAATCATTTCTGTTTCCACATCGTTTGATACAAGGTCACTCTGGGGAATAATTATTTTCTATCGCGGATGATTTTTTTTCCACTGATCTTAGATACCTTATCCTCGCTGATATTAAATCTAAAATCAGTTCCTCTGCAGAAGTAACAGTTTTTATGCAATTAAATGCTGCTGTCTCAGATTTTTGATTGCTTAAAAGTAAGAATAAGCGTCCCCACTTCCCTGCTACGTAGGGTAGGAATAAGGCGTCAATATATTTCAGTTTATGATGCTATATGTTAAGGTCATATGTTTCGTCTTATGTCTTATTTAAAAATCAGAAACAAACAATGTATGAATATAAACCTATAATTTTTTTATAAACTTCTACAGAAACAGTACAAAAAATTCAGATGAATGGAGCGTATAGGAAATACCGATCTACAACAACCCCTATTAAAGAATAAACAAACAAAATTAAAGTGCAAAATAAGTGGAAAACATTATCTATACAAATCTCACTTGACATAAAGGGAGCATTTGCCCTCTGATCAAATATCGAAAACAAATGAACAAATACCGAATTTTTAAAAACCCTTATTCTCCTTATTAGTAGTTTTCTGTTAGATAGATTTATTACTTGTGACGAAATAAAGACGAAATTATCAAACAAAAGCTCTGGGTACCACAGGGTTCAAGACTAAGCTCAAATCTTTGGTGACTGATTGCAAATACAATTTTGAACAGCTAAGGACATCCGCAAAAATCAATGATATTATTTTCAGACGACAATTTTTTATTTGGATCACTGTTACAATATTAAACAATCTTTCACCATTGACTTCTTCAATACTTAGAAAACATCTCGTTTTTGCAAACGAACAATATCTCACATCAGTTTACATCTATCAGTTTACAGAAAAAATAAAGAAAAAAAAATCAGCAATTATATTTCCCAAAAAGAACAAATATAAAAGGAAACCATAATTTAAAGTGGACGGAGCCGTGATGTATCAGGGGATCGACGGTTCGGCTCCCAATGAGGTGAAACGGTTTCGAATTCCAGCGATGACTTGTAGATACGAATTCCGCATCCGGCTTGCACCAACCACGTGAAATATCCGTGACGTTCATGACCGCTGACGCAAAATATCCTCAGTGGTAGACGGATCATGCGTTAGAGTCCCCTTCCCGTTAGGTTGGGAAGTTTTAATGGCTTGTGTTCTGAACTGGGTTCGAAATTATAAAGCTATGGAGTTGAACATTAGTAGTCGTAAATCCAAATAATTGTGTCGACTGTTATAAAATAAAATAAAAAATTAATGTGGACTGCCAAATATTAGGGATTCAGCATCAGAATGACTACTTGAGACCCAAGCCAAACACGCAGCTATCTTGACTACCTCATCACGACAATGTCTATACTAAAATTATCAAATTCCAAGCATAATTAAAGAGATTTTCTGGAGCAAATTGGGGAATCGGCCCTGAGATCAATAAATTTATCTATCAAAACAGTATGCTTAGAACACTTTGACACGGGGAGGAAATATGCTATAATGAACAGGTCAGGACATCAAACAGAATCAAGAAAATTGAAAGGATGACTCTATCGGCTTTAACTATGGCATACAGAGCAACATCAACCGAAGCTTTGCGAGTACTCGCAGGAACCATACTCCTAGATCTTATATATATTAAAAACGGAAGCAACTTCGTCAAACCTCCTTTTGTACAAAATGAAACAAAAATGAACCCGCAAATACCATCCAAAGTACCCCATACACCATCCTGCCGAAATGATTTCCATTCAAATCAATTACCTCAAACCACAGAACACAGGAATGAAAATTTACCCTGATGTTTTAAAGCTAAAATGTATCAACGAATTTAGAAATGGATGTGCCTTCATGGTCTGCTTCAATGGAAATGTCACTAGCTGCCGACAATTTAGATTGTCAGACAATTCTTTAGTTTTTAGAGCTGAGCTCTGGGAAATTCTTCAGTCTATGAACTGGATAAACGACCAAAAAATCAGTGATGCAGCCCTTTTCTAAAGCAAATAAAATGGATTACATCATTTCAAGAATAAAAAAAAAAATTAACCTCAAACAGAAATGCTAAATTAGTTTAGAGTTAACCAGGGCACATATGGAAATGAAGAGGTTGATATATAGACTTAGTCTTGTGAAAGAGAGATCATCAACCTTTTTGATGAGGAATCAAAACTTACAATTAGGAAAAAACAAGCGCATGCGGTGTGAAGGTACTTGCAATCACTTGCAACAGACACACAGCAACAAAGAAGCGAAATAATGTTTCGCATCGCTGTTGCTTTCGGTGTGAAGCCACCTTAACACCAGCCTCTCACTTCTCGCCAACGACCACATTAGTAGTCCGGGCCGAAATCTCAAAAGTAGCTATAACTAAATTTCGTTCCCACAGTTGGGGGCAATTTTATTCTACCAAAATAGAACACAATCTTGGCTAAGAAACATAAATTCATAAAGTTCTCCGAAGTCAGACTGTCCATTAATTAATAGTTATCAAAACAATGAGGAACTGTTTTGTTTTCGCGAATTCAGTTTTTAGCTCGAGAATATCCGAAGAGAAGCGTACTTTGACGTCACTCGGAAATGAATGGACCAATCAAAACAAAAGCAGTTGTCTGCATGCTACGATAACCTCCCGTTCGTTCACGTTTCTTTTGCCCTAAAACACTTAAATATGTACTTCAAAATTTTTATACAATTATAGTTACTTCACGTTCTTAAAATCTTTTTTATTTATCTTAAATCATGATGATTTGATAATTCAATGTAAATGGTAAAACACAGATTTTGATAGTTATAGTTATAATATGAAGGGATATGACACTGTATCTACGATAATATTTCAGTTGTTTGTTATTATTATTTTTGCAAAAATACTTAAAACTTCTATGGAATATGTAAATCTTTCCACCACTCAGTTAAAATTTAAATATTTCATTATGGTTTGATATTTAATAATTTATTTACTTTTTAGTATTAAGAAATTCTTTAGTTATTTGTCGAAACAGTGTCTGTTGAAAAATTTATTAGACACATTTTTTAAACCAATATCTGAAGTTAAATGTTTAAATCATGCTTTGAATCTTCACTATTGTTTTCAAATTCAATTCAAAAATATTCAATGATTAAATACAAAATTGTCGAATTTCTTGTTGCAGAGCCTACAGAGAAAACCTAAATAAATCCCCTTAAATTTCATACAGCTTAAGAGTAGTATTGATTTAAGAGGAATATTTTTAATAGCTCTTTTGCAGGAGCAAAAAAAAAAGCATAAAAAAGTTTTGTTTTCTTTCTTCCGAATAAGGATATCTTAAATTCTATTTTTTCAATTTATACACCTAAGTTTAAAAAGAAGTAATAATTAAGTAAAATTAAAACGCCAGCAACATAAGATGTGCACTTGACTCTACACAAATGTTTAATATTATAGATATTAGATAAATAAACTATTAAAACAATCATCTTTTAAAACAATACTTACCATACGACCTCTGTTAGTGAAACAAAAATAACATTTTTTAACAATAATGGATCATTAACGTTAATACGTAGTTTTTTTTAATCATTTTGGAACTAATATTTTATCTTCATAAAGTAATGAATTTTGTCAAAAAAAAATTCTAATATTTCATCAACATAACCACAATACTTTCATTTCCTTTGGTGGGATCTATATAGAAATATCCCTTAAAATTTGTAACTCAGCTAATATTATTAAAGTTAAAATAGGGGACACCACAATTCGAATTTCGAAATTAAAATCAAATATTTACCAACAAACCGGTAAAATGAGGTATTATTAATATATAGTTGGCTCTTAAAAGAGACCTTTAATTAAAAAAAATAAAAAATTTCGAATGATTAAAATTAAATCCAGAAAATTAGCATCAATGCAACCAACGATTTGCTTACAAGCATTGCTGTAAGCGACTGTGGAGGAGACAAAGCGTGATTGGTTAGCTTGGCGCAGGAAAAAATAATTCGATGATTTCACTGGATGAGAGTACGAAAGCGCACAGAGAAAGAGTGCGTCATAAAATCTACTGTTATTAAATTATGATCAAATAATTTTTGAAGAACTTTATAAAATTATGTAAAAATACTAAAACATTCTGAATCGTTTAGTCAAAAGAAAAAATTGCTCCCGAAGTATCGGAACAAACTTGAACGATAAATGAGTTCTACTTACGGACTATAAGTGCCTACTATATTCTGAATCAGAAGCAACGTTTACTGGAAGTTATCCTGGCCATATCTGTGTCAAACATTAAATTACACTAAAAAAATGCGAAATTTTTCTCTCTACCAGACTTATTTTTAAAAATTTTTTATAATTATTTAATTCCTTAGTGCGTTGCATTGACTAAGTTACAAATACCACTAAGTTACAAAGCCCTCCGAGAGAGAACGCCTTTTCTCGGAAGGGCAGGAGGAAGCACTGAGTATTAGAGATGGGCAAAACTGCTACTTTTCAGTCACTGTTACTTCTGCTACTGGGATCCAAAAGTAACAGTGACAAATAGCAGTGACTGTTATTATTTCGATATAGAACTTATCGATATTTCATATCGATTAATCGTTTTAATTTATCAAAACTTAATATAAATTAATCGATTACATGTTTAATAAATAATCTATATAATTAATTTTTAATGAATTTAATAGATATAATATTTTTACTGTAAAATTAATCGATATAATTAATTTTTAGTAATATTGATCTATATCATCAATTTTTAATGTAGTCTATTAAAATAATTAATCTTTATACTGAGTAGTCATTTTTATGGAAAGAGATGATTTTTAATAAACAATGTATATCGTAGTACGCAATATAGTAGTATGATTTTTAATAACTAATATGGGACCTTATTTAATTCTTGTAAAATGTTAAAATAACAAAATCAAAGTTTTTATCTCTGATAAGATATTAAATAAAAACTCATAATTCTTCTCGTTACTAATATTATGATATTACAGTGAAAATCTAATCTCAAAATTTTTGTAGTTGAGTTATTGGCATTTGAAAACGATGAATGATGACAATATTTTATACTATAGAATACTGATTTCTTCATTAAATGTACAGTAAAATGCAAACTTAATCGCAAGTAAATTTTTAGTAATGTTGTCAAACAAAAAATATCACCGTATTAATGAAATTCTTCATAGCTTTTCAAAATTTTATAAAAAATTTTTCTCCTTTATAAAAGAAAAGAATGCATGGTATGAAAACAAAAATTTATTTAATTTTGTAGTTATGATGAGGAATTTAGATATTTCCATAATTCTGCGTTTATTTTATCCTTGGCTGGTAGCATTAATTTCGTACACCAGGATCTGTTATAAGAGCCAACAGATGGCGCCACTAAAAATTTTCTTTTAAATTTTGCTGTTTGGAAAGGGAAAAAAACATTTTGTTTTAATTTTTTTAATGGATATAAAAAATTTATCTGCTTTATGCAATTATTATTCATATTTCTTTCAGTAAATTACAATTAATCAGTATTTTCGTCAGGCATGCATAGATGTGTGATTAAGAATCAACGAGTAATATTTGAACTCTAGAGTATTATAGAGGAATGCCCTAGAGTTCAAAACGAAAAAAATATTTCAAAGACTGCTACTTCTCAGTCATGCTTACTTCTGCTACTGGGACCCAAAAGTAGCAGCGACTGTGATTATTTCGATATTTATATAGATTAATCGTTATAATTTATCAAAATTTGAAATAAATTAATCGATTGAATATTTAAATAAATAATCGATATAATTAGTTTTTAGGCAAAAACGAATTATTAGCAATTAGCTAAAAGCATCAAAACTTAACTGAATTTATATTTTGAATTTTTTCGTTGCCATGGCTTTTGCATCGATCTTGGACTTTCTCTCTACAATATAGGCGAGAACGGAATTTCTTTCAAAAATCTTATTATTTAAAAAAAAAAATTACTTAAAATTTCAATAACTTTTTAACGAATATTATAGAAATAAATACTAAGAAAGCAACTATTTATGTCTTTTTCGCAGAAGTGTTGCAAGTTGAGTTTTTTAAGTTTCATGTTGAGACAAATTTTGATTTAATTGTATATTCAGTTAACTGTATAGAATAGTTTTTCATATATTATAAAATGAATGAAATATAATAAATAATGAACAATAGAAAAATGTGTAATAAATTTTAAAAATAAAAGAATGAAAATAAAGAAACCATTTTATACAGTTTTCACTAATTTGTACCTTATTATTTTATCCTTTATTGAAGCATATGTGAGAAAAAAGAAGGAAAAAAATTAGCATGGCACCAATAAGTCAATTATAAAGTAAAATGTTTATTATTTGTTAAATGATTAAAAAAAAAAAAAAAGAAGCTAAACGTGGAAAGTATATAAACATTTCGTCACTATAATTATGTTCAAATTATATGCATAATTTTTTACACTACGTTCATATTAATGAAACGTTCTATTATAAATAAAAATGGCCCAAAGACGAACTATTTTTTCGCAGAAACCTCTCTTCCATTAAAAAAAATTAATAATATAAGTGTATTAATAAAAAATAGAATCGATTTTTTTTTCTTTTCTTTTTATAAATGTGTACTATAACATAATTTTATGGTACTAAAGAAAACTTTCTATTGATCTTGCAAACTTGCAAAAATCTGAAATAATGACATCCTTTATACAATAGAAAACCATTCGATTATGTGAGAAATTGAATACCATTAAAAATATGTAATTTAAATGACATAAAATGAATTATTTTATTCTAATTATCAAATATTAAAACATTCTGAACATTATAAAACAAATTATATTTGCAGTAAATATTTGATACAACCTTTAAATTAAAGAAATATTTAATGAAACTAAACTATTATGACTTTTTAAAAAATATTTAAAAAAGTGAAAATAATCAAGTTGCAAAACACTTACTAATCACATATCAATTCCAAATTAAAAGCACTTATCTTTGTTTAATAAGAAACATCTCTAATTGCAAATTTGCATTTTAAATTATATACAATTTCGAATTTCAAAACAGAAATTGGATGAATGAGAAAAGCAGAAAAGAATGCTTAGATTACATGCTAATAAGACATTTAAAAATATTAAAAAAAGTAAAAGTAATCAAGTTGCAAATCACTTAAAATGATTTCTAATACTAATTGCAGATTAATTCGAAATAAAACGATATTATCTTTGTTTAATACGAACCATTTCTGCTAGCAAATGTACAATTATTTGCTATCAATAGTACTAACATACTATTGACATCAAATCAACCGGGAGCTTATAAAATGAAAATGTCGTGAAAAAAAAAATCTCGACAGTGATGGGTCGATAATTATTATTTGAACCAAACAACATGGGATAAATGTATGAAAAAAGCACTTAAAATTGCAATTATGTTCAAACAAGCTGGAACTTCGGAAAAAAAAGTTGCGTTAAGTTAATTGAATCTCCCTTTGAGAATGTTACTAAATTTTAACACTGCAGTTACAATACTGATGGCAGTAAATTAACCCGTATGTTTTTTTTTGTTTTTTTTCCTATAAGTTTTACATTTACTGATTCTTGAAATAATAATTTAATCTTTCATTGATTTAACCTACGAACCGTCATAATTTCAAGATGCTAAGTCTTATAGATTTAGAGCTGCAGTTTGTTTCTAAAAATGTAATGTAAAGTAGAAGAAGAAAAAAAAACGGCTGAAATTCTAATAGCTGTCAAACAAATTATATTATTTATAAATGTAGTTTCTATTAAACGTAGATTTTTTTTAATATTAAATAAACTGATGGCATATTAAATGAAAAACTTTTCCACAATTAGAGAATAGTTGCTTAACTATTCAATGATAATCAATGTAACTTAGATGCTATAAAAACTAAAGTAATTCAAGCATTCAAGTTTTTTAATAGTTGGATAGAATTTTTACTTATTTGTTGAATGGAAGGGCTGAGCAGTTAAATTTTAACAGAAAATCAATAGAGTAGATTCGTCGTTCTTATTGTTAAACTCTGCATTTTTGTAATTGCAAATTTAACCCAGAAGACAAAGGAACTCCTAGCACATTCTCGATTTCGTGAAAAACTATTTTTAGTGAAATTAACTTTGTATTTATGTTAATTGGAGAGGAAAACCATGAAAACTATCCTGACGATAATAGAACTCTAATGTTTCAACTTTAATGTTGACCGTTTTAAATGAGATTTAACAGTTAAAATTAAAGTATGGTCTTATGTGGATATATTTTATTTTGATTTCAAAGCGTTCTAATACGTTTTTTCATTTAATTTATTTTAGTTTATTAAGATTTGCACTATAGTGAAACTTAAAATTCCCAAATTAGTGATGTCAGTCATCATTGCTTTATGAACAATCATTGCTCTATAAAAGTGCTAATACCGATCATTTAAGTAACCATATAATTATCGATCTCTCTATACATCTTGAATATTAACTTGTTAAGAATGACTATTTCCTTTAAAAAATCTTCTTTGAATAAATCTTCAAAAATCATCTTTGAATAATTCTGATATCGTTGATTTCTGTCTTTTTATTTATACGAAGAATTTGAATCTCTGTGACTAATCTATTGTGAAAGTTAAGGATCCTCAGTAAAATTTAATTTAGTTTTTAAAAAAAAAAAAAAAAACGTCTGTTTTGAGATAACTATGGTGTAAAGAATGTCAGTGGAGTGAAACAGGATGTCCAGTCAAAGAATATAGAGGGGGGAATTCCAATTGCCCATAGAGATAAGAGATTTGACCTTTTAACCTTTTCTTCAGAAATCCTTGTAAGTTCTTGTAATCCTTGTAAGAGATAAGAGATTTGACCTTTTAACCTTTTCTTCAGAAATCCTTGTAAGTTCCCTTCCCCACATTTGAAGAACTGTAGTTTGCAAAGGGGAATAAAATAATTTTTAAGACATGAGAAAAGCTTTCTTTTCTCGTATCTTGGTGAAAGTTTCTAATGTATATTCATGTCTCCAGTAACAAGAAAATCCCTTATATTATATTCGAAAAGAAAAAAGTGCACATTAAAATCGAAACAAAGCTTACGTTACTAAGATTACTATGTATCAGATATGTTTATTTCAAGCATAAAGAAAAAATTAAAAAGAAATTTGTTCATAAGGAAATATGTAAAGAAAATTCGCAACAAAAATAAATATTGAAAATCATAAATGAAAAGAAACAAATTAAATACGTTGAATCTTGTGCGATTAAAAGAAAGACTCTTTTCTGAATTTAAATGAAATTAACTAAATAATAAACATTTATAATAAAATGTAAGAATACCTTTCGTATTTAAGCTATAATTAACCTCTATTTTAAAAATACTATTTATTATATTATAGAATAGTTGTGTTTTAAAGAATATGTATTGTATTTCTTACAGATTCTTTAATGAGTTTCGGGAATAGTTTTTAAGGAAGAATAAGAGATAGATAATTTAGTTTTGTTTTCTGAAAAATATCTTTCAGCAACTAAAAAATAAACTCTTTAAAAATATTATTGATCATTCAATACTCTCAATAAAACAAAGAGTCACTGTTAGGTTCGCCAAATTTTTAAAATCAACGTCAGCAAAAAGAAAAAAAAAAAGGGGGGGGGGAACGGAAATAAAAGACTTAAATCTATACGAGATGATTCGAGCCCGTGAGCCTGAAAAAAAAGTTAATTGAATATCCACCTAAATGTTATCAGATAATTTTTTACGAAAAGAAATTAAGGTACAATAATTAATTTGAATTTATTAAAAAAATTATTTATATTTTAATCTTGTATTACCCAGTTTTATATTTTTAATATACGTTTTTCTTATGGGGCTGTAAAAATTGGTTTCTTGTTTTTTTTTTTTTTTTTTTCTTGTTCTGTATTATTTAAAAATGCATATTTAACTGTTAAATTTAAGAAATTCTTTCAACAAATGAGTTGAATTTTACAATGTAAAAAGACTTCTATCTAGAATTAAAATGGATGAAGAAAGTCAAATAGCAAAATGGCAATTTTCTTTCATCTCACCAAACGGGTTTAAATGATTTTTTTATTTCTTTCCTTTTGTTTACTTTTGTTTGCAGTGGGCCAAAAAATATTGACCAACCTGAATAACTTTTGATCTAATAATCGAATCTTAGACTCAATCTTAATGGATCGAAAGGGTGACCTCAAATATGCTATTTAATTCCTTTCAGGCAATATTTTAATTTACGAAATCAGACACAAAGACGTACTTTCTCTGAATAAACATACCTTTTTTTCGACGGATTTGGGATTTTGACCCCCAAAATGTAGGGGGTAGCCGTAGAAATGTGGAAAATATGGTCTTCATTGTTTGGTCAGGAGATCGATCCAAAGTTTTGACCCCTAATGTAAATTTAATTTTTTGCGTATTTCGTCATATCTCGAGAACTTCTAACTCGAATTGAAAAATCTCTGCACACAATTAAAAATTTGTTTATCCAAAGACAAATTCAAGTGAAAAATAAATATTAGTAAATATTTATTGTTTTTTATTATTTTATTTAGTAACAATCGAAAAAGTTCAGAATTGTAAGGGTATATAAATTTTTACATTATTTTAAAGCATCCAATTTTACATAGCATTTACATTACATTTTACATAGTCGAATAGTTCCTGAGAATTTGAATTTTAAAAAAGTCGCGCATTTAACTATAACGATAGATCTACATGTGTGCTTATCACTTAAACGACGGATTCTATATATTCGGACTTTTTAGTCCAAATTATATGCACATTTTCAAACATGTATTAGAAATTTTTTTTTCTTTTTCTCAGAAAATCAAAAATGTATAAAGATTTATGGATTTTTTTTATTTCGATTTTTTTTAAAAATTTTATTTTATAACTTTTTAATGAGTTGAAGCTTAAGAAAGCTTTAAGAAACTGCTGAATTACAATAGTTAAATTACTAGACCAATTGTATTGTGATATCCTAACTGCATACAAATATGTAATATTTTTTCAAAGTGATATTCTAAATATTGCATTGACATTTAATAATCAATGTAATGCAAACAATTAGGTTAGAGTATACTTAACTGTAATTGAAAAAAACATCGTTTGGGCTTTTACAATAGATATAACGAGAAGTGGATTGATAACTATTTTTTTCTATGGCTACAATGCTATGATATGAACACTAAAATCGAGTTTTAAAAAAACTTATGAAACAAGATTTATTTTGGAATTTTTTTTTTTTTGTTGCAATAAATAGGTTATTACGCGAAAGTGCTAAATGTATAGAAACCTCAATTTTAAGTTTTTTGTCGCTCGCATTGCTTTTCTGTTGCATGGCAGAGTAAATTCCATAACTTCCTATTTTTTTTAATCTCAATTATGGCTGTTACTCTAACTGGAAAAGAAAACCAAGTAAAATTGTTTCATTTCTCCTTTTTTTTATAAGAAGTAAATAATCTAAATAAACTACTTCTTTATCTTGATTATAACACAAATATGAAACTTCTTACTTGAAAATTTTCTAATGAATAAATATATTTTATGCGTTTTGTTGTTATCACGGAAATTTTACTTCTCCCAATAATACGCTAGAATGATATGGTTATATTAACAGCTTTTCGCTAAGTTATACAATCCTGCGCAATATTTTATGCATCAGCTCTTCCTTATAAAATGTAAAAAGCTTCGTTTTTTTTATTATTTTTTTAAAATTAAAATTAAAGACAAAATAGGAAAATTAAATTTTTATGCGATATATTTCTTTTTATTTTTATTTCTTTCATTTATTACGAAAAATGGCCTAACAAAAAATGGCTACAAACTTTTAAATGTGTAAACTGTTTAAACTTTGAAAAAAATTGTTTAGTTATATCATATTACTTAAATAGTGAATGGGAAAAATAATTAAAATTTTTCAGAAATCTTTCTGGCCGCTTTTATTTTAGTATTAAACTGCTGTTTGTAGAAAATGCAACACCATGAAAGAATCATCAGAATCAAATGAAATTTAATGCAGAAACGACTTGTACTGATACAAATAAATGATGAAATTTTCAAAACAAAAGAAACAAATTAAGCGTCCGAAATCAGTATTTGGTGCAGCCACCACGCGCTGCAATAAGTGCTGCTATACGACGTGGCATGGAGTCAAACAGATGTTGAATATCTGCTTGAGGAAGAGAATTCCATATCGCTTGTATGCGCAACCAAAGTTCGTCTTTGGAAACTGCAGGACGCGGATCACGAGTGAGACGCCGACCAACCATATCCCACACGTGCTCAATAGGCGACATATCCGGCGAATAAGCAGGCCAAGGAAGAAGTTGCATGCGTTGTGCTGAACAGAAGTCTCTAACAGTCCGCGCAACATGTGGGCGTGCATTATCCTGCTGAAAGATAGCTCCAGGGATGCCTTGAAGGAAAGGAACGACTTCGGGCTGTAGCACTTCACGGACGTATCTGTTGCTATTGAGATTACCCTCAATTCGTATCAAATTGGATCGTCCATGATACGAAATCGCACCCCAGACCATAACTCCGGGTGTTCGACCACTATGTCGTTCAATAATACACTCAGGAAGGCAGCGTTGACCGGCATAACGTCTAACACGAACACGGCCATCATGGGTCCACAAATTGAAGCGTGATTCATCTGAAAAGACAACTTGGTGCCAATCAGCTCGCCAGTCTCTGTGCTCAAGAGCCCACTGCCGACGCAGCCGTCGATGATCCGCCGTGAGGGGAATCCTGTATAATGGCACCCTTGCACGCAATCCACGGCGCAGCAGACGACGACGAATTGACGAAGCCGACAATTGTACACCTGTAGCAGTAGACCAATGTGCTGCCAGCTGCCTGGAGGAAGCTGTGCGATCATTCACCGCCATGCGGAGCAGGTGTCGATCATCGCGCTCTGACGTCACCTTCTGTCGTCCAGTGCCTGTTTTTCGAGTTGTTCGGTGCTCGTCGGTCCACTGCTTCCAAACTCGCATCACTGTGGAACTGTTCCGCTGCATACGAGCTGCTATTGCGCGATAGGAAAATCCTCCTTCTCGAAGGCCGATTATCCTCCCTCGTTCAAACTCCGTAAGTTGCTTGAATTTCTTATTCTTCCGTCGTGGAGGCATACTCAGGTCTCACTAAACGTTTGCCACTAACAAATAATCATAGACTATTTTCAACGTCCCGCTACAGCACTTTATTTATACGCTTTCAGCATCAATTCAGAGGGCGCTGCGCGCGCCACGCACGCGCGATGGCTCTGAAACTTTATTAATTTGCATAATATCCTATAATTGACATTTGCTGCGAATTTCATTTGATTCTGATGATTCCTTCATGGTGTTGCATTTTCTACAAACAGCAGTTTATATAGAATGCTACATGAGTGTAAATTCATGAATATTTTCCGAGTATATTTTATCACGTATAATAATAATTATAAAGATTCCAAAAACATGTAAGACTGTGTTTTCAGTAAGTTTAAACAAGAAAAGCATTCTTTTTATGATAAATAATGAAAAAAATGTGCCACGTTTCTATTAAGTTTATATTTGAACCCCATGTTGACAGAATAAAAGTCTCCTTTTATTTTGAAAAGTTCGTTTTAAAACATTAATTATTATACATTCTTAAGTACAAAATACTACTAATTATTAGTTTAATCAATTTTAAATTTATTCATTTTCTTAGTTCTTTTCTAAAATTTACTTATTAGACTAAAAGAAGTATTCTTCGCTTTTTTATTTTTCTAAGAAGTTAGAAAAGTTTAGCACACAAGAAAACATCCCCTGAGCTGAAGTTTTTCACAACTTACGTGTATGTGAAATGTGTAGTGAACTAACTATTGTTAAGAATTTTAAAAACTACAGATCTCAAAACATATTATAAATATGAGTATTCATTCTGACAACACACCAAGAAATAACACTTAGCATGTAGAAGTAGCTATAGTTGAAGAGGCTGAAATGATTTCGGTATCTTTTAGAAAAGGAATAATAATTTTATTTTGAGAAAAGTAAGGTATTTGGCAACAAGCTGTGCAATCTTCAACAGAAAGTTCATTGGAACTTAAAAACTTTATGACATGGTATATGAGATTTCTTTTGTTCTTTTACTCTTTTCTAAAAAGTTCCTTCTTCAATACGTCAGTAGGAACTGGACCTCCAAATTCAGATTTAGAGATCTAAATACAATGTCTATTTATAGAGAGAATTTCTAGGAAATATAGAACAAATACGTTGCATGCTTGAAAAGAGACAACCAGAAGGTAAGCCTGATAGTTAGTTATATCCATGAAAAAGAAATTGTGCTGGAAATGTGTGTACCTTTTTCCCTGAACATCTGTTTCCTGGGGGGGGGGGAGAGTGAGCATTATCCACTTTACAAAATGTCGAACATCTTTACTTTTCCTTACAAAAGAAGAAAAAGGATAGAGGCGTTTTGTGAAGCAATGATTTATTCCGTTTGGGCCAGGTGTCATTCAGGATTCCTTTTCAGAGTACATTAGAGCCGATAATAATAAAATGTCATATTCTCATTAACGTTAAAATGTATTTGTGTTGCCCCAAAACACCCTACATTTTCATATTTTATGACAAGAACAATTTTTAAAACTTCTTTGATTAATAGTAAAAAAAAAAAATTATTCTGAAAAATCTTTTAATTATAAAGTCTCTTAAATTAATGTGTGCACGCAGTGAAGGAAATTTTTATCAAAAACCTATCATTCCGAAACTGCAAAATACTTCAAAGCGACACTTTTTATTTTAGTTTTTCATCGAATAAATGAATATTTAATTGAATAATATTTTTCCAGAAATTTTTTTGTATTAATATGCTTTTTTGTCAATTAAATGTTCAACAAAAAAAAATAAATGTATTTATTCCTCTCTTGCTTTAAACAAATTTTTTCCAGGTTTGTTAATGTTAAACAAGTGCTAATAGAACATAAAATTTTTTAGTTTAAAATAAGTTAAACCTAACCTAATATAACCTAGTGAAATATCAAGTCATTTGATTTTGTATTAATCAAATTGATGCAATTTATATATATATATATATATATATATATCTTTGCTTAGTTTTAATTAATAAATTATATTAATTTACTTAAAAATTTTATGAGTTTTGAAATAAGCTGGGATGGGGAGTTCATGGGACATCGTTGTAAACATTTTCCCTTTTTAGAAAATTAAGCTGGGACAATCGTGATATAAAAAGGGACAATCCATTTTCTCTTTTTTGAATTAGAAAACAATAATGGTATTATTTAGTATTGTATCTTTATTTAACTATTTTAAGGAAAAAATTATACATAAGTATAAATTTTCAGGTATCCAGTTCTCAATTCTTATATCTCCTTCAACAAATCTAAACTCTTCCTTCACATTGGTCACATGCGAGAGTCTAGGCTCAATGGTTTGCCATGGAAAATCAACTTCGCAATACATGCGAGCCAGTTTCACTACAACAAAAAACAAACGTTTTTAATGCTAGACTCAATAAATTGTCCTTGGGACATCAAGAAATCGAAAAATCTACCGAAATAGAATTTTATTAGTCGCAATTTAGGTATGAATTAACCACCAGATTAAAATTTTCGCTTTGCGAAGTTCATAGACAATATATTTTATTATAAAAATAGCGTGTAAAAACATAATAGGCGTATTTCGTTTAAACGAATAAAAACCTATTTTTGCGAAACAGTGTTGTTATCTGAAACAACATTTTTTTTAAAATTTATTTACTACATTATTATTTAGCAAGTTATTGTTCTTTATTATTTTAAATTTATTATTAAACAACGTTTATTGAAAAGTAGTTGGAGTAAATAGGATTTATTCATTAATTTTTTTAATTATAAGAGAATATCTTAAACTGAAAGATAAAAATATAATGATTTCAGTTCCAAAATACAAATAAATAAAATCTGCTGAAGATTCTCTCTCTCTCTCTTTTTTTTTCTTCTTCCGATTATTGATGGAAATTTCCTGTAATTTTCAAGTAACGTGATCTGTAATGTACAGAAAGATGGGAGAGTCTTAGTTAAGCAACTAATATGAGTACTAGGTAAATGACAAAAGCAAAATTACATTTTAAAAAATGATGTTGTCATTACAAAAAACTATAATTTTTGCTTATTTTCTTCAAACTGCAGAGATATAAATAAAATAAATTTCACTGTTTTAAAAGCCAATTCGATAAGCATATTGATTATTTTTTCATTATAACACAAATATTAAGAATTAAATTAAAAAAGCAAATAAATCTTTCTTTTCCATCATTTCTTTTTCAATTATTATCATGAAGAGCAGATGCCTCAGCAACTTTAAATAGAAAAAGGAAAAAACAAAATCTGTGTTACATAAAACAGAAGGGACCGATCTCAGGGGATGGGAGCATAATTGTTCTAATTAAATAAATCTAAGAACCCTTAAGCTTCCTAAAATCATGAAACTTAAAAAGAAATTTAATACTCAAAATTTAGAATATTTTTAATACGAATTTATAATTTTAAATTTCCTGGAACTTCTTATTAAATAATAACAAAGTGGAAATATATTGTCATGGTTACGCAGCGTTTTATACGTAATATTATAAAAATTCATATCATAAGCATAAATGGAGCTTCTAACTGAAGGTAAAGCGATAGATAAAAAAGTATTTTGTAAATAAAATATTGTAAGAAAAAAATTTCAAATAATTTTTCCCTTCGAGCTCTGCAAAATATTAATAAGTTTTTAATGCATTACAAATCTGGATGCTATGTAATGTAAAAATTATTTTATTTAAAAATTTGCAAGTTGTGCAAATTTGAGAGTTAGCTTTAATATATATATATTTTTCATTTTATATTCTTACAGAAAATCTGTATGCGGAGAATTCTTTAAAGAATAAATATCCGGAAGTAATAAATTATACGGAATAAAATTTTACAAAAATAATATTTACGAAAATAAAGGAAAATAATATCAACTAAACAATAAATGTAAACTTCTATTGTTTATTTACGTAGTTTCATTAATTTTTTTAAGCATTTTTCCTTAAATTGTAGTTACAAAGGAGCAAAAGCTATTGTAATACTAAATCTATGGAACAACTTCAATTTAAATCAAGGCAGTCAATAAAAATAGCTCACTTTTTGAAAATAAAATCATCAAAATTTGCCTGTTTAAAACATACTTTCATGTAGGTATAGAAACAGGCAAACTATGTTTAAAAATATGTTTAAACCATTCTTAAAAAACAAACGATGTTTAAATATATAATTCTTCATGGAGGAAAAAATGTTTTTGAAGAAATGTCTCAACGCCATCTATCGCCTAAGTTTAAGCTTACACAATGTAAATATAATAATTTTAGTTAGACAGTGCCGTAGCGCCCCCTGTGGGCTATAATTACATTTATAGGGGTTAAGCTTAAATTTGCTAAGTTGTATTCAAAGAGGTTTATTTTATTTTTTGATTTGACATTTATTGATTGCGGTCTTTATCCTCTTCACAATTTTTACAGTTCTTAAACTAAACAGAAATAAGGATAAAAAGAAAATGTCATCAGTCTTTCTCTCCCAGTTCAATTACAATAATTTAAATGAAAAACAAAATATGTTAAGATCAAAATTACGTAGAAATTAACTAAATATACACAGTTATAGGCAGAGTTTTGGAAATTATACCTATTTATTTATTTATTATTTTTTTTTTTTTGTAATATTCAAGCAAACTTTTCCCCCCAATAAAGTAGACATTTTAAAGAGTTTCCTGAACCTGATATTTTACCATTTATTTTTAGAAAATCATAAAATAATTTATAAAAAAAATACTGAAATTTAAATTTTATATATACAACTGATATCGACTTGTATTATGTAGATTGAATAAATTTAATAGAAAATATTTGCCGCAAAATTTTGATAGGTATAAATAAATAAGTGATCTAAACACATGCGTTCTCGGGGCTTCGAACCTGAGACCTCCTAAATACCAGGGCGGAATGTTACCCACTATACACTTCATTGCTCAGCGAGAGATAGCTTACAAAAATTAAAAAAGTTAATACATGCTTTTAAATAATTATAGATATTTTTTGTAATATTTACTCATAAATCATCACTGATATGTAGTGACTTGTACTAACTTTTCGATTTAAAGGGGGGGGGGGAGATAAAATTTTTCATTCTTTTCACACCTTAAGATATAAATAAAAGTGTTTGCAGTGTCTGAAAACCTGATGTAAAAAATCCAAGTCTTTAAGCAATATCTGTTTCTTCGAACATACATCATATCAACATATATCGAACATTCTTTGCTTAATTTTACGTTTTTATATGCTGCATAATTGATATTTATGACAAAAAATTCAGTTCCATTTAAAGAAGAAAAATCAATAAAAATTTTCTTTTGTTTTAAATTTCAAGTATAAATATAAACTAAGCTATATTTGAATATATACGAATATATAATATATTCTAATTATATCTTATTCAAATATATAATATTATATTAAGATTATTTCGAAGATTCATCATTAAAAACAATTTATCCTAATAGTAAATTATAAAAATGATCAAAGCAAAAACAGAGATCATGGCTTTTTTTCATTTTTTTTCAAACTGAAATAGAAATTGGTTGGACTCCGTTGTGAGATTTGATCAAAAATAACAGCAACACAGTGAAGCAGCTTGAACTTAGGAGCAACGAAAATACTTCCATTTGCAGGTTACGATATGAAGCTGGAGCATCAACAGGCATTGTTCACAGGTATTTCTGTATGATTTTTGGAGCAGCGACCATACATGTAACATTTGGAACAGCTAAAGTAGCAGTGAAATTTGTCACTGTGACAGTAGCAGTGAAATTTGTCACAATAACAGTAGCAGTGATTTTTGTCACAGTGACTGTAACAGTGACTTGTCACAGTGACTGTAACAGTGACTTGTCACAGTGACTGGAGCAGTCACTGTGACAACTTTTTGGTTGGAACAGGCTGTCACAGTGACTGCTCCAGTCACTGTGACAAGTCACTGTTACGTTACTTTTGACCCATCTCTAGTATGAAGATGACTGAGTAATATATGTCATAATTTTCTTAAGATTTATGTTGAAATTCACCATTCTTCTCCGCCCAAAATTTGTACTAGATCGTTCGGATAGTAGAATCGGGTAAGTTCAAGATCCGCCCACTTGACAGACTTCCCTCACAAAGGATGTTTTCCGATAAAATAAATTATTATCTTACCAAGCATGGAGAAATATGCGACGTTGTAAGCGATAATAAAATTTTGGATTACGATCAGGGGGCTATATCTTCTCAATAAACAACCAAAAATACCAACAGCTCCACTTTCTGCGAATGTTTTAATAAATTGATAGCACATTAGATAGAAAAACTTAAAGAATAAAAATAATTAAGCCCACTCTGTAAAGAGTAACCAAGAGATAAATAGAGTAAAAATGCGTTTCATATGATACTTTGAATTTTTGGTTCAATTTTTGTGGAAAAATACTTAAAATGAAATATACGAAATTAAAAATAACATAAATTTCGTTACTTCAAGGAAATACATTTTTACAAAATGAATCAAGAAAATCATTCTCTTCCTATTGATAATTTCAGATAAGATTGATAATCAATGGTTGGGACTGGGATGCCCCAAAGGGCACCCCTAGTCACCAGGAGAAAAAAAAATTAAAGTGAATGAGTGTTCCCAACGGACAGTTAGGAGCATGGGAAGAGATTGAAGGTTGGTAATTTTTTGAAAGATAACATCACCAAAACTAAAGCAAACCCCCATAACCAATATCCCATACAAAATAATTTCGCAATCGCGAATGGCCGAAAAGATTGTTAGAATTGGTAAAACCATGTAAACGAAAATATTTCTGCCTTAAGAAATAAAGAATAAAGGTTTATAAATAGATTTTTGTTTTCAAATTTGTTAATTAATGATTCTGGTTTGGCATTAAAAACTCTTTTTGTGGTACGGTAATGTCAAACCGGTTGGCACACGGAAAAGAAGCAGGCCGAATTTGAGATGGACAGATGGTCTAGAAAAAGAAATCTTGGTCGTAAAAACCAAAAACTGGAAAACACTAGCAGGAAAAAGGTTAGCCTGGAATAAACTTCGAGAAAAGGCCAAGGCCCACCCTGGGATGTCGAGCCATTGATGATGATGATGATGAAGATGAATTAATGAAGGTTCATTAGAACGAAAGAGATAAAATATTTTATATTCCCTTTTTTATATTGTGATAAAAATAAAATATTTTTTTTAATTTAATTAAAATTCGATTAAAAATGATTAAAAAATATAAGTTAAGCAATTAATGGAATTTTGAAAGTTAGTTAATATGAAATGCCTATTGTGGCATCCACAGCATCAGTAGATTGATAAATGTATTTAAACAATCCCATTAATTTTTTCAATGTTTACAATATTTTCCTTAGTGGAGAAATGGATAGAAACTTTCTTATTACGATAACTATATATTGTTAAACCATTTACGTACAAAAGATGTTATTCATTTTATATGTATGAACTACTACAGTATGCCTGAAAATTACTCATATTGTATTTTTAAAATTGAATTGCCAACTATTTGTAACGCCTACTTTTGCTTGCGTCAAGTGCTTTAATTATGCCTGATTTAAGGTTTAGGAACTTAAAAATTTATATTTCGTTGAAATTACAAAAAATTATTAGCTTACATACCGTTTGTTACAAATTTTTACTGGGGGACAAATTCCCCTGACCCGAATTAGATAAGATCATGTATTTGCATAAATGCAATTAATTTTCTCTAGAGTGTAATTATTTTTGTAAGCATTGCAAGTTTAAGAAAGTAATATTACCAGTAAATAAAAAAATTTTTTTTATGAGATTTTCTATTTTTCAAAATCTATTAGTCCCTTTTATATCGAAGAGATTGTTAACGCTCAAGCGTCCTACTTAAATTAGTACTTATGATGCTTATCACGAGAATTTTGTCATTATATCTAACTTAATAACCACTCCAGGAAACTCGTAGCATTACCTAAGAATTTCCTTGGTAATATTTCGGCTAAATTATATTAACTATATATAATTTGAAACTACTTCACAAAAGCTGTTTTCCTAGAGAAAGTTTTTCAACCAAGGAGAGGTACTCGACGTTAACAACGATTATACAATGTAAAAGGTCAAATATTTTTATTTTATTTTAATTGCTATATTTAAATATGTTATATTGTTACACATAAAAAATCCAATATTTTCCAACCAGGAACTCAGAGATGCAAACTGCTTCTCTTTTAACCCTTTGACGGTTAGGGAAATGAGCAGTTTTCGATTCATTAATTCGAGCAGACAGTAGTCGAAAGTGGCTCCTGTTTTTCCCTCGCCGTTCTTTCGAAAATGTCACCCTTCTCAGGGGATGCCAACTGCTCGGCTTTCTGGAATTGCTATAATAAAGTGGTAGCAAATTCGGCAGTAAAATTCGTTGGTGAAGGACAGTTACGACTGCTTTTTAATAGAGTAACCAGTAGACAGATGCTTGAACGTTGCAATTTATATGATACTTATAATTTTTGATATTTAGTGGTAAAAAAATTACTTAAAAGAAAAAAAATACTAAACTGAAAGTAACTTGAATCTCGCTACCACTTGAAAATACTATTTTACAAAGCAGTTCGTTCGTTGTAGTGGAACTGGGCGTCTGAGGCCTTACGGCCTTTTTCCCATTCATCTTGAAGTTAAACTTAGAAACATACATGACAAAATTAAAGTTTGGGGAGCAAATGGAGTTCTTGAGAAAAGAAAAATGGCACTTTGCTATTATTAGGCAATGACAAAATTATAAGTAATAAAAATGCAAATGAAAAAGGTAAAATTAAAGTACAATGGGAAAATAAACACTAATGAATATTTACAGTTTGGAAATACATACAAAAGGGGGGCGAGTTAAAGGATTGTGAGGATGTGTGTAAGTAAATGTGGCTCTGTTAAGTAGAGGCCCGGCCGTCAGTGAGTGTTTGTGTTGTTAAATGTTAGTATGATATCAGAAGTGTAGAAGTGTGCAATGGGTCGAATTTTTGCATCCTCTTTGAGATTTATGCAGTCAAAAATATCATTAAAATTTGAGGTATTGCAGGTGGCGGCTTTAAGAAAGAAGTTTCTATTTAATTTGTTGAAATGATGGTCAAAGCGGTCAATGTTAAGATCTCTATGAATGGCGTTGTTGCGGATAAACCATCTGGCTCCCGTGAGTTTTCTCAAGATGTTGTTTTGGAGTACGATAAATTTTTTCTGGTCTTTTTCGGAGGCGTTACACCAGGCAGGTGAGGCGTACGTCATGATAGGACGTATCATCGAGGTATACAAGAGTTTTTTCAGTTTTAAACTAAGGTGTCTGTTATGAAAAAGCGTTTGAAGTTTGTTGGTTGCTGCATATACTTTATTTTTAATGTTATTTACATGATCAGACCAGGTCAGTTTTTTATTAATGGTTAAGCCTAAATATATAACTTTATCAACAATGGGTATAGTGTTGTTGAAGAGAACTAGTTGGTATTTATTAGAGTAGGACTTTCTATTCTTTTGTATTATTAAAAGTTGCGATTTACTAGCATTTTAGCTTGAACTTCCAATTTAGGCACCAGTCTTCAACATCATATAACTTGTTCTGTAGTTTTTGAAGTGCATTATCTGGTTTGAGAGATTTCTGCAAGATTCCAGTATCGTCAGCGTAAAACGCTGAGATAGTGTTGTGGTCGTCGTGAAATATGGGGAAATCGTGGGTATAAATAATGAAAAGTATCGGTCCTAGAATGCTCCCTTGGGGAACACCCTCATTTATTTTTCTCCTGGATGAAACAACACTATTTAGTTTAATATTAAAAGTACGGTTTGATAAGTAGTTACGTATTATTTTTACAATGCCATAGGGAAAGTTTAAATTAATTAGTTTGTGCACGATACCAGTATGCCAAACTCGATCGAATGCTTTGCTGATGTCAAGCATAAGAAATGCAGTTGTCTGTTTGTTGTGCAGGCCCTTACCAATAAAGTCAATGATTCGAAGGAGTTGTTTGGTGGTTTATAAGTTTTTTCTGAAACTGTATTGCTCATTAGGCAGACAGCCTAGAAAAGGCTTTATTTTGTTATAACGTTCTAGAATTTTACCAAAGTTTTGCAAAGCAGAGCAAGCTCGCATCGCCTAAATAAACTTTATGTAAAACTTATGTAAAACTTTATGAAACATTTAAATACAGTAATTACTTAAATACTCTGAACAAAGTCTTCTTCAGACTCGAAAATTTATAAGCTTTCTGTATTATAATCATCATAATTATCTAACTTTCGCTTTTCAACCATTTTACTTTACAAACACCCTAAAAAACGCGTCAAAATACGCTTAAAAGGAGCAAGGTAAAAAAATTAATTCCCCCTTCATTCTGAAAAGAAATTCTTGGAACTCGTACTGCCATCTGTAGTAGTAAAACTAAATACGTTTCGCGAGTAGGATTCGTTTTTAACATAGTCAATGCAGAATAATAATGGCGAACGGGCTCAGCTTGTCTGCGCGCATTGGGAAGAAATTTCACTACGCGAGTAGTGCTCGTTACTAACCATTACGGTCGAAATCTTGCTCCCGAGCTGAACTCGTTTGCGCGCATTATGAAGCACGATTCGATTGCGAGCCGAACTCGTTCATAATCATCAGAGGGCTAATGGAACACATTAAATGAAAAATATGTAAAAATAATTAAGCCCACCCTTTAAAAGAGTAATCGTGAAATAAATGCAGTAAAGTTGCATTTTATATGATGCTTTACGCCTTTGATATGATTTTTGTGGAAAAAATATTCAAACTAAAAATATTTCACTAAAAATGGCCTAAATTTCGTTACAACAAGAAAAGATATTCTTACAAAATAGAGCAAGTTGACATTTCGGGGAATAGTAGATTTGTGTAAAAGATAGTGTTTCACTGTTAATGTATTAAATATAAGAAATCCATATGTTGTCCATTTAAATCATTTAACATAGTTCAATGAATATAATTTTAATATTTTATTTTAATCATGATCCCAAAATAGCATCAGCTGCATTATTAATATATAGTCAAACATTCCCAAAAAATTTTTCATTGTTCACAGTATTTTCTTTAGGGGAGAAATGAATAGAGACTTTTTTATTCGATGTCCTAATATTTTTAAATCATTTAAGTACAAAAAATGCAGTTTTTTTTCTCAAATGTGAACCACTTGTTAAGTGGAGGATCATATCATATTCAATTTCAAACCAGATTTTTTTAAAATTCTTTCGAGAGAATGCTAAGTGTCTCCATTTCTGTAGTACGCAGGGTGGGCAAGGAAGAATTTGATAATATATTTCAGATATAGGCGCGATATTTAACGTCATATGTTTTCAAATATTCAACCAAAAAGCTGAGCTAAAAATAATTTTGATATACATGTGTATTTTCCCGAACGAAATTAGTGTTAAATTTACTGTACACGCAAACGGAATTGGAAACATCAAGTGCTTCTAAAAATGCAACAAAAAAATTTGTTCGCGAGTGTAATTATGTAGAAAGAAACATGAGTAACCAGAAGAAATAATTTGTATCAGTAAATGAAAAAGAAAACATATTCTGATAATTTTCTACATTTATTTCTGTTCCTAGCACAAATCCTTTGTTGTTGTTATTAAAAGAACTTAGCCGAAATGCAAGATCTCTAAAAATATTTCAGTAATCTCAAAAGAAGAAGAATTTATTTTATATTATTTTCAACTATTTTTTATTCGGAAAATTAATCCCTCTAAACATTAATCTTCTTTTATGAGGTAAACAGTGTGCATGAAAATTTCACAGTATTATTGTCTTTTTAAAATTGATACAATGCAATTGAAATGTTTCTAAAAATAAGATTTTCTTAAATTGCAATGAATGGAAACCGAAATAATTTTGAAAGCATTTTTAGAACATAATTTTTAAACACCTGAGTGACGGTATATACAGGGATCAATTCTTTTTTAAGATTATGACTGACTATTTGATAATGTGACGCCCGGTGGCTGAGCGGTAGCACTTCGCGCTGTCGTGCTACAGGTCCCTGGTTCGATTTTCCGGCCGGGCAAGGTTGACTCAGCCTTTCATCCCTTTAGTGGGTCGATAAATGAGTACCAAGCAAGCTTGGGAACTAAACACTGGGGGTTCCGCGTTCGGCTGGCCTCCTGACAGGAACATCTGCTCCTGCACCCAAGAGCCCAAGGTCAAGAAAACTGAGATGGGCACAGTAGGCCTTGGCCCTCTATGGGCTGTCGCGATGATGAGTTTTTTAGTTTAGTTTAGTTGAAAATGTAACAATATATTTTTGCATGGCTGGTAACATATAGGCTTTAAAATCATTTTTACAACATGACTATTAAAGTGGTAATCCTTGTTACCATGAAAAGTAGTACTTTTTGTGCATTATCAAAGATGCCAACTGCTCCGGACGTGCCAAAATAAATATTAAAAAAAACGGTAAATGACTAGAAAGTAAATTCTGCAAATATTTAGCTATTTTTGCTTGCTTTTTAAGAGGTATAGCATGACACACGTAGTAAAACGTGGTGAATTTTATAAGCCTACGAATTATTTAGGAATATTGGTGGATAAAATTCAACTAAATTGAATTTATTAAACTAAGAATCACGATTGATAAACAACCACGCTAAAATATATATTTGCTGTCTGGACCAAGTTGGCATCCCTGTATAGTAACATTTATAATATTTAAAACCTAATTCTTAATTACTATGCTTTTTCAAAATGTTAAATAGAGTTGTTAAACAATTAAAAAGAAATGATTGCAAAGATTTGGGGTAATTTTACAAACATTTTTAATCCATTACCTCCTAAGCTACCTTTAAAAAAGGCAATTACTCATTTCAAGAAAGAGAAAAACAAAGATTCCTACTGCTCCGGCAGCACCATAATAATTTAAAAAACGGTACACAACTACAAACTAAAATTTGCTATTATTTGACTAATTTTGCTTACTTTTTTAATTGGTGTAGCATAACTTAACAGGCTTGAGCTTGAACTGGGGTCAACTCACACACTCACAGTGAACCGGTCCGTGAGGCGGACACTACGCGTTTTCCTCCGGAGGTGTGCCCGTGGAATATTGGCGATGTGAGTGCATTATAGAGGTGAGAAACTAGCACTTATCATACAGTAATTTATTAATTATTGTAAAATATTACTGGTAATAACATGTAGTAAATAAAATAATTTGCGTTTTTTTATAACAACCTAGTTTTCCCATCACAATCAATTGCGCAGAAAGCTAGCCAACGTGTTTTCGTTTCGAATTCTCTTAGTCTTAGTCGTGTGGGTTGGTCGGGGTCCCTGAGGCCATAATGGCCCTTTACCCCTTCATCATGAAGTAGAAAACGTTGAGGTGAAACCTTGTGGTGAAAAGCATAAAGCTAAAGTTGAAGTGGGGAGAAAAATGGCACATTGCCATGGTGCGGAAAATCTGTGGTGACTTGAAAAAGAGTTGAGAGCATAGATATAAAGGCAGAAAGATCAATCACTCGACCAAACGGACGTCACGGTGAACGTTGACAACACTGGTCTAGTAACCAGTTTGTACTCTATATCCACGCCCTCTAGTGAACTGCGGTTTTTGTTTATTGCAGCTGTACATAATTTGTTCTTTTTTTATTTGATTTATATAAGTTGTAATGATTAATAATAATTGATAACATTTAGTTTCTTTGCCAGAAAAATCTGAAATTCGCAAATTTTATGAAATTTTTTTTCAGATTTTTTTAAAGATTTATAATTTTTAAATTTTAAAATTAAAAAAAAAAAAAAGAAAACTAGTATGTTCTTAAAATTAATTCTCTATATCATTCTGAAATTCAAATATTTGAAATGAAATAAAACACACAATTTATGTACTTACGAAAAATAAATAAAATAAAGAGCATTTTAGTAAACATTCCAAGCTAGCCTGTTAGCGTACAATTAGTTTGCTAATAAAGCGTTTTCTTGGTTTTCATTTATGTGTAATGGAAATTCTAATTATTTTCATTCAAAATTTCAAATTTTTTCATTTCATTTACTACAAAAGCTTTTATAAACATGATTTTTCTCTGATATTTAAATTGCAAGTTACTTTGATTTCTGGGTCGTGTTAAAAGTTAAAAATATAAGAAAAGTATTTCACAACATCCACTAAGATGACAAATTGTCTGTCAAGAATGATAAAAAAATTAATGGTTAAAAAAATAATTCATTGCGATAATGAATATACAGCTGTATTGTTATTATTGTTCAGTTATCTAGAAGACTTTTTCGTGGTTTTCCTTTGCATTTAACGCCACATTTGATTTGTCTAAATTTTAATTTAATTTTAAATAATATATAGGTTACTACAAAAGCTTTTATAAACATGATTTTTCTCTGATATTTAAATTGCAAGTTACTTTGATTTCTGAATCGTGTTAAAAGTTAAATATATAAGAAAAGTATTTCACAACATCCACTAAGATGACAAATTGTCTGTCAAGAATGATAAAAAAATTAATAGTTAAAAAAATAATTCATTGCGATAATGAACATACAGCTGTATTGTTATTATTGTTCAGTTATCTAAAAGACTTTTTCGTGGTTTTCCTTTGCATTTAACGCAACTTTTGATTTGTCTAAATTTTAATTTAATTTTAAATAATATATAGGTTACTACAAAAGCTTTTATAAACATGATTTTTCTCTGATATTTAAATTGCAAGTTACTTTGATTTCTGAATCGTGTTAAAAGTTAAAAATATAAGAAAAGTATTTCACAACATCCACTAAGATGACAAATTTTCTGTCAAGAATGATAAAAAAATTAATAGTTAAAAAAATAATTCATTGCGATAATGAACATACAGTTGTATTGTTATTATTGTTCAGTTATCTAAAAGACTTTTTCGTGGTTTTCCTTTGCATTTAACGCAACTTTTGATTTGTCTAAATTTTAAATAATATATAGGTTACTACAAAAGCTTTTATAAACATGATTTTTCTCTGATATTTAAATTGCAAGTTACTTTGATTTCTGGGTCGTGTTAAAAGTTAAAAATATAAGAAAAGTATTTCACAACATCCACTAAGATGACAAATTGTCTGTCAAGAATGATAAAAAAATTAATGGTTAAAAGAATAATTCATTGCGATAATGAACATACAGCTGTATTGTCATTATTGTTCAGTTATCTAGAAGACTTTTCGTGGTTTTCCTTTGCATTTAACGCCACATTTGATTTGTCTAAATTTTAATTTAATTTTAAATAATATATAGGTTACTACAAAAGCTTTTATAAACATGATTTTTCTCTGATATTTAAATTGCAAGTTACTTTGATTTCTGAATCGTGTTATAAGTTAAAAATATAAGAAAAGTATTTCACAACATCCACTAAGATGACAAATTGTCTGTCAAGAATGATAAAAAAATTAATGGTTAAAAAAATAATTCATTGCGATAATGAACATACAGCTGTATTGTTATTATTGTTCAGTTATCTAGAAGACTTTTTCGTGGTTTTCCTTTGCATTTAACGCCACATTTGATTTGTCTAAATTTTAATTTAATTTTAAATAATATATAGGTTACTACAAAAGCTTTTATAAACATGATTTTTCTCTGATATTTAAATTGCAAGTTACTTTGATTTCTGAATCGTGTTAAAAGTTAAAAATATAAGAAAAGTATTTCACAACATCCACTAAGATGACAAATTGTCTGTCAAGAATGATAAAAAAATTAATAGTTAAAAAAATAATTCATTGCGATAATGAACATACAGTTGTATTGTTATTATTGTTCAGTTATCTAAAAGACTTTTTCGTGGTTTTCCTTTGCATTTAACGCAACTTTTGATTTGTCTAAATTTTAATTTTATTTTAAATAATATATAGGTTACTACAAAAGCTTTTATAAACATGATTTTTCTCTGATATTTAAATTGCAAGTTACTTTGATTTCTGAATCGTGTTAAAAGTTAAAAATATAAGAAAAGTATTTCACAACATCCACTAAGATGACAAATTGTCTGTCAAGAATGATAAAAAAATTAATGGTTAAAAAAATAATTCATTGCGATAATGAACATACAGCTGTATTGTTATTATTGTTCAGTTATCTAGAAGACTTTTTCGTGGTTTTCCTTTGCATTTAACGCCACATTTGATTTGTCTAAATTTTAATTTAATTTTAAATATCATATAGGTTACTACAAAAGCTTTTATAAACATGATTTTTCTCTGATATTTAAATTGCAAGTTACTTTGATTTCTGAATCGTGTTAAAAGTTAAAAATATAAGAAAAGTATTTCACAACATCCACTAAGATGACAAATTGTCTGTCAAGAATGATAAAAATATTAATAGTTAAAAAAATAATTCATTGCGATAATGAACATACAGTTGTATTGTTATTATTGTTCAGTTATCTAAAAGACTTTTTCGTGGTTTTCCTTTGCATTTAACGCAACTTTTGATTTGTCTAAATTTTAAATAATATATAGGTTACTACAAAAGCTTTTATAAACATGATTTTTCTCTGATATTTAAATTGCAAGTTACTTTGATTTCTGGGTCGTGTTAAAAGTTAAAAATATAAGAAAAGTATTTCACAACATCCACTAAGATGACAAATTGTCTGTCAAGAATGATAAAAAAATTAATGGTTAAAAGAATAATTCATTGCGATAATGAACATACAGCTGTATTGTCATTATTGTTCAGTTATCTAGAAGACTTTTCGTGGTTTTCCTTTGCATTTAACGCCACATTTGATTTGTCTAAATTTTAATTTAATTTTAAATAATATATAGGTTACCACAAAAGCTTTTATAAACATTATTTTACTCTAATATTTAAATTGCACGTTACTTTGATTTTTGGAATGAGTTTAAAATTACAAAAAATATGAAGAGCATCTCGCTATATTCACCGAAATAATTGACCGTCTGTCAAAGACGCTAAAAAAATGATTTATTATATAAAAATATTCATTACGATTACTGAGCATTTCGCTGGAACTCCTTAAGCGTCAAGCAATCTGAATGATCTTTTCGTGGTTTCCATTTACGCGTAACGCAAAATATGATTGTTTTATTAAGAAAGCATTCATGAAGGCAGCAATGTTTAAATATTTACATAAATTATGAGTTATTCAATCTTTATTCCTTGTTAAATCAAAACAAAATGAAGAGCATTTGATTGTGGGCAATTAAATACACACACACACACGCACGCACGCACGCACACACACACACACACATATATATTATAATAATAATTTGAATAATTATTTGTGCAAAGGCATTAATAAGGATCGGAAATTAATAGATAGTTCAATCAAATTCATAATAAATGCTACAAATAATTATTTTTAATTCTCATCGGAAAATTTAACAAATTTACGATTACGAAAATTTAACAAAATTAATTATGGCTTATATTTTGTTTAAAAAAAATATGTCATTAATGTGCATTTTTAATTCTAACGATTTTAAAACAATAATAGTAAACTTATAAAATTCAAAGGATTTTAGTTTTGAACTCGTTCTGTTAAATCATATTTTTAAATATAAAAAAAAGCTAATATAAGCATCTATACTTCAGTTATAATAGAACCAGACTCTCCAAACTAATAACTATGGTTGAATAAGCAAATATCCTTCCTTCGATTTTAATTATCCTAAGTTCTGTAAACCGAAACTAAACAAAACCGAAACTATAGTATATAATTGCTCGTAATCTGAATGATCTCTGCTTTTAAAGCTTCAATAAACTAACAAATAAATTATGAGCAATGAATAGACATCTTTAAACAATATACAAAATAATATACTGGTTTACGGAAATGAAAAAATTTTAGAATTTAAATTAAATTGCTTTTTAATGATCAACATCGATTACGCGCAATGCTAAGGTACGGCGGGGATGTTAGAAAATAATCACTGGAACGACGCGAACGCCACTTTTTGTGCGTAAAACCGGTCTGTCAAAAGCGTGTTGCTTTTCTGAACCCCCCCGGGGAAAGTTAAATGTCCTTATCCCCTATATTAGTCCCTGGTTGAGAGTAATCAACAAAAATGAAGTCTACTGTGCTTTGCTTGAGGAAAACATCTCGCTGTTTTTAAGATTACTTATCTCGAATTCATAATTAGCATCTCCAGTCTCCGCTAGTAACTAAACTGGGTTCGAATTCTCAGAAAGATTCAAAAAACATAATAAAATTTTGATTAAATAAATACTGGTAGCTAAGAAAATTTTAAGTTGGGTACTCAATGATGTTTTTCTAAAAAGAAAAAAAAATCACAGATTAGGTCTTACGAATGACAATGCACAGTAAATTGCTTGAATTCCGTAGGACTCACTCTCATTGTTAGGGCTTTAATAAAATTACGACATTTCAGAGTACTATTTCGGTTGTAAGTGCCTAAATAAAGGAATGCTTGCAAAATATTTTATTATTTCAAGATTTTAAGCTTTTGGGCGTTATTATTTGAAATTTAAATTTTATTCATATTGATTGCAGTTTAACTTAAGATCGTAATTACCAAATGCAAGCTGGTCCGCACGGCAGAGTAAAGCATGGAAGATTAAAGTAGGCGTTACTGTATAATCTATGTAAACTTTGTTAACGATTATTGCCACCCAGACGACACATTTGTATGTTGACGATTGTATGATAAGCACACATAAATATTCCTCTTTCTCCTTATAAATATACTCTTATTAATACTCCTTCTTCCTAAAATAGTTATAATATTAATGCATAGGTCATACATCATTACATTTCATCTTCCCTTACATAATGTTAACTGTTAACCCCATCGAGACGGGCGAGTCATACACCTATTCTCAGTGTATCGATAATCAGGGTAAAAAAGATAAAACTGGCAGTGAAACTATTTTTAATAATAGTTTGCTTTAATAAATGTAATAATAGGTAATAACAGTTTGCTTTATTTAATTCACCACTACTTCGCTCGTATTAAAAATTGTATAATTACACTTTCAACAGTTTTGGATGGGATGTGTTAGATTTAAAGAGAAAGCAAAAATAAATTTGTCTAATTAGCTATGCCCAAACTTAAGTTACCGCTCTTTATTTTTTACTATCCTGATTCAGAAAGAATTTATGTATGATTCGTCCGTCCAGAAAAGGTTAAGAGACTCAACCAGAAAGTGCAATATTCTGTCTTTTTCTACTGAAAACTACTACTTAACTAAAATAAAATTATTCTGACTTCATTTTTACAACAAAACAAAAAATCACATAAAATTTTTAGTAACACAAAGAATTGTTCCATAACATCACCATAGAAACCAATGATACAAACTCTACATATATGATACATAATGATCTACATAATGATACAAACTATATATATATATTACGTGTTAAAATTATCTATTAAAATTTTTCTTCTTTGATAATTTATATAATTTTCGCTTAAGCAAATCCATTTCGGGTAAATCCGTGGCTGAAATTATTTGCAAAACAGGCAATTTATGTTTCTCTTTTCTATCTTAGATTTTTTCTTAAATAAATATCTATTTTCAAAAATTATTTATGGTCAACTTTTTTAAATTATCCAGTATAATATTACCTTGCGCACATCCATTTCGGACCCATCCTTGGTAACTAACAAATTAATGCACAGCATAACAAATCACTTCAGCAATGCAGTAAGAACGGCACTTTAAAACACTCTAGTTACACTCAAATTACTCTTTCGTTTTCATATTTGGTAATCTGGCAATCTTGTTGCGAAAGCATTTTTAAATCATTCTTGAAAAATTTCCCTTTTATGTAAGTACATCTGATTTCACTTATAGTTTATGTTTTATACTGTTTTTTTCTTTTTCTTTTATTTTATTTTCTGTTTTTACGTGTTATTTTTACTTACTGTGTTCTATTTTAATTGTTTTAATTTTTATAAAAATTTTTTTGAGTGCTCCTCACACTATTGTATTAATATATTTTGCTCTGGATGTATTGATACAATATCAGAAAGCACTCTTTTTGCGGATATAATCGTGTGGGCTGATGAAAAGATTATATCTTCTTTTTCCGGTTTTTTTAAATAAAATCCCCCCCCCCTTTTTTTTTTTAAATCAGTCATTTGTTATTTTTGTAAATTATTATTTCCCCCCTTTTTTATATGTCTATAATAATTTTTCTTTCTTTTATCTTGATTTTGAACTATATATATATATATATATATATATATATATATATATATATATATATATATATATATATATATATATATATATATATATATATATATAATATATATATATATATATATATATATATATATATATATATATATATATATATATATATATATATATATCAGGAACTCTTACTATCAGGAACGAATTGTTTGATAACAATAATAGTAAGATACAATTTCAAAGTGACCTATACTCACCATCAGCCTTTAAAAGCTCCGCTAATTTCTTCCATGAATTAAGGTTTTTTGCAGAATCCCTAAATACTGCTCTGCTAGCATCATATAACCATGGACATTCTTGAACGAAATTAATAATATCTTCAGTCATGTTTTCTTTTTTTAAAGAAATTTTACAACAGTCAATGACAAGTGTAAACAAACTATAGATGAAGATGGATTGAAAACTCAAGATTTTTGCTTTATAGGGAATTGTGCGTAGCGATTTAAAACATATCTGATTGGCTCCCGGGTCCGCACTGGAATAGGGAAGAAAATTAAACTCAACCCAATTCTTGAAACCAGTGCGACGGCGATCGCTGGCAGCTGCTACAACGGAAAAGAAAAGAAATAACGAGGGTTTGTTACAGTTACAATCATGCCCTCTGCGCCATTTTACAACGCTGAGAGCTGGTATATATTTGGATTTTAAATGTTTAATATATTGAATTTCGGATAAAATTATTTTTATAAATTTTATATATTATATATACTGGTAAAGTAAAAAAAGGAAAGAGTTATATTTGTTTTCACTGATTTTTATTTGTTGAACAAAACAAACACTATATTACGTTTTATAAATGACAATGCAAGGAAATCACAGTAAATTGTTAATGATGTAGGATTCACTCTTATTGCCAGAACTTGAATAATGTTACGATATTTCATAGTATCTTTTTGGTTTTAATTGCCTCAATAAAAGAGAATTCTCAAAATATTCTGGATTACCGCAAGATTTTAAAAATTTTAAACTTGTGGCCTTTAAAATTTATGCACATTGCTTGCCGTTTCACCTAAGATCTTACTGCAGATAAGATCGATACCATACCATATGGTACTATATCAGTACGAACAACTTACATATGATATGTAAATTGTTCGTACTGCAGAGTAAAGTATGGAAGATTAAAATAGGCTTTACTGGCTAATGTATGCTAACTTTGTATGTTGACGATTAACTTTCTAGAAAATGACCGGGAGTGTATAAAAGCACACATAAATATTCCTCTTTACACTCAATTAAAGTATAGGTCATCTAACATTATATTTCATCTTTCTCTATGTATTGTTGACACTCCTTCCATGGTTTGCAGATTGATTTATATTCTTGAATTTGCGAGACTTTTATTATGTACTTGAAACATGCACGATGAATGTGTGCTCGAGAGTTTTCTCTTTAAATATGGCATACTAATGCATCGTAATTAGGCATCAATCCCACTGATACCAAATAAATTACCCCATGAGCTTTAAAAAAAATTTAACCTCAGTGCCATCACGTTTTTGTACAGAATTTTCAAATTCAACCTCATCTGTTTCTATTACAAGCGAAGAAATTTAAAAAAAACAGAGAAGGATTCTTTTTTTTTTTTTTTTTTTGCAAAGATTCTGGCTTAAAATTATCAGTAATGGGAAACCTAATACAATCTTAGTTTTCACAACCGATTCGATAAAACTGTAAATAAAGTAAATTCAGACAGTGAATTTATCAATAAATATATCAATGAAAATATTATTATTTTACGAGTTTTTGTAGTAGAATCGTAGCCCTTCGTTTCGTAGTAGAATACTACGAAAAATACAAACCGATTAAAGTATTTTCATTAAGCAGGGAAAAACAGGGAGAATGTATCTATATATATATATATATACAGTGGTGGCCAAAAGTGTGGACACTTTTTGAAAGTTTCATGTTTTTAAACTTTGTGTGCTTGTAGAATATATTAATTTACACTTAAATACAAACGTTTATATATCAAATTGAAGGTAATTTAATGTAAAATTTAATAATAAATGCAGTATTACAATATCTATATTACAAAAAAAAGTTATGCAACTAATAGTAAGATCTATCTTAGATTTGCATTTTTTTAAAGTGATACTTACACAATCAATACTTACTAGGATAACCCTTATTTTTTAAGACAGCTTCACAGCGTCTTTTCATCAAGTGAACGAGTGTTTGGAGTTTATCTTTCGTAGTCACATGGTGCCAAGAATCAATTATAGCTTCAATAAGTTGTCTTTTATTGGATGGACGTTTTTTTCGTACAAGAATTTTCAAACGTCGCCACAAATTTTCAATTAGATTGAGATCAGGGCTGTTTCCTGGCCATGGTAATATATCTATGCCTTTATTTTGAAGCCTTGCTTTGCATACTTTTGCTGTATGGCATGGAGCTGAATCCTGCTGAAAAATAAATGGTGCGTTGTTGGGGAAGTTCTGGTGAACAAAAGTTCTGTTTACGTTATGAAAAAACGAAATCAGTGGAAAATAAAGCCAAATCAGGCCGAAAAAAATGCACAAGTGCTACTGCCGATAGGAAAATTATACGGCTATGCCTACAAGATAGAAAAATTTCATCAGATTCCATTAGATGTGAAATGAATGCAGCGGGTATTGCAGTAAGTTCAAGAACAATAAGAAGAAGGTTATCAGGATTTGGACTACAAGCTAGAATTCCAAGGAAAAAACCATATTAAAATCAAAAGCAACGCGAAAAACGAGTTAAGTGGGCAAAAGAACACATTAAATGGTCAGAAAATCAATGGAAGCAAGTAATCTGGAGCGATGAGAGTAAAATATCGCTCTTTGGTAGTGATGGTAGAAAATACGTGAGACGCAGAGTAGGCGAAGCACTTCATCCTGATTGCATTGAAGCAACTACAAATAACTCAACAAATGTCATGATTTGGGCATGTATGTCTGCAGATGGTGTGGGCTGAATTCAAGTGATTGACAGCATCCTTAATGCCAAAAAATACATTGAAACTGTCCTGAAACAAAAATTGATACCTTCCATCAAGGATGTCTTCCCAAACAACGCACCATTTATTTTTCAGCAGGATTCAGCTCCATGCCACACAGCAAAAGTATGCAAAGCATGGTTTCAAAGTAAAGGCATAGATATATTACCATGGCCAGGAATTAGCCCTGATCTCAATCCAATTGAAAATTTGTGGCGACGTTTGAAAATTCTTGTACGAAAAAAACGTCCATCCAATAAAAGACAACTTATTGAAGCTATAATTGATTCTTGGCACCATGTGGTTGCGAAAGAAAAACTCCAAACACTCGTTCACTCGATGAAAAGACGCTGTGAAGCTGTCTTAAAAAAAAAGGGTTATCCTTCTAAGTATTGATTGTGTAAGTATCACTTTAAAAAAATGCAAATCTAAGATAGATCTTACTATTAGTTGCATAACTTTTTTTGTAATATAGATATTGTAATACTGTATTTATTATTAAATTCTACATTAAATTACTTTCAATTTGATATCCAAACGTTTGTATTTAAGTGAACATTAATATATTCTACAAGCACACAAAGTTGAAAAACATGAAACTTTCAAAAAGTGTCCACACTTTTGGCCACCACTGTATATATATATATATTCTCTTACACGGCGACAAAAAAAAGCCTCATTACAACTCCCCGAATGGCAACGCTAGAAAATCGACCAATGATTGCCGCTTAAAATGTCACATGCCAAATCTAGCTGAGATGGCTCAACATATAGCACTTTTAAAAACGGAAACTGAAATAACCGAAGAGAGCATAAGCTAGACAGAAGTGAGTAGTCTCTGTCGATGGATCATTATTTTAGTATTTTGTCGAAAGCGCTTTATTTCACGAATTTATATATTACGAATTTATTTGACGATTTTTGATTTAAATCACGAATTTATTTGTTTTACTAGAATTTATTTGTTTATGCAGGTTTTTCCATTGCAATTCACTTATTTCAATTTTTAATAGACTTAATTATAGCCAAAATTTTAACCTTTTTAAAGAGATGTCAGTTTTAGAAATTTTATCTTAGGATTTTATACTATAGCACATTTCTATTAGGTTTAACGAATTACGTGTCATTTATTTGAGTTCAAATTTATTTTAATGACTTAGTATTTACTAAAAAGATGTAATTAAAAAAAGTTGTTATATGGAATTGAATGATTGTTTTGAATTCTTAGAATTTTGTGCATTTGCAATGTACCTAAGTTAGTAGCAAGAGAAGCAAACCATATAAGATTGCGTAGCAATTTTCGGGGGTTGGCGAGCGTTAGCGAGCAGGGGGCGCAGCCCGCTAATTTTATTTATTTGCTTATTTTTTGTGAAACGTGAACAAACTTATTGATGCATCAACAATAGCTGTTACAGTTTAAAATGTAGTGTAATATATGTTAATATTAATAAATACATAAATAAAAGCAACATAAAATTATTATTCCAGTTGTGCTTTTTAATGATGTTTTGAGTTGAGATTTAATTACAGTAAAATTAGTTTCGTGGTGATTATAGTTAAGTATGCATAACATTTGCAACCAAAGTGTTCATTTCTTAGAGCAAATTTTACATTTGATTAGTTATTCTCTAAATCATCCAATATAATCAGACATGGATAATGAGCAAGCTATAGGTGAAAAGTGCCCCAAGATTGCCAAGTATGAAACTTCTTCTGAAGTGAATAATCCCTAAGCCAGACAGCTCGACACTGGGCTTGTTATATAAAAAACGATGGACTTCTATTTCTGATTTGAACCCCCACAAATATCTTGCATCCATCTTTTGGCAGATGACACTCTTTAAAGTATCCAACTCGATGGATACCTGAGCGGCCTGCCACGAAATCAAAACCAAAGGAACAAAATTGCTAACAACATTGTAGACATATTCGAATTTCAAATATGCATCCATAACAGACGTATCAGTAATAGTAAAATATTCTATGTAGCAGAAACACATCCAGAAATATGAAACGTATACTAAAAAGATTGAAACCGAAAATATCTCTTGCATTTGTTTCAGAAACAGGAAAATGCCATTTTGTTGTTCAATAACATCAATTTGAAACGGTCTCTTGAAATTCTCTGCTGAAACATACAATATGATTTTTTGTAAGTTTCTTATGCGGCAACAGATGGCATCACAAAGCGAATAATAAAGGAATGCCATTAAATGACACACGGAATGTATAAGAGCTGGAAAAATAAATCTTGCTGATAGTTACTATACAAGTATAATTAGTAACAGTATAGCCATAAAGAACATATTCTTCAATTGATTTGGTATCTTCAAATATAAATACAATTGTGGACACAAACATTGGCGTTAAAAATAAAAGATTTGTTAGAAAAACAACTTTTAAATTTTTCGGTTGCATCTTTTTGTTTTGTGAAAGAAGCAATTTTGTCAGCTTTTTCCGTTTTAAGTTCATCATTACTGCAGCTTGTAGATTTGTTGACGAGTAAAGTATAAAACAAATCCCTAATTTCCAGTAATAGTCAAACATGAAATTTTTCCAATCTGAAATAATCGTATCAATATAACAAATTACAAGAAAAATGCGAACAATGTAAAATTTGTACCATATCCAAGGTTTTTCTGTATATTTTTCAATAAATCCCAGATATCTATATATCGACAAAGAAATTATTCGGCTAAAATCATAGGATTTAATCTCCATATGGAAGCGCAAGTTTTCCTGAATAATCGAGTTTCTTGTCATCTCGTCCTAGAGCCAGGCACGTTTTCTTAGATCCAAATATTTAGATACACTTTCTTAGATATAAATAGAGATTACGCTATTCAATTATTTTCTGATTATCAAGCAGAAATTGTAGATTTATGATACGTAGTGTTTTAATTTCAAATGAAATAGTTTTAAATAATCAAAATGCTATCAGTTTAGATAATTTAATGTCAAAGGAGCAAATTAAAAAGAATTTCGGTATCTTGCTTTAATCATGATCCAACATCATCGCATTAATATCTTGTTACTTTTAAGTAATTCTTACAATGATTTCACTGATCACAATATTTTACTTCGTCCTAGTCTAAAAATGGATAAAGACTTTTTAAATTAATGCATTAATGTATTTCAACTATTATCGTAGAAAAAATGTCACAACAAAATCATAAATACAATGTAGAACTTTTCCTACAAAACAAGAAAAGAATTATTTATCTCTTTCAGTATTTTCATATTTAAATCATTTCTGTGATAGTTTCAAAAGTAATTGCTTTTAATAGCCATAAATGATGATTTCTCACGATATCTTTATTTATTCAACACTTTCTCAGTAATTATTAATCATTAATAGAAGCAAACATATAATTTAATTTAATAAAGTTATAGAATCTTTTAATATCTGTTGAACATATTTAAAACATAAGCGACACGACCGTAGCATGTAATCATATTTCAAGTAGAACTTATTATCTTTTTGTATTGTTTATGTTTTTTAAATTATGTCTATCACAAATGTGTAATTAATCATCATTGTACCTTTGATTACTTGCTCTTAGCAATTTTGTTTTTGATTGCTCTTTTCCCCAGTTCACTGAGATTGAATGAGTTAAAATAAATTGCTTTTCCAAAACAATTATAAGATTGATTTGTATGCGTGCGACTGACATTATCTATTTGCACATTTCGGGGAAACTATAAAATGCAAAAATGGATATTTTTATAGTTGAAGTTTCTTTAAAAGATAAGTAACATTAAACCCTTCTACTAAATTATTCAAATTGGATCGTTTCAAAAATGCATTTAACTAGCAATAGTTTACATTTCGTGCTCTTAATAAACTATTCCTAATGTTATGAAAACGACATCTTATAAATTATTCAAATTGGATCGTTTCAAAAATGCATTTAACTAGCAATAGTTTACATTTCGTGCTTTTATTAAACTATTCCTAATGTTGTAAAAACGACATCTTATGATTAGTTTCAAAAAGAGCAATTTTTCACTTAAATTTCATGATTAAAATTACTTTACCAATTAGGAATTAAACATGTAAAATACATTATATACAGAAATCAAAATAAAAAGAGGGAAAACAATCATTTAAATAAAAAGTTAGAAACTAAAAACGAACAAAGGCGAAATTCTAACGAAATGTATGTTAGCAAATACAGCACCTCTTCAGGGGAAACACTGTCTGCTAACACACGAGAACACAGTAGAATCAATATATTTCCCGGCAGCATACTTTTATGTTGTAAATAAGATATTTTAATTTCGAATTAGTTTTAGAATAATTAAGTTTTAACGTCTCCTTTCCAGTTTTATTAGATGAAATTCTTATATTCCTGAAAAGTCTAAAGAAATTAACGAAAAAAAGGTATATTTTCATCCGTTTTTTTAATATTAAAATAGCCATGTAATATTAGCCTATATAATATGTAGCGTATGCACCACATATTGTTCATAATATGAATCAATAATGTCTAGCTGAACACTAATTCTTCGAACAGGATAAAGAAAAGTTATAATTTATCGTTACTTATCAACACTAAAAAATAATATACAGATCTAATAGACATTAACCGAAACAATTAGTAAACTGAGTAAAAATAATAAGTAGCTTTTTTTTAAAAAAAATAGTATTGTTATTAGATGAGCTTTTCAGTGCCTTTCCGTTATTAGATTAACCAAATCCAGTTTTTAATAGTTCATTCTTAAAAATAAAGCTTAATTCTGATCAGTATTATTTGGCATGATGCTTGTTGCTCGAAGCTGTCTCCTCATGGCCAAAATTTACCACAATCAAGAATTTTTTCCTCTTTTTATCACTCTCTCGAAAGACTAAAAAAACATTTCTCTGTCAAAAGTGTACAGTAGTGGTGCAGTTTTAATCAGACCAAATGGAAAATAATACTTCGAATCGATATTAGTATATTTGGTACTGCACCAATGAGCTTAATACTAGTAGTGACAATTGCCAGAATTATCTGAGCAATATATTTAAAAAAAATTCCATTCTCCAAAACTGAAATTGTAAATTAAGTAAAAGCTTCGATTGTAAACTTTTATTGTAAGTTAATGCTTGTGAAGAAAGTTAAACCTCGATGAGCGTACCTTTAAATTTACCCTTTTTGACGATTTTTTAAAATAACTTATTAAATTTTAAAAACACAAAGATTTCGTGTGAAATTTAAAAAAAATATATAAACAGTTATCTTACAAAAGCAGTGAGATTCAAAGTACCTTTTTTCTGCGCACATGGTACAACGTAATAACCACCCTCGTTATGTGTATTAGAATCTTTATCAATAAGGACGTAAAAAAAGTGTATACATTAACATTTCGGGCAGAAAAAGACAAAGCGAAAACGCCATAAAATTATTAAAGACGAAAGCTCAAATGGCAGTTTGATTACAAGGAAGATTTGAAATGAGTTAAAATGATTTTGCGAAAAACCTTCATGTTCAATCAGATAAAAAATTCATTTTTATTTACATATTTTATTTCACATTTGTTTACTAGGAGATTTTAATATCGATATTGTCTTTTGGTAGATTAAATACGGCATGGTAAACTGTAATAAGTATACTTTTTCAATTTTAATTTTCACAAAAGCTTTGAAAAGAGTGCTTAAAATCAGTTAATACAGAACACAATTTTAAAAAAAAATTCCTTATCTATAGAACAATCTCATAATATGAATATTTTATTGAACAAACGAAGCTATAAGAAAAATAAAAAGGAAAGAGAAAAGCAAGGAAAAATAAATTTTTCTTTCAGTTTGTCTTTTCAATGGTGTTTTAGTAAGCACTTAATTGCAATAGAATTATGGGGCTTTCAGTTACGAATACACAATATTTGCAACAAATGTGTCCATTTCAACAAAATTTAGATATGATTTATTATTTTCTAAATACACTTCAGACATTGATTACGAGTAAGCTGTAAGTGAAAAGTGCTCCAAGAATTCCGAGAATGAAGACCCTTCTGAAGTAAATAATTCCTATATCAGACAAAACGAAGCTGGGCTGGTCAAACAAAAGTGGATCTACTTCTGTGTCTAATTTGAGCCCGCGCAAAGATCGTGATTCGATCTTTTGGCATATAACATCTATTAAAGTGTCCATTTCGATGGACACCTGTGGTAACTGCAACGTAATCAAAATCAAAGGTGAGAAATTACTGAAAAAAATATACACATATACAAATTTGTCGAATGCTTCCAAGAGTGACATATCAGCAACACTGAAAAAGCATATTTAACAAAAACGCATCCAGAAATAAAAAATGAATACGATAAAAATTGAAACCGAAAATAGATCTTCCATTTGCACCAGAAACCTTAAAATCTCATTTTGTTGTTCTATAACAGTGATTTGCAACTGTCTTCTGAAGTTGTCGGCAGAAACATTCTATACGCTTTTTTGAACGTTTTTTATGCGGCAGCAGATTTCGCCACAAAGTGTATAATAAAGAAATGCCTTAGTGGCAAAACGGAAAATGTAAGTGCTTCAAAAACGCATCTTACAACTTTAATACTTACTATAAAATGATAACTTGTTACTGTATAACCGTAAATACTGTACTCAATGAACGATTCAGTATCTTCAAAGAAAATTCCAGTAATGGACAAAAATAGTGGCATCAAAAATATTAAATATGCTTTGTCAGTCTTTTTCGTTTCAAGTTCATCATTACTGCAGGACAAGAGGTTTGTGGAAGAGACAAAACAAATTCCCATCTTCCAAAAATGCTCAGTCATGAAATTTTCCCAATCGTAAATAATAGTATCAATATAAACAATTACAAGGAAAGCAAGAACAATGTTGAAAATGCACCGTTTCCAAGTTTATTCTGGATATTTCGCAATAAATCCTAGGTATCGATATATTCCCAAGAAATGGATCGATTAAAATTATTGGATTGATGCAAGTAGATATGTAATTTTTCCTGAAGATCCGGATTCCTTTTCATCTCGGTCAAAAGCTGGGAACTTTTTCTTAGATTCAAATTTCTTGACTTAATTTCCTAGAAATAATTAGGGATTACAACTTTTGAGATTCAATTAGTGATTATTATGATTACGGGAACTGTTAGGTCTGTATTTAGAAGGAAAGACCTCCTAGAGATTCGAATATTTACACATATGAAGATTAATTCTATTGCAACGTTATTGAGATGTGATAAAAAGAGCTCAATCACACTACGTTCTTTTATAAATGCTTAGACGTGATAACAGAAAGAAAATGTCGTAAGCATTCATAAAATACTGAATATCTACTTAATAGAAAAGCAGAAAATATAAATTGTGGTAACATATAGCGTTCTAATGCAAATGTAAAGAAATCCAAATTTCATTACTTTAAAAACAACTTATTTATATCTAAGAAAAACAACTTATTTATGTCTTCCTTAAAGTATAATTCATTGTGGTCAAGATAGTTTATGGAAAACAATTTTGATATTTTTCTTTAATCATGATCCAAACATTGCATCAATATCTTGCTATATTTAATCAATATTGCTTTCACAGATCACAATATTTTTCAAACCGCTGCTTGGAATATGGAGAGAGACTTTCTTATGCAATATTTTAATATATTTAAACTCATTTCCGTATAAATGATGAAAACATTTAATTTTAGGAGAAATATCCGTTGGTAAAACACACCATTAATAAACATTAATTAAGTGAATCAACTTTCAATACAAAATCAGCCAGAAATATGGTTTATCTCTTTCAAAATCTTCTTTTTTGAGATATTTTCCAAACATGGGAAAAAAAGATATATAAGAACTATAAGAGTAATCTTGGAAGCAGTCAAACCAATGAAGATAAATTTAACCGTAAATACAAGCGAATAAATAATAGGATTTATAAATCAAATTTTTCAATATCTCACTGACACACTTAAAACATTAGCGAAACAACCTTAAAATGATATCATATTTCAAGTGGAACTTTGCCTCTTTTCGTATTGATTACAGTGGCTTACGCAAGGGAGGGGTTTAGGGGTTTAAACACCCCCCTTGAGCTCAGACAAAATGGCAAAAATAAAAATTTTAGTACAAATTATGCGAGCTATTATTTTTTAAGACTATATATTTTTATGTGCCTTATGCCTACTTTTTTTTCTCATGGTATTTCTCAGAATACAGAAGAAACATTTACTATAATAGGGTTGTACTTTTGAAACCAAAATCACGTGATATATATATATTTGCTGTTCTTAGATATTTAGGATGTCAAAAGGCAAGAATTTAAAAAATTTTAATTACTTTGAGAAAAAATCACGACCTGAACTTAGTGAGGTGACAGCATATAGTACCAATGTAAGTTTTTCTGTTGTACAAAAATGTGATACTTCCGTTGAAGAAAACGTTTCTAGCATAACAAAATCTGATGAATGTGAAAATGGCCCTCAAAGTGTTTCTTCCCACCCATATGACATTGGACTTTTTTCAGAAGATATTACATTATGTTCTTAAACATAAAAAATCAAATCAAAATTTAACTAAACAATGTTTAAATAAAAAGACAAAATTGTCTAGCTGTCTAAATTAGGGAAATAATAGTGCTGTATTACAGACTCGAATTTCTCTTAGTAGTTTCAGAAAATTATGAACACCCCCCTCGAAAAAATTCTGCGTACGCCACTGATTGATTATGTATTTGAAATTGCGCGTACCAGAAAAGTTTAAAATTCAATGTAATTAATCACCATCGTTATTCGTTTATTTACTTGTTTCTAGCTACATTAAGTTTTTGAATACCCTTTTCCCCTGTGTATTGTTTAGGTGATTGAGCAGCAGTTAAGTTGCATTTCACAAAGGATTGTATTATTGATTGGTATGAGTGCAACTGACATATTTTATTTTTACATTTGTGCAAATAAAAACTAATAGAATAAATATAGAAAAGAATGTGAATTTAATTGTTATTTTTATATGATTCATTTTTAATCGAACAATAGCTAAACAATCTTAAATGCTCTTAGTAAATGTTATCTTTTTCAAAACACATTTAACTAGTAATTTTATCTGAGTTGAGATTTTATTAAACTATTCTTCATAATATAAAAACGATGTCTTTTTATTGATTTTGAAAAAAAATGTTCTTCAATTACATTAAATTTTTCCAAGATCCCAGGAAACACTATTAATCCAACATGTAAATCCACGACAAGTCAGTAAAATTCTTCCTATTCAGAAAAATAAATGTTAAAGTTACAAAAGTTAATCGTTCGTTAACTTTAATGAGAGATTTGTTTGAAATCGACGCATCATTTATTAGGCAATACCTCATGTTTAGTCTAACCTATAATACATGTAATAAAATACATCGTTAAGACGTCTTATTGAAGGCGAAATCAATTAAAAAGTTCTATTAATTCGTTTAAGAGAAACGAAAAAAAAATTACTCGTTGGTTAAGGCACTGAACTGTCGTTATGAAGAAATGGTGTTCGATCTCCTATGACGGCTTGAAGCTTATTCAGCATTCTAACCAGTAGGTCCTACATGTTTGTCTGCGAAGTGAAGAGGGCTCGTGAACTGTGCTGACCCTATAGTTACAATCAGATTGTTAGTCACGAAATTTTGATGACATAATCTGTATGACCCTCCATGGTTCACAACTGGCTTCTGTGGAAATGACGCACCAAAAAAGCAAAATGAATAGACTTAAGGTACATACTAAAAAGTACTAAAAGAACCACTAAAAGACTGAAGGAACCATAAAGAATAGTGACGTTACTATTGACGACAATGATGCTAAATAAATGTTTGTAATGTGTTTTAGTTGAAATAAAAAAACGGCTTAGTACCAAAAGGCAAATTAATGGCGAGAAGATTTGTTTGTTGTGAAATGATACATTTGAGAAACCATAAAATATCGCCATATTATTATTGTCCTCGTGCCTAATATTGGTAATATGTATTGATTGAAATTTGAAAAGAAAAAAATATATGCCATGTACTAAAAAGCAAATTTCATTGGGAAAGGATAATTGGAAAATTCGTTGAAAGGAATCATATAGAAAATCGTAATCCGCAGATATCGCTTTATTTCTTTCAGTACTGTGTACAACTGGTATTACAGTAATTGGTGGAGTTTTATTTAAACTTCTACAAACTTTTTTTTTGTATTTTTAGACAATAGTTTTTCCAGTGGTAACAAAAAAACTGAATTAATATTTCCATGCATTTTTTCCACCGCTACTTACAAATATTTTAAACATATATCAAAGATCAGATAGAGAAATGGTCATGTTCTTAAGACTTGTCTTATTTGTTTTTGAAATTTCTGCTCCAGTCATTTGCTACTGATTAATGCATTTCGTAGAAAGTTCAAATGAGGTAACCCCTCTTGAATCGGTACTAAATAAACCAATGTTGGTATAAAGCATTATATTGATAATGCATCAATATTAAGCTGTTTTAATTCCGTTATGGTGGAATTACGGTCCCTTGAATGGGATGTGTACCGGTGAAAATTAGTAGATAGTGGAAACTTGTGGCAGTTACAATAATGAGCCACGAGCAATAATATCATGCCAAGTAATGTTTTGCACCGTTAATCTCTATTCTGATAGGGTGAACTGCAAAGACTGCTGACAATTTTAAAAGTATGACATTTCAAATAAAAAATATCTAGTGTGTGTCTATGTTACGGTGCATGTCTAAAATTAAGAGAATATCGACTTTCTCCGGTTAACGTGAACAGTCACATAGTCGCTTTGGTAAATGTCCGAAATATTTGTTATATCCGATTTTATATTAATTTATTCGTTGATATTTTTATATTTTTTCAATTTTTTCATATCTGCTGAAGATAGATACATCAGTGTTCAGATCAGTAGTTAAATGCATACAGGGCAGTGGCACTGGACCTTATGAAAACTTTGATCTAGGGCATACCGGGCAATCGTTTCACATTCGTTACAATAAAATAAATAGATTTTGATAGCGTAAATGACTTTTTCTCACTTAAATCCAATGTACAATAATTGCAGTTTTTAAACACAAATTTTACAATTGTCTCATTATTATTTAAAGCATCAAATATATTCAGACATTGATCATGAGTAAGGCATAAGTAATAAGTGTGCCAAGAATTCCGAGTATGAAACTTCTACTAAAGTGAATAATCCCCAGGCCAGACAGCACGACACTGGGCTTTTCAAGCAAGGATCGATCAATTTCTGTTTCTGATTTGAGTTCCCTCAAATATCTGGCATCCATTTTTTCTGAGATATCATCCTTTAAAATGTCCAGCTCGATGGACACTTGAGCTGCCTTCCACGTAACCAAAACCGAAGGAACAAAATTGCTTAAAAGCATGAAGATATACTGAAATTTAAAAAATGTTTCCTTAAGGGACATATTAATTACAGTCAAAAATCCTGTACAGAAGAAACACAGCCAAAAATACGAAGAAATTACTAAAAAGATTGAAACCGAAAATGTGTCTTCCATTTGCTTCAGAAACGTAAAAATGTCCTTTTGTTGTTCAACAACAGTAATTTGAATCGGTCTCTTAAAGTTCTCGGCAGAAACGTTCAATGTAGTTTTTTGTAAGTTGTTTATACGGCAGCAGATGGCACCACAAAGCGTATAGTAAAGCAATGCCATTAAATGACATACAGAAAACGCAAGTCCTTCAAAAACCTTTCTTACTGCTTTAATAGTTAGTTTAAAAGGATAATTTGTTACAGTGTAACCGTATATATCATACTCATTAAATTCATTGGTATCTTTCAGGAAAAATTCAGTAACGGACACCAAAATTGGTGACAAAAATACAAAACATGCTACCATGAGAAATTTTAAATTTTTCGGTGGCATTATTTTACTTTGGGAAAGAAGAAATTTTGTTAGCCTCTTTCGTTTCAAGTTCATAATTATCACAAACAGAAGATTTGTGAATGAGTACACTACGTAACAAATACCAATCTTCACAAAACGATAATTCATTAAATATTTCCAAGCGGAAATCATAGCATCAATATAACCAATTGCAAGGAAAGTTCGAACAATGTAAAAAATAAATCTGTTCCACGAGTTTTCTGTGTAATTTTCAAAAAAGCCAAGATATCTGTATATCGCCAAAGAAATGGACTGGCTGAAATGATTGGATTGATCCATATCGATATTCAAGTGTTTCTGAATACCAGAGTATCTTTGCATTTCATCCATCAGCTTAATACGTTTTATTCAGTTTCAAATTCTTAGATATAATTTCTTAGATACAATTTCTTAGATACAACCACGGATATAAAATGCTGTGATTCAAGTATAGATTGTAATGGTTACACAAATGAAGATTAAATCCAAATTTAAGTTATTTAGATGTGTTTAGAAGATCTAAATCCAGAAGTTCCAACGGAAAGAAACGTGGTTTTATAACTGTTTAGATAGGATTACAGACACAGAATGCCCTAAGCCTTTCATAATATACTAGGGGGCTAAGCCCCTGTTCGCTGCAGCTCACCAACCCCGATTATTGCTTTGCAATATTGCTTCGCAATAATTGTCTTTTCTTGGCGGAAAACAATTTTACTATTAAAGTTAAAATTATTCACTTAACATATATGTACTAAAAGGAATTCTGTTTACTTACTCTTGTGCCTCTACTTCCCACGTCTAAATATTACTCTCAAATATTTCTTTACCCAAATATTAGATCTCTTGGTGAATGGAAGTGATTTTTCGAAGTAATCATTTTTTAAAATAACATTTATATTCTTATAGCATTGTATTGTTCAAACAAATTTGATGAGTTAACAACTATAATTTAATACTCGCGCTAATAGCAGTACTGGAAAATAAGTTTAAATTAGGAATACAAAAATATTCAAAGAAAAACAATACCTTTACGACTGTTGTTAATTTTGTGCTGATGCCAACCAAAACAATATGGAAATGAATGAGGGAAAACTGGATCCTACCACGTGATTTTCCGGCCAATAAAAATGCGCCGACAGCAATGGAAAACTGCGCACCATCATTAGATTTTCATATATAGTAAGATTCAATATTTTCTAAATAAACAACCCGGAAAAGAAGATTAATGTAACAGATAGTCTTATAATGAAGTCATTTTAGATTATCCATTGTTGTCAAAGGAATTTGTTGAAATTTTTTTTTTAATTCAATCCTGATCCAAACATCGTAATTAATGACTTGATATATTTTGAACCATTTATCATCATAAGTAAAGTAGAGCACCACTTCTAAAAAAGAGAGCAAAAAATGGTTTTACACGCATCTAAAACATTTTTGAGATATTTATGAAAGATGGTTTTTATAAGAGCGATGAAGAATGTTTTTTCACGATGCTTGGAGACATTCAAACTATTCAGAATAATTCTTACCATTCATACCACAGAACAAATAATGGAATTCGATAATAGACTCTTTCATTAGCACTCGTTAGCATATTTAAAACATAAGCGAAACGTAAACATATTTCATATTTCAATCTTAAATGTTATCATATCTTATGTAGAACTTTTTTTTTAATTGATTATGTCTTTGAAATTATATGAACCAGAAAAGCTTTGAGTTTTACTACAATTAATCAATGGTTGCGTGTTTATTGTTGATATGTCTTTAATTACTCTTTTTCCTCGAGTTCTGTGACTGAATGAGCTGACGTTAAGTTTTATTTGTAAATTGAGAAATAATATTGATTTGTATGCGTGCAACAGTATATTCTATTTGTCCATTTGTGAAAAACAATGAAATGATACATTTAATAGATTTATAGGTTCATTTTTATAAAAGAGTTGTAAGATTTAACCCTACCAAATTATTCAAATTAAACTTTTTCAAAATACATTTAGTTAGTAAATTCAAACATATCGTCCTTTTATAAAAGTAATTCTAATAATATAATAACTCTATCTTATTATTGGTTTTAAAAACGGATAATTCTTTCTTCGATTCATGATTAAATTTTTCTTATGCCAGTGACATGACGCGAACGTTATTATTGACTTTTCAAAAAAGCAAAATTAAAAATAATTAAAAATAACCAAAAATGTTAATGGCAATTTTTTCCCGCTGCTTTAATGATAGACTTATTTGGAGTTACACATCAATAATATCTGAGGAAAAATTCAGAAAGTTAATTTTTTTATTTACAATCACCATGACAATCAAATCTGAAATTGAACTTGTCTTCGACAAAGCAAAAAATGACTGATTTTTCTTAACTGATCAATTTAAAATACAGTATGTACAGTCGGAAAAAAATGGATCACCGACATAACTTTTAAACTGTTGGTCGAATTTTCAATATGTAAAGTTTTTGAAAATATCAAAAAGTGACGCCTAATATGTATTACTGTTAGTAGACTTGAAAATTCAAACTTTCTGTTAGTAGCCAGTGGCCGGTTGTTTAACTTAGTAGCCACACACGGCAAAACTTTATATGCAAACAGTTCCACTTTTTTAGCAGTTTGGAATACGTGTTGCCAGATTGGCAACATTACGCTGGGAAGAGTCAATTGCGCTGAAAAAGTGATTTTTTAAATTTAAATTTCCTTGTTTAGTTTAGGTTGGATATATTAAAGGAATGTTAGTAATTTAATTTATTATTTGTATATCATGGAAACACTAACCATTAAAAATTAAATGAAAACAATAAATAATAAATAAATAATAAATAAAAATAAATAATAAATCAAAATAAACAGATTAAAACAAATAAAATAATATAAAAGTGAAGCAATATAAATTTAAAAAAATTACCGTGAGGGCAAAAAAGCAAATTTCGTTGTTTACTTAAGGAATCAACTCACCTGGAATGAACAAATCAATACTGTCTTAATGACAGCTCATAATTCATAGTTTAAACTCGGGCCCTGTATTCGGGCAATCGTACTTTGCATTGATATATATAAAATTTTGGCTTCAAATACATAAGACTGTTTTGTCTAACTTGCATAAGATCGCTATCTTACAAAAGATTCTAAGCTCAGGATATTAAATCAGAGGTTCCCATTTTAAAAACTAAAAGCTATAAAAAGACAATTGTAAATTTTTTACCCAACTGAAACTGTTTTATTTTCGTAATATTTAGGAAGAGGAATGAAATTTTTTTATCGTTACATTATTAAAAATCTAATATTAGGTTTTAAATCTGTCAGTTGAATTCAAATAGGTCTATAAGCATAAACTTAAAATGACTGAAATATGTCGAATTATGGTTTTTGTTGAAATGAAAACTTAATAGGACTTACATAAGCGTTGAAAATGGCTATTAGGGAAACACGTTTGATTACTAATGAATTTAGTTACCTCATTTTGCTTTGAAGATCGTGTCGGGAAATACTAATGCAATTTTTTGTTTAGGCACGTCCTTTCAGCAGTTTATTCTATTCGTTACAAGATGAATTATATATATTTTTTTCCTTCAAAAATATCAGCCATTTCTTTTTTTAATCATTTCTGTTTCCACATCGTTTGATACAAGGTCACTCTGGGGAATAATTATTTTCTATCGCGGATGATTTTTTTTCCACTGATCTTAGATACCTTATCCTCGCTGATATTAAATCTAAAATCAGTTCCTCTGCAGAAGTAACAGTTTTTATGCAATTAAATGCTGCTGTCTCAGATTTTTGATTGCTTAAAAGTAAGAATAAGCGTCCCCACTTCCCTGCTACGTAGGGTAGGAATAAGGCGTCAATATATTTCAGTTTATGATGCTATATGTTAAGGTCATATGTTTCGTCTTATGTCTTATTTAAAAATCAGAAACAAACAATGTATGAATATAAACCTATAATTTTTTTATAAACTTCTACAGAAACAGTACAAAAAATTCAGATGAATGGAGCGTATAGGAAATACCGATCTACAACAACCCCTATTAAAGAATAAACAAACAAAATTAAAGTGCAAAATAAGTGGAAAACATTATCTATACAAATCTCACTTGACATAAAGGGAGCATTTGCCCTCTGATCAAATATCGAAAACAAATGAACAAATACCGAATTTTTAAAAACCCTTATTCTCCTTATTAGTAGTTTTCTGTTAGATAGATTTATTACTTGTGACGAAATAAAGACGAAATTATCAAACAAAAGCTCTGGGTACCACAGGGTTCAAGACTAAGCTCAAATCTTTGGTGACTGATTGCAAATACAATTTTGAACAGCTAAGGACATCCGCAAAAATCAATGATATTATTTTCAGACGACAATTTTTTATTTGGATCACTGTTACAATATTAAACAATCTTTCACCATTGACTTCTTCAATACTTAGAAAACATCTCGTTTTTGCAAACGAACAATATCTCACATCAGTTTACATCTATCAGTTTACAGAAAAAATAAAGAAAAAAAAATCAGCAATTATATTTCCCAAAAAGAACAAATATAAAAGGAAACCATAATTTAAAGTGGACGGAGCCGTGATGTATCAGGGGATCGACGGTTCGGCTCCCAATGAGGTGAAACGGTTTCGAATTCCAGCGATGACTTGTAGATACGAATTCCGCATCCGGCTTGCACCAACCACGTGAAATATCCGTGACGTTCATGACCGCTGACGCAAAATATCCTCAGTGGTAGACGGATCATGCGTTAGAGTCCCCTTCCCGTTAGGTTGGGAAGTTTTAATGGCTTGTGTTCTGAACTGGGTTCGAAATTATAAAGCTATGGAGTTGAACATTAGTAGTCGTAAATCCAAATAATTGTGTCGACTGTTATAAAATAAAATAAAAAATTAATGTGGACTGCCAAATATTAGGGATTCAGCATCAGAATGACTACTTGAGACCCAAGCCAAACACGCAGCTATCTTGACTACCTCATCACGACAATGTCTATACTAAAATTATCAAATTCCAAGCATAATTAAAGAGATTTTCTGGAGCAAATTGGGGAATCGGCCCTGAGATCAATAAATTTATCTATCAAAACAGTATGCTTAGAACACTTTGACACGGGGAGGAAATATGCTATAATGAACAGGTCAGGACATCAAACAGAATCAAGAAAATTGAAAGGATGACTCTATCGGCTTTAACTATGGCATACAGAGCAACATCAACCGAAGCTTTGCGAGTACTCGCAGGAACCATACTCCTAGATCTTATATATATTAAAAACGGAAGCAACTTCGTCAAACCTCCTTTTGTACAAAATGAAACAAAAATGAACCCGCAAATACCATCCAAAGTACCCCATACACCATCCTGCCGAAATGATTTCCATTCAAATCAATTACCTCAAACCACAGAACACAGGAATGAAAATTTACCCTGATGTTTTAAAGCTAAAATGTATCAACGAATTTAGAAATGGATGTGCCTTCATGGTCTGCTTCAATGGAAATGTCACTAGCTGCCGACAATTTAGATTGTCAGACAATTCTTTAGTTTTTAGAGCTGAGCTCTGGGAAATTCTTCAGTCTATGAACTGGATAAACGACCAAAAAATCAGTGATGCAGCCCTTTTCTAAAGCAAATAAAATGGATTACATCATTTCAAGAATAAAAAAAAAAATTAACCTCAAACAGAAATGCTAAATTAGTTTAGAGTTAACCAGGGCACATATGGAAATGAAGAGGTTGATATATAGACTTAGTCTTGTGAAAGAGAGATCATCAACCTTTTTGATGAGGAATCAAAACTTACAATTAGGAAAAAACAAGCGCATGCGGTGTGAAGGTACTTGCAATCACTTGCAACAGACACACAGCAACAAAGAAGCGAAATAATGTTTCGCATCGCTGTTGCTTTCGGTGTGAAGCCACCTTAACACCAGCCTCTCACTTCTCGCCAACGACCACATTAGTAGTCCGGGCCGAAATCTCAAAAGTAGCTATAACTAAATTTCGTTCCCACAGTTGGGGGCAATTTTATTCTACCAAAATAGAACACAATCTTGGCTAAGAAACATAAATTCATAAAGTTCTCCGAAGTCAGACTGTCCATTAATTAATAGTTATCAAAACAATGAGGAACTGTTTTGTTTTCGCGAATTCAGTTTTTAGCTCGAGAATATCCGAAGAGAAGCGTACTTTGACGTCACTCGGAAATGAATGGACCAATCAAAACAAAAGCAGTTGTCTGCATGCTACGATAACCTCCCGTTCGTTCACGTTTCTTTTGCCCTAAAACACTTAAATATGTACTTCAAAATTTTTATACAATTATAGTTACTTCACGTTCTTAAAATCTTTTTTATTTATCTTAAATCATGATGATTTGATAATTCAATGTAAATGGTAAAACACAGATTTTGATAGTTATAGTTATAATATGAAGGGATATGACACTGTATCTACGATAATATTTCAGTTGTTTGTTATTATTATTTTTGCAAAAATACTTAAAACTTCTATGGAATATGTAAATCTTTCCACCACTCAGTTAAAATTTAAATATTTCATTATGGTTTGATATTTAATAATTTATTTACTTTTTAGTATTAAGAAATTCTTTAGTTATTTGTCGAAACAGTGTCTGTTGAAAAATTTATTAGACACATTTTTTAAACCAATATCTGAAGTTAAATGTTTAAATCATGCTTTGAATCTTCACTATTGTTTTCAAATTCAATTCAAAAATATTCAATGATTAAATACAAAATTGTCGAATTTCTTGTTGCAGAGCCTACAGAGAAAACCTAAATAAATCCCCTTAAATTTCATACAGCTTAAGAGTAGTATTGATTTAAGAGGAATATTTTTAATAGCTCTTTTGCAGGAGCAAAAAAAAAAGCATAAAAAAGTTTTGTTTTCTTTCTTCCGAATAAGGATATCTTAAATTCTATTTTTTCAATTTATACACCTAAGTTTAAAAAGAAGTAATAATTAAGTAAAATTAAAACGCCAGCAACATAAGATGTGCACTTGACTCTACACAAATGTTTAATATTATAGATATTAGATAAATAAACTATTAAAACAATCATCTTTTAAAACAATACTTACCATACGACCTCTGTTAGTGAAACAAAAATAACATTTTTTAACAATAATGGATCATTAACGTTAATACGTAGTTTTTTTTAATCATTTTGGAACTAATATTTTATCTTCATAAAGTAATGAATTTTGTCAAAAAAAAATTCTAATATTTCATCAACATAACCACAATACTTTCATTTCCTTTGGTGGGATCTATATAGAAATATCCCTTAAAATTTGTAACTCAGCTAATATTATTAAAGTTAAAATAGGGGACACCACAATTCGAATTTCGAAATTAAAATCAAATATTTACCAACAAACCGGTAAAATGAGGTATTATTAATATATAGTTGGCTCTTAAAAGAGACCTTTAATTAAAAAAAATAAAAAATTTCGAATGATTAAAATTAAATCCAGAAAATTAGCATCAATGCAACCAACGATTTGCTTACAAGCATTGCTGTAAGCGACTGTGGAGGAGACAAAGCGTGATTGGTTAGCTTGGCGCAGGAAAAAATAATTCGATGATTTCACTGGATGAGAGTACGAAAGCGCACAGAGAAAGAGTGCGTCATAAAATCTACTGTTATTAAATTATGATCAAATAATTTTTGAAGAACTTTATAAAATTATGTAAAAATACTAAAACATTCTGAATCGTTTAGTCAAAAGAAAAAATTGCTCCCGAAGTATCGGAACAAACTTGAACGATAAATGAGTTCTACTTACGGACTATAAGTGCCTACTATATTCTGAATCAGAAGCAACGTTTACTGGAAGTTATCCTGGCCATATCTGTGTCAAACATTAAATTACACTAAAAAAATGCGAAATTTTTCTCTCTACCAGACTTATTTTTAAAAATTTTTTATAATTATTTAATTCCTTAGTGCGTTGCATTGACTAAGTTACAAATACCACTAAGTTACAAAGCCCTCCGAGAGAGAACGCCTTTTCTCGGAAGGGCAGGAGGAAGCACTGAGTATTAGAGATGGGCAAAACTGCTACTTTTCAGTCACTGTTACTTCTGCTACTGGGATCCAAAAGTAACAGTGACAAATAGCAGTGACTGTTATTATTTCGATATAGAACTTATCGATATTTCATATCGATTAATCGTTTTAATTTATCAAAACTTAATATAAATTAATCGATTACATGTTTAATAAATAATCTATATAATTAATTTTTAATGAATTTAATAGATATAATATTTTTACTGTAAAATTAATCGATATAATTAATTTTTAGTAAAATTGATCTATATCATCAATTTTTAATGTAGTCTATTAAAATAATTAATCTTTATACTGAGTAGTCATTTTTATGGAAAGAGATGATTTTTAATAAACAATGTATATCGTAGTACGCAATATAGTAGTATGATTTTTAATAACTAATATGGGACCTTATTTAATTCTTGTAAAATGTTAAAATAACAAAATCAAAGTTTTTATCTCTGATAAGATATTAAATAAAAACTCATAATTCTTCTCGTTACTAATATTATGATATTACAGTGAAAATCTAATCTCAAAATTTTTGTAGTTGAGTTATTGGCATTTGAAAACGATGAATGATGACAATATTTTATACTATAGAATACTGATTTCTTCATTAAATGTACAGTAAAATGCAAACTTAATCGCAAGTAAATTTTTAGTAATGTTGTCAAACAAAAAATATCACCGTATTAATGAAATTCTTCATAGCTTTTCAAAATTTTATAAAAAATTTTTCTCCTTTATAAAAGAAAAGAATGCATGGTATGAAAACAAAAATTTATTTAATTTTGTAGTTATGATGAGGAATTTAGATATTTCCATAATTCTGCGTTTATTTTATCCTTGGCTGGTAGCATTAATTTCGTACACCAGGATCTGTTATAAGAGCCAACAGATGGCGCCACTAAAAATTTTCTTTTAAATTTTGCTGTTTGGAAAGGGAAAAAAACATTTTGTTTTAATTTTTTTAATGGATATAAAAAATTTATCTGCTTTATGCAATTATTATTCATATTTCTTTCAGTAAATTACAATTAATCAGTATTTTCGTCAGGCATGCATAGATGTGTGATTAAGAATCAACGAGTAATATTTGAACTCTAGAGTATTATAGAGGAATGCCCTAGAGTTCAAAACGAAAAAAATATTTCAAAGACTGCTACTTCTCAGTCATGCTTACTTCTGCTACTGGGACCCAAAAGTAGCAGCGACTGTGATTATTTCGATATTTATATAGATTAATCGTTATAATTTATCAAAATTTGAAATAAATTAATCGATTGAATATTTAAATAAATAATCGATATAATTAGTTTTTAGGCAAAAACGAATTATTAGCAATTAGCTAAAAGCATCAAAACTTAACTGAATTTATATTTTGAATTTTTTCGTTGCCATGGCTTTTGCATCGATCTTGGACTTTCTCTCTACAATATAGGCGAGAACGGAATTTCTTTCAAAAATCTTATTATTTAAAAAAAAAAATTACTTAAAATTTCAATAACTTTTTAACGAATATTATAGAAATAAATACTAAGAAAGCAACTATTTATGTCTTTTTCGCAGAAGTGTTGCAAGTTGAGTTTTTTAAGTTTCATGTTGAGACAAATTTTGATTTAATTGTATATTCAGTTAACTGTATAGAATAGTTTTTCATATATTATAAAATGAATGAAATATAATAAATAATGAACAATAGAAAAATGTGTAATAAATTTTAAAAATAAAAGAATGAAAATAAAGAAACCATTTTATACAGTTTTCACTAATTTGTACCTTATTATTTTATCCTTTATTGAAGCATATGTGAGAAAAAAGAAGGAAAAAAATTAGCATGGCACCAATAAGTCAATTATAAAGTAAAATGTTTATTATTTGTTAAATGATTAAAAAAAAAAAAAAAGAAGCTAAACGTGGAAAGTATATAAACATTTCGTCACTATAATTATGTTCAAATTATATGCATAATTTTTTACACTACGTTCATATTAATGAAACGTTCTATTATAAATAAAAATGGCCCAAAGACGAACTATTTTTTCGCAGAAACCTCTCTTCCATTAAAAAAAATTAATAATATAAGTGTATTAATAAAAAATAGAATCGATTTTTTTTTCTTTTCTTTTTATAAATGTGTACTATAACATAATTTTATGGTACTAAAGAAAACTTTCTATTGATCTTGCAAACTTGCAAAAATCTGAAATAATGACATCCTTTATACAATAGAAAACCATTCGATTATGTGAGAAATTGAATACCATTAAAAATATGTAATTTAAATGACATAAAATGAATTATTTTATTCTAATTATCAAATATTAAAACATTCTGAACATTATAAAACAAATTATATTTGCAGTAAATATTTGATACAACCTTTAAATTAAAGAAATATTTAATGAAACTAAACTATTATGACTTTTTAAAAAATATTTAAAAAAGTGAAAATAATCAAGTTGCAAAACACTTACTAATCACATATCAATTCCAAATTAAAAGCACTTATCTTTGTTTAATAAGAAACATCTCTAATTGCAAATTTGCATTTTAAATTATATACAATTTCGAATTTCAAAACAGAAATTGGATGAATGAGAAAAGCAGAAAAGAATGCTTAGATTACATGCTAATAAGACATTTAAAAATATTAAAAAAAGTAAAAGTAATCAAGTTGCAAATCACTTAAAATGATTTCTAATACTAATTGCAGATTAATTCGAAATAAAACGATATTATCTTTGTTTAATACGAACCATTTCTGCTAGCAAATGTACAATTATTTGCTATCAATAGTACTAACATACTATTGACATCAAATCAACCGGGAGCTTATAAAATGAAAATGTCGTGAAAAAAAAAATCTCGACAGTGATGGGTCGATAATTATTATTTGAACCAAACAACATGGGATAAATGTATGAAAAAAGCACTTAAAATTGCAATTATGTTCAAACAAGCTGGAACTTCGGAAAAAAAAGTTGCGTTAAGTTAATTGAATCTCCCTTTGAGAATGTTACTAAATTTTAACACTGCAGTTACAATACTGATGGCAGTAAATTAACCCGTATGTTTTTTTTTGTTTTTTTTCCTATAAGTTTTACATTTACTGATTCTTGAAATAATAATTTAATCTTTCATTGATTTAACCTACGAACCGTCATAATTTCAAGATGCTAAGTCTTATAGATTTAGAGCTGCAGTTTGTTTCTAAAAATGTAATGTAAAGTAGAAGAAGAAAAAAAAACGGCTGAAATTCTAATAGCTGTCAAACAAATTATATTATTTATAAATGTAGTTTCTATTAAACGTAGATTTTTTTTAATATTAAATAAACTGATGGCATATTAAATGAAAAACTTTTCCACAATTAGAGAATAGTTGCTTAACTATTCAATGATAATCAATGTAACTTAGATGCTATAAAAACTAAAGTAATTCAAGCATTCAAGTTTTTTAATAGTTGGATAGAATTTTTACTTATTTGTTGAATGGAAGGGCTGAGCAGTTAAATTTTAACAGAAAATCAATAGAGTAGATTCGTCGTTCTTATTGTTAAACTCTGCATTTTTGTAATTGCAAATTTAACCCAGAAGACAAAGGAACTCCTAGCACATTCTCGATTTCGTGAAAAACTATTTTTAGTGAAATTAACTTTGTATTTATGTTAATTGGAGAGGAAAACCATGAAAACTATCCTGACGATAATAGAACTCTAATGTTTCAACTTTAATGTTGACCGTTTTAAATGAGATTTAACAGTTAAAATTAAAGTATGGTCTTATGTGGATATATTTTATTTTGATTTCAAAGCGTTCTAATACGTTTTTTCATTTAATTTATTTTAGTTTATTAAGATTTGCACTATAGTGAAACTTAAAATTCCCAAATTAGTGATGTCAGTCATCATTGCTTTATGAACAATCATTGCTCTATAAAAGTGCTAATACCGATCATTTAAGTAACCATATAATTATCGATCTCTCTATACATCTTGAATATTAACTTGTTAAGAATGACTATTTCCTTTAAAAAATCTTCTTTGAATAAATCTTCAAAAATCATCTTTGAATAATTCTGATATCGTTGATTTCTGTCTTTTTATTTATACGAAGAATTTGAATCTCTGTGACTAATCTATTGTGAAAGTTAAGGATCCTCAGTAAAATTTAATTTAGTTTTTAAAAAAAAAAAAAAAAACGTCTGTTTTGAGATAACTATGGTGTAAAGAATGTCAGTGGAGTGAAACAGGATGTCCAGTCAAAGAATATAGAGGGGGGAATTCCAATTGCCCATAGAGATAAGAGATTTGACCTTTTAACCTTTTCTTCAGAAATCCTTGTAAGTTCTTGTAATCCTTGTAAGAGATAAGAGATTTGACCTTTTAACCTTTTCTTCAGAAATCCTTGTAAGTTCCCTTCCCCACATTTGAAGAACTGTAGTTTGCAAAGGGGAATAAAATAATTTTTAAGACATGAGAAAAGCTTTCTTTTCTCGTATCTTGGTGAAAGTTTCTAATGTATATTCATGTCTCCAGTAACAAGAAAATCCCTTATATTATATTCGAAAAGAAAAAAGTGCACATTAAAATCGAAACAAAGCTTACGTTACTAAGATTACTATGTATCAGATATGTTTATTTCAAGCATAAAGAAAAAATTAAAAAGAAATTTGTTCATAAGGAAATATGTAAAGAAAATTCGCAACAAAAATAAATATTGAAAATCATAAATGAAAAGAAACAAATTAAATACGTTGAATCTTGTGCGATTAAAAGAAAGACTCTTTTCTGAATTTAAATGAAATTAACTAAATAATAAACATTTATAATAAAATGTAAGAATACCTTTCGTATTTAAGCTATAATTAACCTCTATTTTAAAAATACTATTTATTATATTATAGAATAGTTGTGTTTTAAAGAATATGTATTGTATTTCTTACAGATTCTTTAATGAGTTTCGGGAATAGTTTTTAAGGAAGAATAAGAGATAGATAATTTAGTTTTGTTTTCTGAAAAATATCTTTCAGCAACTAAAAAATAAACTCTTTAAAAATATTATTGATCATTCAATACTCTCAATAAAACAAAGAGTCACTGTTAGGTTCGCCAAATTTTTAAAATCAACGTCAGCAAAAAGAAAAAAAAAAAGGGGGGGGGGAACGGAAATAAAAGACTTAAATCTATACGAGATGATTCGAGCCCGTGAGCCTGAAAAAAAAGTTAATTGAATATCCACCTAAATGTTATCAGATAATTTTTTACGAAAAGAAATTAAGGTACAATAATTAATTTGAATTTATTAAAAAAATTATTTATATTTTAATCTTGTATTACCCAGTTTTATATTTTTAATATACGTTTTTCTTATGGGGCTGTAAAAATTGGTTTCTTGTTTTTTTTTTTTTTTTTTTCTTGTTCTGTATTATTTAAAAATGCATATTTAACTGTTAAATTTAAGAAATTCTTTCAACAAATGAGTTGAATTTTACAATGTAAAAAGACTTCTATCTAGAATTAAAATGGATGAAGAAAGTCAAATAGCAAAATGGCAATTTTCTTTCATCTCACCAAACGGGTTTAAATGATTTTTTTATTTCTTTCCTTTTGTTTACTTTTGTTTGCAGTGGGCCAAAAAATATTGACCAACCTGAATAACTTTTGATCTAATAATCGAATCTTAGACTCAATCTTAATGGATCGAAAGGGTGACCTCAAATATGCTATTTAATTCCTTTCAGGCAATATTTTAATTTACGAAATCAGACACAAAGACGTACTTTCTCTGAATAAACATACCTTTTTTTCGACGGATTTGGGATTTTGACCCCCAAAATGTAGGGGGTAGCCGTAGAAATGTGGAAAATATGGTCTTCATTGTTTGGTCAGGAGATCGATCCAAAGTTTTGACCCCTAATGTAAATTTAATTTTTTGCGTATTTCGTCATATCTCGAGAACTTCTAACTCGAATTGAAAAATCTCTGCACACAATTAAAAATTTGTTTATCCAAAGACAAATTCAAGTGAAAAATAAATATTAGTAAATATTTATTGTTTTTTATTATTTTATTTAGTAACAATCGAAAAAGTTCAGAATTGTAAGGGTATATAAATTTTTACATTATTTTAAAGCATCCAATTTTACATAGCATTTACATTACATTTTACATAGTCGAATAGTTCCTGAGAATTTGAATTTTAAAAAAGTCGCGCATTTAACTATAACGATAGATCTACATGTGTGCTTATCACTTAAACGACGGATTCTATATATTCGGACTTTTTAGTCCAAATTATATGCACATTTTCAAACATGTATTAGAAATTTTTTTTTCTTTTTCTCAGAAAATCAAAAATGTATAAAGATTTATGGATTTTTTTTATTTCGATTTTTTTTAAAAATTTTATTTTATAACTTTTTAATGAGTTGAAGCTTAAGAAAGCTTTAAGAAACTGCTGAATTACAATAGTTAAATTACTAGACCAATTGTATTGTGATATCCTAACTGCATACAAATATGTAATATTTTTTCAAAGTGATATTCTAAATATTGCATTGACATTTAATAATCAATGTAATGCAAACAATTAGGTTAGAGTATACTTAACTGTAATTGAAAAAAACATCGTTTGGGCTTTTACAATAGATATAACGAGAAGTGGATTGATAACTATTTTTTTCTATGGCTACAATGCTATGATATGAACACTAAAATCGAGTTTTAAAAAAACTTATGAAACAAGATTTATTTTGGAATTTTTTTTTTTTTGTTGCAATAAATAGGTTATTACGCGAAAGTGCTAAATGTATAGAAACCTCAATTTTAAGTTTTTTGTCGCTCGCATTGCTTTTCTGTTGCATGGCAGAGTAAATTCCATAACTTCCTATTTTTTTTAATCTCAATTATGGCTGTTACTCTAACTGGAAAAGAAAACCAAGTAAAATTGTTTCATTTCTCCTTTTTTTTATAAGAAGTAAATAATCTAAATAAACTACTTCTTTATCTTGATTATAACACAAATATGAAACTTCTTACTTGAAAATTTTCTAATGAATAAATATATTTTATGCGTTTTGTTGTTATCACGGAAATTTTACTTCTCCCAATAATACGCTAGAATGATATGGTTATATTAACAGCTTTTCGCTAAGTTATACAATCCTGCGCAATATTTTATGCATCAGCTCTTCCTTATAAAATGTAAAAAGCTTCGTTTTTTTTATTATTTTTTTAAAATTAAAATTAAAGACAAAATAGGAAAATTAAATTTTTATGCGATATATTTCTTTTTATTTTTATTTCTTTCATTTATTACGAAAAATGGCCTAACAAAAAATGGCTACAAACTTTTAAATGTGTAAACTGTTTAAACTTTGAAAAAAATTGTTTAGTTATATCATATTACTTAAATAGTGAATGGGAAAAATAATTAAAATTTTTCAGAAATCTTTCTGGCCGCTTTTATTTTAGTATTAAACTGCTGTTTGTAGAAAATGCAACACCATGAAAGAATCATCAGAATCAAATGAAATTTAATGCAGAAACGACTTGTACTGATACAAATAAATGATGAAATTTTCAAAACAAAAGAAACAAATTAAGCGTCCGAAATCAGTATTTGGTGCAGCCACCACGCGCTGCAATAAGTGCTGCTATACGACGTGGCATGGAGTCAAACAGATGTTGAATATCTGCTTGAGGAAGAGAATTCCATATCGCTTGTATGCGCAACCAAAGTTCGTCTTTGGAAACTGCAGGACGCGGATCACGAGTGAGACGCCGACCAACCATATCCCACACGTGCTCAATAGGCGACATATCCGGCGAATAAGCAGGCCAAGGAAGAAGTTGCATGCGTTGTGCTGAACAGAAGTCTCTAACAGTCCGCGCAACATGTGGGCGTGCATTATCCTGCTGAAAGATAGCTCCAGGGATGCCTTGAAGGAAAGGAACGACTTCGGGCTGTAGCACTTCACGGACGTATCTGTTGCTATTGAGATTACCCTCAATTCGTATCAAATTGGATCGTCCATGATACGAAATCGCACCCCAGACCATAACTCCGGGTGTTCGACCACTATGTCGTTCAATAATACACTCAGGAAGGCAGCGTTGACCGGCATAACGTCTAACACGAACACGGCCATCATGGGTCCACAAATTGAAGCGTGATTCATCTGAAAAGACAACTTGGTGCCAATCAGCTCGCCAGTCTCTGTGCTCAAGAGCCCACTGCCGACGCAGCCGTCGATGATCCGCCGTGAGGGGAATCCTGTATAATGGCACCCTTGCACGCAATCCACGGCGCAGCAGACGACGACGAATTGACGAAGCCGACAATTGTACACCTGTAGCAGTAGACCAATGTGCTGCCAGCTGCCTGGAGGAAGCTGTGCGATCATTCACCGCCATGCGGAGCAGGTGTCGATCATCGCGCTCTGACGTCACCTTCTGTCGTCCAGTGCCTGTTTTTCGAGTTGTTCGGTGCTCGTCGGTCCACTGCTTCCAAACTCGCATCACTGTGGAACTGTTCCGCTGCATACGAGCTGCTATTGCGCGATAGGAAAATCCTCCTTCTCGAAGGCCGATTATCCTCCCTCGTTCAAACTCCGTAAGTTGCTTGAATTTCTTATTCTTCCGTCGTGGAGGCATACTCAGGTCTCACTAAACGTTTGCCACTAACAAATAATCATAGACTATTTTCAACGTCCCGCTACAGCACTTTATTTATACGCTTTCAGCATCAATTCAGAGGGCGCTGCGCGCGCCACGCACGCGCGATGGCTCTGAAACTTTATTAATTTGCATAATATCCTATAATTGACATTTGCTGCGAATTTCATTTGATTCTGATGATTCCTTCATGGTGTTGCATTTTCTACAAACAGCAGTTTATATAGAATGCTACATGAGTGTAAATTCATGAATATTTTCCGAGTATATTTTATCACGTATAATAATAATTATAAAGATTCCAAAAACATGTAAGACTGTGTTTTCAGTAAGTTTAAACAAGAAAAGCATTCTTTTTATGATAAATAATGAAAAAAATGTGCCACGTTTCTATTAAGTTTATATTTGAACCCCATGTTGACAGAATAAAAGTCTCCTTTTATTTTGAAAAGTTCGTTTTAAAACATTAATTATTATACATTCTTAAGTACAAAATACTACTAATTATTAGTTTAATCAATTTTAAATTTATTCATTTTCTTAGTTCTTTTCTAAAATTTACTTATTAGACTAAAAGAAGTATTCTTCGCTTTTTTATTTTTCTAAGAAGTTAGAAAAGTTTAGCACACAAGAAAACATCCCCTGAGCTGAAGTTTTTCACAACTTACGTGTATGTGAAATGTGTAGTGAACTAACTATTGTTAAGAATTTTAAAAACTACAGATCTCAAAACATATTATAAATATGAGTATTCATTCTGACAACACACCAAGAAATAACACTTAGCATGTAGAAGTAGCTATAGTTGAAGAGGCTGAAATGATTTCGGTATCTTTTAGAAAAGGAATAATAATTTTATTTTGAGAAAAGTAAGGTATTTGGCAACAAGCTGTGCAATCTTCAACAGAAAGTTCATTGGAACTTAAAAACTTTATGACATGGTATATGAGATTTCTTTTGTTCTTTTACTCTTTTCTAAAAAGTTCCTTCTTCAATACGTCAGTAGGAACTGGACCTCCAAATTCAGATTTAGAGATCTAAATACAATGTCTATTTATAGAGAGAATTTCTAGGAAATATAGAACAAATACGTTGCATGCTTGAAAAGAGACAACCAGAAGGTAAGCCTGATAGTTAGTTATATCCATGAAAAAGAAATTGTGCTGGAAATGTGTGTACCTTTTTCCCTGAACATCTGTTTCCTGGGGGGGGGGGAGAGTGAGCATTATCCACTTTACAAAATGTCGAACATCTTTACTTTTCCTTACAAAAGAAGAAAAAGGATAGAGGCGTTTTGTGAAGCAATGATTTATTCCGTTTGGGCCAGGTGTCATTCAGGATTCCTTTTCAGAGTACATTAGAGCCGATAATAATAAAATGTCATATTCTCATTAACGTTAAAATGTATTTGTGTTGCCCCAAAACACCCTACATTTTCATATTTTATGACAAGAACAATTTTTAAAACTTCTTTGATTAATAGTAAAAAAAAAAAATTATTCTGAAAAATCTTTTAATTATAAAGTCTCTTAAATTAATGTGTGCACGCAGTGAAGGAAATTTTTATCAAAAACCTATCATTCCGAAACTGCAAAATACTTCAAAGCGACACTTTTTATTTTAGTTTTTCATCGAATAAATGAATATTTAATTGAATAATATTTTTCCAGAAATTTTTTTGTATTAATATGCTTTTTTGTCAATTAAATGTTCAACAAAAAAAAATAAATGTATTTATTCCTCTCTTGCTTTAAACAAATTTTTTCCAGGTTTGTTAATGTTAAACAAGTGCTAATAGAACATAAAATTTTTTAGTTTAAAATAAGTTAAACCTAACCTAATATAACCTAGTGAAATATCAAGTCATTTGATTTTGTATTAATCAAATTGATGCAATTTATATATATATATATATATATATATATCTTTGCTTAGTTTTAATTAATAAATTATATTAATTTACTTAAAAATTTTATGAGTTTTGAAATAAGCTGGGATGGGGAGTTCATGGGACATCGTTGTAAACATTTTCCCTTTTTAGAAAATTAAGCTGGGACAATCGTGATATAAAAAGGGACAATCCATTTTCTCTTTTTTGAATTAGAAAACAATAATGGTATTATTTAGTATTGTATCTTTATTTAACTATTTTAAGGAAAAAATTATACATAAGTATAAATTTTCAGGTATCCAGTTCTCAATTCTTATATCTCCTTCAACAAATCTAAACTCTTCCTTCACATTGGTCACATGCGAGAGTCTAGGCTCAATGGTTTGCCATGGAAAATCAACTTCGCAATACATGCGAGCCAGTTTCACTACAACAAAAAACAAACGTTTTTAATGCTAGACTCAATAAATTGTCCTTGGGACATCAAGAAATCGAAAAATCTACCGAAATAGAATTTTATTAGTCGCAATTTAGGTATGAATTAACCACCAGATTAAAATTTTCGCTTTGCGAAGTTCATAGACAATATATTTTATTATAAAAATAGCGTGTAAAAACATAATAGGCGTATTTCGTTTAAACGAATAAAAACCTATTTTTGCGAAACAGTGTTGTTATCTGAAACAACATTTTTTTTAAAATTTATTTACTACATTATTATTTAGCAAGTTATTGTTCTTTATTATTTTAAATTTATTATTAAACAACGTTTATTGAAAAGTAGTTGGAGTAAATAGGATTTATTCATTAATTTTTTTAATTATAAGAGAATATCTTAAACTGAAAGATAAAAATATAATGATTTCAGTTCCAAAATACAAATAAATAAAATCTGCTGAAGATTCTCTCTCTCTCTCTTTTTTTTTCTTCTTCCGATTATTGATGGAAATTTCCTGTAATTTTCAAGTAACGTGATCTGTAATGTACAGAAAGATGGGAGAGTCTTAGTTAAGCAACTAATATGAGTACTAGGTAAATGACAAAAGCAAAATTACATTTTAAAAAATGATGTTGTCATTACAAAAAACTATAATTTTTGCTTATTTTCTTCAAACTGCAGAGATATAAATAAAATAAATTTCACTGTTTTAAAAGCCAATTCGATAAGCATATTGATTATTTTTTCATTATAACACAAATATTAAGAATTAAATTAAAAAAGCAAATAAATCTTTCTTTTCCATCATTTCTTTTTCAATTATTATCATGAAGAGCAGATGCCTCAGCAACTTTAAATAGAAAAAGGAAAAAACAAAATCTGTGTTACATAAAACAGAAGGGACCGATCTCAGGGGATGGGAGCATAATTGTTCTAATTAAATAAATCTAAGAACCCTTAAGCTTCCTAAAATCATGAAACTTAAAAAGAAATTTAATACTCAAAATTTAGAATATTTTTAATACGAATTTATAATTTTAAATTTCCTGGAACTTCTTATTAAATAATAACAAAGTGGAAATATATTGTCATGGTTACGCAGCGTTTTATACGTAATATTATAAAAATTCATATCATAAGCATAAATGGAGCTTCTAACTGAAGGTAAAGCGATAGATAAAAAAGTATTTTGTAAATAAAATATTGTAAGAAAAAAATTTCAAATAATTTTTCCCTTCGAGCTCTGCAAAATATTAATAAGTTTTTAATGCATTACAAATCTGGATGCTATGTAATGTAAAAATTATTTTATTTAAAAATTTGCAAGTTGTGCAAATTTGAGAGTTAGCTTTAATATATATATATTTTTCATTTTATATTCTTACAGAAAATCTGTATGCGGAGAATTCTTTAAAGAATAAATATCCGGAAGTAATAAATTATACGGAATAAAATTTTACAAAAATAATATTTACGAAAATAAAGGAAAATAATATCAACTAAACAATAAATGTAAACTTCTATTGTTTATTTACGTAGTTTCATTAATTTTTTTAAGCATTTTTCCTTAAATTGTAGTTACAAAGGAGCAAAAGCTATTGTAATACTAAATCTATGGAACAACTTCAATTTAAATCAAGGCAGTCAATAAAAATAGCTCACTTTTTGAAAATAAAATCATCAAAATTTGCCTGTTTAAAACATACTTTCATGTAGGTATAGAAACAGGCAAATTATGTTTAAAAATATGTTTAAACCATTCTTAAAAAACAAACGATGTTTAAATATATAATTCTTCATGGAGGAAAAAATGTTTTTGAAGAAATGTCTCAACGCCATCTATCGCCTAAGTTTAAGCTTACACAATGTAAATATAATAATTTTAGTTAGACAGTGCCGTAGCGCCCCCTGTGGGCTATAATTACATTTATAGGGGTTAAGCTTAAATTTGCTAAGTTGTATTCAAAGAGGTTTATTTTATTTTTTGATTTGACATTTATTGATTGCGGTCTTTATCCTCTTCACAATTTTTACAGTTCTTAAACTAAACAGAAATAAGGATAAAAAGAAAATGTCATCAGTCTTTCTCTCCCAGTTCAATTACAATAATTTAAATGAAAAACAAAATATGTTAAGATCAAAATTACGTAGAAATTAACTAAATATACACAGTTATAGGCAGAGTTTTGGAAATTATACCTATTTATTTATTTATTATTTTTTTTTTTTTGTAATATTCAAGCAAACTTTTCCCCCCAATAAAGTAGACATTTTAAAGAGTTTCCTGAACCTGATATTTTACCATTTATTTTTAGAAAATCATAAAATAATTTATAAAAAAAATACTGAAATTTAAATTTTATATATACAACTGATATCGACTTGTATTATGTAGATTGAATAAATTTAATAGAAAATATTTGCCGCAAAATTTTGATAGGTATAAATAAATAAGTGATCTAAACACATGCGTTCTCGGGGCTTCGAACCTGAGACCTCCTAAATACCAGGGCGGAATGTTACCCACTATACACTTCATTGCTCAGCGAGAGATAGCTTACAAAAATTAAAAAAGTTAATACATGCTTTTAAATAATTATAGATATTTTTTGTAATATTTACTCATAAATCATCACTGATATGTAGTGACTTGTACTAACTTTTCGATTTAAAGGGGGGGGGAGATAAAATTTTTCATTCTTTTCACACCTTAAGATATAAATAAAAGTGTTTGCAGTGTCTGAAAACCTGATGTAAAAAATCCAAGTCTTTAAGCAATATCTGTTTCTTCGAACATACATCATATCAACATATATCGAACATTCTTTGCTTAATTTTACGTTTTTATATGCTGCATAATTGATATTTATGACAAAAAATTCAGTTCCATTTAAAGAAGAAAAATCAATAAAAATTTTCTTTTGTTTTAAATTTCAAGTATAAATATAAACTAAGCTATATTTGAATATATACGAATATATAATATATTCTAATTATATCTTATTCAAATATATAATATTATATTAAGATTATTTCGAAGATTCATCATTAAAAACAATTTATCCTAATAGTAAATTATAAAAATGATCAAAGCAAAAACAGAGATCATGGCTTTTTTTCATTTTTTTTCAAACTGAAATAGAAATTGGTTGGACTCCGTTGTGAGATTTGATCAAAAATAACAGCAACACAGTGAAGCAGCTTGAACTTAGGAGCAACGAAAATACTTCCATTTGCAGGTTACGATATGAAGCTGGAGCATCAACAGGCATTGTTCACAGGTATTTCTGTATGATTTTTGGAGCAGCGACCATACATGTAACATTTGGAACAGCTAAAGTAGCAGTGAAATTTGTCACTGTGACAGTAGCAGTGAAATTTGTCACAATAACAGTAGCAGTGATTTTTGTCACAGTGACTGTAACAGTGACTTGTCACAGTGACTGTAACAGTGACTTGTCACAGTGACTGGAGCAGTCACTGTGACAACTTTTTGGTTGGAACAGGCTGTCACAGTGACTGCTCCAGTCACTGTGACAAGTCACTGTTACGTTACTTTTGACCCATCTCTACTGAGTATCGTAGAAAAGGTATCCGTCTGTGGTGAACTATATAATCAATTTCTTAAGATTGTTGGTGACGTCCACCATTAATCTCCGCCCAAATTCTCTACCATAACGGTAGAATTGGTGAAGTTCAAGATCCGCCCACTTTATATTTTGACAGGACTTACTAAGAATTCTGGACTTTCTACCCCGGCCATGAGAGCTAAATTGGATCATCTAACCATTCCACACACTTTCAGTGGATTCCCTCACATGTTGATGGGAACGAGAGGGCGGACTTCCTGGCCAAATCCGCAGCCGAAGAAGACACTGATCATAGTGGGAAGCTTACCTTTAGTCAAATGTATTCCCTGGCAAAAATGAAAGTAAACAAGACCATAAGAACTCCACCCAACCACTCTTGGTATTTAGCGAAAAATCTTAGACCGAGAGCCCATCAAACTGCCTTTTCACGCTTCTTGAATGGACACACTAGATCCCTCACTTTCAACCGGGGTCAAAAATCCTATCCTGAATGCCATTGGTGCTCGACAGACATATCCTCCTCTGTGCATATTCTGAATTGTTTGGGGTTCGATAAAGATGAGGTCCTGAGAGACTCCACCCTTTTTATGGACTTTTTGGAGGTGTTCGGATTCATGGGATTCGACTAGCGCAGCTAGACGATTCCGTGAATGTTTAAAATGTCAACATCTATTTAATGTTTGAACAATATTTTATATTTTATGTGTCGTTAAAAAAATCAAAAATGTAGATTATGCTATTTAACCAGTAACAATGCTGAAAATATTTGTATACGTTTTAAAAAATTTCATTATATTTATTTAGTGTTAATTTTTCTTTGGCAAATCGCACAAAATGTTTACTGTTAAGGAACAGCGTTTAATACTTCAATCCCCCCACATAATATAATAATGTTAAAAATAAAATGCTTTTCAATATGGGAAATATCAAGAGGGTGTTTTTGTTGTCTTTAAAAAATTCTTTTAACAATAATATTCCATGATTTTTTTAAAGCGCGAAAACGAAGTTTCTTACTCTGAATTTTTTTCACGTAATGTAAAATGCAATATTTTTCAGCGTAAAAAAAAAATAGGATGTTTGTGTATTTTTGGTAAGTTAAAGAATAGGTAGTCATTTTTAGTAAAAATATTTTAATTTTTTTATAACACAAAAGCAAACTCTAATTATTTTTCCCACTCTAATTATTTTTCCCACAATACTGTTCAGCCTAAAACAACTCTTAAAAGATTTATTTTAATGCTCATTTAAAATACAAAAATTGGGTTTAAGCCAAAATATTTAATAAATAAAATATTAGGTGAAATAACTTAATTCCCCTATCGTCATCATATAAAAAAATACACTTTAGATTTTCTTATACCAAAAAATATAACATAACTTTAAAAAAAAATTATGTCAAGAAATATTGTTTTTTCACTCTAAATAAAAATGTCATTATGTCTCTTGAAGTGTTTGCTATCATACAAAAATTTATTACTATGCTCGTTGCCTCATCAATATCGTTTTCGGAAAACGATGAAACAGACGCAAAAAGATCACGAGAATGTTATTGTCCTATTGCTTTTTTTCCTATAGAAATCTCCAAGCCAGAGACCGAACTAGAAAATTGAAGATTAATATAATTCAACAAATAGCAGTAATTTTGTAATTGTGAATGGTAACTACTCCAATTGTATAATTCCTCATTTTATTAGAAACGTATTTATATTGATTGCTAATTGTAAGTGATTTTTCATTTATAGATTTTCAATAAGCAATTGAATGAAGCGAGTTCAGCTTATACATCTCGATAGGACTGAAAGTTTTCAAAAAATTAAAAAAGACAAATTAATGAAAATTTAAAATTTAAAAAGATAATTTTTAAAATATTTTATTTGTAAATTTAGCTAATTTTTTTATTAAGAAAATTTAATATAGGGCTATTTTTCCCCCGACCTAAAAAAAGGGTAGTTTTAGCACCACCGTTGAAAAACTTACGTCCTCACTACTCCGGAAAACACGGTTGACAGAACATTTTTTTGAGTAGGTATGGCAGCTAGCAGTTTTCTATTTATGAAAACATGCCCTTCAACATTCGAAGTTTTCGCGAAACATTTTTTCAGGTGGTAATGTAGTGAAGCAGATATTATTACAGCAAACAGTATTTTTATACAACTTTCGAAAGGGAACCAAAAATTTAGCCATTTCTAAAATTGGCTATGTAAACTCTGGTTTAAAATATTAATAAATAAAGCTATACGAAATTCTTTACATTCTAATTTTTTTTTTAAATATGATTAAACCTTTGTTTCCACTAGGAAAATATGTTTACGGAAGCTTTGGAAATTCTGCAGTAGTTGGAATGTTTAACAGCTACCTCATAGACTGCTGACCACAAGGAACCTATTCAATATAGAAAAATACATGATGGATGATGGTGCCCAGTGCTCAATTCAAGACAAGACAAGGAAAGTTTAATTCTATATTTTGACTTATTGTTGCTAAGTAATCCGATTCTTTATAAAACTTTCTAACGGGAACAGGGTCTAAAATGAAGATGAATGGGAAAAGAGCCATTTTTGGCCGAAGGAGACCAGCTGGAGCAGACAGAACAGACTAGAAAATTCAATTCATTGTATAGTTTGTCTCTCTATAGAATTCACATTGCCAATCGTCCTGAACACTATCGGGGATTGCAGTAGCTATTTCAAGTAGTGATGCGGGTTAAAAAAAAATTAAGCCACATTTTCACTTTGGTCTGTGAGGTGAGTATCTAAAGCTCCCTTCTCTAAAACATACTTTTTCTTGTTGCTATTGGAGCAGACAACTCTAGACTGTCTGGCAGGAGAAGTTCTTTAGATCGACATATAATATCTTATTTATTATATCTGAGTTCGAATTTTCACTTGGTAGAATCAGAATGTTCGAACCACTATAAAAATAAATCCTTCTCTTTTTCTTTAGAAACTCGAAATAAATAAATAATCGAAATCAAAAAAAGAATAATAAGCATTGTAAGCAAGACAGCTAATTTTAGGAATTGCAAAAAAAAATGCTGGGAAAAAACGGACCATTCTTAGCATTAGAACAATTCCCACCAACGAAATAGCTAGATGCTTTCCTGTGCTTCACAATTCAAGAAAAACGGCTATAAGGGATAAGTTTCCCGAATGACTTGTAACCTCGTTACCGAAATTTACAGACTATACAAGTCTTTCAGTTTATGAAGTTCGAGTGTTTTAATACTAGAGCGTTATGCTCACAGACTTGGGTTGTTCCTCTCACCTCATACCTTGGCCGACTTTGACGCATTATTACGAAAGCATATACATTCCTTAGTAATATTGCGACTTAAATATATTAACTATTATTATTAATATTTCCCTTGCTGTATAATTTGATATTTCTTCACAAAAGCTGTTTTTCGATAAAAAAAAATTAAAAAAATCTCAAGCATGCACAAGTTATTAACGATAATACAATGCGAGATATGAGAGTTCAATTTTCTTTTTTTTAGTTTAATTGTTATATGTGGATATATTAAATTGTCATTCATAAAATTTTCAATATTTTCTCAATAAACAACCAAGAATTCAGGGATACCAACAGCTCCGCTTTCTGCGATTGTTTTAATAAATTGATAGCACATTAGATAGAAAAACTTAAGGAGTAAAAATAATTAAGCCCACTCTGTAAAGAGTAACCAAGATATAAATAAAGCAAAAATGCGTTTCATATGATACTTTGAATTTTTAGTATAATTTTTGGAAAAATACTTAAAATGAAATATACGAAATTAAAAATAACATAAATTTCGTTACTTCAAGAAAATTTATTTTTACAAAATGGATCAAGAAAATCATTCTTTTCCTATTGATAATTTCAGATAAGATTGATAATCAATGGTTGAGACTGGGATGCCCAAAAGAGCACTCCTAGTCACCAGGGGGAAAAAAATGAAAGTTAATGAGTGTTCCCAACGGACAGTTAGGAGCATGGGAAGAGATTGAAGGTTGGTAATTTTTTCAAAGATAACATCACCAAAACTAAAGCAAACCCCCATAACAAAAGAAGCAGGCCGAATTTGAGATGGACAGATGGCCTAGAAAAAGACCTCTTGGTCGTAAAAACCAAAAACTGGAAAACACTAGCAGGAAAAAGGTTAGCCTGGAATAAACTTCGAGAGAAGGCCAAGGCCCACCCTGGGATGTCGAGACACTGATGATGATGAGGATGAATTAATGAGTCTACATTAGAACGAAAGGGATAAAATATTTTATATTCACTTTTTATAATATTGTGATAAGAAATAAAATTATTGGTTTAATTTAATTAAAATTCGATGAAAAAATGATTTAAAAAATATAAGTTTAAGCAATTAATGGAATTTTAAAAGTTAGGAAATATGAAATGCCTATTGTGGCATCCATAGCATCAGTAGACTGGTAAATATATTCAAACAATCCCAATAATTTTTTCAATGTTTACAATATTTTCCTTAGTGGAGAAATGCATAGAGACTTTCTTATTACAATAACTATATATTTTTAAACCAGCTGCGATGTTATTCTTTTTATATGTATGAACTACTACAGTAAGTCTGAAAATTACACATATTGTCCTTTTAAAACTGAATTGCCGACTATTTATAACGCCTACTTTCGGTTGGGTCATGTCCTTTAACCCTCCGCATACGGCTCCCTCGATTCGAGCGGGGTATCTGTTTCGTCCCCCACTACGGGTCACGTGAAAATCGCGGGCGAAGAAATTTTCCCCCTGATTTCAATACGGATCCCGCCATTTCCCCGTGCAAGCGTATCCACCGTCCCGTGTTCCCCGCCATTTCCAAGTACGCGATAAACATTTATGAAAGATATGGATTTGCCGAGTGTCAAGGAAGGAAGATAGTAACGCTCACTTTTTAATATAGTAACCAGTAGATTGATGCGGAAACTAGTAATAGGTGCACTGGAGTGGTTATTAATATGATTACAAACTGAATCAAAGGCCATTGATATTAAAATTATTTGGGTTAGTAAACTTAATGTTAGTAGTTAAATAATATTGTGGAAAAGAAGATAGAACAGGGATAACACAGACAGGTAATAACATAAACAATAAGGAAAAAAATTAAAAAAAAAATTAAATAATTTATTATAAATCATTATTTATTTTTTATTTAAAACTATTGACAAATAAGGAGTTAGTGATTTGCATTGTTAGTAGTTGTATTAGTAAATTGAATCAAAATGAGTCGCAGTAATTCCGCGAAGGATTGGGCCTACCCAAGGAGGTGGAAAAGGGGTAATGATGATAGAGGAGATGAGGAGCCAGTCAGGGGGATAGAAAAATCAGCAATACGACTCAAACGATGTCTTGGAGAGTATTATAGTAATGGAGAATTGCCTTAGGGCCGTCTCCTGCACTTAGGGTCATCTGGGTCGTAGTTAGAGGAAGACCAAATAAGGTGGTTGAAGTGTCCACTGCTCTTAAGAAAGTACTTAGGAGAACTATTTTTGTATAAGTCAAGAAGGCTAGGCGTACAGGTGTCATTACTGATATTTTTATATCTGAAATACCAGGATGAATTTGTGATATTGCGAACTCTGTAAGACGTAAGGGTTTAAGAACCAGTAGATTGATGCTTTAACGTTGCATTTCATATCATACTTATAATGTTTGATATTTAGTGGTGAAAAAATTACTTAAAATGAAAAATACTAAACTAAAAGCAACTTAAAAATCGCCGGGTATTTCAGGACCGGAAAGTATAAAAACTGAGCCGTAAGCGGATGGTTAATTGTCCCTGATTTAACCGGTTAACGCACAGCGTCATATATTTAGGACAGTTCCTTTAATCAAAAACATTCATTGTGGTGGGAAACTTTTTTCAGCTTTTTCATTTATCTGAGTGAATTAAAAGATTCTCAGATACCACAATGATTTAGTTATTTCTGATTAGATCTAGAATTATAAGGAACAAGTACTTTTTGATCTATCAAAGACTTTTTGAATGCCCTAACAGTAGAAAAAACAATTAATTTCGAAAATATATTATACCTCTTTTTGTATCATTTCAATATATAAATTCGGGACAAAACGGGTTAAGGATTAGGAACTTAAAAATTTATATTTCATTAAAATTAGAAAAAAAGGATGAGTTTACGCACCGTTTGATACAAATTAACACTGGGGGACAGAATCCCCATTCCCGAATTAGATAAGTTCATGTATTTGCATAAATGCAATAAATTTTCTCTAGAGTGTAATTATTTTTGCAAACAATACAAGTATAAGAAAAAAAATCTTACCAGTAAATAAAACAAAAAAAATTTATTGAATTTTCTATTTTTCTTTGTATAATTATGTACGATTCCTTTGTCTGTATCAAACTATTAACGCTCAAGCCTCCTACTAAGTAGTTACGATGCCTGAGTTGCATGTTGTCATTAGATCTAACTTAATAACCACTCCAGGAAACTCGTAACATCCGCCCAGTTAATATATCGGCGTATTATTAGCAAAGCCTTTCCCTGGTAATATTTCGGCTAAATTATATTAACTATTATTATCGACATTGTCCTTACTGTATATAATTTGATATTACTTCACAAAAGCTGTTTTGATACAAAAAGTTTTTCAACCAAGGAGAGGTACTCGAAGTTAATACAATGTAATATGTAAAGGTCAAGTATTTTCTTTTATTATAATTGTTATTTGAATATGTTATATTGTTACTCATAATATATCTAATATTTTCTCAATATACAACCAGGAAAAGATATTCAAAATGAAAAATACTTCACTGAAAATGGCATAAATTTCGTTACAACAAGAAAAGATATTCTTACAAAATAGAGTAAGTTGACATTTCTGGGAATAGTAGATTTGGGTAAAAGATAGTGTTTCACTGTTAATGTATTAAATATAAGGAATCGAAATGTTGTCAATTTAAATCATTCCACAGATTTCAATGAAAACATATTTAATATTTCATTTTAATCATGATCCGAACATAGCATCAGCTGCATGATTAATATATTTAAGCATTCCCAATATTTTTTCCATTGTTCAAAATATTTTCTTTAGTGGAGAAATGAATAGAGACTTTCTTATGCGATGTCTCAATATTTTTAAACCATTTAAGTACAAAAAATGCAGTTTCTTTTCTCTTTCAAATTTGAACCATTTGTTAATTGGAGCACCATATCATATTCAATTCCTAACCAGGACTTTTTTTTAAATTCATTCGAGTGAAAACTACGAGGCTTAATTTTTGTAGTACGTAGGATGTGCAAGGAAAAGAGCGATAATATATTTCAATTTAAGAAGTGATATATTAACGTCATCTGTTTTTAAATATTCAGCCAAAAAGCTAAACTAAAAATCATTTTGATATACATCTGCATTATTCCAAACGAAATTAGTGTTACATTTACTATACTCACAAACGAAATAGGGAAGATCAAGTACTTCTGAAAATGCAACAAAAAATATGTTCCCGAGTGTAATTAGGTAAAAAGAAGCATGAGTAACCAACCTAAAGAAAACATTTGCAAAAGTAGATGGAAAAAAACATATTCTGATTATTTTCTATATTTAATCCTGTTCCTAGCACAAATCCTTTGCTGTTGTAATTGAAAGGAAAGGACATAGTTTTCATCAAAAGACAAGATCTCTAGAAATATTTCAGTAATCTCAAAAGAAGAAGATTTTATTTTATATTATTCTCAAATATATTTTATTCTGAAAATTAATCCCTCTAAACATTAATCTTCTTTTATGAGGTAAGCAGTGTGCGTGAAAATTACACAGTTCTATTGTCTCTTTAAAATTGAATTGCCAGCAATCTGTAACACCTACTTTTCCTAAGGTCAAGTGCTTTAATCGTCCCTGTTTGAAGGAGGTTCAGAAACTTATATTTCGTTGAAATTACGACAAAAGATTAGTTTACACACCGTTTGATAAAAGATAACACTGAAGGACACAATCCCCACACCCAAATTAGGTTTGCATAAATGCTATAAATTTTTTCTCGAGTGTAATTATTTGTGTAAACATTGCAAGTATAAGAAAACAATTTTACCAGTAATTTGAAACAAAAAAAATTTTTGGGTTTTCTGTATCGTATCAAGTAGTTGTTCAGTAAATGCCCTAAATACGAAAGTATTGTTCAAAAAATGTACAATAGAACAAATAATAGAAGATCCTTCAGTAACAGAGAAAATAGAAACAATTTCAATAGTAATACCACCAGCTCAAGATTTAGCTATGCTAATGTTGTCCAAAACAATAGCACCCAACAACTAATAAATCTAAACCCGGCATTATTACTACAACAAGCTGTGGAAGCCAGCAACAACCTCGCAAAATGTATATCCATTTTCCAACAGCAACTTCTAAATAATTCGCAAGCTATCCCAAACCAAGGAACCTCTAGCAGTGATCATGTGTAGAAAATTCTCCTTCACCCCATTAACCATAGCTCTATGGAATGCAAACAACATCCTAACAAAATTCGCCGAATTTCTCGATTTCATTGCAAATTTCAACCCTGACATAATAGCAGTTACTGAAACGCACACAAAGCCCAGCCATAGACTGAAAGTACCGAACTACAACACCTTTAAATGTGACCGTATTATTCGCACAGGCGGCGGGAGCGCGATATTTATCCATAAGCAGTACAAAGCATCAATTTACAACCTGAGCAGTGAAAATAATAGAGAAGAAACCTCCATTTTACTACAAATAAACAACAATAATATTAAAATTTCTTGCATCTACAACCCACCGTGTAATGAATTCTCAACAGATTTTATGAAAAAACTATTCCCTCCCAATCTTCCAACGATCGCTCTTGGTGATTTTAATGCTAAAAACGACATATGGGGCTGTAGAAAAGTTAACAAACTTGGAAGACAACTGCACCAGCTCATTAAAGAATTCGGACTCACAGTCTACGCTCCTGAAAAACCCACCTATCTCCATCACAGTGGAATGCACCCTCCAGACATTTTAGATTTCATGATTACAAATACAAGTTCACCTTTTGCTATTGAAACCCTAGATGAACTTAGCAGCGATCATTTCCCTGTCTGGATCACTACTACCTTCGAAATGCAGGATAACAACCAATTTAGACGAAAAACTGACTGGACACTATACCACAACATCCTTCATCTTACCGATTCTAACGAAGATTCAGTCCTCATTTCCAATGATGATATAAACTCCTCCATTAATAATATCTCTAACGCCATTACCTATGCATATAATGAAGCTACAGAACTCAAACCCATCAACCTCAACAACTATAAACTACCTCATAACATCAAAAAACTTATTAAGGATAAAAATAAACTGAGAAAAAGATTCCAGAGAAACTTCAATCCGGAACTTAAACGTCAACTTAATAAATTAAACAAAATTATAAAAGAAAAATGTAATCAACATAGAAACAGCCTATGGAATGAGAAACTCGAAAGTCTGAACAATAGTGATAATTCAATTTGGAAAATGACGAAGTCTCTTAAGAGATCACCTCTGAACAAAATGCCTTTAAAAGGATCAAACGGCCCAGTATATACCTCTGATGATAAAGTTAGCATTTTCGCCAACACCATGGAGACCCAATTCAGCAACAATACTGAAAATACCTGCCCCATAAATGATAAAATAATAAATGACCACTACAATAATATTATAAATCAAGACAGCCATATTGAGAATAACATTGAACAGACATCAGAAGACGAGGTCACCTGCATCATTAAAACCCTCGCAAATAAGAAAGCTCCTGGGCACGATAATATTACGAACATCATGACAAAAAATCTCCCTCGAAATAAAGTATTCCAAATGGTTAACATTTATAATGCCTCCATTAAAAACCTATATTTTCCCGAGGAATGGAAGAAATCAGACATCATTCTATTCGCCAAGCCCGGTAAAACAGCCTCTAATCCTGAAAACTACAGGCCTATTAGTCTACTCCCTATGTTATCAAAAATCTTTGAAAAAATTATTCATCGAAGACTCAATGATTATATTCACCTACTCCCAAACCAACAATATGGCTTTAGGAAGCACCTATCAACTACCAAGCAGCTTGTAAACATCCTCGAATACATCAGTAATGCTAAATTTAAACACGAAACCGCCCTTATGCTTATGCTCGACGTGGCCAAGGCCTTCGACCGAGTATGGCATAAGGGACTTATCGTAAAACTACATAAAATGAATATTTCATTAGACCTTATTACTTTAATTAACTCTTTCCTTACTGATAGAAAGTTTAGAATTAAAATCGGTAGCTCGTTCTCAGCTTATAAAAACATTCAAGCCGGTGTGCCCCAAGGTAGTATCCTCGGGCCACTACTATACATCTTATACACAGCTGACTTCCCTATTAATAACGAAAATCCAAACGAATTCACAGCCCTATATGCCGACGATACAGCAATTATCACGAAATCTATGAGCCATTTACAAGCCTTCAAATACATGCAAAACAAGATCTACAAAATCGAAAAATGGTGCTCACAATGGAAGATAAAACTACACCCGGATAAGTGCCAAATGATTATTTTCAATAGTAAAAAGAAAGGTAGAACTATTCCTGATATAGTCCTGTACAAGCAGATCATTAAACCCACAAAGAGTGCAAAATATCTAGGAGTCACCATCACCTCTAATTTAAGCTGGAAACAACACATAAACAAAATTATTGAAAAAGCGAATGGCGCCTATTGGACCATCAACTCCATATTAAACTCGAAGTCATCTTTAGACTTGAAATGCAAGCGCACTGTCTATCTAATGGCAATTAGGCCAATTCTAACTTATGCCTGCCCCGCCATTAACACTGTAAGTGATCACTTAAAAAATAAACTCTCTATGGCAGAAGGGAAGATTATAAGAAGACTCGTCGGCGCCCCTAAATGCATTAGCAATAATAGTATAAAAAGGGATCTTAAAATTGATGACATCAACATCTATATAAAAAATTTAAACCAAAATTTCTACGATGAAGCAAAAACCTGTACCACCAGCAATTTTAACTCACTCCTAGATATTGAATTAATTAACGACAACACTAAATTTAGCCCAATCACTGCCTTTTTCCTTAGGGATATGACGTAGCCCTAGCACACGAAATACACTCTCGATTTTTGGTGCTAAGCACCACCTCTTCCCCCCATCTCCAATCCACCTCACTACTCCTCATCATCGAATTACTACTACAGATGGATCGGTTAACCCTTTCGCGCCGACTGTCACTAATACGTGACAGCAAAAAACCGTATCAATCAGGGTAAGAAAATAAAACTGGTAATCAAAGTATTTCTTTAGCAGTTTATTTGTGGGCGGAGTTATAATTTTTTGATTTATTTAATTCACCATTACTTTGTTCAAAATAAAACTATTTAGTTATACTTTGAATTATCATTGATTATATATATGATTAAACTAACAATAATTAAAATAAAAGCAAAGTAAGTCTGTAAAATTAGTAACGACTACATTTAAGTTACCATTTTTTATTTAATTGCAACTTGATTCTGATTTTGTACGAATGCTTTTCTGAATCACCCGTCCCCAAGGGGTTAATGCCGCTTTGCGGCAGCGCACCGAGATTTATGTAATTTCTACCATTCTACCAAGTAGTTGTTCTGTTTTTGATCGCTTCACAATATTAGCGCTCGGTCATCCTACCCTATAGTTCTGAAGACTGAGTTCAGGAGAAAGGTGATAGACATCCGCCATTATCTATCTTTGTTGAAGTTCTTGGCTATATCGCTTACTACTCTAAAGAATCTAGAATCGCATATGTTAAGGTTCGCCCACTTTTGGGAGCTTGATCGTAATATTACTTCACAACAACAGTTTTCCTGTTAAGACAAAAAAATTGTCAAGTATTTACATAAATGAAGCAAAAAAAAAATTATTTCCACCGTAAATTGTTTACTGGCGCTCTTTGCAATATAGTAAGCATGTAGTAGGCGTTATGTTTCTTAGTATAATTATTTAGCGTTCTGAAAAAGTAAGAGCTACTTTTCTTAGTATGTTTACGTTTTAAGTTACTTGTGTCTGTGGGTACAACCGGCTGAGCAACTGCGCATGCGCAAGGCGAAATTTTTGGCAATTTACTATAAGGATATATTCCCGAGCGTATGAGCCTCATTTTACAGAATGTTGTAGAGCATTTAGTTCAAACGTAGTGTTGTAGCTTAAAGAGAGAGAGAAAGCACGCATAGCGGCACACATAACAAAACATGTGCATATTTGTTTAAACTTATAAAGAAACTGTCCAGCAAAACTAAACGGTACATCAGATACATACATATTGAAAGGTATAAATTCTCTTTCACTTATTATCCTTGTAAAATGGGGCGCATTTCTTCGCTGCCAGAATTTTCCGTTGAAGCAAATACTTTTCAATTTAACGGAACCAAAATAATTACATTGGAAAACAAATTTATTGTTGCATTCAAAAACAAGTACTTAATCTTGCCTAATTCGAGGTTCCATTTCACTAGGAATTGTACTTCCAGCGTTTGCCGGTTTGTCATTAGACATTCCATTGCATGCTTGGTAGTAGTACATAAAATATCATTTAGAAGTAATATCATAATAATCATTTGGAACTTTGTCGGTCAATTTTAGGCATTCTATGTAAATCCAGTTCTCTTATATTGGTAAAAAAGTATTTCCGTAAAAATATCAGGACATGGAGGTTGAGGGTCCACAATGTCTCCTTTGTGGTCAACTGTCATTGTGAAAAGCCTCCGATGAGAATTGAACAGAATATCTTCGCAATGTCAGCACACCACTGATCCCTCACGGCTTCATATATATTTGCAGCATATTTAACTCAAAATAAAAGATTTAAAGCCTTCTTATGGGGGTTAATCCATCATATTCTACACACACAAATCAAAGTAATGCTTTATTTGTATTAAAAACGCGTTTCCCACAAAAAAATGTCCGACTACAATTTTAAAGAAACCTAAACAATTATATGATTTTAGAGCAAGTTGCTTTTGGATTATATGCCGACGAGTCAAGTTCTATGCGTTGCATTTCACCGCTGATTAAAGATAAATTCTCATAATGTACTCGTTACATCTACCAGCTGAAGTTTTCACTGGCGGATGCATTATTTAATTTTACGGATTACTTACCAATGACCGTTATATATCTCAAAATTAAAATGTATAATAAATATAATTAATATTTTGGCGTGGTAGATAAAGATTCCCTTTTTCAATGTTTTAATGTGAGAGTAGTGGTGGAGGTACCTGAGTAGTGGCACTAGCCCAGCGTTTCTCAACGTTTCAGTATTCGCGGCCCAGTTTTCAGTCATAATTTTTATCGCGCCCCCCTCTTACAGTAAAATTTATACAACAATAATATATATTGAGTATTTTGAATTCTGTCTAACTGTCTCTAACTGTCAAAACAAAAGTAAAGTAAAAGCCAGCATAAATTGATTGCAGAAACTATGTTAGATGATAATTTTTCAAAACAATCGCAGTCCGTAGCTCTTTCAAATGATGCTGTTGCTCGTGGAATTGGTGATATAGCTTAAAATGCACAATGTCAGCTTTTCTCGATGTTGCGTGACAAATTATTTTCAATACAGCTCGATGAAGCAACCGATATTAATAATGATGCTCATTTAATTGCCTATGTTCGATTTTGTGATAATATGTCAGTAGTAGAACTACTTTTCTGTAAATCAATAGAACTCAATGCGACAGCGCTAGCATTATTTGCTGTTTTAAATGATGTTATGAATGAGGCAAACATAGAAATATTGCAAATATTGCATCGGAATATGCAACCATGGTGATCGTTCGATATCCGGAAGGTTTGAAAGTAAGAAATTAAATAACTTGAATCTTCTACTCCTAGAGGTAAATACACATATGTTGGATACGAGTGATAAAGTTAAAGCCTTTTGTAGAAAATTGAAATTGTGGAGCAGACATTTAAAAAATTTAATGCAAAAAAGCCTAACAATGTTTGCAAATGTGGATGATTGTACTAAAACTTAAAAGGCTAAAGAAGATCATAAAAAAGTTGTTTTTGTAAGCATTGAAAATCATTTAGCCATGCTGGTAAAGAATTTTAAAAAGTATTTTCCTGCTGACGACAAACTGATAACAAGTTACGAGTGGGTTAGGAATCTATTTCATAAGACTCCCAAAGGACTCTCAATTGATGAAGAAGAAAATTTCATAGACTTCACTACAAGTGGCGAAACCAAAATACAATTTAGTAATAAATCACTATTTGAATTTTAGGCAGGAGGATGATTTTTCTGCACTGAAAACAAGGTCATTTCGCATTCTATTACCATTTTCAATATCCTACCTTTGTGAAACTGGAATTTCTGCTGTGGCGTCTTTAAAGACAAAATATAGATCACGGCCAAATATAGAAACAGAACTGAGAGTGGCTATTTCTAATATTAAGCCTCACCTCAAAAAACTTTGCTCTACAAGACAGGCCCAAGGAAGTCAATAAAAATTATTATTTTTATTTTTTAAATTTAGTATGTTTTGATTAAGTTAGGTGGGTGAACCAAAGGTGGTTAGTGCTTCTAACGTAGCCCATCCCCCAAAGTAAAATTAAATTTATTTTGAATCATAAGATGTCCCTGCTGTTTGGTAAATCTTGTATCTGAGGTGCACGAGGCTGAATTGGAAGATATTTCCTTGAATGGCCTCCATTGTATGACGTGATTTAATTTTTTGCAGTTGTTCAAATTTACGGGTAAGAAGATATTGTAATTTATATGTGTTTAAATTCTTAGAACTTTGAGTTATGATATATTTTCTGAAAGTTTATTTATTTTTCTTTAACCACATTACTTTAATTCGAATTAATCTATCAGATTAATAGTTTTAAGTCGTGCAAGTGGCGAGAGAGACCATATGCATGTTCCCAAGGTGGCCCGACACCGGTGCCACCTTGGGGACACGTGGGCCACCTTCGGAAACAAACGTGAAATCTATAAAAGAGTTAATTATAAATCATTACGAAGCATATTATTTCTCAAAAAGGAATGATTGACTTGAACGTCAATTGATTTATTTCATTTTAAGCAAATGTGGAACTTTGGTATTTTTTAAATTTTCATTATATTTTGACATTCTCTGCACTTTAGTAGAGTTTGGCAATATGATGTGGTAGATGGATCATGGGTTGGAGTCCCGATGCAGCAAGTTTGATCAAAAAGTCGTCCACGAAGGCAAGTTTCTCCCAATACATGATGGAGTTCCCCTGTCTTCTGGATCGGGTTCAAAATTACAAGGCTTCGGAGTTGAACATTGATAATCACAAACTTAATAATTGTGTTTGCTGTTCAACAATGTTTATCAAATGTAATAAAATTTCTTTATTGCATACAAAACCTGAATTTTAGGTGCCAATTTTTAGCAAAGTAGGAAACATGACTACCTCGGCATTGTTTATGATCACAAATGCACTGAAGAAATAAATAGTGTGATTGCATGGTTTTAGCTCATGTAAGTAATGAGAATGGAACAGTGTCTAATTTCTTCATTGCTTTTTCTTTTTAATTACTTAAAAATTTTCACTTTGTTGACAGTTCAAGGAAAAACATATCATTTTCTTTACTCAATCAATAATTTTTTTTTCACCGTTATGCATTGATTTGGTTTATTCGATTATTAATCTAATAATAGCAGTTTAGAAAAAGTGTTAGTAGTCGAAAATTTTATGTTTACATAGTATTTGATGTGATAGTGGCACACATAAGACGCCAGACCTTGTAAATTGTTTGTCCTTAAAGCAACATTGCAAAGGTATATATAAAGGATTACCTTTATTGTAGAAATTCTTTATATGGAAATAAATATTTAAATTTTTTGGAATCGTATTTTGTAATCTTTTGAATCGTATACTGAATAACAGATCACAAAATCATAATTTCTCTGTTTTGTATTAAAGTATGAAATGGCAACTTGCTTTTGAATTATAGTTTAAAAGCAAAGTAGCATTTCATACTCTCATAGTCAAACACTTTTCATTCAACTATTCATACTCTTGTGAAAGAAACGAGAATTAACGTTTCTTCTGAAACTTGTGCTGTATTTCGAGGCAATTATTAGGTCTACAATAAGGTTTTATTCACGAAAGCAAGAGCCTCATTTTACAGAATGTTGTAGACTATTTAACTCAATGTTAATGTCACGCGTAGCTTAAAGAGACAGAGCATATATAGCGGAAAAAAATCATGTGCATACATATTTACACTTATAAAGAAACTATCCAACAAAACTAAACGTTACGTCTGCATACCTGCCAACTTTTAATCCTTTCGAGGATGATTTTCCCCAGTGGCAGTAAAGTGGAATTTAAATTACAATTTTAGGCAGAAACATACACAGTATATTGAACTAGCTTGTGTGATCTATTAAAATGTTATCACATATTGTTATATAGAATTAATTTTTTTAAAAGTAGTGGTGAATCAAAAAGATTTTAAATTAAGTTTATAAATGCAAGGAAGCATACATTTTACTACCACTTTAAATACAGAAATAAAATTTTACGCCAAATGCGTAAACGTTGGCAGGTATGCATCTGATACATACAGATTGAAGGGTTTAAATTCTCTTTCACTTATTATCGTTGTAAAATTGGGCGTATTATTCACTGCCAAAATTTTCCGTTGAACCAAATTCTTTTCAATTTAGTAAAACCATTAGATTTACATTAGGAAACAAATTTATTGCAGCATTTTTAGCAAGTACTCTATCTTACCTAATTCGGGGTTCCATTTCACTAGGAATTGTACTTCCTGCGTTAGCCGGTTTGTCATTAGGCATTCCATTGAATGCTTGGTAGTAGTGCATGAAATATCATTTGGAACTAATATCATATTAATAATTTGGAATTTGCTCGGTCAATTTTAGGCATTCCATATAAAACCAGTTTTCATATATTGGTAAAAAAGTATTCCTGTAAAAATATCAGGACATGGAGGTTGAGGGTTAACGATGTCTCCTTTGTGGTCAACTGTCATAGTGAAAAGCCGCCGCTGAGAATTGATCCGCATATCTTCGCTATGTCAGCAAACCACTGATCCCTCACGGCGTCATATATATTTGCAATATACATATGTAACTCAAAATAAAATATTTAAAGCATTCAAGTGGTTTATCTATGATATCCTACCCGCACAAATCAAATTAATGCTTTATTTGTAATAAAAAGTGTCCTTATACAATTGTAAAGAAATCTAAACAATTATGAGATTTCAGAGCAGGTAGCAGTTTGATAATATGCCGAATCAAGTTCTAAGCGATGAATTTTGTCGCTGATTAAGAATAACTATCATAATGTGCTTATTACATCTACCAGCTGAAGTTTTCATTGGCAAATGTATTATTTACACCAAAAAAGTTAATTTATCCAATTCGTTATATCAAAAATGATTAAAAAATGTATTATTTATAATTAATATTTTGGTGCGGTAGATAAGCGAATTTCGTTTTCATTTCTACAAACTAAAGTATATTTCAACAAAAAATCATATAAATAAAAGAAGGGTAACTGTTTCGTTACCAATATATTTGAAAGTATGCATGAATCAACTTTATCAGTTAACCATTAACAGCATATTTGTGAGAGAACAATAATATTAGTGAAAACAAAACATTTTCCGGAGCATGCTGAGATGCCAACTACTCCGGACACGCCAAAATTATAGAAAAACCGGTAAATTACTACACACTAAATTTTGCAATTATTTGACAATTATTTATTGCTTTTTAAAGGGTCTAGCATGACTTCAAACCATAAAGTGGTGAATTATATAAGCCTACGAATTTTTTGAATAAAGTGGTAGATTAAAATCTACTAAATTGAATTTATTAAACCAAGAATCACAATTTATAAACTACCGCTTAAAAATATTTATTTGCTGTCCGGAGCAAGTTGGCATCTCTGCATGCTAAGCACTTATAGGTAAAACAATAAAATTTTATGCGTTTTGCAATTTTTTTACTGTAATAATTCAGGAACAGCGCTGAAGCATAAAAAAAATGGACATTATCCTTATTATAAAAAAAAAACTATTAAAAATTGCAGAACACAATTTTCTATCTTATGTAAGTGTTAACGACAATGTCGGTACTGCAGGCCATGGTGGCTCAGGGGTTAGCTCTCTAACTTTTCAATGAAGTGACTTAAACAATTTTACGATTTCAGAGCAGCTATCATTTTGATAATATGCAGACGAGTCAAGTTCTATGCTTTGAATTCGTGACAAAGAAGAAATTCACATAAAGTGCTCGTGGCTTCTAGCAACTTTCACTAACGGATGTAAAATTAAGTTTATCGTTTATATTTGACCATCGCTAAAGCCAATGAATTAAAATATCTGATAACTATTTTTAATATTTTGTTGTGATAGATAAGTAATTTCATTTCCCTTTTTCTAAGCTTTAATGTGAGCGTATTGATCGAGGCATCTGACTTGTGGCACTATCCTATTCATCTGAGATTAAATTGCCAAATTCAACGGGCGAATGTGGTCGAATAATTTATACACAGAACAGTAAAATATGCGATAGATACAAAAAGAAAAATGATTTGAATAATAATTGATAAGATACAAGTGCGATTCCAAGAAGTCTGATTAACAGAAAAAATAAGCTATTTGGATAGTCGAAAAAGCAAATTTCCAACGGCATGAGTAAAAACAAAACCGAAGAAGTAGTATCACATATTTAGAGCGGAGTGAAAAATATATGATGTAGATCTTAATCGGAGAAGAGAGTAATAATTGGGATGGATTACTTTACAACCCCCCATTCCCTCCCCCCATAATGGGCTTCGCAGGTGCACAGAGAAGTAATTTCTTCTAGAGGAGTAAAAATGCATATATACTCTGCTGGCCACCCAAAATGCAACAACACGAAAGTCAAGACATATCACAACAAAATTTATTTTGTAGATAACATGTTGACCAAGTAATTTTTTTATTGCTTTTTCTTATTAATTACTTTAAAATTTTCACTGAGTTGACTGCTCAAGGAAAAAAAATATATTTCTTTACTCAATCAATAATTGTTTTTTTTTTAACCTTATTCATTTATTTTCAAACAAATTTTATTTGGTTTACTTGATTATTAATAATAATAGCAGTTTAGAAAAAGCGTCAGTTTATAGAAATCCCGGAAATCAGTGTAAAGAATAACGTGCATTTGTAGTCGAAAATTTTATGTTTACATAGTATTCGACGTTATAAGAAGGCAGACGCTGTAAATTGTTTGTTTTGAAAGCAACGCTGTAAATGTTGTGGAAGTTTTAGACTATTATAATATTTGAAGAGACAGTATTGTTTATTACAAATATTACAATATTACAAATTTTGCCAGTAGAGTTTTCTAGGTGGGTGAAGCATTTTACTTAAAAAAAAAAAAAAAACTGCAAAGGTACATTTTGAGGATGATCTCATATTTTGTATTCTTATGAAACGTATTTTGTATACTTTTGAGACTTATTTTGATATCCTTTGAAACATATCCCTACTAATAGATTACAAATTATTGTGAAGTGTAGAGCTACCAACAATAACACTTTCAATTGGAGATTTTTTTATTTTATTTTTTGCATGACTGTCAGTTTGAAGGTTTAGATTTAGATAGTTTTTGAGGTAGTAGTTTTATAATTATTAGGAAGTAGTCACACTTGTTAAAAGCTTTGCCTAAAAAGGAAAACTGCAAAAGTATCAGGTATCAGCAGGTCTGTAATAGTAAAAAATAACAGTTATTATAATCTCAGTTATAATAACAGTTATTATATTATCTTGATAAAACAGGACTGTGCTATTTAAAAATTAAATGGGCAGGGAATGTTTGTCGTTATTTGTCATCTAGTAAGAGAATTGATATTTTCTGCCTTTCTATTTCACTTTTTAAATTTTTCCCAGTTGTGGCCACCCTGTAAACAACTTCTTCCTGGGCCTTTTCTGTCCCTAATATTGTCATGATTAATATTTTATAAAGATAACCACGATAGTGCTAATGTGTGTTTTAATACAATAAAACTTAGTTAAACGATAAAGATATTGTGCGGTTCTGTAATGTCAATTGTTGTATCCACCACTAATTTCCACTGAGGCTTAGTGAGAATTTTCACTTTGAACTGCAATCAGATGATTTCTGAAAAATTCAGTATTCGCTTTGCACCAGCCTTGGTCACGTTAGTAGCTTCGATCTGATCAATTTTTCTGAAGCTTCGGTCTGAACAATTTTGATGAAGCTTTGGTCTGAAAAACTTTGATGGAACTTCGGTCTGAACAACTTTGGTGATATTTTGTCCTGAACTTCTTTGATGATGCTACAGTCTCATCAGCTCTGATGAGGTTTCGATCTGATCAGCTTTGATAAAAATTCAGTTTGAATAAAAAAACTTTTTTTTCCTGATTATTAGGCTTTTCTTTGCTGTTTCATTTCCTTTACCTTAATTGTAATTTTTAATATTTTTTCTCTTATGTATTTAGCCCATGCATCTTTAAAAATATCTAAAACTAGGACTTTTTGCATGACAAGTATAATCTTGGGTTCCGATTATATTTTTCTTCATAACATCGATATTTTGGAAATTAAGTGTGAACTTTAGCTACATGTATTGCTTATCTTTTGTAATGTAATGTATTGCTTATCTTTTTGTATGATATATTTTGTACTTAAATACCATTAAATGTTTAACAAGCCAAACAAAGCTCCTTGAGTGACACTAACAAATCTAGACATCGGTCTGGATCTTTGTAATTAAAAAGTGGTTACCGGACTACAAATTTATTTTTAAATTTATACATATTGGGTAAGTTTTAATTTGCTTGATGGCATTCAATTATTTTACAACACAATATTAAAGCAAACGAAAAATGTAGATGCACAAAACAATAAATTTCGTGTGTAGTGAGACTAAAAAATTAGCATTTTCTTTTATATGTAATTGGTTTTCCATTTACATTTGAATTTGTGACGCAAAGGGATATTTATTTTACAATCTAACGTATTATTCTAATGATCCTAGCAATATTTTTTTAAGGATGGTTTGTTGCATTTTTTTCTGTTACTTCCTACAGTACTTACTGTCACAGTGATCTGCGACATCATTTTTAACAGTATATTCCTTTTTTTCCCTTTAATTTAATCTAATTCCCCTTTTAATTCGTTTTCCTTTTATATTATTTAATTTAACGATTTTTTTGCAATTAAGCCTTTTACCGACCGTTTTTTAGTTTTAGCACCAGCCAATTTTTTATTTAACTTTTCCCACATGTTTTACTCTTTGGCAGCTTAGCCATATTGTTTATTATAGTTTTCTGTTTCCCTCCTTCCCGCTTGTTTTCAAATGGGGCTTCCCGTCTTCCGGTTAGGGCTTTTCCTGGACCCTTATTGGTCAATTTCCCCGTTCCTCTCAAACTTTTTCTAACTTTCGACAGCGTCATGAGTGGGACGCCTTCTGGCTGAGGTCCTACGTGTCCGCACATTCCTTTTTTTTCCTATAGGCCTTTGCCCTTTTTACGAATTTCTATCCGCCATTAGAATGGCATTGTTCCCCCTTTTTTTTCTAACTTGATATGTTAGTTTTCTTTCAATTATTCAGTTTTTTATATTAAATTCTCATTATTTAATTCAAATTATTAAATAAAATAATATGCTTTACTTAAATTTATTGTATAACAGTCGGTGAACAGCCGATCGAGTTTTGAGTTCAATTAGCCTTTATTTTCGTAGTCTTGTAATTTTGAACTCGATCGGGAAGACAAGGAAACTCCTAGATCAGGTATTGGGAAATTACCCTTCGTATTATTCTAGATTGAAGTGACACAGAATATATGGTGCAAAAGAGCATACCCATACATGTTCATACTTGTGACGAAGGTATCCGACAGAACTAAGTGGTTCATCTGAGATCTACGTTTAAGGATAAATGCCTAACGTCCTTTTATTTCATAATGGCACCTTTTGCATCATCGTATAATGGAACACATTCCGATAGACCTAGTAGCTCGGATACCACTTTTTTTTCCTTCTCATCCAGATTATAGCTACTCTAAAAAATTTTCTCTTTCAGGAGAACCAAGTACGACACATTTAGCAAAATACTTTATAGAATGACAGATTATTATGAATTGAGACTTTCGGGATATTAGTTAATAATTATGACGACATTTTTTACGCCTTAACATCTGTTCAATATCTCAGAAATATAGCGCCAACTTGGCATCTTTGTCTCAGCATCCTCGCCACCGTTTGTTGTAACCCTAATCAGTTGAAAATTAGTTGTTGATCTTATAGCATGAGCGTGCTCGTAGCACCAATCATAATAAAAATCTTTAATACAGTCCATTCTATTTTAATCATTTGTTAACAAACGAACCAGCGTAGAAATCATTCAATTGGTATCGAACAATAGTGATCCGTAAAAACCGGAGATGGAAAAAGAAAAACTAAATAGATCGAAGCGTGCCGTCAAAGGTACCATAACAAAACTAGAAACATACATTGACCAGACGAAGGAACATAACCATACTGAATTAGAGGTCAAGCTGAAGCGTGTGGAACAATTGTATAAAAAAGTTGATGAATTAAAGGAGCATTATTATGGGCTAAAAGACATAACTGACCCTGAGGTAACTGAAGTAGAAACGGACTTGGAGGGAACAGTAGACAGACTCGAAGCTCTGGAGGTAAGAATTAAAGATATTCTTAACTCTTTGATAATTAAACCTTCAATAATTAATTGTGAAAATGAAATATCTCTGGCTGATTCGAAAACAAAACTAGAAATTAAACTACCCGAGATACCACTACCGGTATTTCATGGTAAATTTGACGAATGGCCCAATTTTAAATCGCAATTTGATAACATTATAACTAAAAACAATGATTTAAATGACTCTCAAAAACTGCATTATTTGAAAGCGTCATTGCTGGGCGACGCTAAACGTCTGGAAACTGTTGACGATTCTTTTGAATCACTTTTAAAAGCATTAGAAAATAGATTTGAGAATAAACGTCTCCTGACTGAGACTTACATAAATCAAATTTTGGAAATTGAAAAACTTACAAATGAATCAGCTGGAGATATTAGAAACATGGTAGATATTTTAAAGAAAAATATCAGAGCTTTGAAGCTTCTAAATTTTGATCGTAATAATTTATCTGACATACTTTTGCTTAACATCATTTTGAAAAAGGTAGATCGAGAAACTAGAAAACAATATGAACAAACGATCGCATCAAATGAAATACCAGAACTGGATAATTTTTTAGAATTTTTAGAAAAAAGAAGCCAAATTCTTGATAGTATTAGTCGAACAGCTTCTTCTTCAATTTATAAATATAAGCAAGCTGTTAATAAGAGTAAATCTTTCCTGAATTCGAATAATAATCCTAACTCTTGTGTAATCTGTAAATTACCACACATGATTTATAAGTGCAATACTTTTCAAAATATGAAGGTTTCGGATAGATTTAATGAAATAAAACGATTAAATTTGTGTATTAATTGCTTAAAGAATAATCACAAGGTTAAAGACTGTAAATCGAATAATTCTTGCTTCGTTTGTAAAAAACGCCATAACATTTTACTGCATATTTATGAGATTTCTTCCCCGCCTCCTACCTCCTCAGTTTCTACGATGCCAGGCGCCGATCAAACAACTGTCTCGCAAGTGCATGATTCATTCCCACAAGAACATTCGAACACTTTTTCTAATTATTTAGTATCAAAAAAGAAACAAAATATTCTCTTGCCTACTGCAGTTGTTTATATTAGAAATGAATTGGGAGACTATTATCCCTGCAGAGCGATTTTGGATTCCGCTTCTCATCTTTCTTTCTGTAAACAAAATTTAGCTAATAACTTAATGTTGAAAAAGGAAAAAATAAATGCTTCTGTTTCTGGATTGAGCGATATTTCGGTAAATATCAAACAAAAGGTAACCACTGCAATTAAAAACAATAGTGGAAGTTTTTCAACATCTTTAGAATTTTTAATTGTTCCTTCGATTACAAATTTGACGATAATTAATCCGGTTGAAGTATCTAATATAAAGATTCCATCGGACATTAATTTGGCTGATCCAGAGTTTAACACACAAAAAGAAGTAGAATTAATTATAGGTTGCGAGCTCTTTTTTGAAATTTTAAAGCCAAATCAGCTTCGATCGCCATGTAGTAATTGGTTGTTTCAAGAAACTGTTTTTGGTTACATAGTCGTAGGGAGCTCCGATAATAGTACAAATAGAGCATATTGTGGATTAACGCTTAGTTCAGATATAAATTCGGAAAGCCTTGATAAACAGCTACAAGCATTTTGGAATATAGAAACTGTTGAGGAGCCCTCTGTTGAACATAGTGTCGAATTTGAGTTATGCGAAACTCAATATAAAAATACTCATTATCGAAATCATGAAGGGCGTTACATAGTACAGTTGCCTTTGAAGGAGGATCCCTCTTCGCTCGGTGATTCTAAAGCCGTTGCCGAAATGCGTTTAAATCAGTTATGGAAAAAACTCTCAAAAGATGAGGAGTTGCAATCACTTTACAAATCATTCTTAATAGAATATGCTGACTTGCAGCATATGCAATTAGTTGTAGAACCTCTTGATAAAACAACTTCGTATTTTTTACCTCATCATGGTGTACTTCGCCCAGATAGTAAAACCACTAAGTTGAGGGTGGTATTTAACGCTTCCTCCAAAACGACATCCGGTCTTTCTTTAAATGATATTTTGTACAAGGGTGGTACTATACAACAAGATTTATTTTCAATACTTTTGCGATTCAGGCAACATGTATATGTGTTCACTACTGACATTTCTAAAATGTTTAGGCAAATTTTGATTCACCCTGATCATCGAAATTTACAGTTGATATTATGGAAGAATAGCGTGAATGACCCAGTGCAAACCTTCAAACTTAACACTGTTACATACGGAACTTCTTGTGCACCCTACTTAGCAACCAGAACTATTAAACAACTAGCCATTGATGAGGGTGATAGTTTTCCCTTAGCCGCTGCTGTAATAATTAGAGACACTTATATGGATGACATTTTGTCAGGTAGTTCAGACTTTCAAGAATTTCAATTACTACAAGAACAGTTAGTAGACCTGTTTAAAAAGGCGGGTATGAGCTTACACAAGTGGTGCACTAATACTCCAAAATTTCCTAATTCCATACCATTAGAAGACCAAGCCTATGATTTCTCTTGTGAGCCACCTAATACCATTAAATCCCTTGGGGTTATCTGGAACCCAAATTTAGATTATTTTACTTTCAAGGTTGATGTAAATATGCATGACTCATACACCAAACGAAAGGTCTTATCCACCATCTCACGCTTGTTCGACCCCCTTGGATTCCTTGGTCCCATACTAACCAAGGCTAAATTGTTTCTCCAGAAACTCTGGATACTCAGATTGGATTGGGATGAACCGCTTCCAGATTCAATGGCTAAGGACTGGCAGTGTTTTGTTTCTACTCTACCTGCCATTGAAAACATGCAAATTCCTCGTCACGTGGGGGAGAAGAGGGGAATCCTGATTCACGGCTTCTCCGATGCATCAGCCGTTGCGTATGGAGCAGTTCTGTACATGCAATCAATTTCGGGAGAAACATCATATACGAGACTTTTGTGCAGCAAGTCCCGCGTTTCACCAGTAAAGCCTATCACGATCCCTCGCTTAGAATTGTGTGCCAGTGTTTTATTGGCACAGCTTTTGAACAAGGTTCTGAAGTCTCTAACCTTGCCCATTCAACAAATAATGTTGTCGACAGATTCTACAATTGTGTTGGCATGGCTTCAACGGTCACCTGATCAACTCAAGACTTTTATCAGCAATCGAGTTAAAGTAATACAAGAACTCACTAAGAACTTTCATTGGAATCACGTTGCATCTGATAAAAATCCTGCAGATGTCCTCTCTCGTGGTCTGAGTGCTTCGGAAATTGCTTCCCATGAACTGTGGTGATTCGGACCAGATTTTTTGAAAGAAGAACTGAATATTGTTCCAATAGAATTTGAAAAACTCTCTTCGGACAGTGAATTTTTACAGGAACTCAAACCCCCTGCCAAAATACTTTTAACTTCTTATAAACTGGACTTAATTGACAATATTTTAAATCGTAGCAATAATTATACTAAAATTTTGAATGTTTTAAGTTATGCTTTCAGATTCATATTCAACTGTAGAAATCCAAGTAGCAAATTATCCTCTAATGAACTAAAGGACACGGAATCCTTTTTAGTTAGAAATGTACAAGCATCTGCTTTTAAGGAGGAAATAGAGGCCATTTCCAAGGGCAAGGCTTTTTCAGGTAAGAGTAAACTTAACTCTTTAAATCCTTTCCTTGATGGTCATCAAATTGTCCGAGTCGGTTGTCGTTTGCATAATGCTGCTCTGGATTATTCTCAAAAGCATCCAGCTATACTTCCTGCAGACCATCCTTTCACTAAATTGTTTATGACTCATTTGCATATCAAAAATCTCCATTTAGGACCTCAAGCGTTGTTATATTGCACTAGAGAAAGGTTTTGGCCACTTCGTGGTCGATCGATAGCTAGGAAAATTGTACATAAATGCATAGTTTGTTTTAAACATAAACCCCTTGTTTCAAATCAACTTATGGGAACCTTGCCTCGAGAAAGAGTAAACCCTAATTATCCTTTTTTTGCATTCTGGTGTTGATTATTGCGGCCCTTTCCAAATTAAATATAAACACCAGAGAAAAGGGAATTTCCAACGGATTTATGTTGCAATATTTGTGTGTTTAGCCTCGAAGGCGATTCACTTAGAAGTTGTTTCCGATTTAACAACCGATGCTTTTCTTGCTACTTTAAAGCGTTTTGTAGCTAGGCGTGGCAAATGTGCTACGATATCATCTGATAATGCAAAAAACTTTGTTGGGGCTAGTAGGGAATTGCAGCGATTGCAGAATTTAACTAGATTTCCTGACGATAAACTAGCCTCCTATTTGGCATTTGAAGGGATAGTTTGGAATTTTATTCCTCCCAGAGCTCCAAATTTCGGGGGCCTCTGGGAGGCAGGGGTCAAATCCTTTAAGTTTTACTTAAAACGAGCTACAGGAAATCTAAAATTAACATTTGAGGAATTCCTTACAATAACAGCACAAGTCGAAGGAATCCTAAATTCTCGGCCATTAACACCTTTGTCAGATGATATTGATGACCTGGATGTTCTGACACCAGGGCATTTTTTGGTTGGAAGATCTATAACTGCCATAGCTGAACCAAGTTTGTTGGATAAATCGGAAACCCGACTTTCTCGATGGCAAAGGTTGACAAAAATTGTTCAATACATTTGGACTAAGTGGTCTCGCGACTATTTGAACAATTTGCAACAAAGAACAAAATGGAAGGTAGAGAAAACAAACATAATTTTAAATGCGATGGTTTTAATAAAGGAGGATAATCTTCCTGTAAATCAGTGGGTCTTGGGACGAATTTTAAAACTATTTCCTGGAACGGATGGAAAGGTTAGAGTAGCGGAGATTAAACGAGCAAGGGAATTGTTAAACGTAGCATTAATAAATTGTGTATTTTGCCATTGGACAATTAAAAAAGATGTGTGTTAATTTTCTCATTATGTGTACCTACAGCATTTATTCAATCTTTGTAAATTTTATATTGGAATATGTTTATGTACCATTGTTATGCTAATTTGTATGTTTATTGAATATAATTCAACGGCGGGTGGATGTTCAATATCTCAGAAATATAGCGCCAACTTGGCATCTTTGTCTCAGCATCCTCGCCACCGTTTGTTGTAACCCTAATCAGTTGAAAATTAGTTGTTGATCTTATAGCATGAGCGTGCTCGTAGCACCAATCATAATAAAAATCTTTAATACAGTCCATTCTATTTTAATCATTTGTTAACAAACGAACCAGCGTAGAAATCAATCAATTGGTATCGAACAACATCAACACTGATCTTTTTTTTAAAAAACAAAACTGGGTGCCTAGGCCGCGCAACGGCCCCTACCCCATTCATCATGAAAATTATATACAGTGAATAAAACATTTTGAATTATGTAACAATGTGGTAACATTATAATAAAGTAACCATGATTAGAAGTATGTACAAACTTGATCGGAGATTTACATTAATTGCCATTGAAAAATGAATTCAGCCATGATTAGATGGATATACATGAAATACGAGCTTAATCTGTGATATTTACATTAATTGCAGTAGAAATTTGGAATTGAGCATTAAAAATTGATGATAGCATATATACACAAAATCGGGGTTCAAAATCGTGAAGATTCTACATAAATTTTGCTAAGCCTCAGTGGAGTCATCTAGTGTGATCAGTATTCAAAAATATTAATTTGTATAATAATTGAGATACTAACTAAGGTTCAAAACGAAAAGAGTTCAGTTTAGTCCAAAAGTGACATTATTCAGAAGTGGACTCACTCATGATTGTTTGCAGCAGTTGTAACAATTCTCTGTTTTTTAAAAGTTCTTTGAAACCAGTCTATGGAATTGCAGCTGGAGTTGCACGAGGGCCTCTCCTGGGGGGACGGATGCTGCATCATCACTGATCGGGAGGAGATCTTTTATATCAGCTATTAAATCATTTACTTATAGTGGTGGGAAGTATAACTTTATATCGAAATTACTAAAAAAGAATCAGACATTCAAAAGCAAAATTTACTACCACTAAAATTTTTTTTCGCTAAGAGTACGAAATAAACAACCTTGACTTGAAAATAAAGTATATAAAATTAAAGACAATCTCATGAAATAGTTATCACAACTTTTTAACTTCTTCCAAACTTTGATCGCCGTGAATTTCAAAAAATATGCCTAATTCGTTTGTTGCTTTTATGTTAGAGATACGATGATTTTTTGCAAAATCAGATGGATGCCATTGAAGAACAAAAAACAGAGAAGAGGAAAAGAATCTTGGAAGAAAAAGATAAAACAGGTCAATGTGGATGCGTTGCAAACAGTGATGTGCCTAAATATTTGAAATACAAATGAAGGTTCTAAATTTTAAACATATTTTTTTAACTTATCTAAATTTGTGATAATTTTATCATGTTTTGTTTTGAAATTTAGAGATAATTTCGTTGTTTTGTGTAAATGTCTAAAATGCCACCTTGCTTTTTTTCCAAACTACAAATCACCATTGTTTTAACTTATCTAAATTTGCTCTAATTTGACCATGTTTTGCTTTTTAAATTTAAAGATAATTTCGTTGTTTTGTATAAAAGTATGAAATGCCACATTGCTTTTGAATTATCGTTTAAAATCAAAGTGGCATTTCATACTCTCATATTCAAACTGATTTCATTCAAATATTCATACTCCTGTTCAAGAAACGAGAGTTAACATTTCTTCTATAACTTATAAAGCATTTTGAGGCAATTATTAGGTCTACTATGAGGTTATATTCACGAAAGCACGAGCCTCATTTTACAGAATGTTGTAGAGTATTTATCTCAATGGTAATGTTGTAGCTTAAAGAGCATATATAGCGGAAAAAAGCATGTGCTTATATGTTTAAACTTATAACGAAACTATCCAACAAAACTTAACGGTGCATCTGATACATACATATTAAGGGGTACTAATTGTCTTTCACTTAAATATCCTTGTAAAATTAGGCGCATTAGTTCTCTGCCAGAAGGAGGAGTTAATCTATTCTTAACAATAACAATTCACTGTAAGGAAATTCATCACGGTGAAGAAGAATATCAATATAAAAATTGAATCCGTTAAAAACAATTGGTAGTTATGAATTTTTATTAAATAGAGACTTCTGAATCGTGATCTGTGGCAGAATAAGCATCAAGCTTGGAAACTTTCGGGCAGCGGCCAGTAAAATACTTAGAAAAAAAGGAAGAAAAAAAACAGGAAGGGATCAATTTGAAGGGTATAACTCATAGCTATTAGCCACCCCTGTGCAAACATCTACATGTTTTTTTTCTTGTTTTTATTCATTATCCTATTTCTCACTTTGATCAAAAGAATCGGTTACAATTAATACTGACCTGCTGATATTAATTATTGCCCAATTTATAACTTTAACCGTAAAAATACACAATATTGCCAAAACTATTTGGATACCAATCTAAGGTCCTTGATTTGGTGATGTTTTCATAGTTTGGTTTAGATGCCATAGTACTTGTAGTTGGAAACATCAACTCTGAGATGTATCTGGATATCCTGGACAATGTCACTTTGCCAAAGCAATATTTCGGGTAGTTTCTCTTCCAGCTCGATAACTGCTTCATTTACTTGCTCCTGCAAGACTTGCATCCATAGTTTGACGAAACGGGTATTCAGAATGTGGACTGGCATTCTTGGAGACCCTATCTAAATACGATATATCTTTGAGACGAATTAGATTACGTAGAATGCAGATTACGTATATTGAACTATCCCAACATCCAAAATTCCTGCTGTGATGGACGAATGGAAGACAACATCTAGGGTTACTTATCAAAAAAAGGCGGAAAGTCTCCTCAGAAGTATGAAGCAGGCTATCTTCGAAGCAAAAGGGGACCCAACATCATACCCATACGTTCATTATTATCATTACGCCAGTAAAAAAAATAAATAAAAAAATTTTTCAATCTCCCATAACCCTTACTTTTTGTATTTTTTGACAATATTCATTAATTAAAGAATTATTTATTTTAGAACAATATCAATTTCTCACGAGTGTCAAATGGACGCCAAATGGCGATTCTAGATGAGTCCGAAAACCACCTTTCCCACTGTTAAGTTAAGCAGTTTAGAAACCATGATAGTTTAGATATTTTTTATTGTTCGCACTTTTTTCATCTTCATTTCAGTTACTTAATAATCTTTCCATTCTCATTAATTTTGAAGCTCTTGTAGCTCAGTTCTTGCTGAATCTCTTTAGATTAGAGGAATTAAAATCCACAGTTTTCTTCAAGAGAATAGTTTAAGATGTCATAAAAGAAAGAAGGTAGAAAGAACAGGTACAAAAAAAAGATTAAATATTCTATTTTAATTAACCATGTGACGCAGAATTATTATTAAACATAATTTTTACATAATTCGAACATACTTCACACTTTATAGAATACTTTTTATTAATTTAGGTCAAAGTGAAAAATGTTAGATTTAGCTATTTAATAGTTTATGGTTACAAATAACAGCATAAAACACCGGTGTCTTTTTCAGCGTTAAAGGTAAAATCTTCCAAACACGGCTCACTTCCAAACAATAATGTTTTAAATTTGAACTTATTTGCGGTTATGTAGATGTATGAGAAAGAGCTATTCATTATTGAAATTAAAATCAATTGTTAAGAAAATTTTGAAAATGAATTTAAAAAAATATTTAACTGCCTTTTTTAGATTTTGGATGCTTTTAGTATACATTAGACTGTTTTTTTATATTTAAAAAATGTCAAAATAGATTTTTGCTTGAAATTAAATAGTTTGAAAAAAATAAAAGAAAGAGACACCGGTGTTAAAATACCGGTGATCTAGACCAGGGGTTTCCAACTTACATGAGACCGGGGACCGCAATTAAAAACACAAATCAAATAGCGGGCCGCAACTTTATCAAAATTTTATGGTGGGCTCTTTTATGTTTGAAGGAACATTAAGTATTACTGTCAGATTTTTACCAAAGTTGCGCAAAACAAAAGTATTGAATTACAAATTAAAATAAGAAGTAGATTTTTTAAAATATTTAATTGCATATTAAAAAATTCCGGCTACAATAACTTTAATGTGCACCCCAAACAATTAATGTGCAACAGACATCTAATTGTTAAGATATAAAATTTTAAAAAGGTTGGTATTAAAACTTACATAGTAGCACACAAAATGTTTAATGACAAAATTGAGGTTTGTCTGCTGCAACCACCATAGAATAAATATTTACATTTAAAATTTACATTTATTATATATATATATATATATATATATATATATATATATATATAAAAGCTCAAAATGAAGAATAAAACAAAGAAAAATTAAAGACATATGAAAAAGGGGGAAATAATAAGTAAAAAAATAACAAACAACAGTTTAAAAAAAAAAAGAAAAAAAAGGAGGAAATTTTATTTAAAAAACCGGAAAAAAAGATATAATCTTTTCATCAGCCCACACGATTATATCCGTAAGACAGAGTGCTTTCTGATATTGTATCAATAAAGCCAAAGCAAAATATATTAATACAATAGTGTGAAGAGCACTCAAAAATTTTTTTTGTAAAAATTACAACAAATAAAATAGAAAACAAAAAGTAAAAATAACATGTAAAAACAGAAAATAAAATAAAATAAAAAGAAAAAACAGCAAAATTGGACTATAAAGCGAGTAGCGAAATCAGATCAACTTACATGGACGGAAATTTTTCAAGAATGATTTTATAATGTTTTCGCAGAAAGATTGCCAGATTACAAAATATGAAAACAAAAGCGCAAATTGAGTGTAACAAGAGGGTTTTTAAGTTTCGTTCTTACTGCACTGCTGAAGTGATTTGTTATTCTGTGCATTGATTTGTTAGTTACCAAGGATGGGCCCGAAATGGATGTGCGCAAGGTAATATTATACTGGATAATTTTAAAAATTGACCACAAATAGTTTTAGAAAATAGATGTTTATTTAATATATTATACTATATTATATTATATATATATATATATATATATATATATATATATATATATATATATATATATATATATATATATATATATATATATATATATCACAACTTAAGTTATTCTAGACTTTGATCATCCTAAATTTCGATGCCAAATTCGCTTGTTGCTTTCATGTTAGAAATACGATGATTTTTTACATAGTCTGATGGATGCCGTTGAAGAACAAAAATCAGAGAAGAGGAAAAGAATGTAGGAAGAAAAAGATGAAACAGATCAATATGGATGCGTAACAAACATTGAGGTGCCTTAAAAGTTGAAATACAACTGTAAGTTCTAAATTTTAAACATATTTTTTAACTAATTTTACCAGATTTTGTTTTTTAATTTAAAGATAATTTCGTTGTCTTTTATAAAAGTATGAAACTCCACCTTGGTTTTTTTCTAAACTTATAGTTTTTAACTTATCTAAATTTGTGCTTATTTTCCCACATTTTTTTTTTTTTAAAATTTAAAGATTATTTCGTTGTTCTGTATAAAAGTATGAAATGCCAACTTGATCTTGAATTATAATTTAAAAACAAATTGACATTTCATACTCTCATATTCAAACTGACTTCCTTCAACTATTCATACTTTTGTGGAAAAAACGAGAATTAACATTTCTTCTATCACTTATACGGTATTTTGAGACAATTATTAATCCACAATAAGGTTATATTCATGAAAGCACGAGCCTCATTTTACAGAATGTTGTAGAGTATTTAACTCAATGGTTGCGTTGTAGCTTAAAGAGCATATATAGCGGAAAAAAGCATGTGCATACATGTTTAAACTTATAAAGAAACTATCCAACAAAACTAAACGGTACATCTGATACATACATATTGATGGGTACAAATTGTCTTTCACTTAAATATCCTTGTAAAATTCGGCTCATTTTTCTATGACAGAATTTTCCACTGAACCTAACCCTCTTCAATTTAACCCGACCATAATAATTACATTGGGAAACAAATTTATTGTTGCATTTATATACAAGTACTTGATCTTACCTAATTCGGGGATCCGTTTCACTAGGAATTGTACTTCCCGCGTTTGCCGGTTTGTCATTAGGCATTCCATTGAATGCTTGGTAGTTGTACATGAAATATCATTCGGAACTAATATCATAATAATCATTTGGAACTTTATCGGTCAATTTTAGGCTTTCTATATAAAGCTGTAGAATACCAGATTTCATATATTGGTTTAAAAAAAAAGCATAAAGCATTACTGCAAAATTATCAGGACAAGGAGGTTGAGGGTCCCAAATGACTACCTAGTGGTCAACTGTCATTTTGAAAAGCCTCCGCTGAGAATTGAACCGCATATCTTCGCAATATCCGCAAACAATTGATCCCTCACGGCTTCATATATATATATATATATATATATATATATATATATATATATATTTTCAATATATATGTAACTCAACATAAAAGGTTTGAGGCATTCAAACAGTGGTTTATCTGTGATATTCTACACGCACAGTACAAACCAAATTAATGCTTTATTTATACTAAAAACTCGTTCTCAATAAAAAGTGTCCACCATATGATTGCGAAGAAACCAAAACAATTATATGATTTCTGAGCAGGTAGCATTTGCTTTAGATACCAACGAGTCAAGTTCTATGCATAGAATTTTACCGCTGACGCTAAGAATAAATTCTCATTATGTACTCATTACATTTACCAGCAAAAGTTTTCACTGGCGAATGTATTATTTAAATCCAGTGTATATTTAATTAAGTTTCACATTCTTTCTTTCTTTATTTCTCAAAAACTGGGCACCTGGACCGCGCAGCGGCCCCTATCCCATACATCATGAAATATTATATACATTGATTTAAAGACATTTTGATTTTAGCAACAGTATGGTAGCTATTTCTAAAAGTCAAGCGTTTTGCTTGATAAATTAAAACATTTTGTGCTACAATCAATTTAAAGATGGTTATTATATACAGGCATGATTTGAAAATATACATAGGTACTTATTTACAGACATAATTGGAGATAGATACATTAATCATTATTTGCAACCTTGATCAATGAAAAAGAAACATTGTATTCAAACATAATTAGTGAAATTTGCAATAGCTTGATTTGAAAATGCAGTGTAACTTTTTTATGCTAGCTTTTTAAAAAAAGTCAAGCTCTTTGCTTGATAAATTAAAAACATTTTGTATTACAAAGAAATATGATAATTATATACAGGCATGATTTGAAAAATATACGTTGGTATTTATTTACAAACATTATTGGAGATAGATACGTTAATCATTATTTGCAAAAGAAACATGAATTCAACCAAATTTGAGAAATGTGTAATAGTAATTAAATGCAGCTTGATATGAATATTATGCATAAAAATATGAAAGGTGAAATGGAAATTTTTTGCCAAACTTTAGTGGCACCATCTGATGTATGCAACTCGAAATTGAATAAACTGAAAACATTCTATATTTGTTAAATAAGCAGTGTGGAAATACGAAATTAGAGTTCTGTGATTAAAATAAGAGTTCTAACTAAGGCAAGAGATATCACCAGGAGTGGTCTCCCTCATGATCGATTGTAATAGCTGGAACACTTTTTTGTGTTTTAAAAGATCATGAAGTTCTTTGATGATCGTTACCAATCTGTGAGCTTGTCCTGTAGTTGTGAATGGAATGGCACGAGGGCCCCTCCTGGGGGGACGTGCTTTGCACCCCGTGTAGTTGGCAGTGTGGGTTTCCCCGCAATTGCAGCACATAGGTGGAGTGTTGATGTCCTTGTGGCACTCGTAAGATCGATGTTCTTTGGCACATTTAACACATCTTGGAGGTGAATTACATATTTTTTGAGTGTGGCCAAAATTTTGGCAGTTAAAGCACTGAATCGGGCCTCTCCCGCCGCGGAACCTTTCAATTTTGACCGGGACATCACATATGCTGGTGACGGAGAAGATTTGTTGGTTATTTTCTATTTCTATAGGAATTGTGAGAAAAAGTGGGAGGAGCCGATAGGCCTCGCCCACTTTTATCTTAAACTGTATTACTTTTTGGATTGAGATGCCTGCTTTCCCCAATTCATGAGAGATATCTTCTGTGTTTAGTTCAGCTGGGAGTCCACGAATTAAGACTTTAATATGCTTGGTTGTTAGCACTTTTACTGGAGTTGTGGGTGGAGCTGCAGCTTCATTTGAATCCTCCATGGGTGGAGCTAAGCAAGAATCTGGTAGTGGTGAGGAAGTGGCGGTATCTGTCGGTGAAGAATGGCATCTTGTTGTAGTTATGATTAGATTATCCTCAGTTTTTTTGACATTGGTTTGCGTTTTCTTCTTCTTTTTTCGTTTTTTGGAGGGGTTCTGTGTTATTTTTGGTTGAGCTTTCTAAATCAATGGTTGACGCTTTCCCCGTCTGTTCCAAAAGTTGGCCGCCTTCATAAATTTCCATGTCAGTGACATCAACTGTTGCAATCGGCATTTCAGGCCTATTTGGCACAGGCTCCAACTTATTTAATTTCCCAAGTAGTTCTTTATTTTTCATTTCATCTTCTTTAACCCCTTGGGGACGGGTGATTCAGAAAAGCATTCGTATAAAATCAGAATCAAGTTGTAATTAAATAAAAAACGGTAACTTAAATGTAGTCGTTGCTAATTTGACAGATTTACTTTGCTTTTACTTTAATTATTGTTAGTTTAATCATATATATAATCAATGTTAATTCAAAGTATAACTAAATAGTTTTATTTTGAACAAAGTAATGGTGAATTAAATAAATCAAACAATTATAACTCCGCCCACAAATAAACTGCTAAAGAAATACTTTGATTACCAGTTTAATCTTCTTACCCTGATTGATGCGGTTTTATGCTGTCACATATTTGTGACAGTCGGCGCGAAAGGGTTAATTCTCCTTTCCATGTCTGCAAACTCTTTAGCCATTTTGGTTTCAAAATCCGTGCATTCCTCATCCGTCGTTGAGTTACATGCATGTCTTTCAGTCAGCCGCTTACCGCCACGTCCATGATGATGATAAGTAGCCATTGTAGCGTAGTTGAATTATCAGCTTAATCGATATGGTTGCGTAAATTGATGACTACAATTTGCAGGCAGAAACCTTTACTTAATTTGTAACTACTCAAACTCTCAAATCAATTCAGAATTAGTAAAATCAGACATAACTGCAAGAGAATGAAACAGGTACGACTCACTCGAAGGAAAAATCAAGTTTCACATTTTAGAAGATTAAAATATATGTTAATTATAATTTATATTTTGGTGCGGTAGATAAAAAAATTTCGTTTTCCTTTTCTATAATTGGAAGTAAATTCCAAAAAAAATTAAATATATAAAAGAATGGTAACCTTTTCGTTATCAATATATTTGTAAGTACAAATCAATCTACTTTATCAGCTAACCATTATCAATACATTTGTGAGAGAATAATGAGATTAGTGAAAACAAAAATTTTCCAAAGCATACTAAGCACTTATAGGTAAAACGATTAAATTTTATGTGTTTTGCAATTTTTATACAGTGATAAAACAGAGACAGAGCAAAAGCATAAAAAAATGTTCATTATTATTAATATTAAAAACTATTGAAAACTCCATAGCGTGATTTTCAATCTCATGGAAGTGTTGTCGACAATGTCGGTATTGCAAGCCATGGTGGCTCTGGGGATATCGCTCTAACTTTTCAATGAAGTGACCTGAATCCCAGTAATATCTAGTCGATACGAATTTCGCACCCTGCTCGCAACGACCACAGTGCAGACGTTAAATATCCTTAGTGGTAGACGGATCATAGGTAGAAGTCCCTTTGCCTCTAGGCTAATCGTGGGTTGTTTTCCTCTCCATGTGTAACGCAAATGCGACTTAGTTTGATCCAAAGTCCTCCACAAAGGCAAATTTCTCCCAATGAGCTCAAGCTCTCCTCCAGCTCAAAGAAAGAAAAAAAATTCTTTACTCGATCAATAAATATTTTCAATTAGTTTTTAATAATGATAGAAAAATTGTCAGTATATAGGAATTCCGGAAATCAGTGAAAGGAATACCGTGCAATGAATTATACATATCTGGGGTTATTATCAGGTAAAATACACTGGTGTAAGTCGACATTCTCCTCATTTCGATTCTTTACGATAACATACATATATAGTTGTGGTTCCTTAGCTGTTTTTCCAGTTTTTTATTTTCCTTTTTTCCGGTAGTTAATTTATGTGTTCTATTTCAAATAACTTATGTTTTCCTCGAGACTGGTGAGTCTTGAAACTGGGCTGCAATTTTCAAGCCCTCGAAATAAATCGGCTGACCACCATTCCTGAATGGTAATTCCTGAAATATTTAATCCCGAGAGGTAAAACGTGGTTTATAATTTTCTAGGTGGCCTATGCTATGCTATGAAAATGTAAATAATCAGAATTGTGATTACCGTTCGTGGAAAAGTAATTTATTTAGGTTGCAAATTTGAGTCTGGCAACGAACTCACGCAGTGTATCCTTATACTGAAGAGGCAAATTCATGTAGTATTAAAGTAGTGCTGTTTACTTATGCTTTTTTCCAGTGCTCTTTTTCCTTGCTTTCTTTTCGCTCCTTTTGGAGCTTTTATAGGAGGTTCCGGCGAAAATTATTCCTTTTGTATAACATTTCGCCAGTTCCTTGTATGTGTTTGGCGAAAATGTGTAGTTGTTGCAACTCGTTTAAGTAAATTTCATGGAAATATAACACTGTTCCATGGAAATGGAGTTTTGTCAAAAGGGAGTAGATTTCACACTCTTACGTTTCATTCCGTATGCCACCGTACGTATAATTTGAAGTAATATCGCCTGAAGAGCTCATGCTTCAATTCTAGTAAAATACAGTTGTGTCCATGAAAAAGTATCAAACGTGAGTGAAAAAGAGATTTTTAAAAATTACTCGCTATCGTTGTGGAATATCATCTTAACTTCGACCACAAATCAGAAACAAACATTTACAATGGAACGCGGATATTATGGAAGTTACAATTCTTCAAACTAAATTGTATAATTAAAGTAAGCGTATTTTCTATTTTCAAATAACCGAAAATATTTAGTTTCTTAAGAACCTTATAATTCGATGACCAAAATTTAAAACTACCGCATGTAATTTTTTTAAAAATTGAATCAACCGATTGTTGTAAAATCACACGATTCATTTTAACATTTTATAATAACAAATGCTTCATTTTCAATTTGTGTTGGCGTTTTTCTTGATCTATATGGAACACGGCCATAATATCAATTTGAAGTTAAGTTGAAATAAATTTGAAAAAAAAAATCAATTTTAAACAGAAATGGGTAGTGTGCTTGAAGCTTTGTAAAACCAAGCCTACTACGGAACGGTTAGTAAGATTTAAAAAAAAAGCGTGCTTCAAATCTTACGCATGGAAGCATACGGAATGTAACGTAAATTTCCAAAGTTTGCCTAATGTCTTAAAAACTCGTTGTAGATGACCAAAACGGTTTTCCTATTCGAAATCAGCATAACAAACTACTTTATTTAAAGAATACGCCATAGCTGATATCTTTATCTTATTTATCAGTGCAAGCTTCATATAATGTCACTTGCTTCCTTCATCCTTTTAGAACATGATTATCGAATTCCATTTCATTTGTTTCTAGATTCATGGATTCATCTCCGTAAAAGCATTTTTAGTACGCTTATTTACCATTTGGCGAAGGACCAAGAAACTATTAGGGGATGCGATTCGCTCTGATGGAGATCAAATTATGTACGGCAAACATATTGCATCATTACAGAATCAAAACTTATTCAACAACAAAAGTAAATAACCTTTAAATTTACTAATTGATTCTTACAGATCGTAAAAGAAGTATTAAAGGCAGTGACTTTTTTTTTCTGGTACCATTTGAGTACAGGAAATACAAGTCTTTTCTCAGTCTAAAGGAATTACCCCTAGGCTTAGAAAAAAAAAGACATGAATTCACCAATGCAAAATTTCTAAAGATGTTCTGGTAGTTACATGGTGCAATGTTTCTTTAATTTATACAATGTAGTGTTATGAAAGGTAACGTATTCCAAAGGTTCCCTTTATCGTAAAAGTTCTTTACTTAATAATTAATTTGATTATTTATTTTAAACTTATTCTGCTGCAACTCCCAGCAAATGGATCACAAAATTTCCAAGAACGTAGCAGCTTACCTTAGCTCTTTCATTTGGAAAATTTATGCAGTAGTAGCAGCCAAAATTTTGTATAATGTAAAATTTTATGTTTGCATAGTATTTGGCGTGATAGTGACTCACATAAGAAGCCAGGCATTGCAAATCGTTTGTTTTCAAAGCAACACTGCAAAGGTGTATATCAAGGATTACTTTTATTGTAGAAATTTTTTTAAATGGAAAAACCTATTTAAATTTTTTGGAAAGGTATTTCGTATTCTTTTGAATTGTATACTAATGAATAGATCATAAATTAGCGCCAAGAACAGCACTTTTATTTAGAGATTTTTTTAGTGGTAACGGAACCGCCAATTTTGAAGTCTTAGACTATTGCAATATATGGAGTATCAGTATTATAAGATTAAGAAGTAGTCAGAAACATAAAAAAAAAGAAATTGTCATAAGAGTTTACCAAGTTCGTTAAACACTTTGCATTAAAAAAATACTGCAAAGGCGATTTTAAAATTATCTTTATTCTAGAAATTCTTGATACATGATTTGCATCATATGTAGATTTAAGGCCTTCTAATAAGGGTTAATCCATCATATTCTACACACACAAATAAAAAAAACGCGTTCTCTCAAAAAAATGTCCACCTACAACTTTAAAGAATCCTAAACAATTCTACGATTTCAGAGCAGGTAGCATTTCGAAAACAAGCCGACGAGTCAAGCTCTATGTGTTGAATTTGAAATCGTGACTAAGAATAAATTCTCATTATGAACTCATTACATCTACCAGCCGAAGTTTTCACTGGCGGATGTTTCATAATTTAAAAATAAATAAAGATTTCATTTCGCTCATATAGACCAAAGATTAAAATTTATATTAATTATAATTAATATTTTGTTGTGGTAGATAAAGAAATTTCGTTACCCTTTTTTAATGCTTTATTGTTTGCATATTGATCGAGGTACGAGACTTGCGGCACAAGCCTATTCATCTGAGATTAATTGCCAAATTCAACGGGCGAATGCGGTCAAATGACTATTGTACCAGAGATGCCCACTTGCTCCGGGCAACAAAAAGTGGTAGTTTATCAATTGTTATTCTTGGTTTAATAAATTCAATTTTGTAGATTTTTATCCACCACTAAATAATTCGTAGGCTTATATAATTCACGACTTCTTATTACATATGTCATGCAATACCATTTAAAAAGTAAGAAAAATAGTCAAATATTTGAAAAATTTACTTAGCAGTTTTTTACCGTTTTTTTAGTTATTTTGGCGTGTCCGGAACAGTTGACATTTCTGTTATACAGAACAGTAAAATTTGTGATGATTTAACTTATATTACAAGTGTTTCATGTTTCGCTTAAGCTCGGATGATTAAAATGTATTTTCAACGCAATTGATATTTTGATGTGGTAGATAAGGAAATTTCGTTTCCCTTTTCTAATGCTTTAATGCAGTGTTTCCCAAAGTGAGACCACCAGGGGTACGGGAACAGTTTAGCGGGGGTAAGCGTTCTTATGCGAAATATCTTGCAACAAACGAAAATTTCAAAATCTTTTATTTAAAAACTAAGCTAGTCATGAATATTTACAATTATGTATTTTTCTAGCTATTTTTTGAAGAGTCAGCAGAGTTAATAATGAGTGGTGTCAACAGCGAGTTGTGATTTTTAACTTTTGTGCAATTTTTTTACAGCAAAAAATTCATTCATTTTTTTATTAGTGGTACACAGCGTTACGAAAAATTTAGAATAGGTACACAAAAGTCATAAGTTTGGGAAACATTGCATTAATGTAAGCGTATTGATCGAGGTACTTGACTTGCGGCACTAGCCTATTCATTTGAGATTAAACGTCTAAATTCAACTGGCACATGCTTTCGAATGATTAATATACAAAACAGTAAAATGTGTGATATAAACAAAAAAAAAAGGAAAAGAGATTTGAATAATAATTGATAAGATACAAGTGTGATTACAAGAAGTCTGAATAACAGAAAAAATAAGCTATTTACATAGTCGAAAAAATAAATATATACAAAATTTTCAACGGAGTGAGTAAAAACAAAATCGACAAACTAGTATATACATATTTACAGGGGAGCAAAAAATAGATAATGTAGATAATAGATTACATTACCTCTCTGCCACTCCTACCCCCATAATGGGCTTTGCAGGTGCACAAAGGAGAAATTTCATCTAGAGGAATGAAATATATATACTATATATACTTTTCTATTACCTGAAGTAAATTTCAACAAAAAGCATACAAATAAAAGAATGGTTACTATTTTGTTATTAGTATATTTGTAAGTATATATCAATCAACTGTATCATTTAACCATTATCGATATATTTGAGGAAGAATAATAATGTTAGTAAAAATAAAAATTTTCCGGGGCATGCTGAGCACTTATAGGCAAAACAGTACAATTTTATGCCCCTTGCAATTTTTTTTACAGTGATAATTCAGAAACTGCGTAAAAGCATCGAAAAATGAACATTATCTTTAATATTTAGAACTATTGAAAACTCCATAGCATCACTTTCTATCTTGTGTAAGTGTTATCGACATTATCGGTATTGCAAGAAATGGTGGCTCGGGGGATAGAGCGCAAACCTTTTAATGAAGTGACCAGAATCCCAGTAATGGCTAGTCGATACGAATTTCGCACCCGGCTAGCACTGACCAAAGTGCTAACGTAAAATATCCTCAGTGGTAGACGGATCATAGGCAGGAGTCCCCTTTGATCAAAAAGATCTCTGCAAATTTCTTCTTCAACTTGATCCAAGAATTCTCTTTTCTTCTGGATTGGGTTCAAAATTAAAAGGAGTTGAACATTGATAATCACAAATTCAATAAATGTGTGTTCTGTTCAACAACGTTTATAAAATGTAATAAAATTTCTTTATTGCATTCAGAATTTAGAAAAAATTTCAGTTTATAACAGGAATCCCGGATATCAGTGTAAAGAATACCATGTATTAGTAGTCGAAAATTTTATGTATGCATAGTATTTGGCGTGGCAAACATAAGAAGCCAGGCATTGCAAATCGTTTGTTTTAAAAGCAACACTGTAAAGGTATATATCAAGGATTACCTTTATTATAGAAATTCTTTATATGGAAATAAATATTTAAATTTTTTGGAACCGTATTTCGTATTCTTTTGAATTGTATACTAACAAATAGATCATAAATAAGCGCCGAGAACAGAGCGGCTAACAACAGCACTTTCATTTGGAGAATTTTTTAGTGGTGGCGAAACCGCCAATTTTGAAGTCTTAGACTACTATAATGTTTGATGTAACAGTATTATGAAATTAAGAAGTAGTCAGAAACAAAAACAAATTTGCTATAAGAGTTTGCCAAGTGCGATAAACATTTTGCATTTAAAAAAAATACTGCAAAGGCACATTTCAAGGATTGTCTTCTATCTAAAAATTTTTTATATGGAAATAAATATTTACATTTTTTTCGATCATAACTTGTATTCCTTTTAATTGTATATTAGCTAATAGATCATAAATATGACAATTTATGAAGCTGATATGAAGAATGTTTATGAAGCTGATTTCGGAACTTAAAATATTACCTGCACAAATTACTTAGCGAAGTTATAACCTCGAACTTCCAGTATAATAAATAAATTTATGTTAGCTGGGTTATTGTTTTTAAGTAAATTTATATAATTATTATAGTTATATTTGTATAGTAAATTTATATAATTATTATAATTGTTAATTTTAATATAGTATTATTTAATTTACTGGTAGTTAAAAAATAATTAATTTTCATTATATTTTTAAAACGTTTACACGGCATTTGTCCTTTGTAAAATATACAGTGCAGTGTCAATGAAAATGAAAAACAATGTTACAATTACTGGAGAAATTGTGGTAGGTTATTGTTAAGAATCATGTCATCAGTTATAATTTTTTATTTGTCTTACTCTCCCAATTCTCATAATTCTTACAACAGATTTTTTCTGAAATATAAGTTATAATGCTTAATTTCATTTTGGATTTAATAATTATGATTTGCAATGAATTTGAGCACCATTTTAAAAAATATATAGGACCTGATAATCATGCAATTAAGATTAGTTAGACATACTTACTTCAAAGAACTTTGTTTGAAAATATTTAAGGGGGTAAAATAATTTACTGTTTAGATTGCAACTTTGAAAAAAGTGAATTGTTAAAGAACTCCTTTTCTGTGAAAATTCTGAAAAATGAAAATTTTGAATTAAGACATAGGACATTTTAATAAAAATTCTGTTTTCCAGATTCTTTCTGCATTAATGTTTAAAAAAAAGAAAGAACAGCTGAAAGAAATGGGAACCGCTGCTAGAAAATACCCCTTTTACACACCCCTACTTAAAAGGAATCATTAAGTGCTTTTGTATACCGATAAACTTGCGTTCGGTATTATTTCTTCATTCGAGTTTCAACTATTGATACAGTTGAGTGTTACATAAATGGTATTGTCTGGTTACAGCGCACATTATGGGTATCATATGTAATGAACATGTAAAGAAAAATGAGGATAGTTATTCCTAAACGCTTTAAGTTACAGAGTCGTTCCGATAGTCACAGTAGTAGTACTTCCTGTATAAACAATACTTCCGATTTTTTCTGGCAAGGCAAAGAAAATTTGTAGAAGTATGTTACATGTAACAGAATCGCTTTTACTTATACTTTATTATTCGCATAACTAATTAACCTTAATTTTGAACAGGCTTGCATTATTTTCCTTTTTACTTAAGTAGTGGTATGAGACAATGAGACAAAGAATTATAAGCCACCCAGCTATCTAACAAATCTATGATAGATATTAGTTCGACTAGATATTCCTGTTCTCAAAAGCATGCACCTTCAGTACAGTAATGCAAAACAGTAATTTACAGTAATGCAAAAGGCTGTTTCACAAATAAAACTGTTGGGATATTTACCCTTTGAATCATTGGTATTGTTCCAGATTAAAGTGACACAGCATACATGGCGCAAAAGAGCATGTCCTAACTTGTGATGCAAGTATCCGTCAGAAATAAGCTATACATGAGAGGTCTACATTTAAGGATAAATGCCCAACAATTTTTTTTCTAAAAGCATCTATTGCATCCTCGTATAATGGACACGTTAATGTATAATGGGACACATTCTGGTAGACCTTGTAGCTCTGATACCACTTTTTCTTCTCATCCTGATTATAGATACTCTAAAACTGTTTCTCATTCAACTACAGCCTTTTTTGGCAAAATATTTTATAGACTGACAGACCATTTAAAATGAAATCTTTCCGGATATTAGTTAATTTTGATAACATTTTTATCGCCTTTACGCCAGAAACTTGACTTGACTGGATATAAATTGTAGCAGAGTACATTCGTCTGATGGTATGATCCAGTTTTTTCCATTTCGTTTCTAAATATTTCAAGTTCTTTTTCTGTCTCCGTTTCTATTATAATTCCTCCATAAAGATGGTATGATATAAATTGAGACTAAATGGCTTTTGGCAAGAGAAAAGATTCAAGTGTTGACTGTGAAGCCTCTGTTAAGTTACAGTCAAATCTGAGTATTCATACCAGAAACTGAAGAAGAGGTGTTCTTTTATATCAGCTTTTGAATCATTTACTTATAGTGGTGGGAGTATAGCTTTTTATCAAAATTACTTAACAAAGAATCAAACATTAAAAAATGAAATTTACCACCCCTAAAAAATTTTTTTTCTACGCAAAGAGTACAAAATAAACTACCTTGACATGAAAATAAAGCCTTTAAAATTAAAAACAATCTCATGAAATAGTTATCACAACCTTTCAAGTTCCTCCAGAATTTCCTCTTCCTAAATTTCGAAAGTTATGCTTAATTCGCTTGTTGCTTTTATGTTAGAGGTACGATGATTTTTTGCGAAGTTTGATGGATGCCGTTGAAGAACAAATATCAGAGAAGAGGAAAAGAATGTTGGAAGAAAAAGACGAAACAGATCAATATCGATGAGCAACAAACAGTGAGGTGCCTAAACAGTTGAAATACAACTGTAGATTCTAAATTTTAATGATATTTTTTTTAACTTATGTAAATTTGTGCTAATTTTAAAATGCTTTGTTTTGAAATTTAAAATAGTTTCGTTGTTTTTTCAGAAAGTACGGAATGTCACCTTGTATTTTTTCTTCAAACTTATTTATGATAATAGTTTTTAACTTATCTAAATTTGTGCTAATTTTACCATGTTTTGTTTTTAAATTTAAATATAATTTCTTTGGTGTTTTTTTTATAAAAGTATTAAATGCCACATTGCTTTTGAATTATAGTTCAAACTTATATATTATTATAGTTTTAAACTTATCTAAATTTGTGCTTATTTTCCCATGTTTTCTTTTAAAATATAAATTTAGAGATAATTTCGCTGTTTTGTATAAAAGTATGAAATGCCTACTTGATTTTGAATTATAGTTTAAAAGCAAAGTGGCATTTCATACTTTCATATTCAAACACATTTCATTCAACTATTCATACACTCGTGGAAAAAACGAGAATTAACATTTCTTCTATAACTGATACAGTATTTTAAGGAAATTATTAGGTCAACAATAAGGTTATATTCACGAAAACAAGAGCCTCAAAATAGAACAGAATGTTGTAGAGGATTCAACTCAATGGTAATGTTGTAGCTTAAAGAGACAGAGCATATATAGCGGAAAAATCATATGCATATAAAGAAACTCTCCAACAAAGCTAAGCAGTACATTTGATACATTCATACTGAAGGGTTTGAATTCTCTTTCAGTTATTTATATCGGCACATTTTGCAACCTTGTAAAATTGGGGGCATTCCTTCACGGCCAGAACTAGATACTTTTCAATTTAACAGGACCATAATAATTTCATTGGGAAACAAATTTATTGTTGCATTTATATACAAGTATCTTACCTTATTTGGGGTTCTATTTCACTAGGAATTGTATTTCCCGCGATTGCCTGTTTGTCATTAGGTATTCCATTGAATGCTTGGTAGTTGTACATAAAATATAATTTGGAACTAATATCATAATAATCATTTTGAACTTTATCGGTCAATTTTTGGCATTCTATATAAAGCTATAGAGTACCAGATTTCATATATTGGTTAAAAAAAGAAAAAAAAGCATAAAGCATTCCTGCAAAAATATCAGGACATGGAGGTTGAGGGTCCCAAATGATTCCTGTGTGGTCAACAGTCATTGTGAAAAGCCGCCGCAGAGAACTGAACCGCATATCTTCGCAATCCACTGATCCCTCACGGCCTCATATATATGTGCATTATATATGGTACTCAAAAGATTTAATGCGTTCAAACTGTGGCTTATCTATGATATTCTACACACATAAATCAAAATAATACTTTATTTGTACTAAAAACACAATCTCACTAAAAAGTGTTCTCATACCTAAACAATTAACCTAAGTAAAGAAATCTAAACAATTATACGAATTCGAAACAACGAGCATTTAGATTATATACCGAGTCAAATTCTATGCCTTATGTCATGTGCATCATTGCTTTTGAAATATATCCACCAATGTAACAGCAACAAAACAATTTATTAATCTTTAAAACAAATAAACAAAACAATTATGAGCACATTATAAGGGCCCTCAGCTGCCGAAATACAGAATTATAGAAATATTCTCTTATCGTGGAAAGACCCGCCTACATGCCGGCTTTTCTTCTCTTAATTCTTTAATGGGGTTAGTGATTAACTCGCCCTCTAGCGGTGAGCCAATCACTATACCTTAAATATTGCAGCTAATTAAGAATAAACTCTAATAATGTACTCGTTACATCTACCAGCTGCAGTTATCGCTGATGGATGTATTATACAAATCAAAAATCGTTATAAGAAACATATCACAGCTTGGAAGATGAAAATGTATATTAATTATAATTTATATTTCGTTGCGGTAGATAAACAAATTTCGTTTTCCTTTTTTATAATCTAAAATAAAAATTTCTACAAAATACATATAAATAAATGTAACCATAAATGTAAAAAAGAATTGTTATCATTTTCTTATCAATATGGTCTAAGTATATATCAATAAACTTTATCAGCTAACCATTATCAATACATTCGTGGGAGAACAGAGATGCCAACTTGCTCCGGACAGCAAATATATATTTCAAAGCGGTAGTTTATGTTTATCAATTGTGATTCTTGGTTTAATAAATTCAATTTAGTAGCTTTTTATCCTCCACTATTTCTGAACAATTCGTAGACTTATATAATTCACCATTTTATAGCACTTACGTCATACTATACCTTTTAAAAAGCAGGAAAAATAATCAAATATTTGCAAAATTTCCTTTGTAGTTATTTACCGCTTTTTTAATTATTCTGGCGTGTCCGGAGCATTTAGCATCTCTGAGAGAATAATAATATCAATGAAAACAAAAATTTTCCAGAGCAAACTAAACACTTATAGCTAAAACAATAAAACTTTATGTGGTTTAAAAAATTTTTACAGTGATAATTCAGAAACCAAGCAAAAACATCAAAATTTCAACACTTTTATGAGTAAAACTTCAATGAGCTGAAATAATGACCTATAATTCAATTTCATAGATAGTTATAAATTATTTAAGAACTGTGCCGTTTCTCTTATTCACAAGACTTAAATATGAGTGCGCTGTTAATCTACATTTTAGGGAAAATTGGGAAATGATGCTATTCGAGAAATGGAGATTATAGACGCCGTTGTGTCAGAAACTTTGAGAATGTATCCTCCTGCTTCAATGTAAGTAGTTTCATTAACCTTTTCGGGACGGGCAAGTCATAAATGTATTCGTACGGAATCTCAGAATCATGATAGTAAAAAATAGAAAATGGTAGCTTAAATTTGAGCATGGCTAATTTGACAAATTTATTTTTGATTTCACTTTAGATTTAACACATACAATATTTGAGTTTTAAAAGTTGAACTATGAATTTTTAATTCGAACTAAGTAGTAACCAGTTTGGCTACCAGTTTTTTCTTATTTTTACCCTGATTATCCTCACCCTGAAAATGCATGCAAGACTCCAGCATAAGATTATTCCTTCATGACTTTTGGGCACAGAACAAACCAGTATAAGATGAATCGCTTGGTGGTGCTTACTGAGGAACCCTACATATCCAGCATGAAAGACTCGCCCGTCTGAAAGAGGTTAAATAATATCAAAGCTGCCAACTTTTACACATTTGGAGTAAAATGCTATTTCTATTTTTAAAGTGGCAGTAAATTGCATGCTTTCTATATATTCCTTGTATTTCTAAACTTAATTTATGATCTTTTTGACAACCAATACTTTTTTTTAAAAAAATTAATATAAATATTAACATATGAATCAGTTCGTAGTACTCCGCATAAGATTTTTCAAAATGCAAAGCATGTTATCTGCTTAAAATTGTAAATTAATTTCCATTTTACTACCACTGGGGTAAATTCTCCTCGAAAGGTTTAAACGTTGGCAGGTAATAAGCTTTCTGCAAAATATTTCATAGAGAGGCAGACATTTAAAAACCAATGCTTTTAGTGTGTTGGGTGATTTTACCAACATTTTGAAATATTCGACACGGAGAAGTAGGATAGATGTGGCGTTGTATATGAACTTTTAGATCATTTATATATAGTGATGTGAAAAATAAATTCACATGATTAAAAAGTAGTACATTAAAACTTAAACTTAGGTACCAACAGAATAAATTTTTACAAAAAAGCGTAGAATTTTGGAAGCCCTGCATCACACTGTTACAACAACGACTTCACCTGACGCAACTCAACAATTTTGTATCACGCGCAAATCTTTTACGATTTGATATGCAAAGGCTTAAAAATTGGCCTTAAAACCTTATTACAATAAGGTTTAATATACTCTTTAATATATTAAACCTTAATATATTACCTTAATATATTTCACCTAAATATATTACCAACGGTATATATTAACCCTTTAACGGGCCCTTTATTTCCAGTAAAGGTAAATTAAAGTATTTTTGGAATTGAAATTGTTTTAAGAACAGTAATTGATATATAGAAAAAAAACTCATTTAGTTTATAAAAATGCCATTTTTTTGGTGGTAAATATATTTAACATGACCTATTAGGAACTTACTGACTTTTAGTTTTCTTTATTTATAAAATAAATTCCTTAAATGCTACAAACTTCAAAAGGAATTATGTATTTTATAACTTTTATACGTTTTTTAAAAGTGACAAATGGTTACCAATTTTATTCAAAATCACTTCAAGAAAGCTGAAGTTATAGAAAAGTGGAAACCTAAATTAAAAGTGGTAAAACATGGTGGTAAGTATACTTACCACGGCCTTCAAAAAGGTTAAACCGCGTTAGGTAAAGGTGAATACAGTCCCTGCCTGAATTATTAGACGCACTATAAGTAAATAATGTAAATTCTTAATTATCAAATGATACTATACAGCATTATTGTTTTTACGCGACTGAAGCCGATTTGCACTTGCTTACGCTCGTGCTTCAATTGGTTAGTATTGTAATGCAATACTTTAAAAATAAATACAAATAGGAAGTATATACAAAATCTCCTGAGGGTTAAACCGCGTTAGGTAAAGGTGAATACAGTCCCTGCCTGAATTATTAGACGCACTATAACTAAATAATGTAAATTCTTAATTATCAAATGATACTATACAGCATTATTGTTTTTACGCGACTGAAGCCGATTTGCACTTGCTTACGCTCGTGCTTCAATTGGTTAGTATTGTAATGCAATACGTTAAAAATAAATACAAATAGGAAGTATATACAAAATCTCCTGAGGGTTAAACCGCGTTAGGTAAAGGTGAATACAGTCCCTGCCTGAATTATTAGACGCACTATAACTAAATAATGTAAATTCTTAATTATCAAATGATACTATACAGCATTATTGTTTTTACGCGACTGAAGCCGATTTGCACTTGCTTACGCTCGTGCTTCAATTGGTTAGTATTGTAATGCAATACTTTAAAAATAAATACAAATAGGAAGTATATACAAAATCTCCTGAGGGTTAAACCGCGTTAGGTAAAGGTGAATACAGTCCCTGCCTGAATTATTAGACGCACTATAACTAAATAATGTAAATTCTTAATTATCAAATGATACTATACAGCATTATTGTTTTTACGCGACTGAAGCCGATTTGCACTTGCTTACGCTCGTGCTTCAATTGGTTAGTATTGTAATGCAATACTTTAAAAATAAATACAAATAGGAAGTATATACAAAATCTCCTGAGGGTTAAACCGCGTTAGGTAAAGGTGAATACAGTCCCTGCCTGAATTATTAGACGCACTATAACTAAATAATGTAAATTCTTAATTATCAAATGATACTATACAGCATTATTGTTTTTACGCGACTGAAGCCGATTTGCACTTGCTTACGCTCGTGCTTCAATTGGTTAGTATTGTAATGCAATACGTTAAAAATAAATACAAATAGGAAGTATATACAAAATCTCCTGAGGGTTAAACCGCGTTAGGTAAAGGTGAATACAGTCCCTGCCTGAATTATTAGACGCACTATAACTAAATAATGTAAATTCTTAATTATCAAATGATACTATACAGCATTATTGTTTTTACGCGACTGAAGCCGATTTGCACTTGCTTACGCTCGTGCTTCAATTGGTTAGTATTGTAATGCAATACTTTAAAAATAAATACAAATAGGAAGTATATACAAAATCTCCTGAGGGTTAAACCGCGTTAGGTAAAGGTGAATACAGTCCCTGCCTGAATTATTAGACGCACTATAACTAAATAATGTAAATTCTTAATTATCAAATGATACTATACAGCATTATTGTTTTTACGCGACTGAAGCCGATTTGCACTTGCTTACGCTCGTGCTTCAGTTGGTTAGTATTGTAATGCAATACTTTAAAAATAAATACAAATAGGAAGTATATACAAAATCTCCTGAGGGTTAAACCGCGTTAGGTAAAGGTGAATACAGTCCCTGCCTGAATTATTAGACGCACTATAACTAAATAATGTAAATTCTTAATTATCAAATGATACTATACAGCATTATTGTTTTTACGCGACTGAAGCCGATTTGCACTTGCTTACGCTCGTGCTTCAATTGGTTAGTATTGTAATGCAATACGTTAAAAATAAATACAAATAGGAAGTATATACAAAATCTCCTGAGGGTTAAACCGCGTTAGGTAAAGGTGAATACAGTCCCTGCCTGAATTATTAGACGCACTATAACTAAATGATGTAAATTCTTAATTATCAAATGATACTATACAGCATTATTGTTTTTACGCGACTGAAGCCGATTTGCACTTGCTTACGCTCGTGCTTCAATTGGTTAGTATTGTAATGCAATACTTTAAAAATAAATACAAATAGGAAGTATATACAAAATCTCCTGAGGGTTAAACCGCGTTAGGTAAAGGTGAATACAGTCCCTGCCTGAATTATTAGACGCACTATAACTAAATAATGTAAATTCTTAATTATCAAATGATACTATACAGCATTATTGTTTTTACGCGACTGAAGCCGATTTGCACTTGCTTACGCTCGTGCTTCAATTGGTTAGTATTGTAATGCAATACTTTAAAAATAAATACAAATAGGAAGTATATACAAAATCTCCTGAGGGTTAAACCGCGTTAGGTAAAGGTGAATACAGTCCCTGCCTGAATTATTAGACGCACTATAACTAAATAATGTAAATTCTTAATTATCAAATGATACTATACAGCATTATTGTTTTTACGCGACTGAAGCCGATTTGCACTTGCTTACGCTCGTGCTTCAATTGGTTAGTATTGTAATGCAATACGTTAAAAATAAATACAAATAGGAAGTATATACAAAATCTCCTGAGGGTTAAACCGCGTTAGGTAAAGGTGAATACAGTCCCTGCCTGAATTATTAGACGCACTATAAGTAAATAATGTAAATTCTTAATTATCAAATGATACTATACAGCATTATTGTTTTTACGCGACTGAAGCCGATTTGCACTTGCTTACGCTCGTGCTTCAATTGGTTAGTATTGTAATGCAATACGTTAAAAATAAATACAAATAGGAAGTATATACAAAATCTCCTGAGGGTTAAACCGCGTTAGGTAAAGGTGAATACAGTCCCTGCCTGAATTATTAGACGCACTATAACTAAATAATGTAAATTCTTAATTATCAAATGATACTATACAGCATTATTGTTTTTACGCGACTGAAGCCGATTTGCACTTGCTTACGCTCGTGCTTCAATTGGTTAGTATTGTAATGCAATACTTTAAAAATAAATACAAATAGGAAGTATATACAAAATCTCCTGAGGGTTAAACCGCGTTAGGTAAAGGTGAATACAGTCCCTGCCTGAGTTATTAGACGCACTATAACTAAATAATGTAAATTCTTAATTATCAAATGATACTATACAGCATTATTGTTTTTACGCGACTGAAGCCGATTTGCACTTGCTTACGCTCGTGCTTCAATTGGTTAGTATTGTAATGCAATACTTTAAAAATAAATACAAATAGGAAGTATATACAAAATCTCCTGAGGGTTAAACCGCGTTAGGTAAAGGTGAATACAGTCCCTGCCTGAATTATTAGACGCACTATAACTAAATAATGTAAATTCTTAATTATCAAATGATACTATACAGCATTATTGTTTTTACGCGACTGAAGCCGATTTGCACTTGCTTACGCTCGTGCTTCAATTGGTTAGTATTGTAATGCAATACGTTAAAAATAAATACAAATAGGAAGTATATACAAAATCTCCTGAGGGTTAAACCGCGTTAGGTAAAGGTGAATACAGTCCCTGCCTGAATTATTAGACGCACTATAACTAAATAATGTAAATTCTTAATTATCAAATGATACTATACAGCATTATTGTTTTTACGCGACTGAAGCCGATTTGCACTTGCTTACGCTCGTGCTTCAATTGGTTAGTATTGTAATGCAATACTTTAAAAATAAATACAAATAGGAAGTATATACAAAATCTCCTGAGGGTTAAACCGCGTTAGGTAAAGGTGAATACAGTCCCTGCCTGAATTATTAGACGCACTATAACTAAATAATGAAAATTCTTAATTATCAAATGATACTATACAGCATTATTGTTTTTACGCGACTGAAGCCGATTTGCACTTGCTTACGCTCGTGCTTCAATTGGTTAGTATTGTAATGCAATACTTTAAAAATAAATACAAATAGGAAGTATATACAAAATCTCCTGAGGGTTAAACCGCGTTAGGTAAAGGTGAATACAGTCCCTGCCTGAATTATTAGACGCACTATAACTAAATAATGTAAATTCTTAATTATCAAATGATACTATACAGCATTATTGTTTTTACGCGACTGAAGCCGATTTGCACTTGCTTACGCTCGTGCTTCAATTGGTTAGTATTGTAATGCAATACGTTAAAAATAAATACAAATAGGAAGTATATACAAAATCTCCTGAGGGTTAAACCGCGTTAGGTAAAGGTGAATACAGTCCCTGCCTGAATTATTAGACGCACTATAACTAAATAATGTAAATTCTTAATTATCAAATGATACTATACAGCATTATTGTTTTTACGCGACTGAAGCCGATTTGCACTTGCTTACGCTCGTGCTTCAATTGGTTAGTATTGTAATGCAATACTTTAAAAATAAATACAAATAGGAAGTATATACAAAATCTCCTGAGGGTTAAACCGCGTTAGGTAAAGGTGAATACAGTCCCTGCCTGAATTATTAGACGCACTATAAGTAAATAATGTAAATTCTTAATTATCAAATGATACTATACAGCATTATTGTTTTTACGCGACTGAAGCCGATTTGCACTTGCTTACGCTCGTGCTTCAATTGGTTAGTATTGTAATGCAATACGTTAAAAATAAATACAAATAGGAAGTATATACAAAATCTCCTGAGGGTTAAACCGCGTTAGGTAAAGGTGAATACAGTCCCTGCCTGAATTATTAGACGCACTATAAGTAAATAATGTAAATTCTTAATTATCAAATGATACTATACAGCATTATTGTTTTTACGCGACTGAAGCCGATTTGCACTTGCTTACGCTCGTGCTTCAATTGGTTAGTATTGTAATGCAATACGTTAAAAATAAATACAAATAGGAAGTATATACAAAATCTCCTGAGGGTTAAACCGCGTTAGGTAAAGGTGAATACAGTCCCTGCCTGAATTATTAGACGCACTATAACTAAATAATGTAAATTCTTAATTATCAAATGATACTATACAGCATTATTGTTTTTACGCGACTGAAGCCGATTTGCACTTGCTTACGCTCGTGCTTCGATTGGTTAGTATTGTAATGCAATACTTTAAAAATAAATACAAATAGGAAGTATATACAAAATCTCCTGAGGGTTAAACCGCGTTAGGTAAAGGTGAATACAGTCCCTGCCTGAATTATTAGACGCACTATAACTAAATAATGTAAATTCTTAATTATCAAATGATACTATACAGCATTATTGTTTTTACGCGACTGAAGCCGATTTGCACTTGCTTACGCTCGTGCTTCAATTGGTTAGTATTGTAATGCAATACGTTAAAAATAAATACAAATAGGAAGTATATACAAAATCTCCTGAGGGTTAAATCGCGTTAGGTAAAGGTGAATACAGTCCCTGCCTGAATTATTAGACGCACTATAACTAAATAATGTAAATTCTTAATTATCAAATGATACTATACAGCATTATTGTTTTTACGCGACTGAAGCCGATTTGCACTTGCTTACGCTCGTGCTTCAATTGGTTAGTATTGTAATGCAATACTTTAAAAATAAATACAAATAGGAAGTATATACAAAATCTCCTGAGGGTTAAACCGCGTTAGGTAAAGGTGAATACAGTCCCTGCCTGAATTATTAGACGCACTATAACTAAATAATGTAAATTCTTAATTATCAAATGATACTATACAGCATTATTGTTTTTACGCGACTGAAGCCGATTTGCACTTGCTTACGCTCGTGCTTCAATTGGTTAGTATTGTAATGCAATACTTTAAAAATAAATACAAATAGGAAGTATATACAAAATCTCCTGAGGGTTAAACCGCGTTAGGTAAAGGTGAATACAGTCCCTGCCTGAATTATTAGACGCACTATAAGTAAATAATGTAAATTCTTAATTATCAAATGATACTATACAGCATTATTGTTTTTACGCGACTGAAGCCGATTTGCACTTGCTTACGCTCGTGCTTCAATTGGTTAGTATTGTAATGCAATACTTTAAAAATAAATACAAATAGGAAGTATATACAAAATCTCCTGAGGGTTAAACCGCGTTAGGTAAAGGTGAATACAGTCCCTGCCTGAATTATTAGACGCACTATAACTAAATAATGTAAATTCCTAATTATCAAATGATACTATACAGCATTATTGTTTTTACGCGACTGAAGCCGATTTGCACTTGCTTACGTTCGTGCATCAATTGGTTAGTATTGTAATGCAATACGTTAAAAATAAATAAAAATAGGATGTATATACAAAATCTCTTGAATAAAAAGCCATTACTTATATGCTTAAATATAAAAATATTGCCTATGAACTCGTGCAAAACATGCAATTATTAAAACAACGCAGTGCGTTTAATAATTTGGTCTAATTATTATTATATACTAATATAACACGTAATATAATAATAATTTCATATTTAAATAATATTTAGTCCAAATTTATCCAGTCATCGAATTTATATTATATATCCTCTAATTTAATCAATTGATACACGAACGTAAGCAAGTGAAAATCGGCTTCAGTCGCGTAAAAACAATAATGCTGTATAATATCATTTGATAATTTCATAAAATCTTATAGTGCGTCGAATAATTTGGTCAGAGATTGTATTAAGGTTTAGATTAAACCATAAGATATATATTAATGCATTAGCAACCGCCTTTGACGACCAGCTTGGTCGAATTTCAAAACAGTCTTTAACAATATATAAAGTTTAATGGTAACCTAGCCTACCATACAGCACAACTGAGGTTAGTTGAATATTCTAATTCTTCAACTCGTTCTTCAATCCTAACACTTTAATTAGTTTTAAACAATGCATTAGCCAAATATTTTCTCAGTTTAGCTGTTGCCTGCTACCATTCCCTCGAGAAAGTACTTTGATTTCTGTTTTAACAATTTTCAAGCCATGCCTGCAATATTATCAATATTGCGGTAAATTATATAGTATTAATAGATGTTATGCTATTGCTCGCAAAAGGCGAGCTCTGACACCAACAATATGCAGCAAACTATCACCGTTTACGTTTAGAATTTCTACAGCCATTTTAGAAAAGATCAAACATAAATCTATTTACTTGTTTCCTAACGAAGTTCATATTTCTATAAATATACAATATATATTTCTATAAATATTCAACGTTATTTAAATTATTACTTAAGACAACGTAACATAATAAATAATATCTGTAGCGTTGCCCATAGATAGAGAATTTATGGTGACACCTGATAGATTTATTATATATATATATATATATATATATATATATATATATATATATATATATATATTCCAAGTTGCCTGTTACAACGAAAAGAATATTTGACGAAAAATATTTTAAGATTAAATGAAATAATTTATTACCCTTCATGAAATAACTTAAAGGATCAACAGAGAAGGAGAAAAACCAAAACCCATAAAAAATGAAATAACATACTAAATATGCCCTTGTGAAAGCAGTAAAGGGAAATAGCAATCAAACCATCTAAAAGGAGGAAATCTTAAAAAGAAATTAAAGCGTGCCTGTACATCCACTATATTTTACATTGAGAAGTTTACATAATTCAATCCCTGCCCTTTTTTATTATGCAGGGAATTGATCTTATTCCGGTAGATCTTGTAGCTCTGATACCACTTTTTCTTTTCATCCTGATTATAGATACTGTAAAAATGTTTCTCATTCAACTACAACCTTTTTTACCAAAATATTTTATAGACTGACAGACACTTCAAAATTAAATCTTTCAGGATACTAGTTAATTTGATAACATTTCTAACGACTTTACACCAGAAACTGAGCTAGAGGTGATCTTTTATATGGGCTCTTGAATCATTTACTTATAGTGGTGGGGAGTATAACTTTATATCGAAATTACTCAACAAAGAATCAGACATTAAAGAATAAAATTTACTACCACTAAAAAAACATTTCTACTCAAAGAGTACAAAATAAACAACATTGACATGAAAATAAAGCCTTAAAAAATAAAGACTTTATTATTACTTCTCATGAAATAGTTATCACAGTTATAATCAAATTCTTCCAGAATTTGATTATCCTAAATTTTGAAAGTTATGCTTAATTCGCCTGCTGCTTTTACGTTAGAGATACGATGATTTTTTGCAAAGTCTGATGGATGCCGTTGAAGAACAAAAACCAGAGAAAAGGAAAGGAATCTTGCTGTTGGAAGAAAAAGACGAAAAAGATCAACATAGATTCGTAATAAACAGTGAGGTGCTTGAACAGTTGAAATACAAGTGTAGGTTCTAAATTTCAAATATATTTTTTTAACTTATGAAAATTTGTGTTAATTTTACCATGTTTAGTTTTGAAATTTAAAGATAATTTCTTTTTTTTTTTTTAAAGTATGAAATGCTACCTTGATTTGTTTTCAAATTTATATATTATAATAGTTTTTAACTTATCTAAATTTGTGCTAATTTTACCATGTTTTGTTTTTAAATTTAAATATAATCCCGTTGTTTTTTTTTTAAATAAAAGTATGAAATGCCACATTACTTTTGAATTACAGTTCAAACTTATATATTATTATAGTTTTTAACTTATGAAAATATGTGCTAATATTACCATGTTTTGCTTTTTAAATTTAAAGATAATTTCGCTTTTTTTTTCTTTGTATAAAAGTTTGAAATACCACCATGCTTTTTATTTCAAACTTATAGTTTTTAACTTATCTAAATTTATACTTATTTTAAAGTGCTTTTTTTAATTTTTAATTTAAAGATAATTTTGCTGTTTTGTATAAAAGTATGAAATGCCACTTTGCTCTTGAGTTATTGTTTAAAACCAAATTGTCATTTCATGCTCTCATATTCAAACTGATTTCAACTATTCATACTCTTGTGGAAGAAACGAGAATTAACGACTCTTCTGCAACTTATACAGTATTTCGAGGCAAGTATAAGGTCGACAATAAGGTTATATTCACGAAAGCACGAGCCTCATTTTACAGAATGTATGTACAGTATTTGACTCAATGGTAATGTTGTAGCTTAAAGAACATATATAGCGGAAAAAAGCATGTGCATACATGTTTAAACTTATAAAGAAACTACTCAACAAAACGAAACTGTACATCTCATACATTCGCATTGAAAGGTACAAATTCACCTTCATTTATTATCCTTGCAAAATTGGGAGCAATCCCTTGCGGCCAGAATATTTTCCGTTGAAACTAATTCTTTTCAATTTAGCACAACCATAATAATTACATTGGGAAACATATTTATTGTTGCATTTATATACAAGTAGTTGATCTTACCTAATTCGGGGTTCCATTTCAATAGGAATTTTACTTCCAGCGTTTGCTGGATTGTCATTAGGTTTGTCATTATTGTTCCAAGTGATATTACATAAAATATCACCTGGAACTAAAATCATGATAATGATTTGGAACTTTGTCGCTCAATTATAGGCATTCTATACAAAGCTATAAAAAGTCAGATATCATATATTGGTAAAAAAAAAGCATTCCTGCAAAAATATCAGGACGAAGAGATTGACGGTCCACAATGTCTCCTTAGTGGTCAACTGTCATTGTGAAAAGCCTCCGCTGAGAATTGAACCGCATATCTTCGAAATGTCAGCAAACCACTGATCCCTCACGGCTTCATATATATTTGCAATATATATGTTACTCAAAATAAATGATTTAATTCATTCAAACTGTGGTTTATCTATGATATTCTACATGCACAAATCAAATAAAGGCTTTATTTGCATTAAAAACGCGTTCTCACTAAAAAGTGTCCACATTTAATGGTAAAGAAATCTAAACGATAATACGATTTCAGAGCAGGATTATTTGCTGATTAAGAATAAACTCTCATATTGTACTCATTACATCTTCCAGCTGAAGTTTTCACTGGCGGATGCATTATTTAAATCTTATATTAAATATAGCTCCTCCGCAATCATCATCATCATCATATGTAGTTGCTCAAGGCCTTTAGGCCCCGTAGGGGCCTTTTACCTCTCCATATGAGTTGCTTGGATCTGAGCTGATTGCATCTGGGATTGCCTAAGAAAGGGAAGAGAGAAGAAAAAGAGAAAAAAGTTTGAGAATATAAAGAATTCTCGAAGTGAACAGGCCATGGCACTGGCTGCATCCTCATTGGTCGAGGCAGTAACTAGTGGGAGGAGCTTAGGAGGTCTTCGAGCAGCGCTCGAACTTCCCGATCTTTGATTAAGTCCTTAATTTCCTTTATTGCGTAAAGCAATCTAGCTGCTTTGTTTCTGGGTTGTTTGGGCATTTTGGAGTTGGCAAGTCTCTCTGGGCACTTGTAATAGGTGGATGGGTGCTCTCCGGAGCAATTTGCACATTTGGCTGGAATGCTAGACTCTTTGGTGCATTGAAAGGTGAAATGCGGCCCTCCGCATTTCATACAGGCTGGTTGATTTTCACACGTTCGCTGCAGATGTCCGAACTTCTGGCACTTGAAACATTGTTTCGGTCCTCTTCCTCCATGTAGCTTTTCAACTTTAATATCAAATCCAAGGAGAGTAGTAATTTTCACTATAGGAAGGTTGGATGCAGTATTGGGTAAAGTCACGATGAAAAGTGGGAGGGGCCTAAGTCCCTCCCCCTCTCTCTTCTTCATTTGCACAACACTTAATATCTCAAATTTTTGGAGTTCCAGCTGCGCTTGAATGTCCATGCATGAAGAATCAATCGATAGTCCCCTCAGTACTTTTCGAATCCTTGCCGGCAAGTAAATTGAGTTTTCCACTTTCTTCTCATCTCTGATTGACTCCTGGGTGGGCGGAGTTACAGGCTAGGAGTCCGTTGGTAGTGAGTTTGGAATATCCATCGGAGAAGGCTTTTTCTTTGATTGCTTCTTCTTCTTTTTTGGAGGAACACTGGTTACTTCGGGTGAAGGCTCTTCTATCGGTTGTTCTGCAGGGCTTGTACTTGGCTCCGTGGTTTTCGTTGGCGTAGAGTCGGCGAAGATGTCTTTCACTGATAGGTATGCCTCATACCCCGCTAGCCAAGTAGGATCACTGCTACGAGCTTCATACTCTTCATCAGTTAGTTGGGCTGGGCGCTGTGAGGTCGACGGCGAAAGCCGCTTTCCTCCTCGTCCAAATCTTAAATTAGACATTGCGAAAGAACGTGTTTGCTGGTTGATATCCAATGATCGAGTCTCCTCCGCAATATTCAGAAGATTAAAATATATATTAATTATAATTATTATTTTGGGGCGGTAGGTAAACAAATTTCGTTTTCAATTTCTATAATATAATGTAAATTTCAACAAAAAGCATGTAAATATAAGAATGGTAACCGTTTTGTTATCAATATATTTGTAAGCATATATCAATTAACTATATCATTTAACCATTAACAATACATTTGTGAGAGAATAATAATATAAGTGTGAACAAAAACGTTTCAGAGCATACTAAGCACTTGACACGAAAAAATTTTATAAGGATAAAATTTTATGTGTTTTGCAATTTTTTTAGTGATAAATCAGAGACAGCATCAAAAAATTAACATAATATTATTAACATATATCCTTAATATTAAAAACTATTGATAACTCCATAGCATGATTTTCTATCTTGTGTAAGTGTTATCGACAATGTCGGTATTGCAAGCCATGGTGGCTCAGAGGATAGCGCTCTAACTTTTCAATGAAGTGACAAGAGTCCCAGTAATGGCTAGTCGATACGAATTTCGCTCCTGGATCGCACCAACCACAGTGATGACGTTAAATATCCTCAGTGATAGACGAATCATGGTTTAAAGTCCCTTTGTCACTAGGCTAACCGTGGGTTGTTTTCCTCTCCATGTAACGCAAATGCGAGTTAGTTTGATCAAAAGTTCTCCACGAAAGCAAATTTCTCCCAATACCTGATCCAGGATTTCCCTTGTCTTCTGGACTGGGTTCAAAATTACAAGGCTACGGAGTTAAACATTGATTGCCGTAAACTCAATAATTGTATCTGCTACTCAACAACGTTTATATAAAGTAACAACATTTCGGTATTGCATACAAAATCTGAATCTCTTTTGGATTGTTCGAAATATGGCAATGTAGACATTGTTTATAATTGCAAATGTCCTGCCGAAATAACTAGTAAGATTGCATTATTTTCCCTGATGTAAATCATGAGAAAGGAACAGAGTCTAGTTTTTTTCCTCTCTTTCTATATTTTACTATTTAAACATTTTCACTGAGTTGACAGCTCCAGGAAAAAAAAATTCTTTACTCAATCAATAAATATTTAAAAAAAATTTTTTATTTGGTTATCAATAATGATTAACCGTTTAGAAAAAGTGTCAGCTTATAGGAATCCCGAAAACGAGAGTAAGGAATACCGAGCAATGAATCTCTTGGGGCTATTATCGGTTAAATATAGTTATTATTACTATCATATAGTGATTATTAAATTTTATGCCATTTATATTAAAGAAAAGAAAACAGAATTGGATCCCACTCGTTGCATCAAGATATAAATTTCAGCTAGTACTAATGAATTGTGATCATTCTTTTATGATAATACAATCCTGATTTAATTCATGATATATATATATATATATATATATATATATATATATATATATAACACTGGTGGTACGTAAAGTACACATACGTATATATAACACTGGTGGTTGTTGACTTCCACACGTGAATGTTGACAATCACATAGTTGCGTTGGTAAATGTCCGAAATATATACTAAATCTAGTAAACTTCCATTGCCCAGTATACATTTGCCCGGTATGCCCTAGATCAATGTTTTTTTAATATTCAGTGCCACTCCCCGGTATGCATTTGCTCTGTGTGCCTTACATCAATGTTTTTTTAAGGTCATGTGCCACTGCCAAGTATGCATTTAACCGGCACTCCAAACACTCATGTTTCCCCAGCTCGATGGTTCTTGACCATATATGGCAACGTTACTTTTAAAAAGTAACGAGTAAAAGTACATGTATTTTTGAAAAAAGTAACGAGTAAAAAGTTCTTATTTTAAAAAGTAGCGAGTAAAAAGTACAAGTAAAAGTACAAGTACGAAACAAAAAAAGTAATGATTTAAAAGTGCATTTCTAGGAAATCGAAAATTCAAAGCAACCTAAAATTTTATTGAATAATATTCTTATGTTCTTTAATGTTTTCGCAAAATTGATGTTATTTATTTAATTATTTTTAGTTTTGAAAGTTATGGACATTAATTTATTTTTAAATTCGAAATAATATTATAATATAATATTATAACATAATCCTATAATATAATTTTATAATATAATCGGATAATATAATTTTAAAATCAAATATAAATTTAATATCAAACTTTTTATGGATTTGCATGAAAAAGAAATTTTGTCTGTTGATTTTAATTTTTAGTTTATTATTTTTATTTATTTAAATTACCATTGATTTAAAATTGTTTTACTCTATAGAAAGGCGTTTTAAAAGCACAAATATAAACAAAGCAAACACGGGGTTTCAGATAGCTTTGTGATCTTTGAGCTAGTAAAAAATAATTGAATGTGCAGTATAAGTTGAAACAGAACAGTCTACAGTTTTAATTGAAACAATGGCTAATGCTGAAGTCTTAAAGCAAAGTTTCATAAATGAGGAATCTCAATCTATGCACATTAGTCCAGGTCTCCACGAATAAAAAGGAAAAAAAAAACGTTTTTTTCTTTTCTACTTTATGGTTATTTTTTGGAGGAGTAGCAAAAACCAAAATAAATCAAAGTATCTTTGTGTCAATAAGACATCAAAGATACAGTTCATTTGTTATTCAAACAAAACTATTTTCAGAGAGGAAAAAAAGCATGTCGACTTAAAAAAAAAAAAAAAAAAAAAAAAAATTCATCCCATGCTGTGATAACAGTATTCATATGGACATTTGTTCATTCCAACCCCCCCAAAACTTAATGGTAGCATTGAAGATTATTTCTTAGAATTTCATCAAACATTTCAGCTTGAAACTTCAAAATTTAACAAAGAAGGACGTTTTAGTGTACGTAGAAGCATGCCACCGTAACTATCATTCACATTCAGATTGTCACAAAGATAAGGATTCATGTGTCAAGATATGATTCAGGTGTTAAAATAGTCTGTTCACGGATGTCAGAATAATTAAAGCCTTCACACATTTGAAGGTTGGATTAATTATTTTTCTTAAAATCGTATACATTCATTATACTTGGTTTACAGAATTTCAAAGCGCACTTTTTACCATTCTGAAACTTTTTCTGGAGATGAGAACCACTGGTATTTAAAACCTTTGCTATTCATGTCATCCTTTATCACAGGCAATTTTCAGGAGATGAATAATGACTGTTCTGGACACACAATTCTGGAGAACACTCCACTTACAATGATAGTTGCAGTAAAAAAAAAGATCAAAAGAGCCGTCTTTTCCCTTTCAGGAATGACAATTTTAAAATGTCAAGGTATTTGAATGCAAAGTTTGCTGTGAATGCATATATATTGCACATTAATTTTATAAATTAAAAATGCATAAGCATTTTTTTAATTAAAATTTTTTTTTCTTTATTTATTTTTTTAGAAAGTTTACCAAATTTTAGAAAATAGTAACGATTTCATTCGACATTTCCGTTACAAATACTTGTACTTTTTCCCTAAAAAAGTAACGAAAGTACAAGTCAAAGTACTAAATTTAAAAAGTAACGAAGTACAAGTAAAAGTACGTACTGTTTACTTGTACAGGCGGTACAAGTAAGAAAGTAAAAGTACTGCCATACATGATCTTGACTTTCTCTTGTGAATGTTGACTATCACATAGTCGCTGTGGTAAATGTACAAAATATATACTAATTCCAGTTTAGTGCCACTGCCTTTTAAATATTTGCCTGGTATACCCTACACTGATTTTTTTTAAAGGTTCAGTGCCACTGCTTGGTATACATTTGCCCGGTATGCCCTATGTATTTTTTAAGTTCAAGTGGCACTGCCCAGTATGCATTTAACCGGTACTGCGAACTGTGATGTTTCTCCCAATTTATTTTCAGTAGATATTCTAATATCGAATAAATAGAATAACATCAACGAATTAATTTATATCAAATCGGATATAAATATTTCGGACATTCACCGAATCGACTATGTGATAGTTGACATTCACCGGTGAAATTCGACATTCTCTTGATTTCGGTTATTCACTGTAACACACATATATAGTTGTGGTTCCTTAGCTGCTTTTTCATTTTTTTAAATTTTTTATTTTTATTTTCCTATTTTTAGGTGGTTAATTTATGTGTTCTAGGGTAAACCAACGAGTGAAGGAACACACCCCAGTGAAGGAACATTTCATAGATATTTTTTTTAAAATAAGATTTTAAATGTTTTTATTTAGATTGATTGGTAACAGTAGCTTACTACCTAACTATAGGAAGTCATCTAACAATTCATTGAGTTACTTGGTCAAAGAGTCTTCTCTGGAAAAGTTTTTGAATTTGTTAGTATCTGTTCAACGCCTTGTTTCTTTGACAAAATTATAAGGTTAGTGCTTGTGGTTATCCGTTTAAAGTACAATTAATTGCATATAATAATACTTTTTTTCACATTGTGAAAAAGAGAATTCGAAATATGGTTATTGAAGTTACGCTTTATTTATTTTAAGCATCATAACATAAGCAAGTACTGAGATTAGGGATGTTTATTAACTGGATTGCCAAACGATGAAAATCCGATGTATGAACAAGTGTTCCTTTACTGGGATTTTTTAAAGTTAATGAAAATAAAAGAAAAAAAATAATTTTCTTGTACCTTTAGTCATATTATGCATCAAAATTATGTTGAAAATACAAAAAACAGCCTCTTACCCGTGAAGGAGCAGGTGCGTTTCTTCACTCGTCTTCCTAGATTTCCCAGTGAATAAACCGTAGGTGTGAGATATGATTTTACATGGATAGTTAATAGTTCTGCGATATAGCGGACACCTTAAATTATATAATAGAATTGAAACACCTTAGCTTGAATAAAAAATTTCTTTGTCGGCTTTTGTGCCAATAACTAGCTAAATTATTATCCTATTGCAGTCTTTAACGTCATGACGGAAACTGATAGGAAAAATCCATTTAAAGACAATCATCCAGGTGAAAAATGTTTTTTTTAAGACGACATCCACCGATAACTCAGTGCAATGCGAAGATAATTTCAAAAGGCAAAACTTGACTTAGAGAAAATAATATTCGAAAGACTGGTTTAAAGAACTTCTTGAGGAATCTTTAGGAGGGAATAAGCCCTGACATTCTTTTAGAAAGTGATTGCATTTACAATACGAACGAAACGGGAGTGGAATACTGCCCTTAAACATGAAAAATCCTTGGCCCCTAAAAATTTTAAGTATTTATATTCGTTAGTACCAAGGAAAAAAAAAAAAAAGAAGTACCTCCATTGGTAGTTTTTCCTTACTGAAGAATTCTTAGAGGTATTACAGAATCAGTTCCAGCTATATATTTCATTGGAAAAAGCGGTTCATGAAGTGAAACGATGACGGCAGCAACATTTTACAAATATATTGCAAATGTTTCTACCCGTGGCTAATTGAAAATGCTATCAAGTTCCCTATTTTGCTTCTTCCGGATAGGTATAAATCTCGTATCCATTTGAAACTGAGCAAGTTTTGTTCATCAAAGCAAATTCTCTGGTTTAGCGTTCTACCTAATTCATGGAAATCTCCTGTTAGATCTTGAAAACAGAATAATTATAAAATAATGTGTGGAGAATTATACATTCATTTTTATATAAGATTTTGAAGCATCAACTGATGAAGTTAAAATGCTTTTATGAAATGTGGTATTTTTCCATTCGATTTAGAAAACGTTGACTTTAAAAAATGCATGCAACACAAACACAAAGAGTTAATGAGCAAGACAGCTTATCAACCAAACACATACTTCGAGAGTAACGATGCACTCTTTCTTCAGAATCTTAAGAAGGAAATCTCACACAAGTCATGTTGCAAATTTTTAAAGGAACATTGGCAGAAAAGTTTAATCTCCCAAATATCCAATAGCCTGTGCTTTTCTCAATATTGAAGAATTTATTTCAAAAAGAACATTTAGTTAATAAAATTTTGGTACTGAAGCTGATACAACTAGCATTGATAATGAAAGTATCTTGAAAACTGATTTTGAGATAAGTCCTCTTGAGGCATTGTTAGTTGCAAAAGCAATTGGTTCAGTAAACAATTGGTTCCATAAGTAAATGGTAAGTACTGCAGAAGACCCACTATACATAAGTCAGTGAGAGATGGATTTTACTCAAACTTCGAAACTCCTTCCTCTTATTTATTATCCAGTCAGGAATTCTAAAAATTGTACTGGAAAACCAAAAGAAATTTTGAAGATACATTTTCATTGGCCAAAAATTTGGAAAAAAGAGGAATGTCAAATCAAAAGAAAAAGAAATAAATTACTTTATTGCATTAACTTCAGAACAATAACGAAATTTTAAAGAGACGGAAAGAACTGGAAAAAAAAAGTTTAAGCAGAAAGTATGCTGAAGAGAAAAAAAAAACTTAAAAAGATAAAAGGGAAAAAAAATGCTTAAGAAAAAAGTGATCAAGTAAACAAAAAAGTGATCTAATTATAATAATAACATCCTCAGATTACACAATGAAAAACATTCATGATTTAGAACGGACTTTTAAACTGTGAGAAAAAAATGAAAAACAATTTTTTTAAATTCTGTATTTAGCAATATTTCTGTATTTAGCCAAACTTTTCCACGTTAACTGTGGTTATATGTTGTAATTCCAAGAAAAATCTTGTTTTTAGACATTTGTGTGGCCTATGGATTCCTAACGAGCATCAAACAATCTCAAAATTAAGTATTCATTCACTGGAAAATTTAGTGTTTATTCACTGGTAAGAACTGTTCCCTCACTTGGTTATCTTACTACTTATTATTTGAACCATCAAAAGGTTAAAACAGTATTATGTAAGTTATATAAATTGTTTTACATAATTTGAGTTTAATAACAAATATGTTGACACCGTAATTTAGCTAAAATTACAAATTTTGAAATTTTTATTATTTTCTTAAAGGCAAGCTAAGCTTAAATGTTCATTCACTGGTTAGTTATACCTACTTCAAATAGCTTATGTTTTCCTCATTCGCGACTGGTGAGTCTTGAGAATGGGGTGCAATTTTCAAGAGCCCGAAATATTTCGACTACCTCCTTCGTATATATTGATGCAAATGACGCTTTATTTATTCAAGAAATGTGCTATTTTATAATGAAATTAAAGGTGGGTGAGAAAGATATTGTTTATTCATATCTCGACCAGCCCTATTCAAGGGCATACGAGAGTAGAACATGCATTCTACATACAAAACATACATAAAACACAAAATATACATTAACAACTAGTATAAATGACATATAAATAATAAAGTACAATATGAAATTATTTCCAACATAAAATACAAAGGCATAGTAAAACGCCTTAATCAAAATGCACAGAACCTAATTTTAACGTAACTTTAAACTAAAGCACAGAAGTTAAAATGCATCTTAACTCTAAAATTAAGTACAAGAGAATGAATATGATTAATTGCAGCAAAATATTAGAATCACAAAGAAGTTTAAAATACAAAAAGTCATGGATAACCAGAGAGTCTGACTAAAACAAATATTGTAAGATGAGTTGATAGAATTAGTTGACACGGAGTGACAGCTAGGTTACATTGCTAATTGAATCTGGAGGATTTAACACGTCCTCAAGTGTAGTTTTGATGATTTCTTTGATAATTCTTCTGCAGGAAAAAGTTTGAGAATAGCTGGTGTTCTGTTTTGTCCTGGAATTCCGTGCCACGCTGTGCAGGAAATTTTGGGCAGTGGCAAATCAAGTGTATTATATCTTGTTAAGAGTCACAATAAGAACAAATTGAGGATTTTCTGAAAAATCTTGATTGATGGGTGCCTTGCTTTATTAAAGATATAGCAGTACATATATAAGCCTACTAATTATTTAGAAATAGTGGTGGATAAAAATCAACTAATTTGAATTTTTTAAGCAAAAATCACGATTAATAAACTACCACTTTAAAATATATATTTGCTGTCCGGAACGAGTTGGCATCTCTGCTTTCATACAATAAATTATAAAATAGCGAAAATAGTCATTGCGAACGTTTACTCTCATTAACCCTTTCGTGCCGACTGTCTCAAGTACAGGACATCATAAAACCATATCAATCAGGGTAAAAATATAAAACTGGTAATCAAAGTATTTCTTTAGCAGTTCATTTGTGGGAGGGAATTAATTGTTTGATTTATTTAATTCACCAATATTTTGTTCAAAATAAAACTATTTAGTTACACTTTGAATTATTGTTGATTAGAAAACTAACAATAATTAAAGTACAAGCAAAATACGTCTGTCAAATTAGCAACGACTATATTTAAGTTACCGTTTTTTATTTAATTACAACTTGATTCTGATTTTGTACGATACTTTTCTGAATAACCCGTCCCCAAGGGGTTAAAGAAGTGAAAATGGGTCACTATCATAAAAAAAATTCATGATGGGGTAACGACTTTAAACAAACGTTAAAATAATGCTGCGTTATTTTATAGCAATTTAAAAACGGGGTTCCCGTGGGCCAATTAAATTTTAAAAAGGTGGTAACGAAAAATAATCAAATGTGAATAATTTAATTTCTGCGTAAGCACCACTAAAATTGTTTTCCAAAGATAGTATACATGCATGAAAATTTCACATTCCTTCCATTATACATTTTCCTAGGGGAATTAAAATTTCAATTATAAGCAAAAAACATACGTTGTACTTAAAGAGGTTTTAACTGACAACCAAGATGCTGGATATTGGGGTTGTCTCGGCGTTTGGCGCCAAGCGCCACTAACCGATTCATCGAATCTGTTTTGTCGTTTTCTAGGAGGTCCTAAATATCATTGAAGTTGTAGTATGTTGTTACAACAAATCAAGTCCTTATAGAAGTAAATCTTGAGTTTAGAAGTGAAAATCATCATTGGATGGGGAAATCCCCTTGAGTAGAGTTGTGAAATATGACAACCATGATAGCAATGAATATTATTATCTATGCTTAATTTTTTTTTAGAATAGTGGCGATCAAAATCCCATTAAAATTTCATTTGCTAAAAGAAAAAATAATATATATTTACGACCACTTTAAATATAAAAATAACGTTTTATGCCAAATGCTTAAAAAATGGCAGGTACGATTTCAGCTTCGATTCTAAACCACTTAATCGTAGAGTGGTATATTAAATTAATAAAGTGAGTGGTGGGGTGGTATATCGTCTAGCAATAAAACTAATTTATAACCACTACTTAAATTTTTCCAAACCCGCGGGAACCCTGAAAAAGTTTTCTGCAAGAATTCGATATGAACTTTTAAGTCCCTATTCTGCAGTAGTGGGAAAATATTTTTTTACTTTATTCTAGCGTAATTTAAAACATTTTTCATTGAATAAAAACTTATTTTTGAAATATTGCTTAGTTATTTATAAAATTTAACACCTTTTTTATGTTTTTATGAAATTTGCGTACGGATTTACAAAATTCCAAACATTTCTGTTGAACATGAGTGGTTTTGAATTTAGTTAATAAACTCTATTTTTTGTTGATAATTCCAATTCACAAAAACATCAACATTTCAATACTTTTATGAGTAAAAACTTCAATGAGCTAAAATAGTGACCCATAATTCAATTTCTAGGATAGTTATATATTATTTAAGAATTGTTAATCCCCATTCAGTCGTTTCTCATTCACAAGACTTATGTATGAATACGCTGTTAATCTACATTTTAGGGAAAATTGGGAAATGATGCTATTCGAGAAATGAAGATTATTGACGCCGTTGTGTCAGAAACTTTGAGAATGTATCCTCCTGCTTTAACCTAACCAATATTTGAGTGTCAAAAGTGTAACTATAAAATTTTGAATTCTAACTAAGTAGTGGGTAATTAAATAAAGCAAACTATTATTACCCCGCCCACAAATAAACTGCTATAGAAATAGTTTGGTTCCAGTTTTATCTTTTTTACCCTGATTATCAACACCCTGAGAATGCATATATGACTAGCCAATATCGAAGAGGTAACATATTATTATAGCAGACCAGTAATTTTAAAATCATTTTAAAAACCTCGCAACGGAACTGTTGGCTATTATCTTAATATATTTCACCAAAATATATTACCAACGGTATATATTAAACCGCATTAGGTGTATTCAGTCACTGGCCAAATTATTAGACGCACTATAAGATTCTACGTAAAATCACAATTATCAAATGACACTATACAGCATTATTGTTTTTACGCGACTGAAACCGGTTTGCACTTACTTATGTCCGTGTATCAATTGGTATCATATTGTAATGCAATACGTTAAAAATAAATACAAATAGGAAGTATATAAAAAATCTCCTGTATAAAAACCCATTACTTGTATGTTTAAATATAAAAGTATTGCATATAAACTCGTGCAAAACACGCAATTATTAAAAAACTACAGTGCGTCTAATAATTTGGTCTAATTATTATAATAAACAAAAATATAATATTTAATGTAATAATTATTCCATATTTATATAATATATCGTCCAAATTTATGCATTCATCTAATTTATATAATATATCGTCTAATTTAATCAATTGATACACGAACGTAAGCAAGCGAAAACCGGCTTCTGTTGCGTAAAAACAATAAAGCTGTATAGTATCTCCTGATAAATAAGGTTTTACACAAAATCTTACAGTGCGTCTAATAATTTGGTCTAATTATTATAATAAACAAAAATATAATATTTAATGTAATAATTATTCCATATTTATATAATATATCGTCCAAATTTATGCATTCATCTAATTTATATTATATATCGTCTAATTTAATCAATTGATACACGAACGTAAGCAAGCGAAAACCGGCTTCTGTTGCGTAAAAACAATAAAGCTGTATAGTATCTCCTGATAAATAAGGTTTTACACAAAATCTTACAGTGCGTCTAATAATTTGGTCTAATTATTATAATAAACAAAAATATAATATTTAATGTAATAATTATTCCATATTTATATAATATATCGTCCAAATTTATGCATTCATCTAATTTATATTATATATCGTCTAATTTAATCAATTGATACACGAACGTAAGCAAGCGAAAACCGGCTTCTGTTGCGTAAAAATAATAAAGCTGAATAGTATCTCCTGATAAATAAGATTTTACACAAAATCTTACAGTGCGTCTAATAATTTGGCCAGGGATTGTATTAAGGCTCATATTAAGCCATGATATATACCTTAATATATTAGCAACCGCCTTTGGCGGCTAGCTTGGTCGAATTTGAAAACAATCTTTAACAATATATAAACTTTAATGGCAACCAAGCCTAACTTACAACACAACTGAGGTTAATTGAATATTCTAATTCTTCTACCCGTTTTCCAATTCTAACTCTTAAATTAGTTTTAACACGTTCACGGCCTGGAAAAGTGAAAATACTGGTAGCAGAACTATTTCAATATTAGATAATATTCGGGAGGAGTTAATCTATTCTCAACAATAACAATTTACTGTAAAGAAATTTAACACGGCGAAGAAGCAATTGAATGTAAAAATTGCATCCGTTAAAAACAATTGGTAGTTATGGATTTTTATTATTCCCGGAAAACAATTAAAAAAAGAAATTTATTTGTTACCAGTTTTTATTCCGGTGCGCTGCCCAGATGAGACAATCTAGCGTGACCCACCGGTGGGTCACCCCGGCGTGAACGTGTTAAATTCGAGTTTGATATTACTTTTGTCAATGTACGCAGACTTTTTTTGACTAACTGCATATATTTGCACTATGTATATAACTCAACATAAAAGATTTAAGGCATTCAAACTGAGGTTTATCTATGATAATCTATACGCTGAAATCAAATTAATGCTTTATTTGTACTAATAACGCGTTCTCACTAAAGAGTGTCCTCATACGCATGTAAAGAAACATAAACAATTATACGATTTCAGAGCAGGTAGCATTCGTATTATATGCCGAGTCAAGTTCTATGCCTTGAAGATTGAAGCTGATTAAGAATAAACTCTCATAATGTACTCATTTCATCTACCAGCTGAAGCTTTCACTGGCGGATGTATCATCTAAACTTAGGAATTAATTATATTAATAATATAATAATATTAATATTAATATTATTAATATTTAGAAGATTAAAATATATATTAATTATAATTAATATTTTGATGCGGTAGATAAACAAATTTCGTTTTCTAATAAAGTAAATTTCAACAAAAAACATATAAATAAAGGAATGATAACCATTTCGTTTTCAATATAATTCTAAGTATGCATCAATCGACTCTATCATCTAACCATTATCAATACATTTGTGAGAAAATAATATTACTGAAAACAAAACTTCAAAGTTCAAAGTAACAACAAAATAAACAACAGTTCAAAATAAACAACCTTGACATGAAAATAAAGCCTTTGAAATTAAAGACAATCTCAAGAAACAGTTATCACAACCTTTTAAGTTCTTCCAGAATTCGATCATCCTAAATTTCGAAAGTTAAGCTCAATTCGCTTGTTGCTCTTATGTTAGAGGTACCATGATTTTTTGCAAAGTCTGATGGATGCCGTTGAAGAACAAAAATCAGAGAAAAGGAAAAGAATGTTGGAAGAAAAAGACAAAACAGTTCAATATGGATGAGCAACAAACAGTGAGGTGCCTAAACAGTTGAAATACAACTGTAGATTCAAAATTTCAATGAAATTTTTTTAACTTATGTAAATTTGTGCTTATTTTACCATGTTTTGTTTTTAAATTTAAATATAATTTCATTGGTGTTTTTTTATAAAAGTATTAAATGCCTCATTGCTTTTAAATTATAGTTCAAACTTATATATTATTATAGTTTTAAACTTATCTAAATTTGTGCTTATTTTCCCATGTTTTTTTTTTAAATTTTAATTTAAAGATAATTTCGCTGTTTTGTATAAAAGTATGAAATGGCAACTTGATTTTGAATTAGAGTTTAAAAGCAAAGTGGCATTTCATACTCTCATATTCAAACTCTTTTCATTCAACTATTCATACTCTTGTGGAAGAAACGAGAATTAATGTTTCTTCTGCAACTTATACAGTATTTTGAGGCAATTATTAGGTCAACAATAAGGTTATATTCACGAAAACAAGAGCGTCATTTTACAGAATTTTGGAAAAAAATTAACTCAATGGTAATGTTGTAGCTTAAAGAGACAGAGCATATATAGAGGAAAAAAGCATATGCATATAAAGAAACTATCCAACAAAGCTAAGCAGAACATCTGATACATACATATTGAAGGGTATGAATTTTCTTTGAGTTGTTTATATCGGCACATTTTGCATCCTTGTAAAATTGGGGGCATTCCTTCACGGCCAGAATTTTCCGTTGAACCAGATATTTTTCAATTTAACAGGACCATAACAATTACATTGGGAAACAAATTTATTGTTGCATTTATATACAAGTATCTTACCTAATTCGGGGTTCCATTTCACTAGGAATTGTACTTACCGCGATTGCCTGTTTGTCATTAGGCATTCCATTGAATGCTTGGTAGTAGTACATAAAATATCATTTGGAACTAATATCATAATAATAATTTGGAACCTTGTAGGTCAATTTTAGGCATTCTATATAAAGCTATAAAAATCTAGATTTCATACACTGGTAAAAAAAAAGCATTCCTGCAAAAATATCAAGACCTGATGGTTGAGGGTCCGCAATGTCTCCTTTGTGGTCAACTGTCATTGTGAAAAGCCGCCGGTGAGAATTGAATCTCATTTCTTCGAAATGTCCGCAAACCACTGATCCCTCACGGCTTCATATATATGTGCATTATATATGGTACTCAAAAGATTTAAGGCATTCAAACTGTGGCTTATCTATGATATTCTACACACATAAATCAAATTAGTACTTAATTTGTACTAAAAACGCGATCTCACTGAAAAGTGTCGTCATACCTAAACAATTAACCTAAGTAAAGAAATGTAAACAATTATACGAATTCGGAACAACTAGCATTTAGATTATAAACCGAGTCAAGTTCTATGCCTTATGTCATGTGCATCATAGCTTTTGAAATATATCCACCAATGTAACAGCAACAAAACAATTTATTAATCTTCAAAACAAATAAACAAAACAATTATGATCATATTATAAGGGCCCTTAGTTACCAAAATACAGAATTATTCTCTTATCGAGGAAAGACCAGCCTACGCGCCGGCTCCTCTGCTCTTCATTCTTTAATTGGGTTGGTGATTAACTCACCCTCTAGCGGTGAGACAATCACTACACCTTAAGTGCTGCAGCTGATTAAGAATAATTTCTAATAATGTACTCATTACATCTACCAGCTGCAGTTATCGCTGGTGGATGTATTATATAAATCAAAAATAGTTAACATTATAGCATCACAACTTGAAAGATGAAAATATATATCAATTATAATTTATATTTTGTTGCGATAGACAAACAAATTTCGTTTTCGTTTTCTATAATCTGAAGTAAATTTCTACAAAAACACACATAAATAAAAGAATTGTAACCATTTTGTTATCAATATGGTCTAAGTATATATCAATAATATCTATCTAAGTATATATCAATAAACTTTAACAGTTAACCATTATCAATACATTTGTGAGAGAATAATAATATTAATGAAAACAAAACTTTTCCAGAACATACTAAGCACTTATAGCTAAAGCAATAAAATGTTATGTTTTACAATATTTTTACATTGATAATTCAGAAACCACGCAAAAACATCAAAATTTAAACACTTTTATGAGTAAAAACTTCAATGAGCTGAAATAGTGACCCATAATTCAATTTCATAGATAGTTATAAATTATTTAAGAACTGTGTCGTTTCTCTTATTCACAAGACTTAAACATGAATGCGCTGTTTATCTACATTTTAGGGAAAATTGGGAAATGATGCTATTCGAGAAATGAAGATTATGGACGCCGTTGTGTCAGAAACTTTGAGAATGTATCCTCCTGCTTTAATGTAAGTAGTATCATTAACCTTTTCGGGACGGGCAAGTCATAAATGTATTCGTTCGGAATCTCAGAATCATGATAGTAAAAAATAGAAAATGGTAGCTTAAATTTGGGCATGGCTAATTTGACAGATTTATTTTTGATTTCACTTTAAATTTAACACATACAATATTTGAGTTTTGAATGAATTTTTAATTCGAACTAAGTAGTAACCAGTTTGGCTACCAGTTCTATCTTATTTTTACCCTGATTATCCACACCCTGAGAATGCATGAAAGACTCGCCCGTCTGAAAGAGGTTAAATAATATCATAACTGCCAACTTTTACACATTTGGCGTAAAATGTTATTTCTATTTTTAAAGTGGCAGTAAAATCTTAATTTATGATCTTTTCGACCACCAATATTTTTTTGTAAAAAAATTAACAATGTGTATATTAATATGTGAAACTGCTCATTGTACTCGGCATAAATTTTTCCAAAATGCAAAGTATGTAATCTGCCTAAAATTATAATTTAATTACCATTTTACTGTTTCTTGGGTAAATCCTTCTAGAAAGGATGAGTCGTTGGCAGGTACGTGATGTTATACCAGACCTGTCAGCTACTACACTGTATGCAAAATATTTTATACAGTGGTAGACACTTAAAATCCAAAATTTTCAAAGTGATGGGTGATTTTACCAACATTTTATAATCTTCGACAAGGAAAAATTAGACCTATGTGGCCTTGTATATGAACTTTTAAATCATTTACATCTTGTGGTGTGAAAGATAAATTCAAATTATTAAAAAATAATATATTGAAATTAAAACGTAGCTAGAATAAATTATTACATAGTGTAAAAAGTTGGAAGCCCTGCATTACAGTGTAACAACGACTTCACCTGACGCAGCTCAGCAATTTTGCTTCACGCGCAGATCTTTTACGATTTGTTACACAAAGCCTTAAAAATTGGCCTTTAAACCTTATTACAGTAAGGTTTAATACACTCTGTAATATATTAAACCTTAATATATATTAGCTTAACATACTTCGCCTAAATATATTACCAACAGTATATATTAAACCACCGTAGGTACAGTCCCTGGCCAAAGAGTTTGCCAAGTGCGTTAAGCATTTTGCATTAAAAAATATACTGCAAAGACACATTTCAAACTTACATTTATTTTAGAAATTCTTGATGCATTATTTGCAACACATGTAAATCGAAATAAAAGATATAAGGCATTCGAACTTGGGGTTAATCCATGATATTCTAAACACACAAATCAAAGTAATGCTTTATTTGTATTAAAGACGCCTTTTCACATAAAAGTGTACACCCACAATTTTAAAGAAACCTAAACTATTATCCGATTTCAGAACAGGTAGAATTTGGACTACATGCCGGCGAGTCAAGTTCCATGCGTTGAATTTTATCGTTAACTAAGTATAAATTCTCATAATGTACTCATTACATCTACCAACTGAGGTTTTCACTGGCGGATGCATTGTTTAAATTTGATGAATAAAATGTTTAAAAGTTAACCAGTCCATGTGATTAAAATTTATATTCATTATAATTTATATTTTGATGTGGTAGATAAAAAAATTTCAATATCGTTTTATTTCTGTCCACAAAATGAAATCAAATGTAGAAAATGTTTTGATAGATTTCGCTGACGGCCATTTTGGATAGCAAGTTGATTTCCCACGAGTTCTTAGTCATTTAGATCACTTTGACAATCGATATATTTAGATAACTTTTTATTCTTGATAAGAATAGATTTCGATTAGAATGTTCAAGCATTAAGTAAATTTGATTCTTCAGATGATCTTAAACATCTGTTTACTTTCTATTTGTTATAATTAAAATTTAGTTTTTTTGTTGTTGCAAGATTGTTTATCCCAAATAAGAGCATAGATCGCGGTCTCAACATAGATTTTTTAGATTATCATATTGCAAAACTAAATTTCAAATTTTTTGAAAAGACCATAAATTGTGACACCGTAGGTTTTAAAAAAACTTTTACTCTTGAAAACTTAAGATAAGACATAAACCTCAGGCCACGGTAGCTTATTTTTTGCAGCTGTGCAACTTTATCTAAAATACAAAATATTTGATTTTCTTTTCACTCCAAATTGCGATCAAATTACCAGAAAGATCCACCTTAAAGATAAAATTTCAGGATGAGTCAGAAAAGGGACTTTGACGGTCTCAGGATCCCAGATAAATTTTAATGATAATGATGATGATCATCATCATCCTTATAATTTGTTTTATATAGTCAAACCGTTTCTGTCAACTTTATACGTTATTATAATAAATAATTTTACATATAACCGGATTGTTCTTGCTTATGTCCGTGTATCATTTGGTTAATATTGTAATGCAATACGTTAAAAATAAATACAAATAGGAAGTATATACAAAATCTCCTGAATAAAAACCCATTACTTGTATGTTTAAATATAAAAGTTAAAAATACTTGTGCAAAACATGCAATTATTAAAACACTACGGAGCATCTAATAATTTGGTTTAATTATTATATACAAATATAATACTTAATATAATAATTATTCCAAATTTATATCATATATCGTCTAAATTTATCGATTCATCGAATTTTTATTATATATCGTCTAATTTAATCAAATGATACACGAACGCTGGTTGCAAGTGCAAACCAGAGTAAAAACAATAAAGCTGTACAGTATCACATGATAATTAAGATTTTACATGAAATCTTATAGTGCGTCTAATAATTTGTTTAGGGATTGCATTAAGGTTTATATTAAGCCTTAATATATACCTTAATATTTTAGCAACCGCCTTCGGTGCTCATATTTAGTAGAATTTACAAACAATGTTTAACAATATATAAACTTTAATGATATCCAAGTCTTACGTACAACACAACTAGGTTAATTGAATATTCTAATTCTTCAACCCGTTTTCCAATCCTAACAAGTAAATTAGTTTTAAACAGTGCATTAGCCAAATATTTTCTCCGTTTAGCTGTTACCCGCGGCTTTTCAATCGCGAAAGTACTTTGATTTCAGTTTTAACAAGTTTCAAGCCATGACCGCAATATTACCGCAAGCGTTGGTGGCGCCCAACGTGTTAAACATACAGGGATTGATCTTTAATTTTGACCATGCATCTTTGAATTAGCGATAGAGTTTGCGATAAACAATATTACATTTTATCTAATAAAATATGTGATTCTAAATCTGGTAACCAGGCCTGAAAGCGAGACGGAAAAGAGGAAATACTGGTAGTGGAAATACTATTTCAATGATAGAAAATTTTCGGGAGGAATAAATCTATTCTTAGCAATAACCAAATAATTGTTGTTAATTTTTTCACGGGGAAGAAGTAATTCAATATATAAATTGTATCAGTAAAAAAAAAATTGGTAACAACGGAAATTTTATTATTAGCGAAAAAAAGTTGAAAACGAAATTTATTTGCTACCAGTTTTTACTCTTTATCGTCTTTATATATATTGAGACTTTTAGACTTGCTGGTAACTAGTGATGTGCCAATCGATTCATTTAAAGGAATCGATTCTTTAGAATCAATGGTCGTTATAATAGAAGAGTCTTTATAAAAGGAGGTCGTACAAATTAGTTTAGACTGTTTTACTATTTGAATTAGTTGATCTAGGTCAAGGGCTCTCAATATTTTTCGGCTGTGGAACCCTAAATAATTAACCTTCTTTCATCGGAACACCTGACTTTATAAATAAAGTTTTTTAAGGAAATACTGACCGTTATAGCCTATTAAAAAATATTTTTAAAGTATTTAACTAGAGGAAGGAAGAATTTTCATCGTTTTATCAGTAATATCCGAAAGTTAAATTTTCAGCTCTTGTGCTATATTTAGTCTAATTAGGAATTCCATTTTAGTGTTTAAGTTGAAAATAAATAATTTGAAATAAATAAATAATAAGTTAAAATAAGCCGAATTATGTTCTACTTCGTAATGAAAATTTAGAAAAACTGCCAAAAACGTTGGAAATGGTAATTAAGGAAACATATTTCTTTATTAAAGAAGATAATTATTTTGATTCGAAAAGTGTAATGAGAAATATCAATGCAATATTTTATGAATGCCTGTCCATTTCATAATTTATGCATTATATTGTTATTAGAAATATTATATTTTCTTCAAAAAAATGCCATTTCTATTTTATTGGTTATATGTTAAATAAATTGTATCTAAATAGAATCGTATCATCAGATTGTATCTAAATACCTGAGGTTTTGAAATTCATCACTGGCCATAAAAAGTACTAGCTCGCTAAACCCCCGTAACTGTTAATAGAACCGAAGGGTTCCATGTAACACCATTTGGGAACTACTCTTTCAGACCTTGTGCTCTAGGGTGCCGAAGTTGAATGTTCTACTTGAGTGGCTATAAAAGTACTATCTCGTGTAATCGCTGTAACTTTTCCACGGATCCATAGGCCTTTGCGCAACACCGATTGGGAACCGTTAATCTAGATCTCGGGCTCTAGGGTTCAGAAGCAGAATGTTCCACTTGGGTGGTCCAGTTGAATGTGACTATAAAAAGTACTAACTAGTGGAAACCCTGTAATTCTAAACGGAACCCAAGGGTTCCGCCAAACACCATTTGGGAACTGCTAGTCTAGGCAATACTAATAATTTTTTTAAAATTTTAATATTTTTAATTTTTTTGTTAAAATTTGTTTGAAACAACAATTTTATAAATTTTTTTTTTAAATTTGTCAATATAAAGACCGATAACTAACAATAAAAATATTCGTAAAAAAATAAAACAGTAAATTCACTTATAATAATGAAAAGAAATTCAAAATGTATCACGTGAAACAAAATAATAAATAGTTGAATTACGTTTTAAAACTTAAAAAATTAAAACTTGAAAAAATGAGAATTATGTGAATTGATATTCTATAAGTTTGTCTAAAAGTATTCCTAACAAAAAATAAATAAATAAAATAAAAAATATCCCTCCCCCCCCCGCCAGCATTAAAAAAATATTTACTCTAAATGCTCAAATTTTTCTCAATAAACAGTTTTTCAACCCCTTAAAAAAATAAATAAATATTTTTTTTTATCTTTTTCTTAAAAAAAAAAAAAAAAAAAAAACACTGTCCTTTTTTTAAAAATTTTTTAGTTACATGCCCCTTTTCATAACCCCCATCCCTCTGAAGGTATCTTTAATTTTAGAAAGTAAGATAATAGCGAAAAGAATCGATTCGTTTCACAAAACAGTTCTTTTAATGTTAAAAGATATAAAACCGCTCAAATTAATCATTTAAACAGTTCAGTGAATCGAATGCAATGTTAAAGTATAGGAAAACGACTCAAAAGAACTGATTGGAAATCCAAATCAAATCTTTGAGCCGATATCAATGTTAAGAGATACGAAACGACTCAAATGAATCGTTTAGAAGTTCAATTCAACTCTTTGAGCCGATTTCAATGTTAAGGGATAGGAAACAGTTCAAAAGAATCGATTCATTTGGCTTTATGATTCTTTTAATGCTAAGAGATAGGCAAACAGTTCATTGAGTCTTTTATTCGACTCAACTCATTTTCAACCAATCAGAGAATCGTTCATTCGATTCTCGACTCTTTTTCTCTCATTCAGTTCATTTTCAACCAATCAGACATTTGCATTCATACGTAAGTTCATTACCCAATCAGCGCAACGGTTTCATTTTCTATGGCTCTCGCTCCTTGGCATAGAATAAACGATAACATAAAACTCTGCTTTATTTCATATTTACTGAAATTTATAAACTGAAAATTAACCATATGAATGAAAAAATTCGCTCTTTAATATTAAAGGACTGAAAAGTAATATCTGAGCTTTACAGCATTAATATCTTTTTTATTTGAAAGGAAGAACCGAAACTGGAGAAGACAGCTTTTCAGTTGTTGTTGACATTTTTAAATTGTTGTTTATCAATAGAATTTATTAATTTCGTAGATGAAAAGAAAAAAAGAGAGAGTAATGCATACTTATAACTGCATCAGAATGCAGTATCGCATTAATAGTATTTTCAATTCCCTTCATCCTTCAAGTGAGTCCATTTTATTAATCACCTCCGGAAACCGGTTGTGCGCTAACGTTGACATCGGGGTCATTCTCATTGGATGCGATTTTTCCGCTTGCGAAAACTCTCACTCATACGACTACCTTATTGGCAAGTTGTTCGCATGTAAATATTTTCAACCAATCAGATTGTCATTCACATGATACTCGAGTGAGTATCATGTGAACTCATAGAGTGAGTATCATAAACGAAATGCTGTATCAAATGCATATGCGGATGTTTAGTAAGTATAAGTTCTAACTCTGAATAAGCTTATAAAGTGTAGAGTACAAAATATTGTCAAAAAAAAAAAGAATCGATTCTTTTTCAAAAACGAACTTGATGAATCGATTCACAAAAAAGAGTTGATTGAAATATCGATTCGTTCGTTTTTCGCACATCACTACTGGTAACATTGCAATTTTCGAAATGAATACAAAATTTATATACTTTCATAGCCTTTGATTAAACTGAAAGTTTTGTCTCTTCGAAATGTTTGTTTTAAGTTTTCTGTGAATTGTGAAAAATTTATATTAAAACATTCCATTTAGACTCAATTAACTTTTTTTTAAATTTATTTATTTAGGTCATGTAGAATAGCAAAAGCAGATTACAAATTAGGAGACACTGGGATAGTGGTGACAAAGGGGATGAATATACTTATTCCACTTTACGCAATGTATAATGATGCTGAATAATTTACAGATCCTGAAATATTTAATTCCGAAAGGTAAAACATGCATAATAATTTTCTTGGTGGAGAATGCTATGTATAAAGATGCTATGAAGATGTTAATGATCTGAATGGTGGTTACTGTTTGTGTTATGCAGTTGGTACACCTCGTTTAAGTAAATTCAATGGAAATTGAACACTGGTGAATGAAACTTGATTTTTTTCAAAAGGGAGTAGATTTCTGACTCTTACGTTTGATTCCGTATGCGTATGGTTTGATGCATGTGTCAATTCTAGCAAAATGCACTTGCTCCTGGAAAAAAGTATAAAACTTATATGAATGAAAAAGAGATTTTTAAAAATTCCTTAATGTAAACAGCACTGACGTTGTGAAATATTTTCTTAACTTCGACCACAAATCCAAAAGAAACATTTACAATGAAACGTGCATATTATGGAAGTTAAATTTTTTATAACTAAATGGTATATATAAAGTAAATATATTATCTAATTTCAGATAAGCGAAATTTCTTTAGTTTCTCAAGGACCTATTATAATTCGACGACCAAAATCTTAAACTAAAGCCCATGATATTTTTTTTTAAAAATTAAATCAACCGATTGCTGTAACATCACGTGATTCATTTTAAAATTTTGTAATAACGAATCCTTCATATTCATTTTGAGTCGGCGCTTTTCTTGATCTATTTGTAACATGGTCATTATGCTAATTTGAAGGAAGGTTTAAATAAATTAATAAAATATTATAACAGAAAATGGCAGAGTGCTTGTAACTTTCTAAAACCAAGCCAACACTACGGAACGGTTAGTAAGATTTCATAAAACGCGTGATTTAAATCTTACGCATGGAAGCGTATGGAATATAACGCAAATTTCCAAAGTCCCCCTCATATCTTCAAATCATGTCGTAAGAGAGCAAAGCGGTTTTCAGATTTGAAATCAGCATAACAAACTACTTTATAAAAGATAAATGTCATAGCTGATAGTTTTATCTTGTTTATCTGAGTAAGCTTCTTACAATGTCACTTGCATCCTTCATCCTTTTAGAACATGATTTTCGAATTCCATTTTATTTGTTTCAAGACTTATGGATTCATCTCCGCAAAAGCATCCTCAGTACGCTTATTTACCATTTGGCGAAGAAACTGTTTGAGGATGAGATTCGCTCTGATAGAGATCGAATTATGGATAGCAAATATATTGCATCATTACAGAATCAAAACTCATTCAACAGCAAAAGTAAATAATCTTTGATTTTTCAAATTGATTTTTATAGGTCGCAAAAGAAATATTGAAGTCCATCACCTGTTTTTTGCAGGAGCCATTGGAGTACAGGAAGTCAGTGTAAAGGAATTGGTTCAGAAAAAAGACATTAATTCACCACAGCAAAAAACTAATTTCTAAAAATGTATCGGAAGTTACGTGACGCAATGTTTCTTCAAGTTATACAATGCAGAGTTTTGAAGGGTAACGTATTTCAAAGGTTCTCTTTATGGTAGAAGCTCTTTATTTAATAATTAATTTGGGAATTTGTTAACATTTCCAAGAACGTAGCAGCTTACTTTAGCTCTTTCATTAGGAAAATTTTAACACTAGTAGCAGCTAAAATTCTGAATGGTGGAAAATTTTATGTTTAGCCAGGCCTTGTAAATTGTTTGCTTCAAAAGAAACACTGCAAAGGGGCCGTTCAAAAAGTACGTACATCCCGAAGTAGGGAGGGAGGGGATTTGCTATTTTGTACAGTTTTGTACGATGGGGAGGGGGGAGGTATTATACAAAGTACGTACATTATAAGTATACACCAAATTTAAATTTGACTTTTTCCGACACATGTATTATGCATATGTTTGTTCTTGTATTTTTTTTCGCACGGCGACCACTTGTTACAATGAGTAAATCAGTTCTCAAAAAGTTGGGTGTTATTGTTTATATAATTTAAATGAACAAATTATTTTAAATTAATATTTAATTTTATTTAAAACATAATTATTTTAATTTTTATGAAAAAAGGGGGGCAGACTAATAAAATGTACGTACTTTAAGGGGGGAGTAAGACCTTATGTACGGTAATGTACGAAAGGGGGGAGGGGTTAAAATTTTGTCGATAAAGGCTCTTGGGAATTTGTTGGTGGTACAGAGAAGCCATTACCAACTGATGTAACAGACAGAGACTTACGCTCTTATGAAATGCGAAAAGCTAGAAGTTACTCTACTATATTCCAAGGAATTGATGAGCAGTTTCAACCGCTGATAGCCGACACAGAGGACGGAAAGACAGCGTGGACTATTTTGAAGGAAAACTTTGAACCTACCTCCCGAGCACGGTTAGCCGGACTTATTGATGAATTCTTTGAATTGAAGTTTGATCCAGAGAAGGAGACTATTGGCATTTTCTGCAAGTTAGTAAATGAAAAAAGGAAACAGATTCATGACGCAGGTTTTGAAATGCCAGAAAAGCTCACATGTTTCCAATTAATTAGAAGATTGCCAGCAGATTATGACAACTTAGTTCAAATGCTTTATCGACTAGAAGATAAAGATTTTTCGATTTCTAATGTTGAAAAGGAGCTCTTAATCGAATCTGGAAGGATACAACAAAAGCAGAAAGACAGAGGTGAGGACATAGTCGCCGATGCTTATACTAATTCATCTACTAGAAAGCAAGCCTATTGGAAGTTGCGTGGAAATAAAAGCAGTGGTCGCGTCCTGGGCAATGATACAACAACAACAATTATGTGTTCCTACTGCAATAAGAAAGGACATAGTGCGGAAAGATGTTTCCTGAAGAAGAAAACCACGAAACGGAATTCTAAAAATCAAGATTCCAAGGAAACTTTTTACAGTGATTTGACTACGATAAGAGATGCTGAAATTCGCCAAAGGAAAGACAAGCAGTTTGTTGAATTCCTGATTGACACTGCCAGCACAGCTCACTTCTGTACACAAAGAGACTACTTTAGTAACTTCAAGACTTTGAATCCTAGTCAAGTACTTGTTGGAGATAAAAATAGTAAGTCTGATATTTTTGGTATTGGTGATATACATTTTAATGTTAAAGATAGAGATAAATTTGTTCCCATAAAATTAGAAAATGTATATTTTGCACCCAATATGCGTAGAAATTTAATAAGCGGTTCGAATATGGATTTAGCAGGGATTACTGTAAAATGGGGTAACAACAAAATGACTGTATTTGGTAAAAACCATAATTATTTATTTACTGTACCTAGAATTGATAAATTGTATATACTTAAAGGCTATGTTGAAAAAGTGGTAGTAACTAAAGAATTAGCATTTAGTACAGGTCTAGATAGGGAATTGGTTCATAGACGATTTTGCCATTTAAATATTGGAATGTTAAATCATATGAGTCAAAACAATGTTGTGAATGGTTTAGATAATTTGTGTGGTAAATTTGATTCTTGTAATACTTGTAAAATAACTAAATCGACTAGAACTAGTTTTAAAGTAAATCATGGTATAATGACTAAAAGTGTATTAGAGAAAGTACATATGGATGTTTGGGGCAAAAGTCCAGTAAATTCAGTTGGCGGAGCTGAATATTTCGTATCTGTAATAGATGATTTTTCTCGTTATGTTGAAATTTTTACTATAAAACATAAACATGAAGTTTTTAATTGCTTTAAACTGTATTTAGCAAAATATGAAAGACAGTTAAATGTTAAACTTAAATCTGTAAGGTGTGATAACGGCATGGAATTTTGTAATGTAAAATTTCAAGATTTTCTTAATGAATTAGGTATACGTATGGAGAGAACTTCAGTATACACTCCAGAACAAAATGGGGTAGCCGAATCTTATAACAGAGTAGCTGGAGAGGGAATACGCTCAATGTTAGCCGATAGTGGTTTAAAAGGTAGATTTTGGGCAGAAGCACTGCATTGTTTTGTTCACGTAAAGAATCGTAGTGAACACAAACTACTGGATGGTAAAACACCGTTTGAAATTTTCTATGGTTATAAACCATCAGTTAAACATTTCAAAATATTTGGATCTTTAGCGTATGCTCATATCCCTAAAGTTCAGAGAAACAAACTACAACCAAATGCAAAAGTAGGAATTGTAACTGGATATGCAGTCAATACTAAAGGTTATAGAATTTACTTGCCTAAAGATAGGAAAACTATAGAAACTATACACGTAAAAATTGATGAAAATAAAAACGGAGTTAAAACACTATTTGGTAAACCTAGTAATGAAAACTTTTTATTTATAAATCTTAATTCAGACATCAATTTTGATGATAACAATGAAAATGACATAGATAAGATTAATGCTAAATCTCCAGATTTAAAATTAAAACCTTTAAAAATAACAGAATGGACTAGAGTTGAGAGACCGCGTAATAAAAGTAGCAGAATAGATGTTTACTATTACCCTCCAAGCGATAAAACCAGATTGAGATCAAATAACCAAGCTAAAGAATATTGCGATAAAAACCAAATTGAGTATGATCATTCTAAATTTAATTTTAAAGCTTTAAGCAAAACTCAAAATTTAACTTCTTCCCATAGTGACACTGATAGCGAAAGTGAAGATTCGCCATCTAATTCTTTTGTAGATAATCAGATAAGTGATATATTTGAAGGTGAGGTATATAATGTAGAAATACCGAAAAACTTTTCTGATGCACAAAAACTACCAGAAAGAAATCAGTGGAATAAGGCAATGGAAAAAGAGTTAAATATTATGAACGAAAGAAAGGTATGGGAAATAGTTGATAAACCTCCCAATGCTAAAGTAATAGGAAATAGGTGGGTTTATGCAGTAAAAAGAGATGAAAACAATAAAGTTAAACAATACAAAGCTAGACTTGTAGCACAAGGTTTTAGACAACAGCATGGTATTGACTTTTTTGATGTATTTTCACCAGTTGTGAATTTTTCTGTTATTAGATTACTATTTATTATTCTTGTATCAATGTTATGTTGGAAATATGCACAGCTAGATGTGAAAGCTGCATATTTGTATGGAAATCTTAGTGAGGTAATTTATATGAAGCAACCTCCAGGTTTTGAAATTGAAGGTGAAATGAATAAAGTATGTTTACTTAAAAAGTCGATATATGGACTTAAACAATCAGGTAGAGAATGGAATGCTGAGTTAGATACTATGTTAACACTTTACCGACCGGTAGCGGTTCGAACATACTATGCCCTTTCACCGCCCGTTCAGCTGCAGATCGTCCGAGACACCGGCTCGGTTTCGGCCTAGACTGACGCGCGGACTTCACCACTAAATATCAAAAATTACAAATATGATATAAAATGCAACGTTAAATCATCAATATACTGGTTACTGTATTAAAAAGTAGGCGTAACTATCTTTCTTTAACTAAACTTACAAAATATTTTGCTACCACTTTATTAGAACTTTTCCAGAAAGCGGAGCAGTTGGCATCCCTGCCTTCATATCGATGAAAAAATCCCGACTTTCCTCGCAGGAAAATCTAGTCGCACCCAACTGCACGATGAAAAATCCCGACTCTTTTCGCAGGAAAATCTGGTCGCACTCGAGAAAACGACAGCTGATTTTTTTTCAGGGCATGCTGAATTGGTGGAAAACGTAGTCACCACAGATCGGTCAAAAGTCGATTAATCGACGACCGGTCGGTAAGCGCTGGGGAGCAAACGCTGAATAATCTACGGCCGGTCGGTATACGATGAGAACAAAACGTCGATTAATCGACGACCGGTCGGTAAGCGCTGGGGAGCAAACGTCGAATAATCGACGGCCGGTCGGTATACGATGAGAACAAAACGTCGATTAATCGACGACCGGTCGGTAAGCGCTGAGAACAAAACGTCGATTAATCGACGGCCGGTCGGTAAAGTGTTAAAATCGATTGGCTTCGAAAAATTCAAATGTTGTAATTGTGTGTATAAAATGAATAACATTATTTTATTAGTATACGTTGATGACATGGTGTTATTTTGTAAGACTAAAACTATTTTAGATGAAACTATTGAATTGATTAAGAGTAAACTTGATATTCAAAATTTAGGAAAAGTCAAATATTTGTTAGGTGTTAACTTTGAGAACAAAAACGGTAATTTGTATTTACATCAAAAAACTTATATTGAAAAATTATGTAAACGATTTAGTGAATTACCTAAAACTCATGTTACGTTACCAATTAAAGTAGGTTTTAAATTGCCAAATAAAGTAAATGAAATTGTTGAAAATAAAATAATGAAGAAATTTCCTTATCGTACATTGATAGGGTGCTTATCTTTTATAGCAAATCGTAGCAGACCAGATATTTCATATGCTGTGAACGTTATGTCACAATTCTCGAATTGCTATAATTACCAACATTGGACTGTAGTTGTAGATTTAATGAATTATGTAATAAATACTAAAGAACATAAGCTTTGTTTATCAAATCTTAATAATTCTTCTTTGATAGCTTATTCAGATGCAAATTGGGGTTGTCATTTAACAAACAGATTTTCTACATCAGGTTATTTGATATGCTTAGCAGGTATTCCTTTTAGTTGGAAATGTAGCAAACAAAAATGTATTGCATTAAGTAGCATGGAATCAGAATTTATAGCATTAACAGATACGGTTAAAGAACTTTTATGGTTCACAAACATATGTAATGAGTTAAACATAATATCAAAGTTTGAAAAACCTGTTTTGTATTGTGACAATCAATCTGCAATTTATTATTGTAAAAATAATGTTGAAAATTTAAAGACGAAGCATATTGATATTAGATTTCATTTTGTGAGAAATTTGCTTAATGAGGGAAAATTCGAAATTAAGTATATTAAAAGTAAAAGTAATTTGGCTGATTTTTTGACTAAGGCTTTAACTAAGACTGAATTAAATAAAATTAAAGGAATTTATTTTGAAATGTTCGATGGGGCCGCATGTCAGACTATGGATTTATCATGAACAAGGTTCGAGTGAGAGTCAGAGATCACGAGTTCGAAAAACCTCTGAAAGAGGGAGTTCGAACATTTAAAAATAATTCAAAGACAGAATTTGCATAGTATTAATTTTGAGTATGTAAGTACCCTCATTATGCAAGTGTTATTTTGTATATATATAACAAATCAAGATTGGATTTGGAGTTTTGTTTCTTTTGATTTTCATGACTGTATGTTATTGAATTCGTTACCTCATGTTATGGAGAGGATTGTTTCTCCTTTATGATGTTTAAGTTAAGTTATGATTTTTCTTGCTTAATAAAATTTATGATTAGTTAAAAGATGACTTTTTCATTATGCTTGCTGGGCATTTTCCACAACGCACTAAACTCTGCCAGCAAATATATCCTTGAATTAGTGATTGATTTCATGATGAATAATGTTACATTTTATCTAATAATATTTAATTCTAAATCTGGTAACACTGTTATTTTTTAAAATAAATATAGAATGTGTATATTTTGTTAACTTCTGATTAAACCGAAAGTTTTGTCTCACCGGAAATGTTATAAGTTAACTGTGAATTGAGAAAAATTTAGTGCTGTTGAGTTCTATTTTATAAAGCTATTTTAAAGCATTCCATTTAGACTTAATTTCTTTTTTCTTTCTTTCCTTATTTAGGCCCGGTAGAATAGCCACTGCAGACTACAAATTTGGAGACACTGGGATAGTGGTGACAAAGGGGATGAATACCACTTTACGCAATGCATTATGATGCTGAACATTTTCCACATCCTGAAATATTTAATAACGAAAGGTAAAACATGGCTAAAAATATATTCGTTTGAGTACGCTATGCATAAAGAATGTCTTGCTACGAAAACCATAATAATCGGAATTGTGGTTACCGTTCGTGGAACAGTAAATTTCGGCTGCGAATTTGAGCCTGGCAACGATGACGTCAGTCAGTGTTTTCTTATTGAAGAAGTAAGTTCATGTAGGTGTTCAAATAGCGCTGATTACCTATTCTTTTTTTCAGTGCTCTTTTTCCTTGCTTTTCATTTCGCTCTTTTGGAGCTTTTTTAGGTGCTTCTGGCGAAAATCATTAATTTCGGAAAACATTTCGCAAGTTTCTTGTATCTGTGACGAAATTGTGTAGCTGTTACACCTCGCTTAAATAAATTCCATGGAAATTGGACACTGTTTTATTAAAATTGCGTTTTGTCAAAAGGGAGTAGATTTCACTCTCCTACGTTTCATTCCAAGGAAAAAGTAACAAACTTACGTGAATGAAAAAGGGTATTTTAAAAATCCCTTAATTTAATCACGCTATCGTTGTGGAATATTATCTTAACTTCGTCCACAAATCTAAAGCAAACATTTACAATGGAACGGGGGATATTATAGAAGTTAAACTTCCTCCAACTAAATTGTATAATTGAAGTAAATATGTTCTCTAATTTCAAATAACCAAAACCATTTAGTTTCTAAAGGATCAATTATAATTCGACAACCAAAATTTTAAACTAAAGCATATAATTTTTTTTAAAAATTAAATCAACCGATTGTTGTAACATCATAAGATTCATTTTAACATTTTGTAATAACGAATCCTTCATTTTTATTTTGTGTTGGTGTTTTTCTTGTTCTATTTGAACACGGCTATTATGTTAATTTGAAGGTAGGTTTAAATAAATAAAAAAAAAAACAATTTTTAACAGAAAAGGGGAAAAGTGCTCGTAGCTTTGTAAAACCAAGCCAACACTACGAGTTGTAGGAACGGCTTGAAATATTTCAAAAAAAACTTGCTCCAAATCTTACGGATGGAAGCTTACAGACTGCAACGTAAATTTCCAAAGTCTGCCGAATGTCTTCAAAACCTGTAGCAAAAGAGCAGAACGGTTTTTCCATTTGAAATTGGCATAACAAACTACTTTATAAATGGTAAACGCCATAGCTGATATCTTAATCTTATTTATCAGTGTAAGATTATTATAATGTCACTTGCATCCTTCATCCTTCTAGAACATGATTATCGAATTCCATTTTATTTGTTTCTATATTTATGGTTTCATCTCCGCAAAAGCATCCGCAGTACGCTTATTTACCATTCGGCGAAGGACCAAGAAACTGTTTAGGGATGAGATTCGCATTGATGAAGATCAAATTATGCATGCAAACATATTGCATCATTACAGAATCAAAACTCATTCAACAACAAACTTACAAAATCTTTGATTTTACTAATTGATTTTTATAGATTATAAAAGTAGTATTAAATTCAGTGACTTTTTTTACAGGTACCATTGGAGTACTGGAAATTCACATCTTTTCTCAGTGCAAAGTAAAAAACAAACCTCTAGGTTTAGAAAAAAACAATAATTCTCCACAGCAAAAAAAATTACTAAAAATGTATTTTGAAGTTACGTGACGCAATGTTTCTTTAAGTTATACAATGCAGTGTTTTGAAAGGTAACGCATTTCAAAAGAAGTTCTTTATTTAATAATTAATTTGGGGATTTTTTTGAATCTTATTTTGCTATGACTCCTAGGAAATAGATCACAAAATTTCCAAAAACGTCGCAGCTTACTTTAGAACTTTCATTTGGAAAATTTCAGCAGTGGTAACAGCTAAAGTTTCACATAGAGGAAAATTTTATGCCTGCATAGTATTTGACGTGATAGTGGCACACATAAGAAGCCAGGGTTTGGAAATTGTTTGTTTTAAAAACAACACTGCAAAGGTATATATCAAGGATTACTTTTATTGTAGGAATTCTTTATATGGAAATAAATATTTCATCTTTTTGGAAATGTATTTCAGATTCTTTTGAATGGTATTCTAACAAATACATCATAAATTAGAGCCGAGAAAAGAGCTGCTAACAACAGTACTTTTATTTGAAGATTTTTTTAGTGGTAGCGAAACAGCCAATTTGGAAGTCAGACTATTTTAATATTTGAAGTGACAGTATTATAAGATTATGAAGTAGTCAGAAACATAAAAAAAAATTTCTTAAACATTTAGCATTTAAAAAAAAGGCTGCAAAGGCACATTTCAAAATTACCTTTTTTTTGTAGAAATTCTTGATGCATGATTTGCAACATATGTAACCCAAAATAAAAGATATTAGGCATTCTAACTGGGGGTTAATCCATGATATTCTACACACATAAATCAAAGTAATGCTTTATTTGTCTCAAAGGCGCGTTCTCACAAAAAAGTGTACACATACAATATTAAAGAAACCTGAACAATTATAAAATTTCAGAGCATGTAGCATATGGATTACATGCCGACTATTCAAGTTCTATACGTTGATTTTCATCGCTAACTAAGAAGATATTCTCATAATTGACTCATTACATCTACCAGCTGAAGTTTTTAACAGGCGGATGTAATATAAAGATTTTTTCCGAAATTCAATGACTCGCTGAAACTTACTTACTTACTTACTTTATTTAAAATAAATTGGGTGCCTAGGCCGCGCAGCGGCCTCTAACCCATCCATCATGAAAATAATACAGTGTATATAGTCATTTTGAGTTATATGATAGTATGGTTACATAATAATATTGCCATGACTAGAAAGTACAACTAGATCGAAGGTTTACATGAATTGCAAAGAAAATTGAAAATAGCCATGATTAGATATGAAAACATGATATACAAACTTAATCTGTGATATTTACATTGATGATCAGTAGAAATTTGAAATTGAGTGTTTAATGTTGATGATAGCGTAAGTATATATAAAATCGGGAGACAAATTGATGAAAGCATAAATATTTACAGAGCCAGGAATCAGAGTTGATGATAGCAAAGAATATACAAAATCGGTAATCAGAATCAGGAAGAAATTACAAATTTTGCGAAGCCTTAGTCGCGTAATCTAGTGTGAAGCATTCAAGATTATTAAATTGTAATTTATAGAGATGCATATTTAAAGTCAGAGAAGAGTTCAGTTTTAGTCCTAAAGTGAAATTATTCCGGAGTAGTCTCCCTCATAATTGTTTGCAGCAGTTGAAATACATCTCGGTTTTTTAAGAGTTCTTTAAGTTCTTTGATAATTGATGCAAGTCTATGGGCTTGACCTATCGTTCTTGATGGGATTGTATCAGGAGTTGCACGAAGGCCTCTCCTGGGGGGACGGCTGCTGCAACCTGTGTAATTTGCAGTATGTGCTTCTCCGCAGTTGCAACATTTAGGTGGTGAAGTTTTATCCTTATGGCACTGATAGGAACGGTGGTCGGCGGCACATTTTAGACATCTTGGTTGAGATTTGCACATTCGTTGTGTGTGGCCGAAATTCTGGCAGTTATAACATTGTATTGGGCTATTCCCTCCACAAAATCTTTCAATTTTCACGGGAAGGTCACAAATATTGGTTACTGAGTAGATTTGGTTATTTTGTACTGTTTTGATCAATATTGTGAGAAAGAGTGGGAGGAGCCGATAGGCCTCGCCCACTTTTCTTTTAAACTGAATTACTTTGCTTGTTATAATGCCTGTCTTGGCCAAATCACGGGAGATATGATCTGTATTGGTACATGCTGTGAGTCCACGGACTAGAACTTTGATATGCATGATTGGTGGTTCTGTTTCTGAAATTGTGGGTGGAGCCGCAGCTGAATTATAATCCTCCATGGGTTGGGTCAAGTCAGGATTTTCTTCGTTGTCAGATTGCTGCAAGGAAGTGGCGACATCTAGTAGTGGTGGAGGGCTGATATTTGTAGTAGTGGATAAATTTTCAACAGGCTTTGTAGCTTTGTTTTTCTTTCTCTTTTTACGTTTTCGTTTTTTGAGGGGGGGCTCGGTGATATTTTTGGATGAACTTTCCGAATCTACGGATGACACACTCACTGTCTGCTCCAAAAGCCGGCCGCTTTCATGAATTTCTGTGTCAGTGACTTCCGCTGATGTAGTCTGCATTTCAGACTTGATTTGCTGGTTATAGTTTCTTGTTTTTTCAAGCAGTTCTCTTGCTTCACTGTTTATTTTCCCGTATTCTCTCATATATCTCTAATTCCATAGGATCCGTGGGTGGTTCAATCGTCATAGGATTGCGTCTCGAGCTTTCGGTTTGACGCTTTCCGCCACGTCCGCATTCCTCATGTGGAATTTCCATCCATCGTTGTATCTCCTGTATCGTTGAGTTTCGTGTTGGAGTCTCGGTTTGTCTCTTTCCGCCACGTCCGTGGTGATGATAAGTGGCCATATTCTAGATCAGCAGCTGCGATTCAAACTTCAGAACATGCAAACTCCAAACAGCAAATGCCTGAGGTGAGGTGGGCAAACTCCGTTTCGCTGAAACTCTAAAGATTTAAATGTATAATAATTATTATTAATATATTATTGTGGTAGATAAGATTTTTGTTTTCTTTTTTTAATGTGAGCGTATTGAACGATGTACCTGACTTGTGGCACTAGTCTATTCATCTGAGATTAAATTGCCAAATTCAACGGGCGAATGCAGTCGATTAACTTATATACAGAACAGTAAAATGAGCGATATATACAAAAAAATGATTTGAATAATAATTGGTAAGATACAAGTGCGAGTACAAGAAATCTGATTAACAGAAAAATTAAGCTATTTGGATAGTCGAAAAAATAGATATATACAAATTTACAACGGCATGAGTAAAAACAAAACCGAAAAATTAGTATACAGAACAGAATGTTGTACCTTAAAGATACAGAGCATATATATCGGAGAAAAGCATGTGCCATACCTGCCTACTCTTCCGGAAGATTTTATTTTTATATTTGAAGCGGTAGCAATACTCATGTTATTCCAATTAACTATTTGAATTATTATGATAATTATAAATGAGTTTGACCACCACTACATATAAATAATTACAATAAATATATATAAACATAATAATTTCTGCACAAGCGAATTTCCACAGAATCAAAATATAAATATATTTTTGAGTCAAATTATTTTTCGTTTATTGTTTTACAACCACTCTGAAAATCTATTTTCGGAAAAAGTGAAAGTTGATAGGTATGATGTGCTTATATATTTACACTTATAAAGAAACTGTCCAACAAACCTAAATGGTACATCTGATTCATAGTTATTGATTTGAACAAATTCTTTCTCACTTATTTTTCTCGTTAAATTGGGCGCATTCCTTCGTTTCCAGAATTTTCCGTTGAAACTAATACTTTTCAATTTTACTGAACCATTATAATTACATTGGAAACAAATTTATTGTTGCATTTACATACAAGTACTTTATCTTACCTAATTCAGGGTTCCATTTCACTAGGAATTGTACTTCCTGCGTTTGTCGGTTTGTCATTCGGCATTACATTGAATGCTTGGTAGTAGTACATAAAATATCATTTTGAACAAATATCATAATAATCATTTTGAACTTTGTCGGACAATTTTAGGCATTCTATAAAAAGCTATAAAAATCCAGATTTCATATAGTGGTAAAAAGAAGCATTCCTGTAAAAATATCAGGACATGGAGGTTGAGGATATGCTTTCTTTGTACTAAAAACGCGTTCTCATTAATGAGAGTGTCCTCATGCAATTGTAAAGAAACCTAAACAAATATACGATTTCAGAGCAGCTAGCATTGGCGATTATATGCCGATTCATGTTTCAAGCTTTGAATTTTGCCGCTGACTAAAAATAAACTCTCATTATGTACTCATTACATCTACCAGCTGAAAGTTTCACTGGCGGATGCAATATTTAATTTTAGAAGATGTCGAAATAAAGATAAAAAATATATTAATTAAAATTAATATTTTTCTGTGGTAGACAAACAAATTTCGTTATCAATATATTTGGAAGTACACATCAATCTACTTTAACAGCTAACCATTATCAATACATTTGTAAAAGAATAATAAGATTAGTGAAAACGAAAATTTTCCAGAGCATACTAAGCACTTATAGGTTAAACGATAAAATTTTATGTCTTTTGCAATTATTTTGCAAAAGGCAAAAAATTTTACGCGTCGAATTAAATAAAGGCAGTGATAAATCAGATACAGCGCAAAAGCATCAAAAAATGTTTATTATCCTTAATATTAAAAACTATTGATAACTCCATAGCTTGAATTTCTATCTTGTGTAAGTGTTGTCAACAATGCCGGTATTGCAAGCCATGGTGGCTCAGGGGATAGAGCGCTAACCTTTCAATGAAGTGACCAGAATCCGAGTAATGGCTAGTCGATACGAATTTCTCATCCGGATATTATTGAAATTGTATCAGTTATTGAGAGAAAAAAAACTAAAAAATAAAAAAGAATCACATTAAATAAGCACAATCTGGTGTATTATCATATTCTATCCGAAGCATGTTTTTACAAAACTCGACATTCGGTGAATAAAATGTTTTTTATTCAATAAAATGCTTTATTTAAATTTCTTTACTAAATTTCAAATAGAGTTTTAGACGACTAAAAAAGAAACATCGCATTTTATAGTTTTAAAAAAATAAAAAGATTAGCAAACGATTATTAGCGAAAAAAATATGAATGAAATTTTACGCTATGCGCGCTAAGTCAAGTTATCACATTTTAATATTAATCGCCCCATTTAATCATTTCTCCATTGTCGCCAAACTATTATTTTTTAAATAATTAATTTTAATTTTTCTCATCTTCTAATAAATAAAAACAGTTGAAACTTTAGATTTTTCGATTAAAAAATATATAGATTAATATGGTGTAAAAAAATCCATACCTTATAATTCAACATTTTTTCATCCTTACTTTAATTAAATAATAAAAAATAATAAATAATTATTGAAAATTATTATTTTCATGAAATTATCTTTGGGTAAATGAGTTTTATGAGTGGCTGAAATTTTTTTTGGAATTGCTTCATTAGTTTTTAAAATATGACTGAAAACGCAAAAAGCGAAATTAACATTAAGGGGTCCAAACTTTGAGTCGCTCTCCTGACCAAACTATGGGGACCACATTTCCCTGATTGCGGCTACCCCCTATATTTTGAAGATAAGGAATCCAAATATGTAAAAAAAATATATGTTTATTCAGAGAAAGTACGTTTTTGTGACTGATTTCGTAACTTAATTAATAGTTAGCACTAATTAATTAGCATATTTGAGGTCACCCCCAGAAACCATTAAGATTGACAATTAGTTCGTGAAAATCCGATCATTAGAACGAAAGTTATTCAGGGTGATATCTTTTTTTTTGCGGACTGTACACTTACTGCACAGCGGTACGTCGACGACATCCTAAGACCTGTTTTGCTACCGTTCCTTTTGCAGCTCCCTGGGCTGGTTTTTCAGCAGGACAATGCCAGACCACATACGGCACGTGTTGCTATGAACTGTCTGCAAGCTTGTCTAACTCTTCCTTGGCCTGTCAGATCACCAGATCTCTCTCCCATCGCGCATGTCTGGGATATGATGGGAAGGCGATTGCCTCTTTCACGGAATGTTGATGACCTCGTTCGACAATTGGATCGAATTTGGCAGGAAATACCGCAAGAGACCATCCGGGAGCTTTATCGGTCTATGCCACGCCGTGTGGCAGTTTGTATCCAGGCTAGAGGCGGGTCAGCACCTATTGAACTTGTTACTGTAACTCTGCAATAAATGATGCAATTCTTCTGAAATTTTAATCAGTTACTATTCTGTACATTGTCTTCCTATCCACCAATTTTCGTTTCAATCGGACAACTCCTTCCCGGTGCGTCGATTTTTTTGTTACAGAGTGTATATTTATTTTTTCGACTATCCAAATGGCTTATTTTTTCTGTTAATCAGACTTCTTGTAATCGCACTTGTATCTTACCAATTATTACTCAAATAATTTTTTTACATATATCGCACATTTCACTGTTCTGTATATAAGTTATTCGACAGCATTCACCCGTTGAATTTGGCTATTTAATATCATATAATTAGGTTAGCGCATCATATAATTAGTCATAATAATCATATAATTAGTTATCATATAATTAGGCAATTTCCAAACATATGACTATTTTTGCTTACTTTTTAAAAGGGGTAGCATGACATTAGTACTAAAAAGTGCTGAATTATATAAGCCTACGAATTATTTAGAAATAGTAGTGGATAAAAATCAACTAAATTGAATTTATTAAATCAAGAATCACAATTGATAAACTACCACTTTAGAATATATATATTTGTTTAATGTCACTTGCATCTTTCATAGATGCCAACTGCTCCGGACAAGCCAAAATAATTTAAAAAACGGTAAATAACTACAAAGTAAATTTTGCAAACATTTGACTATTTTTGCTTGCTTTTTAAAAGGTATAGCATGACGTATGTACTATAAAGTGGAGAATTTTATAAGCCAACGAATTATTTAGAAATAGTGATGGATAAAAATCTACTAAATTGAATTTATTAAACCAAGAATCACAATTGATAAACTACCGCTTTAAAATATATATTTGCGGTCCGGAGCAAGTTGGCATCTCTGATCTTTCATCCTTTTAGAACATGATTATCAAATTCCATTTAATTTGTTTCAAGATTCATGGATTCATCTCCGCAAAAGTGTCCTAAGTACGCTTATTTACCATTTGGCGAAGGAGCAAGAAACTGTTTAGGAATGAGATTGGCTCCGATAGAGATCAAATTATGCATGGCAAACATATTGCATCATAACAGAATCAAAACTCATTCAACAACAAAAGTAAATAACCTTTGATTTTACTAATTTATTTTTATAGATCGCAAAAGAAATATTCGGTGACCTTTTTTTTTGCAGGTGCCATTAGAGTACAGGAAATTCACGCCTTTTCTTTGCATGTGCCATTGGAGTAAAGGAAGTAAGCGTAAAGGAATTGGTTCAGAAAAAAAGACATTAATTCACCACAGCAAAAAACTTATCTCTAAAAATGCATCGGAAGTAACGTGACGCAATGTTTCTTTAAGTTATACAATGCAGTGTTTTGAAGGGTAATGTATTTCAAAGGTTCTCTTTATTGTAGAAGTTCTTTACTTAATAATTAATTTGGGAATTTGTTGAAATTTCCAAGAACGTAGCAGCTTACTTTAGCTCTTTCATTTGGAAAATTTTACCAGTAGTAGCAGCTAAGATTTTGTATGGTGGAAAATTTTATGTTTACATAGTATTTGGCATAAGAAGCATACAAACATAAGAATATATTCCTTGTAAATTGTTTGTTTTAAAAGCAACACTGGAAAGGGGCAGTTCAAAAAGTACGTACATCCCAAAGGGGGGGGGATTTGCTATTTTGTACGGATTTGTACGATGGGGAGGGGGGGATATTATACAAAGTACGTACATTATAAGCATACACCAAATTTAATTTTGACTTTTTCCTACACATGTATTATACATACGTTGTTCTTGTATTTTTTTTCACGCGGTGACCACTTGTTAGAATGAGTTAATAAGTTCTCAAAAAATTGGGTATTGTTGTTTAAATATTTTAAATGAATAAATTATTTAAAATTAATATTTAATTTTATTTAAAACATAATTATTTTAATTTTTATGAAAAAGGGGGGCAGACTAATAAAATGTACGTACTCTAAGGGGGGGAGTAAGACCTTGAGTACGGTAATGTACGAAGGGGGAAGGGGGTTAAAATTTCTCCATTTTTGTGTATGTACTTTTTGAATGGCTCCAAAGGTATATATCAAGGATTACTTTTATTGTGGAAATTCTTTATATGGAAATAAATATTTCAATTTTTTGGAAACACATTTCGTATTCTTTTGAATTGTGTAATAACAAATAGAACATAAATTAGTGCCGAGGACAGAACTGGTAACACCAGCACTTTCATTTGGAGATTTTTTAGTGGCAGCGAAACAGCCAATTTGGAAGTCTTAGACCATTATAATATTTGAAGTAACAGTATTATAAGATTAAGAAGTAGTGAGAAACATAAAAAAAATTGCCTTAAGAGTTTGCCAAGTGCGATAAACATTTCGCATTAAAAAAAAATACTGCAAAGGCTCATTTTAAAATTACCTTTATTCGAGACATTCTTGATACATGCTTTGCAACATATGTAGATTTAAGGCCTTCTAAAAGGGGTTAATCCATCACATTCTACACACGCAAATCAAAGTAATGCTTTATTTGTATTAAAGAAACGTTCTCACGAAAAAGTTTTCACATACGATTTCAGAGCAGATACCATTTGGATTGTAATCCGTCGAGTCAAGTTCATACCTGCCAACTTTTACGCATTTGGCATAGAATGTTATTTTTATATTTAAAGTGGTAGTAAATATATACTATTTTTTTCTTTTATAAAATTTATTAAGAAAATGATTTTGATCACCACTATTCTTAAAAAAATTATGCATATATATTAATTTGTATTACAATCATGGTTGTCAACTGAAGCTTTATCAAATACAGCGTATTTTTTTGCTCACAATTGAAATTCTAATTCCATTTTTCTACCACTGGGAAATGTTATAATGGAAGAGATTAAAAGTTGGCAGGTATGAAAGTTCTATGCGGTGAATTACACCGCTTACTAAGAATAAATTCTCATAATGTACTCATTACATCTACCAGCAGAAGTTTTCACTGGCGGATGTGTTATTTAACTTTTATTCATGGGAATCAATACTCTGGTTCTCAAAAGATTAAAATTTATATTAATTATAATTAATATTTTGGTGTGGTAGATAAAGAAATTTCGCTTCCCTTTTTAAATGCTTCAATTTGAGCGTATTGATCGAGGTACCTGACTTTGGCACTAGCCTAATTATCTGAGATTAAATAGCCAAATTCAACGGGCGAATACGGTCCGAATAACTAATATACAGAACAGTAAAATGTGTGATATATACATACACATAAGAAAAAAGATTTGAATAATAATTGATAACATACAAGTGTGATTACAAGAAATCTGAATAACAGAAAAAATAAGCTATTTACATAGTCGAAAAAATAAACATATACAAAATTTACAACGGAGTGAGTAAAAACAAAATCGAAAAGCAAGTATAATATTTACAGCGGAGTGAAGAATAAATGATGTAGATCTTAATCGGAGAAGAGAGTAATAGTTGGGATAGATTACATTACCTCAATGCCTCTCCTCCCCCCCCCCCTAATGGGCTTTGCATGTGCACAGAGGTGTAATTTCATCTAGAGGAATGAAAAAAATATATATATTCTTTTCTCTAATTTAAATTAAGCTTCAACAAAAAGCCTACAAATAGAAGAATGTTAACCATTTCGTTATTAATGTTTTTGTAAGCATATATCAATTAACCATTATGGATATATTGGAGAGAGAATAATAATATTAATGAAAATAAAAAATTTCCGAAGCATACAAAGCACTTATAGGTAAAAAAATAAAATTTGTATGTGTTTTGAAATTTTTTTACAGTGATAATTTAGAAATAGAGCAAAAGCATCAAAAAGTAAACATTATCCTTTATATCCTTAGTAAAAAAACTATTGAAAACTCCATAGCATTTTCCTTATGTAAATGTTATCGACAGTATCGGTATTGGAAGCCATGGTGGATCAGGGGATAGAGTGCTAGTCTTTCAAAAAAGTGGCGAGAATCCCAGTAATGGCTAGTCGATACGAATTTCGCAACCGGCTAGCACAGACCACGGAATTTTTATGCCACTTATGAAAAAAGGAATTTTTAAAAATTCCTTAATTTAATCACGCTGTCGTTGGGGAATATTATCTTAACTTCGACCTCACATCCAAAACAAACATTTACAATGGAACGTGCATAGTATGGAAGTTAAACTTCCTCCAACTAAATTTTATATTTAAAAAAAAATATTCTCTTATTTCAAATTACCTAACATATTTAGTTTCTTAAGGACCTATCACAATTAGACAACCATAATTTTAAACTAAAGTCCATAAAATTAATTTTTAAAATAAATTACCCGATTGTTGTAATATCACACTATTCATTTTAACATTTTGTAGTAAAGAATCCTTCATTTTCATTTTCCATTTGTAACACTGCCATTATATTAATTTGAAGGGTAGGTTTAGATAAATAAAAAAAAACAATTTTTAACAGAAATAAATCGAGTGTTTCTAGCTTTGCAAAACCAAGCCAACACTACGGAACGGTTAGTAAGATTTCTAAAAAATCGTGCTCCAAATCTTACGGATGGAAGCTTACGGAATATAACGCAAATTTCCAAAGTCAGCCTAATGTCTACAAAACCAGTAGTAAAAGTGCAAAACTCTTTTCCATTTTGAAGTCAGCATAACAAACTACTTTATAAAAGGTAAACGCCATTGCTGATATCTTTATTATCAGTGGAACCTTTTTTATAATGTCACTTGCATCCTTCATCCTTTTCGAATTCCATTTTATTTGTTTCTAGATTCATCTCCTCAAAAATATCCTCAGTACGCTTATTTACCCTTGGGCGAAGGACCAAGAAACTGTTTGGGGATGGGGTTCGCTTTGACAGTAATGAAATTATGTATGGCAAACATATTGCATCATTACAGAATCGAAACTCACTCAACAAGAAGATTAAATACCCTTGAGGGAATTTTAATTATCGAAAATGCCAACCTTCTTTCAACAAACGTACCTCAAATTAATATAAAGTTAACTTGTCTTATATACTAGTCATTTGGTATTTAATATTTATAGTGGTAGTTACGCCACATTACTCAGTATTGTTTATTAACGGGAGATTTTTTTCTTCCTTCGAGCAGAATATTTTAAAGCAAATTTAATGTTTCATGAGGATCATACGGCAATATTAGCATGTTCTTATCACGTCCGGAGATCACCCATGAGGGGATTTAATCTTGGACAACCTTTGATTTTTATAGATCGCGAAAAAAGTATTAAAGTCAGTGACTTTTTTTTTGCAGGTATCATTGGAGTACAAGAAATTCCCGCCTTTTCTCAGTGTAAAGGAATTGCCTCCTGGTTTAGAAAAAAAAAGACAATATCAAAAGACAAATTCACCACAGCAAAAACATTTCTGAAAATGTATTGGAAGTTATGTGACGCAATGTTTCCTTAAGTTATAAATGCAGTGTTTCGAAAGGTAACGTATTTCAAAGTTTCCATTATTGTAAAAGTTTTTTATTTAATAATTAATTTTGAGATTTGTTTCAAACTTATTATAGCTCCCAGCAAATAGATCACAAAATTTCCAAGAACGTAGCAGCTTACTTCAGCTCTTTCATTTGGAAAATTTCAGCAGTGGTAGCAGCTAAAATTTTGTAAAGTTCTTCACTCTATCAATCAATGTTTTTTTTTTTAACATTATGCATTTATTTTAAAAAAAGTATTTAGTTTATTCGATTATTAATAATAATAGCAGTTTAGCAAAAGTGGCAGTTTATAGGAATCCCGAAATCAGTGTAAAGAATTCCGTGCCTTAGTAGTCGAAAATTTTATGTTTACATAGTATTTGACGTGATAGTGGCACGCATAAAAAATCAGTTCTTGTAAATTGCTTGTTTTAAAAGGAACACTGCAAAGGTATATATCAAGGATTACCTTTATTGTCGAAATTCTTCATATGGAAATAAATATTTCACTTTTTTGGAAGCGTATATATTATTCTTTTGAATCGTATAGTAACTAATAGACCATGAATTCCGAGAACAGAGCTGCCAACAACAGCACTTTCATTTGGAGATTTTTTTAGTGGTAGCGAAACAATCAATTTGGAAGTCTTAGACAATTATAATATTTGAAGTGACAATATTATAAGATTAAAAAGCAATCAGAAACATAAAAAAAATTTGCCTTAAGCGTTTGACAAGTGTGTTAACATTTTGCATTTAAAAACACTGCAAAGTTACATTTCAAAATTACCTTTATTCTTGAAATCCTTGATACATGATTTGTAACTCAAAATAAAAGATTTTAGGCCTTCTAAATGGGTGTTAATCCATTATATTCTACACACACAAATCAAAGTAATGCTTTATTTGTATTATAGACGCGTACTCACAAAAAAGTGTCTACATACAATTTTAATGAAACAGGAACACAGTCTAGTGCGTATAATAATGTATGAAATAACATAAAAAAGTATCATCCAACAAATTATGGTGTTTCAAAAATGAACATTTTATTTTTCATATTTTATAACCGTCGTTGAACAGCCGACCCAATTTTTTAGGGTTTGCGACGTCTAATGTTAAACTCAGAAGCCTTGTATTTTTGAACCCAAACCAGAAGACAAGGGAACTCCTGGATCAAACATTGGTAGAAATTTGCCTTCGAGGAGTACTTTTTAATAGAACTTTCATGGTCAAAGCTGGTTCAGTTTTTAACTTTAGGTTTACAATAATTAAACAGTTAAAAAAATTTGCGAAAAGGTAAGATATTTGAGGTTGTGCTTACAGCTTGAATCGAATAAAATAAAATTGAAAAATATATTTGATCGAAGAAAATTTTTAAAGCAAGTAATATATTAGGGCTGCCATATATGAGAAAAAGTAGTAAAAATTTATTAATTATTCGGAGATTAATTTAAAAAAACCCAAAATATGAAGAAAATGTTATTAAGTTTATTACAAAAAAAAATTCTCACCGTATAAATTTATTAACAGACTAAAAGAAAAAAATATTCTTTTCCATTCCATCATTCATAGGGTAACTTATTTAAAAGTCAGATCCTGCCCATATAATATATATATATATATATATATATATATATATATATATATATATATATATATATATATATATATATATATATATATATATATATATATATATATATATATATATATATATATATATATATATATATATATATATATAATATGCGGTGTATCCACACCGATATTTTTTAGTATAGTAGTAGTGAGAGAAGCATGATTGAAGAGTCCAGTTGTGCATAATCTTCTTTTATTAAGTTGCGATGGTGAAATAGCAGTTTAACCCCTCTCCAAAGCGGGAGAGGGGGAACAGATATCCCGTCTAAGCTGACGGATTTTATTTTAGCAAGATAAATAACAAAAAGCCACGCAAAATTTAGCGCTCTGCATTTTATAGGATGATTAAACAGTGTGAAGAGGTCCCAGTCATATGCTTTTTCTGTATTCTTACGCTTCATCAATTTATTTATTACTCAAAGCAAATCGTTTAATCTTTCCTTATATGGAAGTGAAAGATCTTAAAATAACTTCTCTTTTGAAGTATTACTCTAATTATTATTCATTGGCATGTTTTTAGCCTTGAAGTCCCAAAATAGAATTTCTACCCTTATCTTTTACTAAAGATATTTAATGAAAAGGAATGAAGTTTTAATGCTTTTATTAATACAAAAGTATTTAATTTTTGTATTACATCCCCCCCAAAAAAAATTTTGGTAAGCCAAAAAAATAATAAAATTAAGAATACTATGAATATATACTTTATGATGGTATGACTGTCCTCTTTCCTACTATAAATAACCCTTTTCCACTATGTGAAAAAAAATTATTTACAGCAACAACAATAAAAACATAATAATACAATTTATCTATTTAGTGAACTAAACAGAAAGAAAAATTTAAACATTTTATATAACTATTCTAAAAAACTTTTCAAAATTTTTCACACAAAAATATACAAAATTTTTATGCAAAACGACCTGGACAACATTTGTCATTTAATCAGAATTTATGATTCTGTATGATTAAAAAAAATTTTTCACAATTTTTATGTGAAAGAGGTGGACAACTAAGTGTCATTTAATCAGAATTTAAGATTCTGTATGGTTAATGGGGTTTTTTACTTGATGAAATTCTGTATTCCCCGTTAAAATGGAGGAAAACAGAGTTTCATGAAGCACTGTGAAAATTGAGAGATCCAGACTGGATAAAACAAAAATAGTTTAGAGAGTTTTTTCTCACTGTGTTGAGAAAAAAAAAGTTCATGTTACTTCGCCCTCACTCCTAACTGATGCTGAGGTAAACATCTCCACAAAACGCGATTCGGATCTCTCAAAAAAAATAGGGATTACTTCTTCCCTTGAAGAAAGTAAAAAATTTTCTGTTGGCGACTATTCATGATTTAATTTTAACATTTGTGGGTTGTGATATTTCCTAAGCTTTGAAACATGTACTATTTCAAAATTTTGTTTGCTTAAATTATTCTTTTTATTTATTTTGTAATTAACTTCTGAAATTTTTTGAAGAATTTTATACGGTCCACTGAAAGGAGGTGACAACTTCCTCGTATTAGGATAAGTAAATTCTTCAAACAGAACTAATTCATCATTTTTAAAGTCTATATCTAAAAATCTAGAATCATAATAAATTTTATTTCTTTCATGATATTCTCTAATTCTTTGAATTGCTATTTTTTTAGCTTCTTCAACAGGTGGATAGACTTTTACATTTAAGGGATTTTCGTAGGGGAGTCTACCATGCATGAGGTATGCAGGTGGAAACTTTGTTACAGAATGGGGAGTTAAGTTATAAGTATTAACTATATCTTTTAACAAAACAGGCCAGGGAGTTTTAGTAGGTTTTTCATTAATTTTACATTTTAAACGGGTAATTATTGTTTGACCAAGGCGTTCAACCTTGCCATTAGACTGCGGATGATGTGCAGTTGTCAATAATTGTTGAATTTTATTATGTTTCAAAAACTTTTTAAAATGAGAAGAAGTAAAAGCAGCGTTTCGATCACTTAACAAGGATTTAGGGATTTGATTTTGAAAAATTTGATGCAAAAAATTTGTATAAGTTTCTGAGCTAATGGATTTTGATGCAAAAGCCCACATGTAGCGTGTAAGGTGGTCAATAATTAAAGTTAAATATTTCTTTGTTGAATTATAGTAATTCAATCCACCAACACTATCTATTGCTAGTAAGTCAAAAGACTGATTAACAGGGGGTAAGGATTGTAATAATCCAAATCTTTTTTGTCGCGGTTTTTTATTTAATTGGCACGTATGACAATGTTTACAAAATTTTGTTATATCTGAAGTTATGTTGTTCCAATAAAAAACAGGGGTTATTAAGTTAATCATTTTCTGTACTCCTGGATGATTAAATTTATCATGAGCATTTTGCAGAAGTTTTAATCTTAACGAAAATGGAACAACTATTTTAGTAAAATTTTTCTTACGTACACACAAAACATTATTGATATCAATAAATTTACCTTGTAAGTTATCTTTCCTTTGAGCTTCCACTATTTCACTCAAGTTCAATAAATGTGAAACATGAACATTATTATTTTTACTATTACTTTGGACAATTGAATGTGTTGCATCTCTCGAAAGCCAATCTGCTTCAAAATTAGCAGAGCCTTTTGTGTATTTAATATCATATTCATACATACTTAACAATAATGACCATCTAAATAATCTTCCTTTTAAATTTTTAACATTTTTTAGCCAAACTAAAGCAGCATGGTCAGTATGTATGGTGAATTTTTGTCCAAAAAGGTAATGATGGAATTTATTTAGAGAATCGACAATAGCAAGACATTCAAGTTCTGTAATTGCATAGTTTTTTTCATAGTTCCTTAATGAACGAGAATGAAAAGCTACAGGATGCAATTCACCACATTCATCTGTCTGTTTTAGCACACATCCAATTCCAACTAATGATGCATCAACAAAAAGATGACATTCATGATTAGGGTTAAAAATTTTCAAAATTGGTTTACAAATAATAGCATTTTTTAGAAGTTCAAAAGATTGTTGACATTTTTCTGACCACACCCATTTTACATCTTTCTTTAACAAGTTATTTAAAGGATGTCGAATACTTGCATAATTATCAATAAATTTATTGTAAACATTTATTGATCCGAGAAATCTTTGTAATGATTTTACATTTTTAGGGGGCACTAATTTTTTAATCACTTCGATATTATGGTTATCGGGTGATACAATTCCATTTTTAATTTCATATCCTAAAAATTCTATTTGTTTTTGCAAAAATGAACATTTTGAAAGTTTTAATTTTAAGTTTTCTTGTTTACAAATATCAAAAATCTTTTTAAGATGGGTTAAATGTTCATCATAAGAATTAGAAAATATAATGATATCATCAAAGTAGTTTGTAGAAAATTTAATTTTATGTTTATTTAAAATTCTACGAACTGTACGTTGAAAAATGCTCGGGGCATTCTTCCAGCCAAAAGGTAATCTTAAGTATTCAAATAGACCATTGTGAGTAGCGAATGCTAATTTCTCAGTGTCACCAGGATGAATACGAACATGATGATATCCCTGTGATAAATCTATTTTAGAATAATAACTACTATTAGACAATTTTTCTATTAAAGTTTGTATTAAAGGTAGAGGTTCAGAATCTGTTTTTGTAATTTGATTTAGTTTTCTATAGTCGATACATAAACGACTCTTTTTATTTTCATCTTTTTTAAAAACTAAAGTTACTGGGGCAGCATAAGGGGATGAACTTTCTTTTATAATGTTATTTTTTAACAATTCCTCTATTTGTAAATCAATTTCTTGTTGTTGTTTTGGGGATGTTTTGTACGGCCTTAGAGATATAGGTAAATCTGAGGTTAACCTGACTCTTTGCGGTTCCATTCTAATTTCTCCTACGTCGTGTTTATGTTTTGCAAAAATATCATCATAACTTTTTAAAATTTCTTTTAAGTCCACATTTTCTATCTCGCTTTCATTTTTTATTTTTTCGTCGATATTAACCTGATAATGTGTGCACCCATTACCTAGATCTATCTTCGAATCATTTGAAATTTTTGGACATTTTTTCTTTTTCCTATTTGTCCTTTTCCTTTTATTTTTGTTACCCTTTACATTATTTTTTCCCATGTTTACTTTTACTGAATCATCTTCAACTTTTATTTTTTCAACATTTTTACCCTTAACATTTTGAGAATTTTGTTGTCTAATGTGCAAAGATAAATTGTCATTGTTAGTATTAGCAGAGGTGATCAATCTCTTACCAAATTGAGTAACAACTGGCCCGACACAATTAATAAACAAACAAAACTCTTTGCAAGTCTGCAACCCAAGTAAAGCATATGGTAAATCAGTATCAATTACAAAAAACTTAACTGACTTAACAATTTTGCCTAATTTAAGGGGAAACTCACAAATTTTGTTAAGTGTTAGTTGTCCTTTTGTTTGGGTAACCTTTAATTCCTTACATTTTTTAATAGGAATATTCAATTTTAACACCAAATCTTTTGGTATTACATTTAATGTTGACCCGGTATCAACATTCAATAATATCTCTTTTACTTTTTCATTTTTATTTTGTTTTGGACGTCCCTTTACGTATTCATTTTTCACTTTATATCCATTTAGGTACCTATTTTCTACTATATATCCATTTACGTACTCGTTTTCAACTATATATCCGGATATTAGTAATTGCTATTGATTACTTGTCATATTTTGAACGTTCACATCAACCACATTACTAGGGTTGTTTACACACGAAGAGCCCATGTGAAATTGATTCAAAAGTCCTTTCTTTGAGCAATATTTACATTGATTCAATGGGTTCTCTTGTGTAGTATGATGTATTTTGGGTTTTGTCACATTCGGGGTTACATTTTTATTTTTAGGACAAGCCGGGGCTTTATGTCCTGGTGCATTACACTTAAAGCACTTAATGTCATATTTCGGGTTTTCTAACTTCCTAACATATGGTCCCTTATTAGCTTGAAATTTATTTTTATCTAAGTCACTTTTAATTTTTTCATAAAGTTTAAGTTTTTGTTTAAATTCAAAAAGATTACTGGCACCATAAAGAACTGTTTTATTATTTGTTTGGTCTGGTATTCCTTGAATTATATAAGTGATTAGAGCTAAGTCATCAATATCACTTTGAGTAGCTATTTCTCTCATTTTTAGGAAATATTCTTGAAGAGTTTCATTATACCTTTGTTTTCTTTTTTGCAACATTGCATGTACTTCTGCACTATTGCAACTAAGTCCAAATTCTTCAAGCAAAAGATTTTTTAGTTTTTCATACGAATTTAACTGAGTTTCACTCCTAATTAAAGTTAATGCGTTACCTTTCATGCATCTTTTTGCAAATAAAAATTTTTGCATATCAGACAATTTAAATAAATTAGCATGAGTTTCAAAATTTTCAAACCAAGAATTTATGTTATCATAGCGATTTCCATTAAACATAGGGGTAACTGCTTCAATATCTGAAAAACTAACTATTAATTTTGTTTCATTTTCCCTATTTATATTATTACTAGAACTTTGACTATAGGATACCATATCTTCATCAACACTAATTTTTGTACATATAGAATTTAAATTAACTTGTGTAAATTGATTTACACAAGTTTTAGTTGGTAAATGTGGTTCAAAATCGGTTTGAGTTTGTTTACTTTTAAACTGAATAGCTTCCTCCTCATCTTCGGAGGGATTTTCATTTACAATTGAATTTTTTAGGTAATTAAAATCACATAAACAATTTAAAATATGCTTGGAAATTTCCTCCTTATTTCCTTCACTGGAAATATTTAGAATGTCTGAAATTTTGATTAAATCCGAAAAATTAAAAGTATCACAAATTTCTTTTAGTTTGTTTGCAAATTCATTAGAGTTAGTTTCAAAAGAAAATTCTGAAAAATTAAGAATTTTGTTACGGTTTAATCTAGACAAATCATTTGGAAACAAAAGTTTGAATAATAACTTAATTTTGTTTGCCTTCGTTACTTTAATTGACGTTTGAACCACATCTATTTCTTTTAAAAACATTTTAAAAGCAGTATAAATGCACTATATCATAATAATTAAACTATATATCATAAAAATAAAAAAAAACAATATAAACACAAGAATGCACTTCATATTATTATGAAGGAGAAAGAAAAAAAAATGCAGATATGCACGGGATTTATCTTTGTAATAAAAAAAAATAAGCACTTTTATCACACTTCGAAGAAGGAAAAAAAAAAAAGCTTTTTCCTATAAAGGAATTTTCCATAGGAGCAAAAGCTCCTCTAATTTTTCGAATAAAAAACGCGCACATATAACAAACGCGCACATACTTCTTCTGTTTTGATTTCGCAAAACTTTTTTTTTATCACTGGGTGCCGACTCACAACACAATTTTTTCTTTCTTTTTTTCACAACATCATGATTAGGACTTTCGCACACTTGATTAGGACTTTTTAAAACACTAATCGCACACTTCATTGTTTCTGAGGGCACTAACAGGCATTGTAGACACAAACGTTTTCATGGCTGTCACAGTTTCTTTCAACATTCAGCAAAAGCGAACGGTCTGTCTCCAAGCGAAGCATTCTGGTACCGTAAAATCACCGATGAAGCAATTTTTCTCCCGGGTGGGTGAGGAATCCTTCAGACGGCGTTAGGCGATTTCTTCCGGTCCAATGAAGCTTTGACAAGGGGGTGAAACAGGGATTTCCAAGGCGACGAAGTTGCATTCAGTTTAGGTATAGTTCGCAATAGCATTGCACAAAAATTTTCTTTTAAGGGGTTTCCATTCCAGCGCGAATCCACATCCTTGCCGTCTTATAATATGCGGTGTATCCACACCGATATTTTTTAGTATAGTAGTAGTGAGAGAAGCATGATTGAAGAGTCCAGTTGTGCATAATCTTCTTTTATTAAGTTGCGATGGTGAAATAGCAGTTTAACCCCTCTCCAAAGCGGGAGAGGGGGAACAGATATCCCGTCTAAGCTGACGGATTTTATTTTAGCAAGATAAATAACAAAAAGCCACGCAAAATTTAGCGCTCTGCATTTTATAGGATGATTAAACAGTGTGAAGAGGTCCCAGTCATATGCTTTTTCTGTATTCTTACGCTTCATCAATTTATTTATTACTCAAAGCAAATCGTTTAATCTTTCCTTATATGGAAGTGAAAGATCTTAAAATAACTTCTCTTTTGAAGTATTACTCTAATTATTATTCATTGGCATGTTTTTAGCCTTGAAGTCCCAAAATAGAATTTCTACCCTTATCTTTTACTAAAGATATTTAATGAAAAGGAATGAAGTTTTAATGCTTTTATTAATACAAAAGTATTTAATTTTTGTATTACATATATATATATATTAGGGTGTATCGAAAAAATCGAAATTTCTTAGATCTTTTTGCGGTAGTGCGGAAAAGATGTGAACACCCATCATTAAAAATTGTGCGGAATATCAAAACTCTGGGTCAATATCTTCTGTCGCCTCAGTGGGCCGAAAGTTCCGAAAATTGGACTAAAAATCATTAAAATAAAAAAATTAATAAACAAACCCATATTTCATTTATCGGTTTGGGGTAGTGTTTACTAGTTGCTATTCTGTAACAAATACAATCATAAAAAATTTTAGAATTTTATTTTTATATCTTCTGCCGCCTCATCGCCACAAAATTTTGGAAAATGAAGGCAAACAATTTCAGTTAATAAACTTCACACTTACCTCATTTTAATGGGAAGAGAGACTTTATTTTACCTCTTAAACATACAAATGACAAAAGCATTACTGTTTGTAATCATTTTTTGTCTCAAATTTTGACATAAGTTTTCTGGATTCTAGTGTCGCGCTAATAAATCTATCCATGCTCAGCGGCCCAACTGTTTTTCCCGAAACTGCAATAACTAGTTTCACAATCCGCTTCACTACTTATGTGTGTGAAGGAACTTTAATAAAGTTCCATCAGTCCATTGGCATACCGTCCCTTATCATCTTCAGAAGTTCTTGAGAACTGATCTCTTTGAGAACGGGTGAACACATAACGTTAAGAGCAGGAATAACGAATCTGCGAACACAATTTCCTTCTGGGCTAACTTCCCTTGCCTTACTAAACCACCGAGCTGCAAGGGTCCTAATATGGCACCCCTCATCCATTAACATGGCCAAAAGCATGTTTTCTGGAGCTGCAAAGTAAGCGTTGCGAGAAGTAATTGGTTTGATTACGTCACGATACTTTTTCGGCAAGTAGCGAGAGGAATTGATGAAATGCCACAGGTGTCTAGTACTGTTTTGTATGGAATGATGAATCTTTATTCGGAACCATGAGGGTGCGTAGACTCTTAGAATGAATACAATTAAAGTTAGCAACACGTTTGATGGGTCTAGTGTAGATATATATCAATAGATATGTAGATATACCTCATGTCATACCTCATACCTGATGTAGATATGTAGATATACCTCAGTATTCGATTAGCAGTTGTTAGCCAGTGAACCAAATTCAATGTTCCTGGTTCCCGGTTAGCTAGATCTGAACATTAAAAGCCAAAACTAATGGCGGTGCAAATTCTTAATAAGTATTTCTGATCTGAACTGAGAGTGGTGGGATCAATATCTGGCATCTCGCATTCAATGCTATTAAAATCAACAATTGAAAGCTTTTCGCATCCTTTGAGGCTCCGTCCAATGTCTCCGGTGTAAGATGTGGGGCCAGATGACTTGCCGTCAATGGACTCAAATAGGTGTCGTAATGGCAACTCATTGAAATGAAGTAAGCAGATAATCCATTGTACTGCTCTTTGAAGTTTCAATTCAAGCCTGCGAATTACACCATTAAGCACTTCTGTGTTCACTACGGTGCCGTCACACCAGAGAACGAAAAGGTTACTAAAATCATCCAATAAATCACCTGTATTCGTAAATGCTGTTAGGTATATGAGGACTAGATCCACTTACAGGCGTAACATGTCCCATGTACGTAGAATCAGGCTCAGATAGAATACAGTAATGAGCGCTTACAATTGTTCTTTGGAACTGCTTGCCCTCGTGTGTTTCTGATGTTAAAGTTTTGTCATGTCGTCTATCAAAATAAAGGCCATATATAGTGGACCGATTTTCATTTGATTTTGAGACAATTTCTTTGTAAATTCTCGATTTTTTCCTCCATATTTTATTTTTGTCTCTAATGAGGCTGGTATCTGATTGCGATATTAATCTTGCGATATCTATCATAACACTCCATGCTATAGCAGCCGTGGTTCTGTTGGATACACCATATCTTTGACTGACAAGAACTGTCAAAATAGGGTTCAAAATAAGGTTGTTCTATTTTTTTTGGCAGAGCGCCAAATCCAGTCTGTCTCGATTGTGCATTGTGCAAGCAGTAAACAGTTATACAGAAAAGTACCAAAATGCGTCGAAATTTCCAAAATTAGATGCCGATGAGGCGGCAGAAGATATAAATCTGTAATTCTAAAATTTTTTATAGTTGTTGTTTTTAAAATATTGTAACTTTTACCTCAAACCGATCAACGAAATCTGTGGTTATGTATTAATTTTTGTATTTTAATCATTTTTAGTCGAATTTTTGGAACTTTAGGAACTTTAGGCCCATTGAGGCAACAGAAGATATCAACCCAGAGTTTCAAGATTCCGCTAATCTTTTAATAATAGGAATTTACATCTTTTCCGCACTACCGCAGAAAGATCTAAGAAATTTCGATTTTTTCGATACGCCCTAATATATATATATATATATATATATATATATATATATATATATATAAACGCGAAACACTAGGGACAAAGTTTAAAATAGTGCTGTGTTAATATTTTTATCAGAAATTAAATTTAAAATTGATTTTCTGAATTCTATATTTCAATATTCTGAAATAAAAAACACGAATTTGAAATTTTTTTTTTTAAATTTCAGAAACAATTTTTTCTTTTTTTAAATCAACAGTGGGGACAAGTAAGGGAGTGACATATTGGTATATTTTAATTACCTAAAATGAATAAAAAATAAAAATTGATAATTTTATTTTTATTCTTTTGTTAGCCTGCATTCTGAAGGACACTTTCCCTGAAATTTTTTTTTTCGTAAGTTGTAAAAGAAACATAAAATGTACTGGGGACATGAAAACATGAAAATGACTGTTTTTGTGAGAATGACCCTATATATATATATATATATATATATATATATATATATATATATATATATATATATATATATATATATATATATATATATATATATATATATATATATATATATATATATATATATATATATATATATATATATATATATATATATATATATATATATATATGTAACATAAAAAGCTTTTATTAATCTTTTTATGTTAGTTTCTTTGCTATAAAACAACTCCTACTTTATTACTAATTAATTATTCTATTTGAAATACTTTCTCACACTTTTAAAAGCCACATCCTGTTTCTAAATCTATTTTTAGCCAAAGTATGCATACATTTAAATAAAGATCTTTTTTCCCTTTTAAGCCATGGGAATCACTCGAGCAAGTTCATTAACCAATTGTAATTTCTGAGATTTCCCTCTTTTCCCTAAATAGAGATATTTTAGGATTTTTTGCAAGATTTTCCCTACCAGAAAGACTGTTTGCTGATGGAGTAAACATCACTTCTTCGCTCTCACTCAACTAAGAATGTTCAAATAAAAGTTACTCTGATTTAATTAAAATCCTGTGTTTGTTTTCCTGCTCGGTCCGACTGCAACATTTTACAAGCCGAGCAGGATTTTAAGAACTGATGAAACGGGCGCAGGATAATAATTGCTAAAATGCTTCTTCAAAATATAATTCAAAAGTGAAAATAAAAATACAATTGGCGGAATCATAAAATTGCTGCTGAACTGACATTGTTCGTGAAACACATATTAATCTTTTGAAACAGGACTAAAGGAATTTGATGCCAAAAATAATTAAAAGAAGATTTTTGGGACTTCTCTTTCAAGTATCCATTGGAGTGGTCTCAACTGTATTTTAACAGTGCCTGACGTCTTCGTTTCCGTTATTACAGAAGTGGATCTCAACGCTGCCTGGTCTGATTCTCCCCCACTTGAGTGCTAGAAGCACTTTGACGGAATCCCATTTGTGTATATCAACTTGATGGAAATGTCATCATATAAAATAATAATAAAAAGAAAATGATTTTACGATAGGTTTGTGCAACGCGATGCGTCATCAGAGGTCAGATAGTCTGTCTGCTCATATGTTCAAAAACAAAACCTTGAATGATTTTCAACACCCGTTAACAAAATCCTCAACGGTGCTATGTGTTCAGTGTGTGAACTTTAGTGGATCGTGCTTAGTGATGAAAACTTGTGAACAAAAATAGATGAATGCTATGAAAATCTGCTTTGGGGGGATTAAAATTTTACACATTTTATATCAATTATACTTACTTGACAAATCGTGCTCTGATATTTTTAATGCTTGATATTAATGATGAAATTTTTAATTGATTTTTAATGGTGAAATTTTTAAACGTGAATGCTTTCTAATCATTCACGCTCATATCTCGAAATTAAAACAAACAAATTTATGGCTATTTAAATTTTGATAATATTTCAATTTATTGATATTACTATTCAATGGTTTACCATATTATTTGTTTAAATTAAATAATATTAAAATTTAGTATTACCATCATATATTTTTTTTTCATTTTTGATTCAGTATGATTATAGTTTTAATTATTTAAGGAATCACTCTTTTTATTGCATTATATATCACAGTGTATATTATATTAATTGTAGAAGAGAAATTTAAATTTTTATTTTATTATGGTGTTTAAAAAAGCAAAAGATGTGCTATTCATATACTTAAGTTTTTTTTTCCCCTTCTAAATGTTATATTTAATTATTGAAATTTGATTATTATTTGAATGCCCTTACGGAGTGGCAAAAACTACAATTTTAACATGGAGGAAAACGCTAATAGCAATACAGATAATTCTGAAACAGAATTGAGTGATAATTTACAAAAATTAAGTATGGATCAAAGTGTACAGGATAAACCAGACATACTAGTCTTTGAGCCTGACATTGGTGTTCAATTCACATCCTGGCTCAAACATTTTGAAAAACAAACTCTAGATGCTAAATGTAATGACGAATGGAAAATTAGAAATTTTCAAAAATTCATTAAAGGTTCAGCTTTGAAATTGTATATTAATAACTGTGTTAATTGTAATTCATATCAAGAAATAGTTGAAATTTTTAGAGAGCATTATTTTTCACCTCCCTTTGGCTTTAATGATTTTCAAAATCTAAAATTTTCTGGCCAAGCTAAAGACCTAAATTCATATTTTACCGAAAAGGTAGAGTTGGGTCGAAAAATAAATTTAAGTAATGATCACATAATTGAGGGTCTATCTATTGGTTTGCCCCACCAAATCAAAACACTTTTGGTTTTAAAAGAACCTAACACCCCAATTGAATGGCTCACTATTGTTTCGAAAATAATTCATGATGTACCTACGGTTTTACCCCAAACTGAAAATAAACAAAAATTACCAGAATCCAAATTTAATGGGTATAGACCACAAAATCAAGGCTGGGTACCAAGGCGGCCATTCTTTAACAACTCAAGTAATCCAAATTACAATCCTCGACAAAATCAAAATTTTTCCCAGCCAAGTCAAAGTTATAACCAACAATCCCAATTTAGACCTAGAATTCAAAATGAAAAGTTTCAAAGAAATAAACAACAAACTAGTTATTTCGCCCAGGCTTCCCAGGAGTTGCCTCCTAAGCCATGTAAATACTGTGATAAGCTCGGTATAACCAATGCTTATCATTGGGGCCAAAATTGTGTAAACAAACCTAATTCTTTTATGACTGAGAATCAAACTCAGCATAAACAAGAAAGTGACCAACCAAAAAATTGACAATTAATTGTATCCGGATACATACAAAATAAAAATGAAAACTATGAAAGTGACAAATACCCAATTTTGACAAATAAAACTATCCTGTTAAATATTGATACAGGTAGTACTTTAAATATCATCCCAACTAAACTTTTTGAAAAACTAAATGTCCGAAAAGAAAGAAAGAACTTTGTTAATGTAAAACAAACAAAAGGTATTTTGCAACTTAACCACACTTGTACTTTAAATTTAAAAATTGGAAATATAGCTAGGTCAGTGGAATTTTACATTTTAAATACTGATCTACCTTATGCCATATTGGGTTTAAAGGAATGTAATGGGTTTAAATTTGTGATAGATTGTGTTGAACGAGTTGTAATGCAAAATCAGAGAAAACTGATCACTTTTTCGGATTATAAAAGCAACTTGTCTTTACACATTTCTCCTGAAATCCAGGTTAATGATTGCAACAAAAATAAAAATGTAAACAAAGAGAATTTAAAGAAGAATAAAATAAAAAATAGACTTAAAAATAAAGATTTAAATAGCAAAACTGAAAATAATCTTGAGTTTTCAAATGTTCTTGAGACTAAACGTGATAATGGTGCGCAACATTGTCAAAATCATGTTGACGGAATTATGCAAATTCAAGATGATGAAAAAAGTTTCCAACTTCAGGAAATTTTAGAAGATTTTTCAGATATATTTGCTAAAGATAAATATGAATATAGAGACAATAAAAATTGAACCTCAAAGGTTAAAATAACCATCAAGTTTACCAGTGTCAAACTTTTTATTCTCTCATTGAAATAAAAATACTGAAGTCTTAAACTTCAGATTAAAGACCATTGTGTCAAATTTTTTTTACATTTTATATTGAAATTTTTTTTGATAAAAAGTGTCAATTTGTATTTTTATATCTCATATCACTTGCATTTTCATATTTTTTTTTTATCTTTCATGTCGTTGAATGTGAATATTTACATCTTTTAGAAAATTTTTATAGATTTTCTTGTCTTAAGTGAAAAGTTTATTTTAATTGTATTAGTATGAATAATAACTTTATTTACTGTGATTATCAAGAAAGACTGAAAAAACTTAATCACAAAAAATTTTTGAAAATGGAGATCTAACACTTCATTTTGATAGTAGTGTGTGTTTTTTTTTATGATTCATGTTACTTTATATCTTGTTGATATTACAAATATTATTATTATTTTTTTATTTTAATTGTGTCATCATAGGGAAAGTTTTGCAAAGGGATAATTTTAAAAATTTTTAGATATTAGTCAAAATTTTTCGGCGAGGGGGGATGTAACATAAAAAGCTTTTATTAATCTTTTTATGTTAGTTTCTTTGCTATAAAACAACTCCTACTTTATTACTAATTAATTATTCTATTTGAAATACTTTCTCACACTTTTAAAAGCCACATCCTGTTTCTAAATCTATTTTTAGCCAAAGTATGCATACATTTAAATAAAGATCTTTTTTCCCTTTTAAGCCATGGGAATCACTCGAGCAAGTTCATTAACCAATTGTAATTTCTGAGATTTCCCTCTTTTCCCTAAATAGAGACATTTTAGGATTTTTTGCAAGATTTTCCCTACCAGAAAGACTGTTTGCTGATGGAGTAAACATCACTTCTTCGCTCTCACTCAACTAAGAATGTTCAAATAAAAGTTACTCTGATTTAATTAAAATCCTGTGTTTGTTTTCCTGCTCGGTCCGACTGCAACATTTTACATATATATATATATATATATATATATATATATATATATATATAGTAAACACAACTTTTTCAGTTCTTCTAGACGACTTCGGTCACCATTGATTTTGATGGCATATTCACTTGTTGCTTTTATGTTAGAGCTATGATGATTTTTTGCAAAGTCTGATGGATGCCGTTGAAGAACAAAAATCAGAGAAGAGGAAAAGAATGTTGGAAGAAAAAGATGAAACAGATCAATATGGATGCGTAACAAACAGTGAGGTGCCTAAACAGTTAAAATACAACTGCAAGTTCTAAATTTTAAACATATTTTTTAACTAATTTTACCAGGTTTTGTTTTTAAATTTAAAGATAATTTCGTTGTTTTTTATAAAAGTATGAAACTCCACCTTGGTTTTTTTCTAAACTTATAGTTTTGAACTTATCTAAATTTGTGCTTATTTTCCCATAATTTTTTTCTTAAATTTAAAGATTATTTCGTTGTTCTGTATAAAAGTATGAAATGCCAACTTGCTCTTGAATTATAATTTTAAAAGCAAATTGGCATTTCATACTCTCATATTCAAACTGACTTCATTCAACTATTCATACTTTTGTGTAAAAACCGAGAATTAACATTTCTTCTATCACTTATACGGTATTTTGAGGCAATTATTAGGTCCACAATAAGGTTATATTCACGAAAGCACGAGCCTCATTTTACAGAATGTTGTGGAGTATTTAACTCAATGGTAGTGCTGTAGCTTAAAGAGCATATATAGCTGAAAAAAGCATGTGCACACATGTTTAAACTTATAAAGAAACTATCCAACAAAACTAAACGGCACATCTGATACATACATATTGATGGGTACAAATTGTCTTTCACTTAAATATCCTTGTAAAATTGGGCGCATTCCTTCCTGTTAGAATTTTCCATTGAACCTAACCCTTTTCAATTTAACCCGACCATAATAATTACATTGGGAAACAAATTTATTGTTGCATTTATATACAAGTACTTGATCTTACCTAATTCGGGGATCCATTTCACTAGGAATTGTACTTCCCGCGATTGCCGGTTTGTCATTAGGCATTCCATTGAATGCTTGGAAGTTGTACATGAAATATGATTTGGAACTAATATCATAATAATCATTTGGAACTTTATCGGTCAATTTTAGGCTTTCTATATAAAGCTGTAGAATACCAGATTTCATATATTGTTTAAAAAAAAGCATAAAGCATTACTGCAGAAATATCAGGACAAGGAGGTTGAGGGTCCCAAATGACTCCTTAGTGGTCAACTGTCATTTTGAAAAGCCTCCGCTGAGAATTGAACCGCATATCCGCAAACAATTGATCCCTCATGGCTTCATATATATATTTTCAATATATATGTAACTCAACATAAAAGGTTTGAGGCATTCAAACTGTGGTTTATCTGTGATATTCTACACGCACAGTACAAGCCAAATTAATGCTTTATTTGTACTAAAAACGCGTTCTCAATAAAAAGTGTCCACCATATGATTGTGAAGAAACCAAAACAATTATATGATTTCTGAGCAGGTAGCATTTGCTTTAGATACCAACGAGTCAAGTTCAATGCATAGAATTTTACCGCTGACGCTAAGAATAAAACTCATTACATTTACCAGCAAAAGTTTTCACTGGCGAATGTATTATTTAAATCCAGTGTATATATAATTAAGGTTCTCAGTTTAAAAGATTAAAATATATGTTAATTATAATTTATATTTTGGTGCGGTAGATAAAAAAATATCGTTTTCCTTTTCTATAATTGGAAGTAAATTCCAAAAAAAAAAAAACAAATATATAAAAGAATGGTAACCTTTTCGTTATCAATATATTTGTAAGTACAAATCAATCTACTTTATCAGCTAACCATTATTAATACATTTGTGAGAGAATAATAAGATTAGTGAAAGCAAAAATTTTCCAGAGCATACTAAGGACTTATAGGTAAAACGATTAAATTTTATGTGTTTTACAATTTTTATACAGTGATAAAACAGAGACAGAGCAAAAGCATCGAAAAATGTTCATTATTATTAATATTAAAAACTATTGAAAACTCCATAGCGTGATTTTCAATTTCATGTAAGTGTTATTGATAATGTCGGTATTGCAGCCCATGGTGGCTCAGGGGATAGTGTTCTAACTTTTCAATGAAGTGACCTGAATTCCAGTAATATCTAGTCGATACGAATGTCGCACCCTGCTCGCAACGACCACAGAGCAGACGTTAAATATCCTTAGTGGTAGACGGATCATGGGTAGAAGTCCCTTTGCCTCTAGGCTAATCGTGGGTTGCTTTCCTCTCCACGTGTAACGCAAATGCGGCTTAGTTTGATCCAAAGTCCTCCACAAAGGCAAATTTCTCCCAATGAGCTCAAGCTCTCCTCCAGCTCAAAGAAAAAAAAATTTCTTTACTCGATCAATAAATATTTTTAATTAGTTTTTAATAATGATAGAAAAATTGTCAGTATATAGGAATTCCGGAAATCAGTGTAAGGAATACCGTGCAATGAATTATACATCTCTGGGGTTATTATCAGGTAAAGTAGACTGGTGTAAGTCGACATTCTCTTGACCTCAGTTCTTTACGATAACATACATATATAGTTGTGGCTCCTTAGCTGTTTTTCCAGTTTTTTATTTTCCTATTTTTCGGTGGATAATTTATGTGTTCTATTTTGAATAACTTATATTTTCCTCATTCGAGACTGGTGAATCTTGAAAATGGGCTGCAATTTTCGAGCCCTCGAAATAAATCGGCTTTTACCACCGCCTTCATATATATTTATGCAAATGAAGCTTTATTTTCATCAAGATGTCTGCTAAGTTATAAAGAAATTAACAGTGGGAATGAAAAATAAAAAAATAGTTTTACATGCATATATCAACCATCATTTCTCCTCAACATGAGTGAGATAATGATCTCGAAGTACAAAATTTGACACTCATATAATTTCTTAACAACGTAAAATATTTATTGCATGCATTTAAAAAATTATGTATATTAAATGTTTTTTTTCAGGGCTTTCGGAAGATGAGCTTGTTGCACAGTGTGTCTTATTTTACATTATTGGTCATGAAACTACCGCTTCAACACTAGCTTACGTGGCTTATGCCCTGGCTTTGAACCAACAATGCCAAGACAAATTAATTGCTAAAATGGATAAACCATATGAAAAGCGTGTGAGTGTGAGTATAATATAGTATGAGTAAATATGTATAAACTAATGGAAAATAAAATCTATACCATGATTGCCTTTCATACAATACATTATCAAACTACGAAAATCGTAACTGCCAACTTTTACTCTCATGGAAGAAGTTTTAACCTTTCGAAGAAGTGTAAATGCGTCACTATCCATTAAAAAAATTTATGATGGGGAAACGACTTTAAACCAACTTCAGAATAATGCTGCATATTTTTGTAGCAATTTAAAAACACTCTTCCCGCGGACATGTAAATTTAAGAAAATTAAACTAATGTCAACAATTTAATTTGTGTATCCACCACTAAAAATGTTTTTCTTAAAAAAGTATATATAATGTTAGAAAGTGTGTATGCAAAGAAAGTGTGAAAATTTCCTGCAATCAAACCACATGACAAAAAGGTATATTAAATATCTTCCAGAATTAAAATTAATTTATTACCACTTATGACATTTATCAAGGACAGCGGGAATCCTGAAAAACTTCACTGCAAGAATTCAATATCAACTTTAAATCCTTAATCTGCAGTCTTGGGAAAAATGATTTTACTTTATTCTTGTGTGATTTATTATAATATTTCTGTTTCCTTGTATTAAAAAAGTGATGAATTATATAAGCTTACGAATTGTTTAGAAGTAGTGGTGGATTAAAATCTACTAATTTGAATTTATTAAACCAAGAATCACAATTAATAAACTACCACTTGAAAATATTTATTCGCTGTCAGTATTAATGGTTGCATGCTATTGCTCACAAAAGGCGAGCTCCGTCACGAACAATATGCGACACCCTCTCACCGTTTATGTTTAAAATTTATATAGCCATTTTAGAAAACATCAAAAATTAATCTGTATACTTGCTTCGTAACGAAGTATACTTGCTTCGTAACTAACTACTCAACATAACAAAATAAATAATAATTGTGGCGTTGCCCGTAAATAAAGACCCCGGTTTAAGGTGCCACCTGAAAGATTTCTTTATATTGACGTGTGTCATCGTAGCTGAGAGGTTAGAGTTGTCATCCTTGTGAGACAATGATACCGAGCTCAATCCTCAGAATTCGAAAAAAATGCAAAATTTTATAAATGTAGCATAAGCTTTTAATAATCATTTCTGTATCTTGTAGAAGTGTCTAGAATATTCTGATTTGTCTTCTCCTGCTCCGATATTTTGTCCTATAAAAGACCAGGTGTTTCAAGCCGAAACGCCAGTTACTTTGTACCCCGTACGTTTGAAGGTTCTTAATAAATCTCTAATACTTTCTGAACTCTGAAAGTTTTATCTCTTCGCAAGCATTTGTCTTAAGTTATCTGTCAATTGTAAAAGATTAATATTAAAACATTCCATTTAGATTGAATTTATTTTTTCTTCATTTATTTGTTTAGGTCAGGTAGAGTAGCAACTGCAGATGACAAATTAGGAGACACTGGGATAGTGGTGACAACGTGTATGAATATACACTTATTCCACTTTACGCAATGCCTTATGATGCTGAATATTTTCAAGATCCTGAAACATTTAATCCCGAGAGGTGAAACGTGGATCATAATTTTCTAGGTGGCGAATGCTATGAAAATGTAAATAATTGGAATTGTAATTACTGTTCGTGGAAAAGTAAATTATTTAGGTTGCAAATTTGAGTCTGGCAACGAACTCACACAGTTTATTCTTATACTGAAGAGGCAAATTAATGCAGGAATTAAAGTAGTGCTGTTTACTTATGCTTTTTTCCAGTGCTCTTTTTCCTTGCTTTCTTTTCGCTCCTTTTGAGCTTTTTTAGGAGGTTCTGGCGAAAATTATTCCTTTTTTAAAACATTTCGCAAGTTCCTTGCATGTGTGGCGAAAATGTGTAGATAGTTGTTGCAACTCGTTTAAGTAAATTTCATGGAAATTGAACACTGTTCCATGGAAATGGAGTTTTGTCAAAAGGGAGTAGATTTCACACTCTTACGTTTCATTCCGTATGCCACCGTACGTATAATTTGAAGTAATATCGCCTGAAGAGCTCATGCTTCAATTCTAGTAAAATACAGTTGTGTCCGGGAAAAAGTATCAAACGTGAGTGAAAAAGAGATTTTTAAAAATTACTCGCTATCGTTGTGGAATATCATCTTAACTTCGACCACAAATCAGAAACAAACATTTACCATGGAACGCGGATATTATGGAAGTTACAATTCTTCAAACTAAATTGTATAATTAAAGTAAGCGTATTTTCTATTTTCAAATAACCGAAAATATTTAGTTTCTTAAGAACCTATTATAATCCGATGACCAAAATTTAAAACTACCGCATGTAATTTTTTTAAAAATTAAATCAACCGATTGTTGTAAAATCACACGATTCATTTTAACATTTTATAATAACGAATGCTTCATTTTCAATTTGTGTTGGCGTTTATCTTGATATATATATGGAACACGGCCATAATATTAATTTGAAGTTAAGTTGAAATAAATTTGAAAAAAAAAAAATAAAGAAAGGAAAAAAAAAAAAAAAAAAAAAAAATTTTTAGCAGAAATGGGCAGTGTGCTTGTAGCTTTGTAAAACCAAGCCTACTACGGAACGGTTAGTAAGATTTAAAAAAAAAAGCGTGCTTCAAATCTTACGGATAGAAGCATACGGAATGTAACGTAAATTTCCAAAGTTTTCCTAATGTCTTAAAAACTCGTAGTAAATGATCAAAACGGTTTTCCTATTTGAAATCAGCATAACAAACTACTTTATTTAAGTAAAACGCCATAGCTGATATCTTTCTCTTATTTATCAGTGCAAGCTTCATATAATGTCACTTGCTTCCTTCATCCTTTTAGAACATGATTATCGAATTCCATTTCATTTGTTTCTAGATTCATGGATTCATCTCCGTAAAAGCATCCTCAGTACGCTTATTTACCATTTGGAGAAGGACCAAGAAACTATTTGGGGATGAGATTCGCTCTGATGGAGATCAAATTATGTACGGCAAACATATTGCATCATTACAGAATCAAAACTTATTCAACATCAAAAGTAAATAACCTTTGAATTTACTAATTGATTCTTACAGATCGTAAAAGAAGTATTAAAGGCAGTGACTTTTTTTTCTGGTACCATTTGAGTACAGGAAATACAAGTCTTTTCTCTGTCTAAAGGAATTACCTCTAGGCTTAGAAAAAAGACATGTATTCTCCAATGCAAAATTTCTAAAGATGTTCTGGAAATTACATGGTGCAATGTTTCTTTAATTTATACAATGCAGTGTTATGAAAGGTAACGTATTCCAAAGGTTCCCTTTATCGTAAAAATTCTTTACTTAATAATTAATTTGATTATTTATTTTAAACTTATTTTGCTGCAACTCCCAGCAAATAGATCACAAAATTTCCAAGAACGTAGCAGCTTACTTTTGCTCTTTCATTTGGAAAATTTATGCAGTAGTAGCAGCTAAAATTTTGTATAATGGAAAATTTTATGTTTGCATAGTATTTGGCGTGATAGTGACACACGTAAGAAGCCAAACCATGCAAATTGTTTGTTTTCAAAGCAACACTGCAAAGGTATATATCAAGGATTACTTTTATTGTAGAAATTTTTTAATAAGGACATAAATATTTCAATTTTTTGGAAACGTATTTCGTATTTTTTTGAATTGTATACTAATAAATAAATCATAAATTAACGCCAAGAGCAGCACTTTTATTTAGAGATTTTTTTAGTGGTAGCGAAACCGCCTATTTTGACGTCTTAGACTATTGCAATATATGAAGTATCAGTATATAAGATTAAGAAGTAGTCAGAAACATTAAAAAAAATTGCTTTAAGAGTTTACCAAGTTCGTTAAACTCTTTGCATTAAAAAAATACTGCAAAGGCGATTTTAAAATTACCTTTACTCTAGAAATTCTTGATACATGATTTGCAACATATGTAGATTAAAGGCCATCTAATAGGGGCTAATCCATCATATTCTACGCACACAAATCAAAAAAATGTCCACCTACAACTTTGAAGAATCCTAAACAATTTTACGATTTCAGAGCAGGTAGCATTTGGAAAACATGCCAACAATGCAAGCTCTATGTGTCGAATTTGAATTCGTGACTAAGAATAAATTCTAATTATGTACTCATTACATCTACCAGCTGAAGTTTTCACTAGCGGATGTTTTATTTATTTAAATAGAAATCAAGATCACATGTCACTCAAATTTCAAAAGATTAAAAGTTATATTAATTATAGATAATATTTTGTTGTGGTAGATAAAGAAATTTCGTTTCCCGTTTTTAATGCTTTAATGTTTGCATATTGATCGAGGTACGAGACTTGTGGTACAAGCCTATTCATCTGAGATTAATTGCCAAATTCAACGGGCGAATGCTTTGAAATGACTATTATACTTTACTTACTTTATTTACAAAAATTGGGCACCTGGGCCCCTTAGCGGCCCCTATCCCATACATCTAGAAATTTTGACTATTATACCAGAGATGCCAACTTGCTCCGGACAACAAATATATATTTTAAAGTGGTAGTTTATCAATTGTGATTCTTGGTTTAATAAATTCAATTTTGCAGATTTTTATCCACCACTATTTCTAAATAATTCGTAGGCTTATATAATTCACGACTTCATAAAACTTGCGTCATGCAATACCTTTTAAAAAGTGGAAAAATAGTCAAATATTAGAAAAATTTACTTAGTAGTTTTTTACCGTTTATTTAGTAATTTTGGCGTGTCCGGAGCAGTTGACATCTCTGTTATACAGAACAGTAAAATTAGTGATAATTTAAGCTATATTATAAGAGTTTCATAATTCGCTAAAGCTCGGATGATAAAAATGTATTTTCAATGCAATTAATATTTTGATGTGGTAGATAAGTAAATTTCGTTTCCCTTTTCCAATGCTTTAATACAGTGCTTCCCAAAGTGAGACCACCAGGGATTTGGGAACAGTTTAGCGGGATAAGCGTTCTTATGCGAAATATACTGCAACAAACGAAAATTTCAAAATCTTTTATTTAAAAACTAAGCTAGTCATGGATATTTACGATTATGTATTTTTCTATTGGCTATTTTTTGAAGCGTCAACAGAGTTAATAAGTAGTGGTGTCAACAGCGAGTTGTGATTTTTAACGTTTGTGCAATTTTTTACAGCAAAAAATTCATTCATTTTTTTTTTATTAGTGGTATACAGCATACCTGCCAACTCTTCCGGATTTTCCGGAAGATTTTATTTTCATATTTAAAGTGGTAGTAATTATATACTATTTTTTCTTTTATAAACTTAATTTTTAGATTATTTTGATCACCACTATTCTTACAAAAATTAAGCACATATATTAATATGCGTTACTATCATGGTTGTTAACTTAAGTTTTCTCAAATACAACGTATTTGTTTGCTTAAAATTGAAGTTTTAATTCCATTTTAATACCACTGGGAAAAATGATAATGGAAGGGATTAAATGTTGGCAGGTATGATACAGCGTAACGAAAAATTTAGAATAGGTACACAAAAGTCGAAGGTTTGAGAAACATTGCTTTATTGTAAGCGTATTGATCGGGGCACCTGCCTTGCGGAAGTAGCCTATTCATCTGAGATTAAACTGTTAAATTCAACGGGCACATGCGGTCGAATGATTAATATACAAAACAGTTAAATGTGTGATATAAACGGAAAAAAAAGGAAAAGAGATTTGAATAATAATTGATAAGATGCAAGTGTGATTACAAGAATTCTGAATAACAGAAAAAATAAGCTAATTTACATAGTCGAAAAAATAAATATATACAAAATTTTCAGCGGAGTGAGTAAAAAAAAATCGACAAACTAGTATAAACATATTTACAGGGGAGCGAAAAAAAGATAACGTAGATAATAGATTACATTACCTCTCTGCCACTCCTACCCCCATAATGGGCTTTGCAGGTGCACAAAGGGGTAATTTCATCTAGAGGAATGAAATATATATTCTATATATACTTTTCTATTACCTGAAGTAAATTTAAACAAAAAGCATACAAATAAAAGAATGGTTACTATTTCGTTATTAATTTTTTTGTTAGTATATATCAATCAAATATATCATTTAACCATTATCGATATATTTGAGGGAGAATAATAATATTAGTGAAAATTAAAATTTTCCGGAGCATGCTGAGAACTTATAGGCAAAACAGTACAATTTTATGCCCTTTGCAATTTTTGTTTACTGTGATAATTCAGAAACTGCGTAAAAGCATCGAAAAATGAACATTATCTTTAATATTTAAAACTATTGAAAACTCCATCAACTTGATCCAAGAATTCTCTTTTATTCTGGATTGGGTTCTAAATTAAAAGGAGTTGAACATTGATAATCACAAATTCAATAATTGTGTCTGCTGTTCAACAATGTTTATAAAATGCAATAAAATTTCTTTATTGCATTCAAAAATTAGAAAAAATTTCAGTTTATAACAGGAATCCCGGATATCAGTGTAAAGAATACCATGTATTAGTAGTCGAAAATTTTATGTATGCATAGTATTTGGCGTGGCACACATAAAAAGCCAGGCATTGCAAATCGTTTGTTTTAAAAGCAACACTGCAAAGGTATATATCAAGGATTACCTTTATTGTAGAAATTCTTTATATGGAAATAAATATTTCAATTTTTAAGAAACGTATTTCGTATTCGTTTGAATTGTATACTAACAAATAGATCATAAATTAGTGCCGCGAACAGAGCTGCTAACAACAGCACTTTCATTTGGAGATTTTTTTTAGTGGTAGCGAAACCGCCAATTTTGAAGTCTTAGACTATTATAATGTTTGATGTAACAGTATTATGAAATTAAGAAGTAGTCAGAAACATAAAAAAAAATTCTTTTTAGTGGCTGCAGAACAGCCAATTTGTTTCAGATTCTTAAAATATTTATAGTGGCAGTATTGTAACATTAAAAAGTCGTTAGACACATTGCAAATTTTGCCGTAAGAGTTTGCCTGATACTTAAAGCAATTTTTATAAATAAAAAAAAATTATAAAAAAAAGCACTGCAAATGTACATTTTGAGGATGACTTCCATAATCTCATATAAATTCGACGGGGGAATAAATGTATCGATTCTTTTGAAACGTGTTTTGTTTTCTTTTGAAACGTAGATTTGTTTTATTTTTAAACGTATTTTGTATACTTTTGAGCCTTTATTTTGTATTCATTTGAAACATATCCCAACTAATAGATCACAAATTATTGTCAAGCATAGAGCTACCAACAATAACACTTTCAACTGGAGATTTTATTTTTATTTTTTGCATGGCTGTTAATTCGAAAGTTTAGACTGGTAGTTTTTGAAGATGTAGTATTATAACATTAAGTAGTCAAATTTGTTAAGAATTTTGCCTAAAGAGGATAAGCGCAAATGTATCAGGAATTCTGTAACAGTAAAACAACAGTTATCATAGAAAGCATTGATGATGACAACTAACTTGATAAAACAAAACTCTGCTATTTAAAAATTAAATGAGCAGCGAATGTTTGTCATCTAGTGAGATAATTGACATTTTTCTGATTCTTATTAAATTCCACTTAAATTGAAAAAAAATATTTTTTACAAAGTATTATCTTTCAGTTAACGAGTTTTACATCAGATTGCAATTTTGTTTGCTCTTTTAAATATTTATAGAGATATGAAGGCATAATAACAACTTCTGACTGCTCTCCCGCCTAAACTATGGGCATCATGCTTTCCAGATTGCGACTGCTCCCTAGTTATTTTAGATTTATGAATCAAAATCCAGTAAAAATTATTTATTCAGAGAATATTTATGAAACTGATTTCGGAAGTTAAAAATATTACCTGCACAAATTACTTAGCGAAGTTAAAGCCTCGATCTACCAGTATAATAAATAAATTTATGTTATTATTCAAATAGTTTTTTGCTGGATTATTGTTTTTAAGTAAATAAATTTTTTTATAGATGATTAGTATATAGTAACAATATAGAGCAAAGTTATTAAATTTTAATATAGTATTATTTAATTTACTGGTAGTAAAAAAATAATTAATTGTCGATATATTTTTAAAATGTTTACACGGCATTTGTCCTTTGTAAAATATACAGTGCAGTGTCAATGAAAATGAAGTTCTTGTAAACACAAACAATGTTACAATTACTGGCGAAATTGTGGTAGGTTATTGTTAAGAATCATGTCATCAGTTATAATTTTTTATTTGTCTTGCTTTCCCAATTCTCCTAATTCTTACAACAGATTTTTTCTGAAATATAAGTTATAATACTTAATTTCATTTTGGGTTTAATAATTATGATTTGCAATGAATTTGAACACTATTACAACATTTTAAAAAATATAAAGGACCTGATAATCATACAATTAATATTAGTTAGATATACTGACTCTAAAGAACTTTGTTTGAAAATATTTAAGGGGGTAAAAAAATTCACTGTTTAGATTGCAACTTTGAAAAATGTGAATTGTTAAAATACTCTTTTTCTACGTGAATCTTTCCATCAAAAATTTTGAAAAATAAAAATTTTGAATTAAGACATAAGACATTTTAATAAAAATTCTGTTTTCCAGATTCTTTCTGCATTAATGTTAAAAAAAGAAAGAACAGCTGAAAGAATTGGGAACTGCAGCTAGAAAATACCCCCTTTCCACACCCTTACTTAAAGGGAATCATTAAGTGCTTTTGTATACCGATAAACTTTGTATTCGTCGTTATTCTTTCATTTGAGTTTCAACTAATAATACAGTTGAGTGTTACATAAATGGTATTGTCTTGTTACAGTGCACATTATGGGTATCATATGCAATGAACATGTAAAGAAAAATGAGGATAGTTATTCCTAAACGCTTTAAGCTACAGAGTCGTTCCGATAGTCACAGTAGTAGTACTTCCTGAGTGGACAATACTTCCGATTTTTTCAGGCAAGGTAAAGAAAATTTGTAGAAGTAAGTTATATGTAGCAGAATCACTTTTACTTATACTTTATTATTCGCATAACTAATTAACATTAGTTTTGAACAGGCTTGTATTATTTTCCTTTTTACTTAAGTAGGGGTATATAAAATGAAGCAAAGAATAATAAGCCACCGAGCTATCTAATAAATCTATGATACATATTAGTTCTATCTGATAATTCTGTTCTCAAAAGCATACACCTTCAGTACAGTAATGCAAAACAGTAGTACAAACATGCAAAAGGCTGTTTCACAAATAAAAGTGCTGGGATATTTTCCCTTTGAATCAATGATATTGTTATAGATTAAGGTGACACAGAGCAAGCAAAAGAGCATGTCCAAACTTGTGACGCAAGTATCAGTCAGAAATAAGATATACATGAGAGGTCTACATTTAAGGATAAATGCCCAGCAATTATTTTTTCTAAAAGCACCTTTTGCATCCTCGTATAATGGGACACGTTAATGTATAGTGGGACACCTTCCGGTAGACCTCGTAGCTCTGATATCACTTTTTCTTCTCACCCTGATTATAGATACTCTAAAAATGTTTCTCATTCAGGGGAACCAACTACAGCCTTTTTTGGCAAAATATTTTATAGACTGACAGACCATTTAAAATGAAATCTTTCCTGATATTAGTTAATTTTGATAACATTTTTAACGTCTTTACGCCAGAAACTTGACTGGATATAAATTGTAGCAGAGTACCTTCGTCTGATGGTATGATTTAAATTCAGACTAAATGGCTTTGGCAAGAAAAAAGATTCAAGTGTTGGCTGTGAAGCCTCTGTTAAGTTTCAGTAAAATCTGAGTATTCACTCCAGAAACTGAAGGAGAGGTGTTCTTTTATATCATCTTTTGAATCATTTACTTATAGTGGTTGAGAGTATAACTTGATATCAAAATTACTCAGCAAAAAGTCAGACATTAAAAAGTAAAATTTACTACCACTAAAAAAATTTCTACGCAAAGAGTAGAAAATAAACAACATTGACATGAGAATAAAGCCTTTAAAATTAAAGACTTCATTATTACTTCTCATGAAATAGTTATCAAAACTTTTTAACTTTTTCCAGAATTTGATTATCCTAAATTTCGAAAGTTATGCCTAATTCGCTTGTTACTTTTACTTTAGAGATACGATGATTTTTTGCAAAGTCTGATGGATGCTGCTGAAGAACAAAAACCAGAGAAAAGGAAAAGAATCTTGCTGTTGGAAGAAAAAGACGAAACAGATTAATATGGATGAGCAACAAACTGAGAGGTGCTTGAACAGTTGAAATACAACTGTAGGTTCTAAATTTCAAACATATTTTTTTAACTTATGTAAATTTGTGCTAATTTTACCATGTTTTGTTTTTAAATTTAAGTTTAAAGATAATTTCGCTAATTTGTATAAAAGTGTGAAATGCCAACTTGCTTTTGAATTACAGTTTAAAAGCAAAGTGGCATTTCATACTCTCATATTCAAACACATTTCATTCAACTATTCATACTCTTGTGAAAGAAATGAGAATTAATGTTTCTTCTTCAACTTAAACAGTATTTTGAGGCAATTATTAAGACAACAAAAAGGTTATATTCACGAAAACAAGAGCCTCAAAATAGAACAGAATGTTGTAGAGAATTTAACTCAATGGTAATGTTGTAGCTTAAAGAGACAGAGCATATATAGCGGAAAAAATCATATGCATATAAAAAAAACTATCCAACAAAGCTAAGCAGTGCATCTGATATATACACATTGAAGGGTATGAATTCTCTTTCAGTTATTTAATCGGCACATTTTGCATCCTTTTAAAATTAGGGGCATTCCTTCACGGCCAGAATTTTCCGTTGAACCAGATACTTTTCAATTTAACAGGACCATAAAAATTACATTGGGAAACAAATTTATTGTTGCATTTATATACAAGTATCTTATCTAATTCGGGGTTCCATTTCACTAGGAATTGTATTTCCCGCGATTGCCTGTTTGTCATTAGGCATTCCATTGAATGCTTGGTAGTAGTGCATAAAATATCATTTGGAACTAATATCATAATAATAATTTGGAAACTAGTAGGTCAATTTTAGGCATTCTATATAAAGCTATACAAATCCAGATTTCATACACTGGTTAAAAAAAAGCATTCCTACGAAAATATCAAGACCTGATGATTGAGGGTCAGCAATGTCTCCTTTGTGGTCAACTGTCATTGTGAAAAGCCGCCGGTGAGAATTGAATCTCATTTTTTCGAAATGTCCGCAAACCACTGATCCCTCATGGTTTCATATATATCTGCATTATATATGGTACTCAAAATAAAAGATTTAAGACTGTGGCTTATCTATGATATTCAACACACATAAATCAAATTAATGCTTTATTTGTGCTAAAAACGCGATCTCACTAAAAAGTGTCCTTATTCCTAAAAAATTAACCTAAGTAAAGAAAACTAAACAATTATACGAATTCGGAACAACGAGCATTTGGATTATATACCGAGTCAAGCTCTATGCCTTAAATATTGCAGCTGATTAAGAATAAATTCTAATAATGTACTCATTACATCTACCAGCTGCAGTTTTCGCTGATGGATGTATTATATAAATCAAATTTTTACGCTCACACTACTATTATAGCTTGGAAGATGAAAATTTATATTAATAATAATTTATATTTTGTTACGGTAGATAAACAAATTTCGTTTTCCTTTTCTATAATCTAAAGTAAATTTCAACAAAAAAACATATAAATAAAAGAATGGTAGCCATTTCGTTATCAATATATTTCTAAGTATATATCAATAAACTTTATCAGCTAACCATTATCAATAAATGTGTGAGAGAATAATAATATTAATGGAAACAAAACTTTCCAAACATACTAAGCACTTATAGCTAAAACAATAAAATTGTATGTGTTTCACAATTTTTTTTTTCTGTAATAATTCAGAAAACACGCAAAAACATCAAAATTTCTATACTTTTATGAGTAAAAACTTCAATGATCTGAAATAGTGACCCATAATTCAATTTCTTAGATAGTTATAAATTATTTAAGAATTGTGTCGTTTCTCTTATTCACAAGACTTAAATATGAGTGGGCTGTTAATCTACATTTTAGGGAAAATTGGGAAATGATGCTTTTCGAGAAATGAAGATTATGGACGCCGTTGTGTCAGAAACTTTGAGAATGTATCCTCCTGCTTTAATGTAAGTAGTATCATTAACCTTTTCGGGACGGGCAAGTCATAAATGTATTCGTTCGGAATCTCAGAATCATGATAGTAAAAAATAGAAAATGGTATTTTAAATTTGGGCATGGCTAATTTGACAGGTTTATTTTTGATTTCACTTTAAATTTAACACATACGATATTTGAGTTTTGAATTAATTTTTAATTCGAATTAAGTAGTAACCAGTTTGGCTACCAGTTTTATTTTATTTTTACCCTGATTATCCACACCCTGAGAATGCATGAAAGACTCGCCCGTCTGAAAGAGGTTAAATAATATCATAACTACCAACTTTTACACATTTGGCGTAAAATGTTATTTCTATTTTTAAAGTGGCAGTAAAATCTTAATTTATGATCTTTTCGACCACCAATATGTTTTTGTAAAAAAATTAACAATGTTTATATTAATATGTGAAACTGCTAATTGTACTCCGCATAAATTTTTCGAAAATGCAAAATATGTTATCTGCCTAAAATTATAATTTAATTACCATTTTACTGTTTCTTGGGTAAATCCTTCTAGAAAGGATGAATCGTTGGCAGGTATGTGATATTATACCAGACCTGTCAGATACTAAACTGTATGTAAAATATTTTAAACAATGGTAGACACTTAAAATCCAAAACTTTCAAAGTGATGTGTGATTTTTTTAACATTTTATAATCTTCGACAAGGAGAAGTAGGATCTATGTGGCCTGGTATATGAACTTTAAAATCATTTATATCATGTGGTGTGAAAGATAAATTCAAATTATTAAAAAATAATATATTGAAATTAAAACGTAGCTGGAATAAATTTTTACAAAGTGTAAAAAGTTGGAAGCCCTGCATTACTGTGTTACAACAACGACTTCACCTGACGCAACTCAGCAATTTTGCTTCACACGCAGATCTTTTACGATTTGTTACACAAAGCCTTAAAAATTGGCCTTTTAACCTTATTACAGTAAGGTTTAATACACTCTTTAATATATTAAACTTTAATATATATTAGCTTAACATATTTCACCTAAATATATTACCAGCGGTATATATTAAACCACCTTAGGTACAGTCCCTGGCCAAAGAGTTTGCCAAGTGCGTTAAGCATTTTGCATTAAAAAATATACCGCAAAGGCACATTTCAAACTTACTTTTATTTTAGAAATTCTTGATGCATTATTTGCAACATATGTAACTAGAAATAAAAAATATAAGGCATTCGAACTTGGGGTTAATCCATGGTATTCTAAACATACAAATCAAAGTAATGCTTTATTTGTATTAAAGACGCGCTCTCACATAAAAGTGTCCACCGACCAATTTTAAAGAAACCTAAACAATTATCCGATTTCATAAAGCAGGTAGAATTTGGGTTACATGCCGGCGAGTCAAGTTCTATGCGTTGAATTTTATCGCTAACTAAGAATAAATTCTCACAATGTACTCATAACATCTACCAGCTCAAGCTTCTCACTGGAGGATGCATTATTTAAATTTGATGTAGGAATAGATTAGCAATGTATATATCCACAAGATTAAAGTTTATATTCATTATAATTTATATTTTGATGTGGTAGATAAAGAAATTTCAATATCGTTTTATTTTTTACTTCAAAATGAAAACAAATGTAGAAAATGTTTTTTATAGATTTTGCTGACGGCCATTTTGGAAAGCAAGTTGATTTCCCACAAGTTCTTAGTTATTTAGATCACTTTGACAATCGATATATTTAGATAACTTTTTATTCTTGATATGAATATATTTCGATTAGAATGTTCAATCATTAAGTAAATTTGATTCTTCAGATGATCTTAAACATCTGTTTACTTTCTATTTGTTATAATTAAAATTTAGTTTTTTTTTTGTTGCAAGATTGTTTATCCCAAATAAGAGCATACATCGCGGTCTCAACATAGATTTTTTAGATTATCATATTGCGAAACTAAATTTCAAATTTTCTGAAAAGACCATAAATTGGGACACCGCAGGTTTTAAAAAAACTTGTACTTTTGAAAACTTAAGATAAGACTTAAACCTCAGGCCACGGTAGCTTATTTTTTGCAACTACGCAACTTTATCTAATTACTCTCTACGCTTTTGTGGGAGATTTTCGCGGTTTTCCTCTCCGTGTAACGCGAATGCGAGTTGGTTCCAACAAAAAATCCTCCACGAAGGCTAATTTCTCCTAATACTTGATCCAGGAGTTCCCTTGTCTTCTGGATTGGGCTCGAAATGATAATGCTACGGAGTTGAGCATTAGTAGTGGTAAATCCAAAATTGGGTCAGCTGTTCAACAACGGTTATTAAAAAAATAATATTACAAAAAAAACTTTCAGCTGGTTCCGTGATGGAATGTTTGCCTTACAATGAGGTTAACCGGGTTCGAATTCCAGAGATCAAAAAAGTCCTCTCCGGAGGTAAATTTCTCTCAGTGCTTGATCCTGGAATTTTCTTGTCTTCTGGATTGGGTTCAAAATTAAAAGACTAACAGAGTTGAACAGTTGTAAAACTAAAATTGGGTTTGCTGTTCAACAACGGTTATAAACGATCAGCTGGCGTCAGAGATTACATGGGTGGGTTTCTTTTTCTGGGTATATTTGATTGTTATTCCAAAAGAGGACATGCTGTGCCGAACAATACGGTAAAAACAGTTCAAAAGACATGATGTGTGCAACACTTAGTTATTCGTATAATTATAACTGATAAAATTGTATAAGTTGATGAATATTTTTCTCGGAGCTGACGGCTTATAACTTTTTGTGAAATTATTATTGTAGTTAAACCATTCATTCAAAACATAAAAAGAGAAATTTTTCACATATATAACATTATAGTAAAATATTTTTGAACTGTTTAAGGAACTAAATTTTAAAAGTTACAAAACTTTGTATACTGCCCTCTTATTTTTAAGGAATAAATTACAAATTCGATTAAAAGGTAGGTCTCTTCAGAAAAAGTGCATTTTTGTCAAAAAAAAAGCATATAGCTACGATAACAGTTATCTGTTATACACATTTTAGAGACTTCTTTGAGATGTAGCACTTTTCCAGAATAAAAATCTGACCACCCGTTTAAAAGTTATAACTGGTGACACGTTAAAATTTAATCTAATTTAATTTAATTTTTCGCTGCCTACACAATGTTTTTCATAAAATTTTAATATATTTTGGCAGAAAATGAATCTGACGTACATACATGCATAAGTTTGTAAATTTCAGAGACCTGTTTAGATTTAAAGCTAAAAACTAAAATGGTACTTTTGATTTTGGCAATGTTTTTTTTTATGCAAAATTATGCTTTTATTACACGACTAATATATAATAGTTGATTCATTAGCACTTATAAATATATATCTTAGAGTATAATGTACTTGCATAATACTCTACAGTTTACTTTAAATACGATGCTTATGCTTGGAAAATCATAAAACTGGTGTTATTTGAAAAAAAATAATAAAATTTCACAGAATATTAAAATTAAATTCCTTACCAATTTATACTTTAGAGGAAATTAAACGGCTTAAATAATAAAAAAAATTACAGTCTTACCCTATTCCTTATTTTTTCAGACAGGAAGATCTTCAAGATGTTGAAAAAATATTTAAATACAGGTGATTCATTGACAAAGTGAATGGCATTAAATCGAATGGGCAACGTATTCTATAAATAAAGATGCAAATTTTCTTACTTACTTTATGAAAATAAAATCTTATGAAAAATAAAAATGCAGACTTGGCATTTTTTGAAGTTTGAAAGGCTGTACATGCTAAAAGTATCTAAAACTGAGGAACGTTCTGGTTCATAGAGCTTGTTTTAATAATGAACTTTGATTTTGAGTTAAAAAAAATAATGGGGAGCTGTTGTTTAGATATTAAATTCAGAAAAAAATTTAAATCGGTAATATTTTTTAAAAAGAAAATCTAAGGGAATTGTTTTGTCTATTTTACCCGTCCTTCAGAATAGACAAGGTTATTACTCAGATAAAAGAAGAAGAATTTTGATTGTATAAATCATTAACATATAACTCTACTGTCAGCTTTTTTATCGTACTTTTTACAAGATAAAATAAATATAAGCCAAGTAAGGGGCCGAAGTTTTGCTATTTACAAAGTTCTTATTTTAGATTTTAGAAAAAAAAAATCACTACAGTCCCTGGCCAAATCATTAGACGTACTATAAGATTCTATGCAAAATCTTAATTATCAGGTAATACTATACAGCTTATATCAGGTAATATTATCAGGTAATACTATATGTCTTTATGTGACTGAAACCGGTTTGCACTTGTTAACGTTAGCGTATCAAACTAGACAATATGTAATATAAATTAGGTGATAGATTATATAAATATAGAATATGTATTATATTAAGCATTATCTCAGTATATTATAATAATTACATCAGATTATTTGACGCACTGTAGTTCTTTAATAATTACACGAGTTTACATGCAATACTTTTATATTTAAGCATACATTTTATGGGTTTTTGTTCAAGAGATTTTTTATATACTTCCTATTTATATTTTTTTTTAACGTATTGCATATTACAATGGTAACCAATTGATACAGGAGCGTAAACAAATGCAAACCGGTTTCATTCGAGTGAAAATAATACAGCTGTATAACATCGACCGATAATTATAATTTGACATAAAATCCTACAGTGCGTCTAATAATATGGCCAGTGACTGTAATTTGGCGAAAATGGAGCGGCCGGCACAGTCTGGTTGGTAGGGCACTGAGTCCATGTGCAAGAGGTCGTGGATTCAATCCCCACCCACTGAAGGCGGTTCCCCGTGTAGTAAATGGTGACTGAATCACGTTATATCTGTCGAGTCACTAAGTCCTCCATGTTTCCATAACAAATCAATACCTCTGGGTTTACTGATCCCGGAGTTTCCTTGTCTTCTGGATTGGGTTCAAAGTTACAAGGTTGAACATTAGTAGTCGTAAACTAAAAATTTTGTCAATGACGGATATTAAAAAGATATAGAAGACAGCGAGAATCAATTTCTCAGCATTTAAGATAATTTCTCAGCACGGTCCCCCTATCAGGTTCAGCCAAAAGAAACTTTAAAAAATGTGTTGAGAGTTAAACACAGACAAATGTGCAAACATTTAGTTGTTCACTGAAAACTACTGACAGCATTCTATGCATTGAGGTGCTTTACATGTTAAAGAATTCAAAAAGTACTGATTCTTGTGGGGGAGGTTTGGTCCTCCGTCCTCTGCCGCCAATATTCGTATAGTGGAATTCATGATTGTTCATTTAGGCCGTTAGTAAAAGTAAATGGATGAAACAAAATGAAAGTCTCCAGGAAATTAATATGAATCGTGAATATGAAAATCCAATTTATTAAGCAATGTTTTTTGAAGATTATAGAGAATGGCCATCAATACAAATCATCATGATAATTACCAATTATCAAAAATAAATCCCTTGAAGGGATCAAGGAAATATAACTTCCACATCAAGAAGTTTTTGTTAGCATTTTTTTTTACGATTGCATATCTTTTTAAAACCGTTAGGATGACTGTGACAGGAGTCACCACAAATTTTGAATTCCAAGTGAATATAATTATTCCCAACGGACGTAGAAAATATGGGTAGGAGATCCATAATTTGGCGAAATCGAAAAATCCTGCCCCATTTTGCAAGTATTGCGAAGGTGGACTAAATATACCGAAAAACAAAAATTATGTTTTTTTCATGTTTTCGCGTTATTTTATAATATTACTTCGGATATATAATTTGCTTTTCATTTTTAATATAAAATTACGCAAATTATTATATTTTCATTGCCATATCTAATTATTTAAACGTACTATGTCATTTTTTTTTATTTTGCTCGCCATATTTCAGCCGCCATTTTGTTTTTTTGGGTATTTTTAGTGTATTTCAAAACTTCAACTATGAATTCAATTTACCTGCACATAAAAACCCCTGAATAAAAACACCCAACAAATTTTATCTAAATACAAATAAATACTGCTATGGCTTCTTTGAAGACAAAATATAGATTACGGCTAAATATAGAAACAGAACTGAGAGTGGCTATTTCTAATATTAAGTCTCACCTCAAAAAACTTTGCTCCACAAGACAGACCCAAGGAAGTCACTAAAAATTATTATTTATTTATTTTTTTTTCAAATTTAGTATGTTTTGATGAAGTAAGGTGGGTAAGCCAAAGGTGGCCAGTGCTTCTAGCGTAGCCCTCCCCCAAAGTAAAATTAAATTTATTTTGAATCATAAGATGTTCCTGCTGTTTGGTAAATCTTGTATCTGAGGTGCACGAGGCTGAATTGGAAGATATTTCCTTGAATGGCCTCCATTGTATGACGTGATTTAATTTTTTGCAGTTGCTCTAATTTCTGGGTATTGTAATTTATATGTGTTTAAATTCTTAGAACTTTGAGTTATGATATGTTTTTAAAAGTTTATTTCTTTTCTTTTAACCACATTACTTTAATTCGAATTAATCTATCAGATTAATACTTTTAAGTCGTGCAAGTGGCGAGAGAGACCAAATGCATGTTCCCAAGGTGGCCCGACACCGGTGCCACCTTGGGGACACGTGGGCCACCTTCGGAAACAAACGTGAAATCTATAAAAGAGTTAATTATAAATCATTACGCAGCAGATTATTTCTCAAAAAGGAATGATTGACTTGAATGTCAATTGATTTATTTCATTTTAAGCAAATGTGGAACTTTAGTATTTTTTAAATTTTCCTTACATTTTGACGTTCTCTGCACTTTAGTAGAGTTTGGCAATATGATGCGGTAGATGGATCATGGGTTGGAGTCCCGATGCAGCAAGTTTGATCAAAAAGTCGTCCACGAAGGCAAGTTTCTCCCATTACTTGATAAAGGAGTTCCCCTGTCTTCTGGATCGGGTTCAAAATTGCAAGGCTTCGGAGTTGAACATTATAATCACAAACTCAATAATTGTGCTTGCTGTTCAACAATGTTTATCACATGTAATAAAATTTCTTTATTGCATACAAAACGTGAATTTCAGGTGCCATTTTTTAGCAAAGTAGGAAATATGACTACCTCGGCATTGTTTATGATCACAAATGCACTGAAGAAATAACTAGTGTGATTGCATGGTTTTAGCTGATGTAAGTAATGAGAAAGGAACAGTGTCTAATTTTTTCATTGCTTTTTCTTTTTAATTACTTAAACATTTTCACTGAGTAGACAGTTCAAGGAAAAACTCATAATTTTCTTTACTCCATCAGTAAATTTTTCATATATTGGTAAAAAAGTATTCCTGTAAAAATATCAGGACATGCAGGTTGAGGGTCTCCTTTGTGGTCAACAGTCATTGTGAAAAGCCACCGCTGAGAATTGAACCGCATATCTTCGCTATGTCAGCAAACCACTCATCCCTCACGGCTTCATATATATTTGCAATATACATATGTAACTCAAAATAAAATATTTAAAGCATTCAAGTGGTTTATCTATGATATTCTACCCGCACAAATCAAATTAAAGCTTTATTTGTACTAAAAACCTGTTCTCACTAAAAAGTGTCCTTGTACAATTGTAAAGAAATCTAAACAATTATGAGATTTCAGAGCAGCTAGCAGTTTGATAATATGCCGAATCAAGCTCTATGCGATGAATTTTGTCGCTGATTAAGAGATGCTTGATGCATACCCTCCTACTGCTACGGAATTTCCGTAGTTTCAGGAATCTTCTTTTCTGACGGTAGCAAAATTAATGTCTTAATATTTAAAAAAAATTAGTTTTAGCGTAACTTGTCCACTATTACTTATAAAAGTGCAGGCCATATGGCTAGATTCTTAACACTTTACCGACCGGTAGCGGTTCGAACATACTATGCCGTTTCACCCCCCGTTCAGCTGCAGATCGTCCGAGACACCGGCTCGGTTTCAGCCTAGACTGACGCGCGGACTTCACCACTAAATATCAAAAATTACAAATATGATATAAAATGCAGCGTTAAATCATCAATATACTGGTTACTGTATTAAAAAGTAGGCGTAACTATCTTTCTTTAACTAATCTTACAAAATATTTTGCTACCACTTTATTAGAACTTTTCCAGAAAGCGGAGCAGTTGGCATCCCTGCCTTCATATCGATGAAAAAATCCCGACTTTCCTCGCAGGAAAATCTAGTCGCACCCAGCTGCACGATGAAAAATCCCGACTCTTTTCGCAGGAAAATCTGGTCGCACCCAGCTGCACTCGATAAAACGACAGCTGAATTTTTTTCAGGGCATGCTGAATTGGTGGAAAACGTAGTCACCACAGATCGGTCAAAAGTCGATTAATCGACGACCGGTCGGTAAGCGCTGGGGAGCAAACGCTGAATAATCTACGGCCGGTCGGTATACGATGAGAACAAAACGTCGATTAATCGACGACCGGTCGGTAAGCGCTGGGGAGCAAACGTCGAATAATCGACGGCCGGTCGGTATACGATGAGAACAAAACGTCGATTAATCGACGACCGGTCGGTAAGCGCTGAGAACAAAACGTCGATTAATCGACGGCCGGTCGGTAAAGTGTTAAGTTCTGATAACAGTTTTATGAGAGATCCATTTGCTTTAAAAATTTCTACTTTGGTTCGCTACCACTAGAAAGAATTATTTTCAAAATCCTCATAAGTTGGAGGGTATGTTTTATCTAATAAAATATCTGATTCTAAATCTGGTAACCAGGCCTGAAAGCGAGGGGGAAAAGAGGAAATACTGGGAGAGGAACTAGTTCAATAATAGAAAATTTTCGGGAGAAGTAAATCTATTCTTAGCAATAAACAAATCATTGTTGTTAATTTTTTCTCGGGAAAGAAGTAATTCAATATATAAATTGTATCCGTGAAAAAAATTTGGTGGCTATGGATATTTTATTATTTCCGAAAAAAAGTTTAAAACGAAATTTATTTTCTACCAGTTTTTACTGTTTTCCCGTCTTTATATGTAGGTAATTTTAGGCTTGTTGGTAACGCTGTTATTACAGAGATGCCAACTGCTCCGGACACGCCAAAATAATTACTTAATCGGTAGATAACAACAGAGAAAATTTTGCTAATAGTTGACTATTTTTGTTTGCTTTTTAAGAGGTACTGCAGTACATAATATTACATAGTGGAGAATTTTATAAGCCTACGAATTATTTACAAATAGTGGTGAATAAAAATCTACTAAATTGAATTTATTAAACCAAGAATCAGAATTGATAAACTACCACTTTAAAATATATATTTGCCGTCCGGAGCAAGTTGGCATCTCTGTTATTATTTACTTACTTTATTTAAAATAAATTGAGTTCCTAGGCCGCGCAGCGGCCTCTAACCCATCCATCATGAAAATAATGCAGTGTATATAGTCATTTTGAGTTATATGATAGTATGGTTACATAATAATATTGCCATGACTAGAAAGTACAACTAGATCGAAGGTTTACATGAATTGCAAAGAAAATTGAAAATAGCCATGATTAGATATGAAAACATGGTATACAAACTTAATCTGTGATATTTACATTAATGATCAGTAGAAATTTGAAATTGAGTGTTTAATGTTGATGATAGCGTAAGTATATATAGAATCGGGAGACAAATTGATGAAAGCATAAATATTTACAGAGCCAGGAATCAGATTTGATGATAGCAAAGAATATACAAAATCGGTAATCAGAATCAGGAAGAAATTACAAATTTTGCGAAGCCTTAGTGGCGTAATCTAGTGTGAAGCATTCAAGATTATTAAATTGTAATTTATAGAGATGCATATTTAAAGTCAGAGAAGAGTTCAGTTTTAGTCCTAAAGTGAAATTATTCCGGAGTAGTCTCCCTCATAATTGTTTGCAGCGGTTGAAATACATCTCGGTTTTTTAAGAGTTCTTTGATAATTGATGCAAGTCTATGGGCTTGACCCATCGTTCTTGATGGGATTGTATCAGGAGTTGCACGAAGGCCTCTCCTGGGGGGACGGTTGCTGCAACCTGTGTAATTTGCAGTAAGTGCTTCTCCGCAGTTGCAACATTTAGGTGGTGAAGTTCTATCCTTATGGCACTGATAGGAACGGTGGTCGGCGGCACATTTTAGACATCTTGGTTGAGATTTGCACATTCGTTGTGTGTGGCCGAAATTCTGGCAGTTATAACATTGTATTGGGCTATTCCCTCCACGAAATCTTTCAATTTTCACGGGAAGGTCACAAATATTGGTTACTAAGTAGATTTGGTTATTTTGTTCTGTTTTGATCAATATAGACAGGGTTAGTCCTACGTCATCAACGACGTCACTAGCTCTCCTCGTTCCAAACAAAGTTCTGAAAGGAGCAAACAATATGGCGTTTCTCATGTAGTTAAAAGTGGGTCAACTAAATCTTTGAATATATTAATATAGAGTCGAATTTAACCACTGACATGGCAATAAAAAGTGTTGCATATATTAATATTACGTTAATCTCTTTTTATGATATTAATTGGAATAGCTTATTAATTGCAAATGATTATGAAAACTTTTTGTATATATGATTGAGAGAATTTGTATTTAATATTTACCATATAAATTGTATTTATAATCTGGAAATCGGAAAATTGTGAATTTTATTATTTGGAAAAAGTTATTTCTAATTTATGTTTAATTTTTCTTAAAATATGTATATTATATTAAATCAATTTTTTTTTATAATATTGAGACAACCTATTAATTGTAAATAATTATGAGAATTTTGAAACAAATTAAAAAGTTATGTAAGAAGCATGAATAAAGTCAGATAAATTAGTGAAAATTCTAAAGCATTTTAGATACACGTTTTTAAAATAGCTCAAATTAATTGGTAAATTTACTAAAATGATAGGAAGTAAAAAAAAAAATTATATAAACAAAAGAGTTGACAGGTCTTAAAACATATTTACAACCAACTTATGAAATAAATATGGATGACTTGAATGTTACGTTCACTGCAACAAATAGAATATTACTATGAAGGTAATTTAAAAAATTTTGATTTAGACTGTCAAATGCAAATTGTATTCTATAAAAAGTGATAACAGTAACATTTGCCAAAATAAAAGCCGTATAACTAAATATGCATACATACATTAAAGAATTAAGTTTCTAAATTAAAAATTTTTTTAAAAATTTGAATTATATTTATTTGAAATGCATGCGAAATTAATATTATTAAATAAGTAAAATTTAAACATCTATGTGAATACATAGATTAATAAATATGAATGTTAAATAAAAGTTTATGTATGGGATAAGTATGTTTTAAAGAATTCTAAAAAAATTCATGTTGCACTTTCTTATCGAATAAAATAGGAATCTGAGATTTTAAGATAAATTCATATATAACACCTAAAAAAAATTGTTCCTCTCACATTTTAAAAAGAAAATTAGAAATTTAAAATTCTAAAATAATTTAGCTATTCTATATATTAAAATTCTGGAAACTAAACATAATATTGACCCTTTTAACATACCACTACACTGTACTATGATAACACTACACATTAATATAGCACTACACTACTAACGTTAAGAAATAATCTAATATTATTATTAGATAATAGATACCTTATTATCTAATAATAAGGTAACTTAATTTTCTCAAATAATTAATGCATAAAACTATAGTTAAAAACTAATTAATGATGATGTTGACAAATATAAACAAGATAAAATCTCAAGTCAAAATAAATCTGAGTTTAAACTAAAACTCTGTGCAGATTTAAAATTAAATAAGTTAGTTACATAATTTATTCCTATTTAGTAGTTAAAAACTAAAGCTTATGAGAATTAGCATCAATAATCAGAAAATCTTAAGCGAACAAAGTTTACAATTACTACAAATTTTATCATCAGACATAATTAAATAAACAGACATATTAGTATTGATAAATACAATCTAATTATAGATTAAAAATTAATTACAAAACGTTTAAAAACAATGCATGCCTCTCCATAACTAAAGAAAAAAATTAGATGTAGGTCAAGAATATGTAACAAATTCTAAAGAAAATAAGACATTATTTTAAACATGAAACAAGAGTTAAAAATATTGACGCTTAGATTTTTATACATCAAAATTAAAGATAACTTGACCATTTTGAAACTTTTTTTTATAGCATTTAATGCGCTTAACTCGTAAAATCTACTGATACTCCGTATAAAGAAAACTACTTATATTAGGAATAAGTCCCTTAGAAGCGCTATATAAATTTATTTATTTCAATAATAAACTAAAAATCTTGCCGTCTTAAATTCACATAGGAAATGCCATTGAAATGATTCGTTCGAAAAATTGTTTGGAACGCGTTTGGAAGGAGGCGGGGTTTGACGTCATAAAATACGTCATCACTATCCCTGTCTATTGTGAGAAAGAGTGGGAGGAGCCGATAGGCCTCGCCCACTTTTCTTTTAAACTGAATCACTTTGCTTGTTATTATGCCTGCCTTGGCCAATTCACGGGAGATATGATCTGTATTGGTACATGCTGTGAGTCCACGGACTAGAACTTTGATATGCATGATTGGTGGTTCTGTTTCTGAAATTGTGGGTGGAGCCGCAGCTGAATTATAATCCTCCATGGGTTGGGTCAAGTCAGGATTTTCTTCGTTGTCAGATTGCTGCAAGGAAGTGGCGACATCTAGTAGTGGTGGAGGGCTGATATTTGTAGTAGTGGATAAATTTTCAACAGGCTTTGTTTTTCTTTCTCTTTTTACGTTTTCGTTTTTTTGAGGGGGGGGGGGGGCTCGGTGATATTTTTGGATGAACTTTCCGAATCTACGGATGACACACTCACTGTCTGCTCCAAAAGCCGGCCGCTTTCATGAATTTCTGTGTCAGTGACTTCCGCTGATGTAGTCTGTATTTCAGACTTGATTTGCTGGTTATAGTTTCTTGTTTTTTCAAGCAGTTCGTTTGCTTCACGGTTTATTTTCCCTGCTTCCATTATTCTCTCATATATCTCTAATTCCATAGGATCCGTGGGTGGTTCAATCGTCATAGGATTACGTCTCGGGCTTTCGGTTTGACGCTTTCCGCCACGTCCGCATTCCTCATGTGGAGTTTCCATCCATCGTTGTATCTCCTGTATCGTTGAGTTTCGTGTTGGAGTCTCGGTTTGTCTCATTCCGCCACGTCCGTGGTGATGATAAGTGGCCATATTCTAGATCAGCAGCTGAATATGAATCATCTGAGTCAGCTCGTCAAACAGAGAGTCCGCTCCAGCTCCAGCTCCCTCTGTTATTATCGAAATAATTCCATAATTTAAATATTTTGATAACTTTTGATTAAACTGAAAGTTTTGTCTCTTTGCAAATGTCTGTTTTAAGTTATCTGTGAATTGTGAAAAATTTATATTCAAACATTCCATTTAGACTTAATTTATTCTTTTTTTCTTTATTTATTTAGGACAGGTTGAGTAGCAGCTGCAAATTACAAATTAGGAGACGCTGGGATAGTGGTGACAAAGGGGATGAATATACTTCTTCCACTTTACGCAAGGCATTATGACGCTGAATATTTTCCAGATCCTGAAATATTTATTCCCGATAGGTAAAACATGGATCATAAGTTTTCTTGGTTTCGAATGCTATGCTATGCTATGAAAATGTAAATAATCGGAATTATGGTAACCGTTCGTGGAACAGTTAATTATTTAGGTTGCAAATTTCAGTCCGGAAACGAACTCACACAGTGTATTCTTATTGAAGAAGTAAATTCATGAAGTTAGGTATTAAGTAGTGCTATTTACCTATGCTTTTTTCCGGAACTCTTTTTCTTTGCATTTCTTTTCGCTCCTTTGGAGCTTTTTTAGTTCGTTCTAGTGAAAATTATTCTTTTTGGAAAACATTTCGCAAGTTACTTGTATCTGTGGTGAAAATGTGTAGTTGTTGCACATCGTTTAAGTAAATTCCATGGAAATTGAACACTGTTCAATGAAAATTTATTTTTGTCAAAAGGGAGTAGATTTCACACTATTACGTTCCATTCCGTATGATTTGAAAAAATTGCGCCAGAAGTGCGCATGCTTCAATTCCAGTAAAATACAGTTGTGTCCGGGAAAAAGTAACAAACTTACGTAAATGAAAAAGAGATTTTTTAAAAATTCCTTAATTAAATCACGCTATCGTTGAGGAATATTATCTTAACTGCGACCACGCATCCAAAACAAACTTTTACAATGGAACTTGGATAGTATGGAAGTTAAACTTCTTCCAACGTCCAATTGAAGTAAATATGTTCTCTAATTTCAAATAACCGAAAATAATTAGTTTCTTAAGGACCTATTATAATTCGACGACCAAAACTTTAAACAGAAACATATAATCTTTTTAAAAAATTAAATCAACCGATTGTTGTAACATCAAAAGATTCATTTCAGCATTTTGTAATAACGAATCCTTCATTATCATTTTGTGCTCGCGTTTTTTCTTATCTATTGGTAACACGGACATTATGTTAAATTGAAGTTAGATTTAAATAAAATTAAAAAAAACAAACAATTTTTAACAGGAATGGGCAGAGTGCTTGTAGCTTTGTAAAGCCAAGCCAACACTACGGAACGGTTAGTAAGATTTCAAAAAAAGAGTTCTTCAAATCTTACGCATGGAAGCTTACGGAATATAACGTAAATTTTCAAAGTCTGCCTAATGTCTTCCATACCTGTTGTAAAAGAGCAAAGCGGTTTTCCAATTTGAAATCAGCATAACAAACGACTTTATAAAAGGTAAACGCCATTGCTGATATCTTTATCTTATTTATCAGTGTAAGCTTCTTATAATGTCACTTGCATCCTTTTATAACATAATTATCGAATTCCATTTCACTTGTTTCCATATGCATGGTTTCATCTCCGCAAAAGCATCCGCAGTACGCTTATTTAAAATTCGGCGAAGGACCAAGAAACTGTTTGGGGATGAGATTCGCATTGATGGAGATCAAAGTATGTAGGCAAACATATTGCATCATTACAGAATCAAAACTCATTCAACAACAAAATTAAAAAATCTCTGAATTTACTAATTGATTTTTATAGATCATAAAAGTGGTATTAAATTCAGTGACTTCTTTTTACAGGTACCATTGGAGTACTGGAAATTCACATCTTTTCTCAGTGCAAAGTAATTACCTCTTGGTTTAGAAAACTATAAATCACCACATCAAAAAATTTCTAAAAATGCATTGGAAGTTATGTGACGTAATGTTTCTTTATGTTATACAATGCAGTATTTTGAAAGGTAACGTATTTCAAAAGTTCCCTTTATCACAAAATTTCAAATAACAATGCAGCTTTCTTTAGCTCTTTCATTTGAAAATTTTTAGCAGTGGTAGCAACTAAAATTTTGCACAATGGAAAATTTTATGTTTACATAGTATTTGACGTGATAGCGGCACACATAAGAAGCCAGGGCTTGGAAATTGTTTATTTTAAAAACAACACTGCAAAGGTGTATATCAAGGATTACTTTTATTGTAGAAAAGTAATCCTTTATAAGGAAATAAATATTTCATTTTCTTGGAAACGAATTTCATATTCTTTTGAATGGTATACTTACAAATGGATCATAAATTAGTGCCGAGAACAGAGCTGCTAACAACAGCACTTTCATTTGGAGATTTTTATAGTTGTAGCGAAACAGCCTATTTGGAAGTCTTAGACAATTATAATATTTGAAGTAACAGTATTATAAGATTAAGAAGTAGTCAGAAACATAAAAAAAAAAAATGCCTTAAGAGATTGCCAACAGCGTTAAACATTTTGCATTTGAAAAAAAAAAGGCTGCAAGGGCACATTTCAAAATTACCTTTATTCTAGAAATTCTTGATGCCTGATTTGCTACCCAAAATAAAAGATATAAGGCATTCTAACTAGGGGTTAATCCATGATATTCTACACACACCAATCAAAGTAATGCTTTATTTGTATCAAAGACCAGTTCTCTCAGAAAAGTGTACACCTACAATTTTAAAGAAACCTAAACAATTATACAATTTCAGAGCAGTTAGCATTTGGATTATATGCCGACTATTCAAGTTCTATACAATGATTCTCATAATGTAGTCATTGCATCTACCAGCTATTGTTTTTCACTGGCGAATGTATTTTTTGATTATTTGTCAAGTAGTGAATTGCTACATTCAAGATTAAAAAGTATAATAATTATTATTAATATTTTGTTGTGGTAGATAAGAAATGTCATTTCTCTCTTTTAATGCTTTAACGAGAGCGTATTGATCGACGTACCTGACTTGTGGCACTAGCCTATTCATCGATCGCAACACTCGAATACGCCATTTGGGGCGAGACCGGTTTCATGCCTTTAGCCCTTCTCCCTTCCCTCTCCTCCTCTTTTTAGTTGTATAGGAATGTACTACGATATTTTCCCTTTCCTTAATATTTTTCCTTTTTATTTAATCAAAATATTTTTTTAAAATTTCCGTGATACTTTTCTTTAGAACTATGTTTAATGCAGTTTTCAGTTTCATATAGTGCTTCAAGTTGAAAGATTTTAATCTATATGAAAATCAAGAGAGAAACTAACTATATATATATATATATATATATTAACAAAATTAATATCACAGCATTAATAAAGTGTAAAGTTTGCCATGTTTTGAGTGCTCTAATTTATTTGGCTATATTTCTGTAAAACAGCGCCGTTTGCAGAAAACACTAAAATTATAATAACATTGGATAGCTCGTTTTTTTTAAGCTTTTTTATGTGTAAAAATCAGTCGGAACTGTCTTCGATATTTTAATGTTGGTGCGGTCTTTGAGCTGCATAAGAATACTAAGAGGTTTCGACCTCAGCTCGCTTCGTTCCCCAACCTCAAGAAACTTAATTACTCGCACATAAAAATGTTCTCACTAGCTAATTTTTTTTAATTAACATTTTGTAATAACGAGTCCTTCATTTTTATTTTGTGTTGGTGTTTTTCTTGTTCTATTTGAAAACGGCTATTATGTTAATTTGAAGGTAGGTTTAAATAAATAAAAAAAAACAATTTTTAACAGAAATGGGAAAAGTGGTCGTAGCTTTGTAAATTTTTGAAAATTACCCCATGTGCCCCACTTTTTAAAATAGTCACCACTAGATCACTGCTAATATGATTGCTATGACTCTTGACCGGTCACCAACGATTGGTCACGAAAATACGAGTTAACTCGTCACCGGTCAGCAATGTGTTAATAGATACCTACACAAAGAAATTATACCCATTCATCTCTCTAAATCGTATCATCCAATTTCTTTTTTTAAATTTTTTTACCAAAATTTCCTTAAAGTTGCTCATAGAAATAAAGAAAGGCCAATATCTTAATCGTTCGATTTGGATATGCGTTATTTCAAATGGGCCTTTTACCCATTCATCTGGGATTGACACATCAGATAAAAAAAAAAGTTGAAGGAAAATTTAGAAAGCAAGTAGCTTCCTGAAGAAATGAAGCAGTTTGCCCCACGTGATGAAACTATGTAAATAAAGATAACGCAACATGACATATAGAAAACATATAAAATCTATTTTGCTATTCTTTATAATTATAAAAACTGTCTAAGAGGACCAAAAAAAAAAAAAAAAAACAGTTTGATTATAGGTAGTATTTAATTTGTATTGAAATATTTTTTTTCTTTCTTTTCGATTGGCAGGCACTGAACTTTATTCGGTTCGCATTAGAAGATGCCAGAGTTGTTACTCATTTTGCGTTACCCAGTGGGCACTTGTGAACCAAAGTCACGAAGGCGAGCAACATTGCCTACGCCACACTGCCACAAACCCGCTTATAGGGTGGGCCACATTCATACATAACACACAACAGAGAACAACACAAGAGAGAGAAGCATCCATGCCCAGAGCGGAATTCGAATCCGCGGCCATTGGCTTCACAGTCAGGAGCGCTAACCGCTCGACCACCTTGCCGGCTGTATTAAAATATAAAATCCGAAATAAGTAGTTTGAAATTTTATCCCTTTCTAATTCAATAAGTTTATCAGCAATTGATTTTGTAAATTAGAGAAATTTCAATTATGAATAGCTATTTATCTTAGATATAAATAACTGCACATTTGTTTCGAAGTGAACCGTGTTTTGAAGATTTTGTCTTTAACGCCGAAAAAGACATCGATGTTCCACGCTGTCAATCTCAGATATATAATTTTAATGCTAAATAATTTATTATTTTATATTAATATAGCTAGCATTTATTGCTAAACTATTTTGACCTAAATTATTACAAAATAATGAAAAACATGATACATTTGCGGCAAAGGGTAGATAAACGTCTGACAACTTGCAAGATAGTATTACAAAATACAGAAAATGAAACAATAAACTGTATTTTTTTTCTATTTTAATTTAAAAAAACAAACACAAACATTTCAAATAACTTCATGGATCACTTTTATATACACGAAATAAATCCAATTTTTTTTCCTCTGTACTGTTTATTTTTCTTTCATAAACCATCCTTTATACACAAAATAGTTTTAATACTGAAGATTACATTCATATTTACAAAAAGAAGTATGCATGTTGATATTTTTCAATTTGCTTGAATATGCCATCTTCTCACGGGTGAAAATAAAAACCAATGTGCAATCTCAATTTTACGATGTTGAATCCGCACTTGGATTAATTTTCTCTAAAGCCAAAGGTAGTTCGGTAACACTGAGGAACGCAGAATATTTCTTGTATTCCAAAGGCACCTGAAAAAAAAAACATAAATACAATTTTGTGTTTTGCTGCTTTTCAAATCTTTATTTAGAAAATTTAATTTCATTCAAGCAGAAATAATTTTTTATTACGATTTCACCATTTAACACATTGCAAGCGGGTCACGTAAAAATACATTTTTGAAATTTCTGCAAATCATGCATAAGTTTAAAAAATTGCAGCAAAACTACTTCGTTTCCACTCTGTTTTTCAAAGAATTGATCCAATTGTGATTACTACAAATATAAATGATTCAGTTTTTATGTAATCAATCTCTCTTAAAAGAATAATGCTTTTAAAATTCAGCTATAGATTCTAAAATAACTTTAATGTCATACTTTCGAATGCAGCTGGTAGCTAACGTAATAAAAGGCCTGCTTAATTTGATTCGAAATATGCAACCACTCTTTTCATGAAGTCACTTTCCTCATTATTGCTTTTTGCATTGTTTTATAGAGACAATTAAGAGCTAAAATATTGAGAATTTTCGTTTGTTTCGCAGCAACGCCGAATTGTTCCCCCTCTCTCACTGCGGGGCTCTTAACACTAGGTTTACGGGACGCGTCATTTTGATGCATTTCGAGTTTTGTAAGGAAAATTATATAACCCGTTGGAATTTTTATTTTATCTCTTGTAATGACTTTTAACCATTGATCGAAGTAAATATATATTGAAGGCTATTTTCTTCAAAAGCGGGGAAATATTGAAATTCTCTAGGTGGTATACCTATCTCTACGGATATGAGTCAATTTGACTCATTTCCGCCCGTTTGATTTGAGTTCCTCAAACACACAATCGCCACAATAATATACAATTGTCCAATATACAATCTACTTACAAAACAGATTGATGGTTTACGGATAAAAAAAAAAAAAGTCCGATTGTGTCGCTTTTACAACAGCTTATGTGTCCGGATCAGCTCCATTCACAGAGTCATACAATTTAAGGATAAAAACTAAAACAAACGATAATGTGCGTATTTGGACCATTGGTAGGAAGTACCTCACTACTACTACTATAGTCGCTATACTACTGTAACTAAAACTACTGTAGTCGCTACTTTTTTCCGTAGTTTGTTGCGTATTGCTCTACTTTTAAAAAGAAATAGTGTAGTGAGTTGTGTGATACCAAAAAACAGTAGTTTGTAGCGATTCCTGGCAACTACTTTTAACGTTGGTTAAATGAAATTCAAACTCAAAACAATTGTCGAATCTGATTGGTGCAAATCCGCAGTAGGCCCTACAACGTGAGCAATGAGAATCCCTCTGAGGACGAGCGTTAATAAGATCTGAGTCAGTTGCTTAGAAAAATCGGTCGAATGGGTTGTGAGAAATAGAACTTTAAATAACTGACTTTTTAAAAATTCGATTTCGCAGGAACTATAAAGTGTCTGAATTTTTGTGCCTGATTTGGTTAAATAAAATATCGTCTGCTGTAATCAATTAGCATATTTGCGGTGACCCTCTCAAACCATTAAGATTGGGTTCTAGAACTTGAAGATCCGATCATTACATCAAAAGTTATACAGGGTGGTTCATTTTTCTCTTGCCTTGAGCTTTATTTCTCGTATTATATAAAAAGGCATTGATCACTTAAATCCAAATATTTAATAACTTCTTAGCATTTCTTAAATGAAATATTAAGTATCGAGAAAAGCAGAAAGTTTAAATGAATAAATTCGTAAAAAGTGCTTTGGAATAAAACACTTTTTCATGTAAACATGAATTAAAACTATTATAACTTCGTAATATCTCCTCACATTTAACCAAGCTAATTTTATTATTCAAAGTCATTGTGAATATTGGGGATAAATAAGTTCTCTAGTTATGTTTGTTCTCTAAAAGTAACAAAAAAGTAGTGACTCTATATCGAGAGCAGTTTGGCGCAAGATATTTATACTTGTGATCAGCCTGTTTAAGTTTCCGAATTATATAAAAAAATGTCTCCTAAAACATTTTATATTCTACCACACTAGATGGTGCTGCCATCTAGTGTGGTAGAAACTAGACATCCAAATTGACATGGCCAACGGTATCTCACCCATTGTGGTGGTCCTGAAAGAGTGGATACCACTTCTGGAGAACGCACTAGGTCTCCTCATGTGTGCGCACTTGTGCAGCTCATTGGAAATAAGAAAAAAATATTTTATAATAATTCCTCAATAACAGGCCACATAAAGTGACCTACACATGATAAAAAAATTAGAATACATAATGGTTAAAGCTAAGTAGCTTTTCTTCATCTGTGTTGCTTTAAACATTAAGTAAAAAACAAAACAAAAACCAATACCGAAACAAATATTATAATTTGGGTTATCTATAACATACAAATTCTTACTTTTGTTGCTGAATGAGTTTTAAATCTGTAATGATGCAATATGTTAGCCATACATAACTTGATCTCCAGCAAAGCAAATCTCATTCCCAAACAGCTCCTTGGTCCCTCGCCAAATGGTAAATATGCATATTGTGGATGTTTAACATTAGATGAATCCATGAACCTAGAAGTGAATAAATAAATTTAAAAAAAAAGAATTACAGAAAGAGTATCACCATATATAATATTTTTCAATGCTATTTCGTCTAGGAAAATAAAAATGGCACAGTTAAAGTGCCTCAAACTTGAAACAAAGCTATAATTCTGAGCTAAATACGTACCATCTCGCCGTTAAGAATTATCTAGGACTTAGACCTGACAAATAGTTTATAATTTTTGTTAAAAATGTTCAATTTTGTCGAAGTTTTTTCATTTAGAAGAAAATCATTATAATCAATAAATAATTCTTAAGTTTTTATTCGCACAAGAAAATATAATTTTTCAAACATTAAAAAATTAGGGAAAAAACGCATTTTATTTTTGGAAAATCTTGGCTTCTCTTCAGCCTGACACTTCACGTCATTTTCATAATTAGCACATAAAAAGTAAAAAAAAATTATAATAAATAAACAATTTTTATTTCTTATAATGGTCAAAATTTACTCAAAAAGTTATTAAGTTAATAAAAAATTAGTCAAAAACCGTGAGTAACTGTTGCAAAACTCACTGCTAACGACCGTTATTTCCTATGTAAGCAGAGACTTCGAAGGAGGGGATTTGCTATTTTTTAGTGTTTTGTACGATGGGGAGGGGGGAGGTATTATACAAAGTACGTACATTATAAGCATACACCAAATTTAAATTTGACTCTTTCCTACACATGTATTGCGCATATGTTTGTTCTTAGCGTTGAATTACACCGCTTACTAAGGATATATTCTCGTAATGTACTCATTGCATCTACCAGCTGAAGTTTTCACTGGCTGATATATTATTTAATTTTTAATATTATATAAATGGCACGTAGAATCTGAAGAGATTAAAACTTATATTAATTATAATTATTATTTTGGCGTGGTAGATAAAGAAATTTCGTTTCCCTTTTTAAATGTTTCAATGTGAGCATATTGATCGAGGTACCTGACTTTGGCACTAGCCTAATTATCTGAGATTAAATAGCCAAATTCAACAGGCGAATGCGGCCGAATGACTAATATACAGAACAGTAAAATGTGTGATATATACACACACATAAAAAAAAAGATTTGAATAATAATTGATATGATACGAGTGTGATTACAAGAAGTCTGAATCACAGAAAAAATAAGCTACTTACAGAATCGAAAAAATAAATATATAAAAAATTTAAAACGGAGTGAGTAAAAACAAAATCGAAAATCAAGTATATACATATTTACATCTGAGTGAAAAATAGATGATGTAGATCTTAAACGGAGAAGAGAGTAATAGTTGGGATAGATTACAATTCCTCTCTGCCTCTCCTTCCCCCATAATGGGCTTCGCGGGTGTACAGAGGAGTAATTTACTTCTAGAAGAGTGAAAATGTGTATATACAGGGGATTGTGTTAATGTGTGTTTGAATACAATAAAACTTAGTTAAACGATAAAGATATTGTGATGTCAATTGTTGTATCAACCACTAATTTCCACTCAGACTTAATGAAAAATTTCACTTTGAACAGCAACCAGATGATTTCTGAAAAATTCAGTATTCACTTCGCACCGACCTTGGTCACGTTAGTGGCTTCGGTCTGATCATTTTTTCTGAAGCTTCGGTCTGAACAATTTTGATGGAGATTTGGTCTGAACAGCTTTGATAGGCCTTCGGTCTGAACAACTTTGATGGAGCTTCGGTCTGAACAATTCTGATGAAGCTTCGGTCTGAACAACTTTGATGCAGCTTTGGCTAGATCAACTTTGAAGGAGCTTCGGTCTAAACAACTTTAATGAAGCTTTGTTCTGAACAACTTTGATAGAGCTTTGGTCTAAACAAATTTGATGGAGCTTCGGTGTGAACAATTTTGATAAAGCTTTGGTCTGAACAACTTTGATGGAACTTCGGTCTGAACAACTTTAATGGAGCTTCGTTCAGAACAACTTTGAAGAAGCTTTGGTCTGAACAATTTTGATGGAGTTTCGGTCAGAACAATTTTGACGGAGCTTCGGTCAGAACAACTTTGATGCATCTTCGGTCTGAAAAACTTTGATGGAACTTCGGTCTGAACAACTCTGGTGATGTTTCGGTCTGAACAACGTTCATGATGCTTCGGTCCAAAAAACTTCAAAGCTTTGATAAAAATTCCGTTTGAACAAAAACATTTTGAAAATTTCAAAAAATGCTAACTTTTTTTCTGAACATTGGGGTTATCTTTGTTGTTTAATTTCTTTTACCTTAATTGCAATTTTTAATATCTTTTCACTTATGTATTTAGCCTATGCATCTTTATAAATATCTAAAATTAGGAGCTTTTGCATGACAAGTAATTTTGGGTTCCGATTATATTGTTCTTCAGAACATCAATATTTTGGACATTGAGTGTAAACTTGAGAATGCATTGCTTATCTTTTTGAATGATATATTTTGTACTTAAATACCATTAAATATTAAACAAGTCAACCAAAGCTCCTTGAGTGACACTAACAAATCTAGACATCGGTCTGGATCTTTGTAATTAAAAAGTGGTTACCGGACTACAAATTTATTTCCAAATTTATACATATTGCGTAACTTTTAATTTGCTTGATGGTATTTAATTATTTTAAAACACAATATTAATACTAAAGAAAAATGTAGATGCACTAAACAGTAAATTTCGTGTGTAGTGAGACAAAAAAATTAGCATTTTCTTTCATATGTAATTGATTTTCCACTTACAAATGAATTTGTGACAGTTATATTTATTTTACAATCTAACGTAATATTCTAATGATCCTAGCGATATTTTTTAAAAGATGGTTCGTTGCATTTTTTTCTGTTACTTCCTATTATACTTACTTTTTATTCTATTCTAAAATCAGGCTTTTAAGAATAAAGTCTTGGATAAAATGGTGAGAAGGTTGGAAAAGGATTCGGACAATTATGACACCAGAGACAACTGAGAAAAGTAATTTTACATTTTTTGAATATGATATTTATTTGCAAGGATAGATTATTATAAAAAAATATAGATTCAGAAATTTAAAAAAAATTAACTTGAGTTCTATTTTGAATGTAAGTTGTAAAGCATCGAATTCCGAATGACTTTATATCGTGTATAGCACATATTAATTTAATTCCAAAATAGTCACATTATCGAAAAATTTAAAAATTTCTGGAAAAAGAACCAGGAAAATTTTTTTAAAATAAAGTCAACTAAAAATATTTTTAATATCTGAGTTACAACAGATCAATTGAATTCCCAAATTTTACATGAAATTAAAACCTATAAAATTGACGTTAATGTCATGAATTATTAGGTAAGGAAATGTATTTACGGCAACCGGGGCCATTGGGTCCTTACGCCAATTGTAAAGATGCCTCATCGCCTTGACAGAACCCAGCCCAGTCCGAGGACCAAGCAATACGCAGACACCGGGTAAGGCCCCGAGTTACGCAAGAATAAATGCACCATAGTTGCGATCGAGAGCAAAGGAGGCCCGGAAAGACGAAGCTTCTGGTCCAAACCCTGATGAGCGGTAGCGCCAAACCATGACCTCCTACATCAAGAAGCCTCCACACGGGCTTTTATAAGTAGTCCGCGCAGACTATTTAGAAAGTGAACCAGTTGTGCGCATGAACCCAAAACCTTTTATAAAAGTAATTGAGAGAAATTTATGTTATATATTTGAGAATTGAATCTGTAGTGGTTGACAAGTGAATAAGTCAAACCAATAATATTCATAAATAAAATAAATTTTTAGTCATATATTTGCTACCACTTTCTTATTTTAACTATATTCTGTATTAAATTACTCGTTCGGTAAATGGATATCCTTCACAGTGGTCTGTTCGGACTACTTATAAAAAACCGTGTGGAGGCTTTCAGTTATAGGAGGCGTTGGCCAAACCAAAGAACTTCCTATACAATCAATGTTAAGTCGTAACGATCTTTCCCCCAACTTGTAATGCAGGAAAGCCACCATCAAGAGCGATTGAAGATTGGGTGCAGATCATTTGACTTTCTCCCAATGCACTCATATTTTCTCCGTTAATTATAATCCGATTCAATTTTGCTTTTAAATTTTTTTCAGTTCCCAAATTTAGCAGGATTATAATTTATTTTAACGTAGTAAATATTTATTTAACAAAAGTAATTTATATTAAAAAATTAAAATTCATTAAAACTTTAAAAAATTGAGTAAAATTTATTTCCCCTTTGAAAAAAAGAACTTTTTCGCTTTGTTAATTTTTCCATGTGTGTATATGTATAAGAAATGTGCTATATATGAATAAAAATTTTCAATTATATATATACTTAGAGTTTTAAAAAAATAATCAAGACACTTGTTCCAGAATTTGTTTTATCTTTATTAAACTTATCTAAAAATATTCTTTCTGGTTATATATTTTAAGAATATACTTTTCAATAAAATAAAAATTGCACAAATAAAATTGTATACATTTTATACAATAAATAAATATTTGAGCAAGTTTATGAAATAAAATAACATAAAATTAAAAAGATGCAATATTGGTTCATTGGAACTGCACTAAGAACAAGTCTGCATTATTTTTGATATATAATCTTTAATTTTAGAATGTCTTGAACACAATCTACATTTGTTGTGTAGTCAGTCTGTCAGTATCAACATTCCGTAACGATACAATTTTGCTTTCCTCTAATCATTTCTTGCACCTAATATTATTAAAAAAAATCACACAGTAAGATTAAAGTGCTAATATGACATAAGAATGCTGTCTAATTCGAGAACGGAACTTAAAATGTATGGCATTAATAAATTATGTGTATTACTAATATTTTATTAAATAGTTTTAAAAAAGCAGGCAGTGTTTAAAGAAAATATTTAGAGAGGATATTTCATAACAAAACAATTCATTGGGTGATTAAATAACAAAATCAATTAAATTTATGTTTTACTGGCAGTATCATCTTCATAGCATGCAGGGGCCCTGGGCACAAAAATATTTTAGACCTATAATGTGTTGTAATGTTTAAAAACAAACTAAAAAACTTCACATACAAAAAATAAATCATTTTTGAGATACAGTCCCTGCCAAATTATTAGACGCTCTTTAAGATTCTATGTAAAATTATAATTATCAGGTAATACTATACAGCTTTATTGTTTTTACGTAGCTGAAACCGGTTTCCACTTCTTTACGTTAGTGTATCAGTTGGTTAACATTGAAATGAAATATGTTAAAAATAAATACAAATAGGAGGTGAATGAAAAATCTCCTGAATGAAAATTCATTTGTATGTTCAATTATAAAAGTATTAACATGTATATTAATACTTTTATAATTAAATACATTATATTAAGAAATTAACCCGTATGTTTAATTAGAAAAGTATAGTATGTAAACTCGTGCAAATCATGTCATTATTAAAAAACTACAGTGCGTCTATTAATTTGACCTAATTATTATAATATAATAATGTAGTACCTGATACAATAAATAATCTGTATATTTATAACATTTCGTCGAATTTATATATTATACAGCCTAATTTAACCAATTGATACACAAACGTAAACAAGTACAAACCGGTTTCAGTAGCGTAAATACAATAAAGCTGTGTAGTATCACCTGTGTAATTAAGATTTTACATAGAATCTTAAAGTGCGTCTAATAATTTGGCCAGGGACTGTATAATGCTACAATTTTAACTAATTTTGATTACCACAAAAACTCAAATAGAGTACTTTTAAACTATGAATAGTTTAAAAAAATTGATACGCTAACCAGTTGTAATCCTCATATAATAAAATAAGAAAAATAGTTTTCGGTTGACTTTTTAAGTTTTCTTGGTGATAAACTACTCCAATTATCGGTGTTTGATAAGCAATCACCATTTGAAGAAAAAAAATGCATACTCTATAAAAAAAATTTAAAAAATATACAAGGTAATGTTTTTAGTCTTAAAGTTTTTTTAATGCAATTTTTCAAAAAAGTACGATTCTCTAGGGCCCCCTGAGAAAATAGGGTCCCCGGGCATTGCCTGTGTGCCTATAGGTAAAGACGGTACTGTTTACTGGACATTTAGAGCTAACAGATAAAAAAATATATATATAACTACTATAAACCACTCTATAAATATTATATGAATAAAAAGTAACACTTTTTACACTTAACACTATTTAAATAATTTCATATATGTAATGAACTTTCAAAAATTTAAAATGTCAGATTTATAGATTTTTTTCACATTTCTTGAAAAACATTTAAATTTTTACTTAGTTGCATACATAAATTTCATTTGTAAATATTTAATTCCGACCGAAAAAGATAAACGCACTTATGGAATTGTACAGAATTTAAAAACCAAATGAAATTAAATTAAAGTCAGACACTATAAATTAGTCTCACATTTAGTCACAATTCTAAGTCAGTCTTATCTAATAGACTCATATAATCAATCATTGAAAAATAATTTACCGAAATCTTCGAAAATGCTTAACTATTTACTTACATTTCGATATTTTGAGGAAAGCGAAACAATTTCAAATTTGGATAACCCGCTCTATTTACATTGCAGTAAGCACATCTATCATAATTTTTTGCTTTGCACACAGAAGAATCACTGAAAAATATTGAAAGAAAAAAAGAGGATTAGAATCTTTATTAAAACTGAAAACAAGGAGAAAAAAATCAACAGAAGATAGGTTATACAAAGCGCACTTACTTGTTAGGGATAATTGTCAAATTAACGTCCGCCATTGATTGATTTCTCATTTGCTTCTCTCTCCTAACTCTCCTTCCAAAACTAAGGATGATATTGCGCATGCGCTGCACTGTGCCCCTGGAGACAAACTTCTCCGCCGTACAAGAAGCGCTGGCATTGTGCCAAATTTTGTTACGACTTTCGCGAGTTTCCCATCTTTATACTTATACAATCTTTGGCCAAACCCCCTGCAGACGCAATTAAAACTGGGTCGACAGCAGGAAAACCGCCGCGATCCATCCAGAGGTCCCAAGACTGGAAGGTCTTAAATCATATACTTTATTAATATAGAAAATATAAAATTGAAACATGCATGATTCTTGGTTCTGTAAATTCATATTTATATTGTTATCAATTTATACCGTTTAAATAAAACAAAAATTTATCTGATATGCCACTTATTTGCAATTAAGCATCTTAAAAATTTGGCAAAATTAACCGAGAATCTGTAAATTTTAGATGAAGTTCTCTACAATTACAGCAATATTAGTAAAGAAAAGCATTCCTTCAAAAATATCCGGACATGGAGGTTGAGGGTCCACAGTGTCTCTTTTGTGGTCAACTGTCATTGTGAAAAGCAACCGCTGAGAATTGAACCGCATACCTTCGCAATCTCAGCAAACCACTGATCCCTCACGGCTTCATATACACTGGTTATCATAAATTAAGGAAAAATCACAAAAATAGCGATAACTCTTTCAAAAGTAAGCCAAACCGTGCAAAATTTGCATATGTTGTCCACTAAGAGTAGCTGAGTAAAATTGCAATATGCAAATTAGTGGCGCTGCACTCGGCTTACGTCATCTGCCTGGAGCATAAAAGTCCAAGTTTGAGAGAAAGCACACAAATTTTACTGTGATTGCGACATTGAAAATCTGAGATAGCCAATTCGTAATAATGACCTCTAGGCATCATTTGCCTGAAGAACTACGATGGAGAGCCATCGGGAGACTAGAGGCAGGGCAGAGTCAATCAGAAGTGGCCAGATGGCTAAATGTGAGTCCATCTGTGGTTCATAGACTTTGGAGGCAATTTCAAACCACAGATTCGGCATCTAGGAGGTTCAGTCAAGGACGGCCAACTGTTACGACCAGTGCCGATGACCGATATTTGACATTAAGTGCACGCAGGAATAGAACCGCTACTCCGACACATCTTAGATCCTCTCTTGCTGCAGCCACCGGAAGGTTGGTGTCAACGTCAACTGTGCGCAGAAGGCTCCACGAAGGTGGTCTGTATGCGAGACGACCAGCCATTTGCGTGCCGCTCACATCACGCCATAGGAGAGACCGTTTGCAGTGGGCCCGACAACATGTCCACTGGACGTCAGATCAATGGAGGCCTGTTCTCTTTACGGATGAGTCCAGGTTTAGTCTAGAAAGTGACAGTAGACGTTATTTGATATGGAGAGAACCTGGGACCCGTTATCATCCATCAAACATCCGTGAAAGAGATGCATACGGAAGAGGCAGTGTCTGTGTTTGGGGAGGCATATCCTTAGGAGGGCGCACATACCTCCATGTCTTTCCAAGGGGAACCGTGAATGCTCAGGTTTATCGAGACAACATCCTTGATGCTTATGTGCGCCCATATGCCGGGGCAATTGGTGATTGCTTCCTGTTACAGGACGATAATGCAAGACCACACAGAGCTCGCATTGTTGATGATTATCTTCAACAGGAAACAATTACTCGCATGGAGTGGCCAGCTCGATCCCCGGACTTGAATCCTATCGAGCACGTTTGGGATGCTCTAGGGAGGCGTGTATCTGCCATCAATCCGCCCCCTCAGACCCTTGCCACGCTTGCAACTGCTTTACAAGAGCAATGGCTCTCACTTCCTATTGAACTGATAGACCGCATAATTGAAAGCATCACACATCGCTGTTTGTGCTGTATTGCTTCTAGAGGCAATCATATTCCATATTAAAGGTACTTTTTCTATTGCAAACCGATACTTCCAATTTGTTTATTTTATACATGTGCTAATTTCTATACTACTATTAATGTCTGATAATTTCTTTTTATGTTGTTTAATACCTTACTATGTGTTGTATATTGTGGGTAAGTTTCATAAAATTCCATGTGTAATTTCTTGAGTTATCGCGATTTTTGTGAATTTTCCTTAATTTATGATAACCAGTGTATATATTTGCACTATATATGTAACTCAACATAAAAGATTTAAGGCATTCAAACTGTGGTTTATCTATGATAATATACACGCTCAAATCAAATTAATACTTTATTTGTACTAAAAACGCGTTCTCACTACAGAGGGTCCTCATATATATGCAAAGAAACCTAAACAATTATACGATTTCAGAGCAGGTAGCTTTGGATTATACGCCGAGTCAAGCCACAGGTCAAGTTCTATGCCTTGAAGATTGAAGCTGATTAGGAATAAACTCTCATAATGTATTCATTTCATCTACCAGCTGAAAATTTCACTGGCGGATGTATCCTTTAAATTTAGGATTCAAAATTAAGTTATACATTGACATTCAGAAGATTAAAATATATATTAATTATAATTGATATTTCGGTGCGGTAGATAAACAAATTTCGTTTTCTAATAAAGTAAATTTCAACAAAAACATATAAATAAAAGAATGATAAACATTTCGTTTTCAATATAATTCTAAGTATATACCAATCTACTATATCAGCTAACCAAAATAAATGCATTTGTTAGAGAATAATAATATTACTGAAAACAAAAATTTTCCAGAGCATACTAAGCACTTACAGTGATACACGAAAGTCAACATACACCTTTCAAAATTAACAGAAACTTATTTATTTCAAATATTTACCTAAGAATTGAATTAAATTTAGCTTAAATTGATTAGAAATAAAAAATTGATGAGCAAAAACAGCAGTTTTTTTATCATTAGACATAAAATAATATAAAATATTGGAGAATCAGTCATTTCGCAAGTCACGAAAGTGAACATACAGGAAATTCTACGTTTGAAATTTCCATATTTTAATATTTAGTTGGTTCATCTTTTGAATATAAAACAGTTCTCATACGATTAGGCATTGAATAGACCAGTCCTTCGGTTACAGTGCGGGGGATTTTTTGCCATTTTTCAAGCAATGCCTTTTCAAGATCGTCTTTGCTTTTAATTTGCCTTTTTCTGATACTTCTTTCCAGTTCATCCCATAAATTTTCGATAGGATTCAGGTCAGGGCTTTGAGGAGGGGGGTGCAGTTGTCTTGGAGGGTTGTACAACAGCCATTCCTTGACAACACCAGCTGTGTGCTTTGGATCCTGATCTGTTGGAATATCCAGTCATTTCCTATGCCTAATTTCTTCACTGATTGCTTCAAATTGTTTTTCAATATATTCAAATAGACAAAACGATCCATAGTGGTTTCTATAAAGACTAAATTGCCAACACCTGAAGCTGAAAAACAGCCCCAAACCATCACTGAACCTCCGCCATGTTTTACTGTAGGAATCAGATTCTTCAATTCTAACTCTGTTCCGGGTTGTCGCCAAACTTTTTGCTCACCATTCCAGCCAAAAATGTTAAATTTAGATTCGTCTGTAAAAATAACTTTGCTCCAGTAATCGAAATTATCGTTTTCATGAAGATGCGCAAATGCTAATCTTTTGTCTCTATTGACTTTACTAATGAGAGGTTTTTTACGAGGAAATCTGCTATTATATCCTTCTTCTCTCAAGGCTCTTCTAACACATTCTGGATTTACATCAGTTTCTTTAACCTTTTCAAGATGTTTGGCTATGTCTACTGCAGTAGTTTTCGGATTATTACGAATTCTTCGAATGATTTCTCTTTCATTTCTACCGTTCAATTTTGGTGGTCTACCAGTACGAGGCAAGTTTTCCGTAGTTTCTGTCAAATTATATTTCTTTATTATTCCTTGCACTGTAGCTCTATTTCTACCAATAATTTGTCTTATTTGATTGAGTGATTTTGCATCATTTTTCAATTTAATAACCAGTTCTCTGATTTCAAATGATGTTTCAGTTCTTTTAGTTGCCATTTTAAAATTAATGAAATAAATTTCATTCAAAAATCTCCTCTAAAGCTTATATAAAACAAGGCACAATTCTTACAAATATATTAAGAGAATAAAAAGATGGCCAAATACCTGCAAAAATCTATTTAAATACAACTGTATGCTCACTTTTGTGAGTTTGAAAAACGCATATTTTTAACTTAATCTGAAAATGATTATGATAATCTTAAAATGTTTGATGTCTATTGGACACATAATGATTCAAATGCATGCTGGTAGCTATACGAATGAGAAAAAGAAATTTATTTGCATTTTATTTCCAAAAATGGGAAAATTTGCAAGTGTATGCTGACTTTCGTGTATCACTGTATAGGTAAAATGAAATTTTTTCTGAAATCTAAGTAAGGTAAGTTATAATACTTAATTACATTTTGGGTATAATAATTATAATTTGCAATGAATTACAAAATTTCAACAATTTAAAAAATATCTAGGACCTGATAATCATGCAATTAAGATTAGTTAGACATACTCACTCTAAAGAACTTTATTTGAAAATATTTAAGGAGGTAAAATAATTTACTGTTTACATTGCAACTTTGAATAATGTGAATTGTTAAAGAACTCTTCTTCTACGTGAATCTTTTCATCAAAAATTGTGAAAATTCTGAAGAATGAAAATTTTGAATTAAGACGTAGGACATTTCAATAAAAATTCTGTTTTCCAGATTCTTTCTGCTTTAATGTTAAAAAAGAAAAAAAAGAAAGAACAGTTGAAAGAAATAGGAACAGCTGCTAGAAAATACCTCTTTTGCACTCCCCTACTTAAAGGGAATCATTAAGTGCTTTTGTATACCGATAAACTTGCGTTCGGTTTTATTCTTTCATTCGAGTTTCAACTATTGATACAGTTGAGTGTTACATAAATGGTATTGTCTTGTTACAGAGCACATTATGGGTATCATATGTAATGAACATGAGTAAACAATACTTCCGATTTTTTCAGGCAAGGCAAAGAAAATTTATCGAAGTATGTTACATGTAACAGAATCGCCACCCAGCTATCTGATAAATCTATGATAGATATTAGTTCTACCGGAAAATTCTGTTCTCAAAGGAATACACCTTCAGGACAGTAATGCAAAACAGTAATTTACAGTAATGCAAAAGGCTGCTTCACAAATAAAAGTGTTGGGTTATTTTCCCTTTAAATCAATGGTATTGTTATAGATTAAAGTGACACAGCATACATGGTGCAAAAGAGCATGTCCAAACTTGAGATGCAAGTATCCGTCAGAAATAAGCTATACATGAGAGGTCTACATTTAAGGAAAAATGCCCAACGATTATTTTTCTAAAAGCACCTTTTGCACCCTCGTACAATGGGACACGTTAATGTATAGTGGGACACATTCCGGTAGACCTCGTAGCTCTGATACCACTTTTTATTCTCATCCTGATTATATATACTCTAAAAATGTTTCTCATTTAACTACAACCTTTTCAAAGATGCTAGCTGCTCCGGACACGCCAAATAAATTTAAAAAACGATAAATAACTGCAAGTAAATTTTGCAAATATTTGACTATATTTGCTTGCTGTTTAAAATGCATAGCATAATTAAAGTACAATAAAGTGGTGAATTATATAAGTCTACGAATTATTTTGAAATAGTGATGAATAAAAATCTCCTAAATGGAATTTATTAAACCAAGAATCACAATTGATAAACTACCACTTCAAAATATATATTTGCTGTCAGGAGCAAGTTGGCATCTCTGCATTTTTAGCAACATATGATATAAACTGACAGACCATTTAAAATAAAATATTTCCGGATATTAGTCAATTTTATAACATTTCTAACGCCTCTACACCAAACACTGATCTGAGCTTTTGAATCATTTACTTATAGTGGTGGGGAGTATAACTTTATATCAAAATTACTTAACAAAGAATCGGACATTAAAAAATAAAATTTACAACCGCTAAAAAAAAATTTCTACGCAAAGAGTAGAAAATTAACAACCTTGACATGAAAATAAAGCTTTTAAAATTAAAGACAATCTCATGAAATAATTATCACAACTTTTTAACTTCTTCCAGAATTTCATCATCCTAAATTTCGAAAGTTATGCCTAATTCCCTTGTTGCTTTTATATTAGAGGTACGATGATTTTTTGCAAAGTCTGATGGATGCCGTTGAAGAACAAAAATCAGAGAAAAGGAAAAGAATCTTGCTGTTGGAAGAAAAAGACGAAAAAGATCAACATAGATTCGTAACAAACAGTGAGGTGCTTGAACAGTTGAAATACGACTGTAGGTTCTAAATTTTAATGATATTTCTTTAACTTAGTATGTAAATTTGTGCTAATTTTAAAATGCTTTGTTTTGAAATTTAAAATAATTTCGTTGTTTTTTCAGAAAGTACGAAATGACACCTTGTATTTTTTCTTCAAACTTATTTATTAGAATAGTTTTTAACTTATCTAAATTTGTGCTAATTTTACCATGTTTTGTTTTTAAATTTAAATATAATTTCATTGGTGTTTTTTTATAAAAGTATTAAATGCCACATTGCTTTTGAATTATAGTTCAAACTTATATATTATTATAGTTTTTAACTTATCTAAATTTGTGCTTATTTTCCCATGTTTTTTTTAAAAATATAAATTTAGAGATAATTTCGCTGTTTTGTATAAAATTATGAAATGCCAACTTGATTTTGAATTATAGTTTAAAAGCAAAGTAGCATTTCATACTTTCATATTCAAACACATTTCATTCAACTATTCATACACTCGTGGAAAAAACGAGAATTAACATTTCTTCTATAACTTATACAGTATTTTAAGGAAATTATTAGGTCAACAATAAGGTTATATTCACGAAAACAAGAGCCTCAAAATAGAACAGAATGTTGTAGAGGATTCAACTCAATGGTAATGTTGTAGCTTAAAGAGACAGAGCATATATAGCGGAAAAAATCATATGCATATAAAGAAACTCTCCAACAAAGCTAAGCAGTACATCTGATACATACATATTGAAGGGTATGAATTCTCTTTCAGTTATTTATATCGGCACATTTTGCAACCTTGTAAAATTGGGGGCATTCCTTCACGGCCAGAACTAGATACTTTTCAATTTAACAGGACCATAAAAATTACATTGGGAAACAAATTTATTGTTGCATTTATATACAAGTATCTTACCTTATTTGGGGTTCCATTTCACTAGGAATTGTATTTCCCGCGATTGCCTGTTTGTCATTAGGTATTCCATTGAATGCTTGGTAGTTGTACATAAAATATAATTTAGAACTAATATCATAATAATCATTTTGAACTTTATAGGTCAATTTTAGGCATTCTATATAAAGCTATAAAAATCCAGATTTCATACACTAATAAAAAAAATGCATTCCTGCGAAAATATCAAGACCTGATGGTTGAGGGTCCGCAATGTCTCCTTTGTGGTCAACTGTCATTGTGAAAAGCCGCCGGTGAGAATTGAAACTCATTTCTTCGAAATGTCCGCAAACCACTGATCCCTCACGGCCTCATATATATGTGCATTATATATGGTACTCAAAAGATTTAATGCATTCAAACTGTGGCTTATCTTTGATATTCTACACACATAAATCTAATTAATACTTTATTTGTACTAAAAACGCAATCTCACTAAAAAGTATCGTCATACCTAAACAATTATCCTAAGTAAAGAAATCTAAACAATTATACGAATTCGGAACAACTAGTATTTAGATTATATACCGAGTCAAGTTCTATGCCTTATGTCATGTGCATTATTGCTTTTGAAATATATCCACCAATATAACAGCAAAAAAACAATTTATTAATCCATAAAACAAATAAACAAAACAATTATGATCATATTATAAGGGCCCTCAGCGGCCAAAATACAGAATTTGAATTATGGAAATATTCTCTTAACGAGGAAAGACCAGCCTACGCGCCGGCTCCTCTTCTCTTCATTCTTTAATTGGGTTAGTGATTAACTCACCCTCTAGCGGTGAGCCAATTACTACATCTTAAATATTGCAGCTGATTAAGAATAAACTCTAATAATGTACGCATTACATCTACCAGCTACAGTTATCGCTGGTGGATGTAATTGTAATATATAAATCAAAAATAATTAATATTATATTAGAGCATTACAACTTAGAAGATGAAAATATATATTAATTATAATTTAGAGATGAACAAATTTTGTTGTTTTCCTTTTCTATAATCTAAAGTAAATTTCTACAAAAAAACATATAAATAAAAGAATTGTAACCATTTTGTTATCAATAGGGTCTAAGTATATATCAATAAACTTTATCAGCTAACCATTATCAATACATTTGTGAGAGAACAGAAATGCAAACTTGTTCCGGACAACAAATATATATTTTAAAGTGGTAGTTTTATCAATTGTGATTCTTGGATTATGAAATTAAATTTAGTAAATTTTTATCCACCACTATTTCCGAACACTTTATAGCACTTACGTCATGCCATACCTTTTAAAAAGCAGGCAAAAATAGTCAAATATTTGCAAAATTTCCTTTGTAGCTATTTACCGTTTTTGTATTATTCTGGCGTGCCCGGAGCAGTTGGCATCTCTGAGAGAATAATAACATGAATGAAAACAAAAAATTTTCCAGATCATACTAAGCACTTATAGCTAAAACAATAAAACTTAATGTGTTTTAAAAAATTTTTGCAGTGATAATTCAGAAACCACGCAAAAACATAAAAATTTCAACACTTTTAAGAGTAAAAAGGGATAGCTTGGTTGATAGGGCGTTGGACTCGTGTTCGCGAGAATGGGAGTTTGAATCCAGCCGGCATAAGAATACCTAAATATAAAATGGTGACTGGTGCATGTTAAATATGTCGGGGTCACAAAGTCCTTGAATATTAGTGGTCGTAAACTCGAAAATGTGTCGGTTGTGCAATAACTGTTATAAAATAGACTAATAAATTTGCCCGGGATAGCCTGGTTGGAGTCGTGTTCGTGAGAATGGGAGCTTGATTCCAGCCGGCAGAAGAATACCCTTGTATAAAATGGTGACTGGTGCATGTTAAATCTGTCGGGGTCGCAAAGTCCTCCAACCCCTCATAACAAATAAATACCTCTTTGTACTAATCTAACAGTTCTTCTGGATTGGGTTCAAAATTACAAGGCTACAGAGTTAAACATTGGTAGCCGTAAACTCAAAATTGAGTCGGTTGTTCAACGGCGGTTATAAAGGAAATAAAACTAATAATCAAATTGTATTTTCTTGTTTTCTTTCTAACTCTTTGCATATTTTCTACGCCCATTCAAAATTTCATGATTCTAAGTCTTATAGATTTTGTAACGTAAAGAAAAAAACAATTGAGAAAAAAATTCGCGAAAAAATCATTAAAAATTGCAAATAAAATATATTCAAAATGAATTAAAAAAAAAAACTCTTTTAAATATATAGTGGCCCAGCACGCCAAATTTTTACCCAATGCTTAAAATGTGTTTCTTTTGTAACTTTTTTCCCTCGTTTAAAAAATATGAGCCATAAAAGAAAGGTTCTACATAATAGTCTCATCGCAATTAATATATTTAACAATAAAGCAATAATATCAAATTTTTTATTAATATAATGTTAATACTCAACAATAAAAAATAATGACAGTTTACTTCAGGTGTATAGAAATGGAATTGAACTTATAAGGGCCCCATCATTTTCAGTAGCTTAAGGGCCCCACACCAAGCTTAAATCCGGCTCAGATTACAAACATTAAAAAATTTATGCCACTACCTTCGGGGGCCCCTTTTATTTAAATCGATAAAATTTTAATGCAACACACATATTTTTAATTTGGGGTATAAACCTAGGAATTTAAATTTAGTTTCAATGAAATCGGCGGTCCAATTTGATCCATGGACCGGTACCGGTCCGTGGACCGTGTGTTGGGGAAAAGTGATTTAGAACATCTAGGAATATTTCTTTTACTAGAGAAAAATTTCATCTAAAATAAATTGGTATCAGAATACAATTCATCTGATAATAAATTTACGAATACGTAATAAAATATCATTCCGAATAATCTTACAAGCAAAATAATTTTTTAGAATTCACAACAAATTATAAAAGTCTTCAGCGAAGATAATGCCATGAATCAATGTTAAACTCAAGGTTGTTTCGATTTCAAAACAATCTATAAATTCTTTCACTTGAAACAGAACACTCATATAATTAATCTATGTCTTCTTAAAACTTCAATTGTTATAGGTTAGTATTATTAACAACAATTTCACAATAATCAAAAGCATTTAGATCACTAATAGAATAACATGTTTATAAACAACGTTAGATGCAAAAAAAACTACTGATGTAGTTGCATAATTCCACAATGATGAAAAAAAGTCAATTTCACTTAACGTACTAATGTACATAAATTTATTACTGGATAAATCTTCAGCTTAATACACTGATGTGCATAAATTATCTTATTTTATGCATATATGACTCGCCCATCTCGAAGAGGTTAAATATTATTATACTTACTTACTTACTTTATTTATAAAAATTGGGCACCTGGGCCGCGCAGCGGCCCCTATCCCATACATCTAGAAATTTACATAAGTTTAAAGTGATAACATTTTGAATTTAGCAGTCGATGTGGTTGCTAATACAAAATTACAAGCACTTTGCTTGGGTAAATAAACATTTGAATATCGAAACTAAATTTACACATATAAATATAAACATATAAATATAAACATATAAATATAAACATATAAATATAAACATATAAATATAAACATATAAATATAAACATATAAATATAAACATAATTTGAAATATATATACATAGGTTGACATAGATAAACATAGTAGATATAACATTTGACTATAGAATCTAAATTGACACATATTGACATATATAAATATAAACATAATTTGAAATATATATACATAGGTTGACATAAATTAATATAGTAAATATAACATTTGAATATCGAATCTAAATTGACATCTGTTGAAAATATTATTATACCAGACCTATCAACTACTACGCTTTTTGTGAAATATTTAATAGAGTGGTAGACATTTAAAAACCAAAGCTTTCAGATTTTTATTTTATTTACCAACGTTTGAAACGCCTCACCACTGAGGACCTGGAAGGAAGTGGCATTGCATTTGGTCTTTTAAACTATTTATATGTAGTGGAGTGGAAGATAAATCAAATGATTAAAAAATAATATATTAAAACTTAAACTTAGGTACCACTAGAATAAATTTTTACAAAAAGTGTTGAGAGTTGGTAGCCCCACATCACTGTGTTATAACAACGGCTTCACCTGGTGCAGCTCAGTAAATTTGCATCACAAGCAGATCACTTACGAATTTTTACACAAGGCCTTAAATCCTTATTATATTAAGGTTTAATATACTTTAATATATTAAACATTAATATATTTCCCCTAAATATATTACCATTGGTATATATTAAACCGTATTAGGTATAAACGATCCCTGGCCAAATTCTTAGACGCACTATAAGATTCTATGTAAATTCTTAATTATCAGGTGATTCTCTATACCTTTATCGTTTTTACGCGGCTGAAACAGGTTTGCAGTTACTTGTATTCGTATTATCAATTGGTTAATATTGTAATGCAATACCATACAAATTAATGTAAATAGGAGATATGTACAAAATCTCCTGAATAAAAACCCATTACTTGTATGTTTAAATATGAAAGAATTGCATATAAACTCGTGCAAAACATAATACTATTATTAAATAACAACAGTGCGTCTAATAATTTGGTCTAATTATTATAATAAACTAATGTAATACTTAATATAATAATTATCCTATATTAATATATCATATGGTCTAAATCTATCCATTCATTGAATTTATATTATATATCGTCTAATTTAATCAATTGATACACGAACGTAAGCAAGGGAAGCAACCGCCTTTGGCGACCAGATTCGGTCAAATTTCTAAACAATCTTTAACAATATATAAACTTTAATGGTAACCAAGCATTTTAAGATGAAATGAAATAAGTTATTATTACCCTTCATGAGGGAACTAAAATGATCAACAGAGAAGGAGAAAACCATAAAAATGAAATAACATACTAAATATCCCCTTGTGAAAGCACTAAAGGGAAATAGCAATCAGACCATCTAAAACAGTGTTTCTTAACCTTTTTGACACAATGGACCCCTTTTAAAATTTTTTAAGAACTCACGGACCACCCCCCTGAGAAAAAAAATTGCAAAAAACATCAATTTTTAGTATTTAATTTATTTCAGCATTTAATTTTATGATTTCAATAGTATACAAAATATTTAAAATTAAAGTTTTTAGTCTGAAGGTTGTTGCTGATTTTCCTTAATAAACTGAATAGAGGGATGGTTTTCGACAAAGCAACGCGCATAACATGTTCAACATTCAATCGATATCGGTGTTTTGCTTTTATTGTCACAACTGTGGAAAGTCCGGCTTCGTTAAGATACACTGTAACTAACGGAATTATAGCTGAAATAGCTCGCTTTACAAGCGATGGGTAAGCTTCTTTCACAAAAGACCAGAACTCTCCAATTGTTTTTGAATCGAAATCCAGTTTTAGCAAGGACTTTGCTAAAAATAGATCAATAAGATCAATAAGCTCATCTTTGGCTAGGTTCATATCATCGATACAGAAGGATGACGAATCCACAACTCATCTTTTATCTTCATCTCATCCAAATTAAAATATTTTTTCAATGAAACTTGAAGTACTTCCAGGAGTTCACAGATTTTATTTTTCAAGTTATTCAGTAACAAATTATCTTGCCAAGATCCATTTTGAGAAAGCACTTCGTCCAGCATTTAAAAGTTTGCATATATCTCATTTTGAATTCTATTTTTTTCAAAGTGGCATCTTCAATTAGAATGCTTGTAATTTCTCAGTTGCATCCATAATGGTGATATCGGATCATTGAATTAAAAGACTTATATTGTTCATGTGGTTAAAATTATCTGCCAGGTAAGCCAATTTATAGGTAAAATCTTTTTTCTTTAAATATTCGAGGAATGAGTTATCTTTTTCTTCTAGAACAAGTGATAATTCGATCCTCAACAAGAAAAATTGTTTCAAAACCTGTCCTCGTGACAGCCAGCGCAATTCCGTGTGGTACAGAAGTACCTCATGTTCTGCGTCCATTTCTTGACACACCATTTTAAGGAGACGATGATTAAGAGCTATACGTCTAATAAAATTAACAGTTTTAATAACTTTTGATAATGCTTCTTTTAAGCTGGTTGGAAGAGTTTTTGTAGCCAGCGCATGTTTATGCAAAAACCAATGAGTAACAAGAACATTAGGAGATTTTTTTTTTACCAACAGGGCAAAACCAGATTTATTGCCAAGCATCACATGTGCTCCATCTGTACGAAGTGAATGAAGTTTTTCTTTCCAGCCGAAGTCTTGTTTGGTAAAGAAAACATTTAACATTGCTAAAACATCAACTGTCTTTGTAGTTTGCAAAAGTGACTCACAAAATAAGAATTCTTCTTTGATAGTATCAAGAGACACGTAACGAATAAAAACAAGAAGTTGGCTATAATTCGAGATATCAGTAGTTTCATCCAGTTGCATACTAAAGGCAAATGGCGATACTTTCAATTCATCGATGATCTTTTTCAAGAAATTTGCAAGAAATTTCAACTATTCTTGAATGTGTCACATCATTTGAAAATGGAATTGCCTCAAGTTTTTTTTTATCTGTTCCAATCTACAAACTAATTCAAAAAAGATCTCCAGCGCACATGGCTTAATTAACGTCTCTCCAATAATATGCGGTTTCTTGATTTTAGCAATATGATATGCAACTTTGAGAGAAGCCTCAACCAGAGGCTTTTGTGGAATACCAAATCCAAGTTTGTCTAATGTTCCAGATTTCAAAAACTGAGCTTTCTTCTTAGTAAAAAATTCTAGATCTAGTAACCTGAGTGGTGAGTGGTTAGTGGAGGATGTTAAAAATATGACAGGGATATTAGAGGGCTGTGTGCAGTCCGTACTGAATTTGGGGTATCTCGATCACCTAGTTTCAAATATGTATGTATTTTCACCTTTTAGAAAGAAAAAAAAATCAATGTTATTTAAATATTATTGATCCACACGTTTTAAAAATTAGGAGTAGTCGGTGGACCCCCAAAATATGATCCATGGACCCCTAAGGGGTCCATGAACCACAGGTTAAGAAACCCTGATCTAAAAGAAGGAAATCTTAAAAAGAAATTAAAGTGTGCCTGGCATTTCCTACTCTCATATTCACACTGATTTTATTCAACTATTCATACTCTTGTGGAAGAAACGAGAATTAACATTTCTTCTATAACTTGTAAAGAATTTTGAGGCAATCATTAGGTCCACAATAAGGTTACATTCACGAAAACAAGAGCCTCATTTTACAGAATGTTGCAGAGAGTTTAACTCAATGGTAGTGTTGATAGAGCATATATATCGGAAAAAAGCATGTGCATAAATGTTTAAACTTATAAAGAAACTATCCAACAAAACTAAACGGTACATCAGATACATACATATTGAAAGGTATAAATTCTCTTTCACTTATTTTCTTTGTAAAATTGGGCGCATTTCTTCTCAGCCAGAATTTTCCCTTGCACCTAATACTTTTCAATTTAACTCGACCATAATGATTACATTAAGAAACAAATTTATTGTTGCATTTACATACAAATACTTGATCTTACCTAATTCGGGGTTCCATTTCACTAGGAATTGTATTTCCCGCTTTCCTAATTCGCTTCTTGCTTTTATATAAGAGGTACGATGATTTTTTGCAAAGTCTGATGGATGCCGTTGAACAACAAAAATTAGAGAAGAGGAAAAGAATCTTGCTGTTGGAAGAAAAAGGCGAAACAGATCAACATGGATGCGCAACAAACGGTGAGGTGCCTAAACAGTTGAAATACAACTGTAGATTCTAAATTTTAATGATAATTTTTCAACTTATGTAAATTTGTGCTAATTTTACCATGCTTTGTTTTGAAATTTAAAATAATTTCGTTCTTTTTTCAAAAAGTACGAAATGCCACCTTGTATTTTTTTTTCAAACTTATTTATTATAATAGTTTTTAACTTATCTAAATATGTGCTAATTTTAACATGCTTCGTTTTTAAATTTAAATATAATTTCATTGGTGTTTTTTTCTAAAAGTATTAAATGCCACATTGCTTTTGAATTATATTTCAAACTTACCGATTATTATAGTTTTAAATTTATCTAAATTTGTGCTTATTTTTCCATGCCAACTTAATTTTGAATTGTAGTTTAAAAGCAAATTGGCATTTCATACTCTCATATTCAAACACATTTCATTCGACTATTCATACACTCGTGGAAAAAACGAGAATTAATGTTTCTTCTGAAACTTATACAGTATTTTGAGAAAATTATTAGGTCAGCAATAAGGTTATATTCACGAAAACAAGAGCCTCAAAATAGAACAGAATGTTGTAGAGTATTTAACTCAATGGTAATGTTGTAGCTTAAAGAGACAGAGCATATATATCGGAAAAAAGCATATGCATATAAAGAAACTATCCAACAAAGCTAAGCAGCACATCTGATACATACATATTGAATGGCACATTTTGCTTCCTTGTAAAATTGAGCGCATTCCTTCACGGCCAGAATTTTCCGTTGAACCAAATACTTTTCAATTTAACACGACCATAATAATTACATTGGGAAACAAATTTATTGTTGCATTTATATACAAGTATCTTACCTAATTCGGGGTTCCATTTCACTAGGAATTGTACTTCCCGCGTTTGCCTGTTTGTCATTAGGCATTCCATTGAATGCTTGGTAGTAGTACATAAAATATCATTTGGAACTACTATCATAATAATCATTTGGAACTTCGTCGGTCAATTTTAGGCATTCTATATAAAGCTATAAGAATCCAGATTTCATATATTAGTAAAAAAAGCATTCCTTCAAAAATATCAGGACATGGAGGTTGAGGGTCCACAATGTCTCCTGTGTGTTCAACTGTCATTGTGAAAAGCCACCGCTGAGAATTGAACCGCTTATCTTCGCAATCTCAGCAAACCACTGGTCTCTCACGGCTTCATATACTATATATTTGCACTGTATATGTAACTCAACATAAAAGATTTAAGCCATTCAAGCTGTGGTTTATCTATGATAATCTACACGCTCAAATCAAATTAATGCTTTATTTGTACTAAAAACTCGTTCTCACTAAAGAGTGTCCTCATACATGTGTAAAGAAACCAAAACAATTATACGATTTCAGAGCAGGTTGCATTTGGATTATATGCCAAGTCAAGTTCCATGCCTTGAAGATTGAAGCTGATTAAAATAAACTCTCATAATGCACTCATTTCATCTACCAGCTGAAGCTTTCACTGGCGGATGTATCATTTAAATTTAAGAATTATATAAAGATTATACTATAATATTCAGAAGATTAAAATATATATTAATTATAATAAATATTTTGCCGCGGTAGATAAACAAACTTCGTTATCTAATAAAGCAAATTTCAACAAAAAACATATAAATAAAAGAATGATAACCATTTCGTTTTCAATATAATTGTAAGTATATACCAATCGACTATATCAGCTAACCATTATCAATACATTTGCAGACATGCCAACTGCTCCGGACGCGCCAAAATAATTAAAAATACGGTAAATAACTACAATGAAAATTTTGCAAATATTTGACTATTTTTGCTTACTTTTTAAAAGGTACAACATGACAACAGCACTAAAAGTTATGAATTATATAAGCCTACGAATTATTTAAAAATAGTGGTAGATAAAAATCCACTAAATTGAATTTATTAAACTAAGAATCATAATTGATCAACTACCACTTTAAAATATAAATTTGCTGTCCGGAGCAAGTTGGCATCTCTGCATTTGTGAGAGAATAATAATATTACTGAAAACAAAACTTTTCCAGAGCATACTAAGCACTTATAGGTAAAATGAAATTTTTTCTGAAATATAAGTAAGGTAAGTTATAATGCTTAATTTCATTTTGGGTTTAGTAATTATGATTTGCAATGATTTACAAAATTACAACAATTTAAAAAAATATATAGGAGCTGATAATCATGCAATTAAAATTAGTTAGACATACTGACTCTAAAGAACTTTATTTGAAAATATTTAAGGAGGTAAAATAATTTACTGTTTACATTGCAACTTTGAAAAATGTGAATTGTTAAAGAACTCTTCTTCTACGTGAATCTTTTCATCAAAAATTGGGAAAATTATGAAGAATGAAAATTTTGAATGAAAACGTAGCACATTTTAATAAAAATTCTGTTTTCCAGATTCTTTCTGCATTCATGTCTAAAAAAAAAAAAAAAAAAAAAAAAAACAGCTGAAAGAAATGGGAACAGCTGCTAGAAAATACCCCTTTTGCACACCCCTACATAAAGGGAATCATTAAGTGCTTTTGTATACCGATAAACTTGCGTTCGGTTTTATTCTTTCATTCGAGTTTCAACTATTGATACAGTTGAGTGTTACATAAATGGTATTGTGTTGTTACAGCGCACATTACGGGTATCATATGAAATGAACATGAGTAAACAATACTTCCAATTTTTTCAGGCAAGGCAAAGAAAATTTGTAGAAGTATGTTACATGTAACAGAATCGCTTGTACTTATACTTTATTATCCGCATAACAAATTAACATTAGTTTTGAACAGGCTTGCATTATTTTCCTTTTTACCTAATTAGGGGAAGATAAAATGAGACAAAGAATTATAAGAATTATATTTCATACTCTCATATTCAAACTTTCAATCAACTATTCATACTCTTGTGGAAGAAACGAGAATTAATGTTTCTTCTTCTACTTATACAGTATTTTGAGGCAATTTTTTGGACAACAATAAGGTTATATTCTCGAAAACATGAGCCTCATTTTACAGAATGTTGTAGAGAATTTAACTCAATGGTAATGTTGTAGCTTAAAGAGACAGAGCGGAAAAAATCATATGCATATAAAAAAACTATCCAACAAAGCTAAGCAGTACATCTTATTGTACATATTGAAGGGTATGAATTCTCTTTCAGTTAATTATATCGGCACATTTTGCATCCTTTTAAAATTGGGGGCATTCCTTCACAGCCAGAATTTTCCGTTGAGCCAGATACTTTTCAATTTAACAGGACCATAATAATTACATTGATTACAAATTTATTGTTGCATTTATATACAAGTTTCTTACCTAATTCGGGGTTCCATTTCACTAGGAATTATACTTCCCGCTATTGCCTGTTTGTCATTAGGCATTCCATTGAATGCTTGGTAGTAGTGCATAAAATATCATTTGGAACTAATATCATAATAATAATTTGGAACCTTGTAGCTCAATTTTAGGCATTCTATATAAAGCTATAAAAATCCAGATTTCATACACTGGTAAAAAAAGCAAATATCGAGACCTGATGATTGAGGGTCCGCAATGTCTCCTTTGTAGTCAACTGTCATTGTGAAAAGCCACCGGTGAGAATTGAATCTCATTTTTTCGAAATGTCCGCAAACCACTGATCCCTCATGGTTTCATATATATCTGCATTATATATGGTACTCAAAATAAAAGATTTAAGGCATTCAAACAGTGGCTTATCTATGATATTCTACACACATAATCAAATTAATGCTTTATTTGTACTAAAAACGTAATCTCACTAAAAAGTGTCCTCATACCTAAACAATTATACGAATTCGGAACAACTAGCATTTGGATTATATACCGAGTCAAGTTCTATGCCTTAAATATTGCAGCGATTAAGAATAAACTCTAAAAATGTACTCATTACACCTACCAGCTGCAGTATTCGCTGGCGGATGTACTACATACATCAAAATTACATGATTTAATAATTATAATAGCTTGGAAGATGAAAATATATATTAATTATAATTTATATTTTGTTGCGGTAGATAAACAAATTTCGTTTTCCTTTTCTATAATCTAAAGTAAATTTCAACAAAAAAAACATATAAATAAAAGAATGGTAGCCATTTCGTTATCAATATATTTCTAAGTATATATCAATAAACTCTATCAGCTAACCATTATCAATAAATGTGTGAGTCATTAATAAGATTAATGACAACAAAACTTTCCAAACATACTAAGCACTTATAGCTAAAACACTAAAATTGTATGTGTTTTACAATTTTTTTTCCGTAATAATTCAGAAAACACGCAAAATCATCAAAATTTCAATACTTTTATTAGTAAAAACTTCTATGATCTGAAATAGTGACCCATACTTCAATTTCATAGATAGTTATAAATTATTTAAGAACTGTGCCGTTTCTCTTATTCACAAGACTTAAATATGAATACGCTGTTAATCTACATATTAGGGAAAATTGGGAAATGATGCTTTTCGAGAAATGAAGATTATGGACGCCGTTGTGACAGAAACTTTGAGAATGCATCCTCCTTCTTTAATGTAAGTAGTATCATTAACTTTTTCGGGACGGGCAAGTCATAAATGTATTCGTACGGAATCTCAGAATCATGATAGTAAAAAATAGAAATTGGTAGCTTAAATTTGAGCATGGATAATTTGACAAATTTATTTTTGATTTCACTTTAAATTTAACACATACAATATTTGAGCTTTAAAAGTGGAACTATGAATTTTTAATTCGAACTAAGTAGTAACCAGTTTTATCTTATTTTTACCTTGATTATCCACTCCCTGAGAATGCATGCAGGTCTCCAGTATAAGATTATTCCTTCATGACTTTTGGGCACAGAACAAACCAGTATAAGATGAAGCGGTTGGTGACGCTTTCCGAGGAACCCTTCATATCCAGCATGAAAGACTAGCCCGTCTGAATGACGTTAAATAAAATCATAAATGCCAACTTTTACACATTTGGCGTAAAATGTTATTTCTATTTTTAAAGTGGCAGAAAATTGCATGCCTTCTAAATATTCATAACTGCCAACTTTTACGCATTTAGCGTAAAATTTTATTTTTAAAGTGGTAGAAAATATATACTATTTTTTCTTTTATAAACTTAATTTTTAAATGATTTTGATCACCACTATTTTTAAAAAACTTACGCATATATATTATTATGCGTTTCTCTTAATAACTTTAGCTCAAGTTTTTTCAATTACAACGTATTTTGTTGCTTAAAATCGAAATTTTAATTCCGTTTTAATACCACTGGGGAAAATCATAATTGAAGGAATTAGAAGTTGGCAGGTATGTATATTCCTTGTATTTCTAATCTTAATTTATGATCTTTTTGACCACCAATATTTTTTTAAAGAAAAATTAATAATGGGTATATTAATATGTGAAACTGTTTATTGTACTCCGCATAAGTTTTTCCAAAATGCAAAATATGTTATCGGCCTAATATTAAAATTTAATTTCCATTTTACTGTCTCTTGGGTAAATCCTTCTAGAAAGGATGAATCGTTGGCAGGTATGTGATGTTATACCAGATCTTTCAACTACTAAACTTTATGCAAAATATTTTATACAGTGGTAGACACTTAAAATCCAAAACTTTCAAAGTGATGGGTGATTTTACCAACATTTTATAATCTTCCACAAGATGAAATTGGACCTACGTGATCTTGTATATGAACTTTTAAATCATTTATATCTTGTGGTGTGAAAGAGAAATTCAAATTATTAAAAAATAATATATTAAAACAAAACTTAAACATAGCTAGAATAAATTTTTACAAAGTGTAAAAAGTTGAAAGCCCTGCATCACTGTGTTACAACAACGACTTCACCTGACGCAGCTCAGCAATTTTGCTTCACGCGCAGATCTTTCACGATTTGTTACACAAATCCTTAAAAATTAGCCTTTAAACCTTATTACAGTAAGGTTTAATACACTCTTTAATATATTAAACCTTAATATATATTAGCTTAACATATTTCACCTAAATATATTACCAACGGTATATATTAAACCACCTTAGGTACAGTCTCTTGCCAAAGAGTTTGCCAAGTGCGTTAAACATTTTGCATTAAAAAATATACTGCAAAGGCACATTTCAAACTTACTTTTATTTTAGAAATTCTTGATGCATTATTTGCAACATATGTAACTAGAAATAAAAAATATAAGGCATTCGAACTTGGGGTTAATCCATGGTATTCTAAACACACAAATCAAAGTAATGCTTTATTTGTATTAAAGACGCGCTCTCACATAAAAGTGTCCACCCACAATTTTAAAGAAACCTAAACAATTATCCGATTTCATAGCAGGTAGAATTTGGGTTACATGCCGGCGAGTCAAGTTCTATGCGTTGACTTTTATTGCTAACTAAGAATAAATTCTCACAATGTACTCATAACATCTACCAGCTCAAGCTTCTCACTGGAGGATGCATTATTTAAATTTGATGTAGGAATAGATTAGCAATGTATATATCCACAAGATTAAAGTTTATATTCATTATAATTTATATTTTGATGTGGTAGATAAAGAAATTTCAATATCGTTTTATTTTTTACTTCAAAATGAAAACAAATGTAGAAAATGTTTTTTATAGATTTTGCTGACGGCCATTTTGGAAAGCAAGTTGATTTCCCACAAGTTCTTAGTTATTTAGATCACTTTGACAATCGATATATTTAGATAACTTTTTATTCTTGATATGAATATATTTCGATTAGAATGTTCAATCATTAAGTAAATTTGATTCTTCAGATGATCTTAAACATCTGTTTACTTTCTATTTGTTATAATTAAAATTTAGTTTTTTTTTGTTGCAAGATTGTTTATCCCAAATAAGAGCATACATCGCGGTCTCAACATAGATTTTTTAGATTATCATATTGCGAAACTAAATTTCAAATTTTCTGAAAAGACCATAAATTGTGACACCGCAGGTTTTAAAAAAACTTGTACTTTTGAAAACTTAAGATAAGACTTAAACCTCAGGCCACGGTAGCTTATTTTTTGCAACTACGCAACTTTATCTAATTACTCTCTACGCTTTTGTGGGAGATTTTCGCGGTTTTCCTCTCCGTGTAACGCGAATGCGAGTTGGTTCCAACAAAAAATCCTCCACGAAGGCTAATTTCTCCTAATACTTGATCCAGGAGTTCCCTTGTCTTCTGGATTGGGCTCGAAATGATAAGGCTACGGAGTTGAGCATTAGTAGTGGTAAATCCAAAATTGGGTCAGCTGTTCAACAACGGTTATTAAAAAAATAATATTACAAAAAAACTTTCAGCTGGTTCCGTGATGGAAAGTTTGCCTTACAATGAGGTTAACCGGGTTCGAATTCCAGAGATCAAAAAAGTCCTCTCCGAAGGTAAATTTCTCTCAGTGCTTGATCCTGGAATTTTCTTGTCTTCTGGATTGGGTTCAAAATTAAAAGACTAACAGAGTTGAACAGTTGTAAAACTAAAATTGGGTTTGCTGTTCAACAACGGTTATAAACGATCAGCTGGCGTCAGAGATTACATGGGTGGGTTTCTTTTTCTGGGTATATTTGATTGTTATTCCAAAAGAGGACATGCTGTGCCAAACAATACGGTAAAAACAGTTCAAAAGACATGATGTGTGCAACACTTAGTTATTCGTATAATTATAACTGATAAAATTGTATAAGTTGATGAATATTTTTCTCGGAGCTGACGGCTTATAACTTTTTGTGAAATTATTATTGTAGTTAAACCATTCATTCAAAACATAAAAAGAGAAATTTTTCACATATATAACATTATAGTAAAATATTTTTGAACTGTTTAAGGAACTAAATTTTAAAAGTTACAAAACTTTGTATACTGCCCTCTTATTTTTAAGGAATAAATTACAAATTCGATTAAAAGGTAGGTTTCTTCAGAAAAAGTGCATTTTTGTCAAAAAAAAGCATATAGCTACGATAACAGTTATCTGTTATACACATTTTAGAGACTTCTTTGAGATGTAGCACTTTTCCAGAATAAAAATCTGACCACCCGTTTAAAAGTTATAACTGGTGACACGTTAAAATTTAATCTAATTTAATTTAATTTTTCGCTGCCTACACAATGTTTTTCATAAAATTTGAATATATTTTGGCAGAAAATGAATCTGACGTACATACATGCATAAGTTTGTAAATTTCAGAGACCTGTTTAGATTTAAAGCTAAAAACTAAAATGGTATTTTTGATTTTGGTAATGTTTTTTTAATGCAAAATTATGCTTTTATTACACGACTAATATATAATAGTTGATTCATTAGCACTTATAAATATATATCTTAGAGTATAATGTACTTGCATAATACTCTACAGTTTACTTTAAATACGATGCTTATGCTTGGAAAATCATAAAACTGGTGTTATTTAAAAAAAAATAATAAAATTTCACAGAATATTAAAATTAAATTCCTTACCAATTTATACTTTAGAGGAAATTAAACGGCTTAAATAATAAAAAAAATTACAGTCTTACCCTATTCCTCATTTTTTCAGACAGGAAGATCTTCAAGATGTTGAAAAAATATTTAAATACAGGTGATTCATTGACAAAGTGAATGGCATTAAATCGAATGGGCAACGTATTCTATAAATAAAGATGCAAATTTTCTTACTTACTTTATGAAAATAAAATCTTATGAAAAATAAAAATGCAGACTTGGCATTTTTTGAAGTTTGAAAGGCTGTACATGCTAAAAGTATCTAAAACTGAGGAACGTTCTGGTTCATAGAGCTTGTTTTAATAATGAACTTTGATTTTGAGTTAAAAAAAAATAATGGGGAGCTGTTGTTTAGATATTAAATTCAGAAAAAAATTTAAATCGGTAATATTTTTCGAAGAGAAAATCTAAAGGAATTGTTTTGTCTATTTTACTCGTCCTTCAGAATAGACAAGGTTATTACTCAGATAAAAGAATAATAATTTTGATTGAATAAATCATTAACATATAACTCTACTGTCAGCTTTTTTATCGTACTTTTTACAAGATAAAATAAATATAAGCCAAGTAAGGGGCCGAAGTTTTGCTATTTACAAACTTCTTATTTTAGATTTTAGAAGAAAAAAATCGCTACAGTCCCTGGCCAAATCATTAGACGTACTATAAGATTCTATGCAAAATCTTAATTATCAGGTAATACTATACAGCTTTATTGTTTTTATGTGACTGAAACCGGTTTGCACTTGTTAACGTTAGCGTATCAAACTAGACAATATGTAATATAAATTAGGTGATAGATTATATAAATATAGAATATGTATTATATCAGGCATTATCTCAGTATATTATAATAATTACATCAGATTATTTGACGCACTGTAGTTTTTTAATAATTACATGAGTTTACATGCAATTCTCATATATTTAAACATACATGTTATGGGTTTTTATTCAAGAGATTTTTTATATACTTCCTATTTATATATTTTTTAACGTATTGCATTGCAATGGTAACCAACTGATACAGGAGCGTCAACAAATGCAAACCGGTTTCATTCGAGTGAAAATAATACAGCCGTATAACATCGACCGATAATTATAATTTGACATAAAATCCTACAGTGCGTCCAATAATATGGCCAGGGACTGTAATTTGGCGAAAATAGAGCGGCTGGCATAGTCTGGTTGGTAGGGCACTGAGTCCATGTGCAACAGGTCGTGGATTCGATCCCCACCCACTGAAGGCAGTTCCCCGTGTAGTAAATGGTGACTGAATCACGTTATATCTGTCGAGTCACTAAGTCCGCCATGTTTCCATAACAAATCAATACCTCTGGGTTTACTGATCCAGGAGTTTCCTTGTCTTCTGGATTGGGTTCAAAGTTACAAGGTTGAACATTAGTAGTCGTAAACTAAAAATTTTGTCAATGACGGATATTAAAAAGATACAGAAGACAGCGAGAATCAATTTCTCAGCATTTAAGATAATTTCTCAGCACGGTCCCCCTATCAGGTTCAGCCAAAAGAAACTTTAAAAAATGTGTTGAGAGTTAAACACAGACAAATGTGCAAACATTTAGTTGTTCACTGAAAACTACTGACAGCATTCTATGCATTGAGGTGCTTTACATGTTAAAGAATTCAAAAAGTACTGATTCTTGTGGGGGAGGTTTCGTCCTCTGCCGCCAATATTCGTATAGTGGAATTCATGATTGTTCATTTAGGCCGTTACTAAAAGTAAATGGGTGAAACAAAATGAAAGTCTCCAGGAAATTAATATGAATCGTGAATATGAAAATCCAATTTATTAAGCAATGTTTTTTTACTGGGAGCAACCTAAACGTCTAAAAAACGTCTAAGTGTTTGTATTGAATGCATTGAATTTTTTTATATTTCGCGTTTATTTATGCAATGAATTTTCACGCTTTAAAATGCAGAACATTAGTGAAGCTGCTAGGGCTTTTAAACGTAATGAAAGAAAACGTGTTCGAAGAGCCCAAGAAAGTGTTGAGGAATGTTATGGAAGACGTAGATTGCAGAGATCAAGTGCAAAATAACTGTTCAAGATGTAACAGAAGATGTCGACGAGTATAATATTGGCTCATTGACGGAACAATGTAGTTATTGTAATGCTTACTTCTGGGCCAAAGAAAGAAATTTTTCTGGCAAATATACAAAATGCTGCCACGATGGAAAAATTTATTTGCCTGCACAAATGGACATTCCCGAGATACTGCAAAAATTATTAAGTGATAATTCAATTGAGGCACGAAATTATCGAAATCATATCCAGGAATATCTAATATATATAATTCTCTTACGTGGCTCCCAAATTTTGGCTGTATTTCCTTTCCGCTGGTGGCAACAGCTTTCATTTTTAAAGAAGTACTTTGTAAAACAAAATAAGATTCTTTTCACAACTCTTAAATATTTACTTTATTTTCTTCATATATACAGAGAACAGTAGGCAAAGAATTCAGTTAGGTTAAAAAACATTTCGCTAAGAAAAGGAACGAATTCTAAAAGAAATAAAAATAAACAACTTAAAAAATATAAATGCAGTTGCCAGCCATAGAATTTTTTGAAAGTTAACTTAGCAACATAAATCAAAATGATATAGAAGCGCAACTAGATCAAAACTATGATACTTGAGCGCTTGACGTAACAAATACTTTAATTCTATAAGTGTTGTATCGCCAAATGTCCAGATTAACAATTGTGTTTTTAAAGAAATTTTATAAAAAGTTTTAAATAAAAAAAACTTCTATCCAGCTACTTCTACAACTGCTTCTTAAAGAACTTGGCTCATTGAAAAAAATATTGTTTTAATTATACAGTACTAACTTTACTTCTGCTTACATTATTGCTATGACCCTCTTTCATTACATTTTACAACTTCATGCTAAGTTTGAGGACTTTAAGTTGTTTTGTGGTTGAATACTGACATTTAGAAATGTGTACATATAAGAAATAATATTTAGAGGTTAAGAGTTGCCTCAGAAAAATTTGAATTGTTGACACTGAATTTAATAATGGGAACAATCGTTTTTGTGAAAAATTGAATTGTATTGCTGACATCAAAACTAAAAATATTGTGTTTCAACTTAACAATACTACCTTAATTTTTACTTATATAATTACTATCCTTATGTGGAGTTTAGAGCTGTTGTAACAGTATTATAGTGTAATAGCTTCGAACATTACGTCATTCACCATCTTGTAATATTAAAGGAAGTTGCATCATCCTCTTGACATTGAGTGGCGCCAGCCAGACCAGAAGGGGAAGTCCCGAAGGGAAACTCCCGAATTTATAATTAACTCTAAACTTTATACCATAGAACAATCTAATTCTTAGTCACATGAATTCCGGAGACCACTGCGAGAAGGCAGCTCTCACGGGACATGTCAATAATGCTAACTGCTGTTAGTAAATTGTTATGTTTGTTAAATTATCGTCATTATTTCATCTAATGCTGCACTAACTCCCACACACACACACACACATATATATATATATATATATATATATATATATATATATATATATATATATATATATACATATATATATATATATATATATATATATATATATATATATATATATATATATATATATATATATTATATATATATATATATATATATATATATATATATATATATATATATATATATATATATATATATATATATATATATATATATATATATGCGAAGCCTCCTAGTATAATATATATTTTTCTAATTAAATAGTTAATGTCGCTCTAACTATTCGACATTATTTACTTTATTACTTAAGACAACCTAACAAAATAAATAATAACTGTAATGTTGCCCATAGATTGAGAAATACTCGAGTTTGCCACCTAAGAGATGATAAAAGATGCCATGGAAATGTTAATAATCGGAATTGCGGTTACCGTTTGTGTTATACAGTTACACCTCGTTTAAGTAAATTCCATGAAAATTCAACACTGTTCCATGAGAATGGATTTTTTTCAAAAGGGAGTAGATTTCGGACTTCTTACGTTTCATTCCGCATGCTCCCATACGTATGATTTGATGTATGGGATAGGGACCGCTGCGCGGCCCAGGTACCCAATTTTCTGTTAATAAATGAAATGAAATGAACGTATGATTTGAAGTAATTGCGCATCTGCGACTGAAGTGCGCATGCCTCAATCCCAGTAAAATACAGTTGCGTTCGGGGAAAAGTATCAAACTTACGTGAATGAAAAATAGATTTTTAAAATGTCCTTAATTTAATCACTCTAATGTTGTGGAATATCATCTTAACTTCGACCACAAATCCAAAACAAACATTTACAATAGGACGTGGATAGTATGGAAGTTAAACTTCTTCCAACTAAATTGTATAACTAAAGTAAATATATTCTCTAATTTCAAATAGCCACAATTATTTAGTTTCTTAAGGACCTATTATAACTCGACGACCAAAATTTTAAATTAAAGCATATAATTTTTTTTTAAAAATTAAATCAACCTATTGTTGTAATATCACACGATTCATTTTAACAATTTATAATAACGAATCCTTTATTTTCATTTTGTGTTGGCGTTTTTCTTGATCTATTCGTAACACGGCCATTATGTTAATTTGAAGGTAGGTTTAAATAAATTTAAAAAAAACTATTTTTAACAGAAATGGGCAGAGTGCTTGCAGCTTCGCAAATCCAAGCCAACACTACGGAATGATTGGAAAGAATTAAAAAATAACGCCTGCTCCACATCTTAAGGATGGAAGCATACGGAACGTAGCATAAATTTCCAAAGTTAGCCTAATGTCTCCAAAACCTGTAATAAAAGAGCAAAACGGTTTTCAGAATTGTAATCAGCATAACAAACTACTTTATAAAAGTTAAATGCCATAGCTGATATCTTTATCTTCTTTTTCCGAGTAAGCTTATTATAATGTCACCTGCATCCTTTTAGAACATGTTTATAGAATTCCATTTCATTTGTTTCAAGATTCATGGATTCATCTCCGCAAAAGTATCTTCAGTACGCTTCTCTACCATTAGGCGAAGGACCAAGAAACTGCTTGGGAATGAGATTCGCTCTGATAGAGATCAAATTAAGCATGGCAAACATATTGTATTATTACAGAATCACTCATTCAACAACAAAAGTAAATAACTTTGATTTTACTAATTGATTTTTATAGATCGCAATAGAAATATTAAAGTTAGTGACCTTTTTTTTTTGCAGGAGCCATTGGAGTACCGGAAATTCACGCCCTTTCTCAGCGTAAAGGAATTAGTTCAGAAAAAAGACATTAATTCACCACAGCGAAAAACTAATTTCTAAAAATGTATATTGAAGTTACGTGACGCAATGTTTCTTTAAGTTATACAATGCAATGTTTTGAAGGGTAACGTATTTCAAAGGTTCCCTTTATTATAGAAGTTCTTTACTTAATAATTAATTTGGGAATTTGTTAAAATTTCCAAGAACGTAGCAGCTTACTTTAGCACTTTCATTTGGAAAATTTTAGCAGTAGTGGCAGCTAAAATTTTGTGTGGTGGAAAATTTTATGTTTACATAGTATTTGGCATGATAGTGAAACACATAAGAAGCCAGGCCTTGTAAATTGTTTGTTTCAAAAGCAACACTGAGAAGGGGCAGTTCAAAAAGTACGTACATCCCGAAGGGGGGGGGATTTGCTATTTTGTACGGTTTTGTACGATGGGGAAGGGGGAGGTATTATACAAAGTACGTACATTATAAGCATACACCAAATTTAAATTTGATTTTTTCCTGCACATGTATTATGCATATGTTTGTTCTTGTATTTTTTTCACACGGCGACCACTTGTAACAATGAGTAAATCAGTTCTCAAAAAGTTGGGTGTTATTGTTTATATAGTTTAAATGAATAAATTATTTTAAATTAATATTTAATTTTATTTAAAACATAATTATTTTAATTTTTATGAAAAAGGGGGGCAGACTAATAAAATGTACGTACTTTAAGGGGGGGAGTAAGACCTTATGTACGGTAATGTGCGAAGAGGGGGAGGGGTTAAAATGTCTCCATTTTTGTGTGCGTACTTTTTGAACGGTCCCAAAGGTATATATCAAGGATTACTTTTATTGCAGAAATTCTTTATATGGAAATAAATATTTCAATTTTTGGAAACGTATTTCGTATTCTTTTGAATGGTATACTAACAAATAGTTTATAAATTAGTGCCGAGGACAGAGCTGCTAACACCAGCACTTTCATTTGGAGATTTTTTAGTGGTAGCGAAACAGCCAATTCTTAGACTGTTACATTAATTCTTAGACTATTATAATATTTGAAGCAACAGCATTATAAGATTGAGAAGTAGTCGGAAACATTAAAAAAAAATTTGTCTTAAGAGTTTGCCAAGTGCGATAAATATTTCATATTAAAAAAAAATACTGCAAAGGCTCATTTTAAAATTACCCTTACTCTAGAAATTCTTGATACATGATTTGCAACATATGTAGATTTAAGGCCATCTAAAACGGATTAATCCATGATATTCTAAACACACAAATCAAAGTAATGCTTTATTTGTATTAAAGACGCGTTCTCACAAGAAAATGTCCACCTACAAATTTAAAGAAACCTAAACAATTTTTCGATTTCAGAACAGGTAGCATTTGAATTATATTCCGAGTCAAGTTCTATGCGTTGAACTACACCGCTGACTAAGAATAAATTCTCATAATGTACTCATTACATCTACCAGTTGAAGTTTTCACTGCCGGATGCATTATTCAAGTTTGGAATACAATTGTTGGACTCACGTTAAACTGTATAAGATTAAAATATATATTTTTTACAATCAATATTTTAGTGTGGTAGATAAAGAAATTTCGTTTCCCTTTTTTAATTTTCAATGTGGGCGTATTGATCGAGGTACCTGACTTGGGCACTAGCCTAATTGTCTGAGATAAAATAGCCAAATTGAATGGGCGAATGACTAATATTAAGCAGTAAAATGTGTGATATATGAGCAATTCTACAAATAAATGCCAATTAGACGGCCAAAAAAAAAATTTTTTTTTGGGGGGCACACTGTTTCTACTTGAATTTTCCTCTTTTGTACACCCTAAAAAGGCAGGAAAAAATCGTGAACATGAAATTTTTTCTTTGTGACGTACTTTAAATGACAAAATACCAATTTTCAAATTTTCCCGATTTTTCATTTTACGAACTTTGATTAAGTTTTTTTATTTTTAATTTTTATACTAAAATATAATCTTGTAGTATGAAATCTCTATAAATACATTTTAGAGAGACATTATAATAATATTATATTTATGTAAAGGTCGTTTTATCTGAATAAATGGCTCAGATAAAAGCCTCATTTTAAAAACGAGATTTATGCCACATTTTTTGCATATAAGCAATTAATATGTTTGTTGTTGCTGTTGTTTGTTGTTTGCTGTTGTCTTTTTGACATTATTAAAAGTAAAGATACTAAAATTTCACCATTCTTAGTAACTGAAGAAGATATGAAATTAGTAGACAATTTAATACCAGAAAAAGTGCCATCAGTGCCTCAAACAACTGTTGTGCTTCAAATATTCTGGACAAGATCTGAAGAAAGTCAGCTCAATTTTCGATATTTGTCTTGCGATTTATGTATTTTGAATGGTCATTGCAATCATTATGACCTCGAAAAAAGTACAATAAAATATATCGAAACGGTTTCCAATGAACTTGTGGACGCTGTAAGTAGCTTAAAACTTACCCCAGAAACTTATGCTGCAGATGATTGGATTGTAGTCATTTATGATAAATGGTATCCGGGAAAAATAGAAAAAATTCAAAATGGTATTTTGACAGCTAATTTTTTATCTAGAAAAAGATGTGTATTAACATGGCCAGCAACACCTGATATTCAAGATGTCTTACCGACGCAAGTACTGTGTAAAATTCATGCTCCATATGAAAAAAAAATGAAAAATAAAAGTACTTTATGTTTATCCGATACCGAGTTTAAGTCAGTTCAAAAAGCAGCCAAAAATTGCATTATCTATGATTAATTTATAATAATTTATTCACTTATATGTAAATATTATTTATTGTAAATAAAATTTTTATATAACTGAAACAATTACATATTACAAGAATTTTGAGTTTAGCTTTATTATAGTAGCAAAATTTCATAACAATTAATACAAATTACTAAATTCAATAAAAAAAACAGCTAGGTTTGAACACTATTATAAATTAAAATTTAATTGAAACTAAAGTAAGTTATTATTTTTATTTTATTACAAATAATGAAAGGATAATGTCTAAATAACATGTATTTCTATAGATTTTATACTATAAGATCATATTTTAGTATGAAAAACAAAAATAAAAAAATTAAATCAAAGTTCGTATATTGAAAAATCGGGGAAAATTTAAAATTGGTATTTTGTCATTTAAAGTATGTCACAAAGAAAAAATTTCATGTTCACGATTTTTTCCTGCCTTTTTAGGGTGTAAAAAAGAAGAAAATTCAAGTAGAAATAGGTGCCCCCCCACAATTTTTTTTTTGGCCGTCTAATTGGCGTTTATTTGTAGAATTGCTCATATTAAATTAGCTAGTGGCGAGCAGAGGATTGAAACTATGTCCTCTATAGCCATCAAAGACAACAACAAACAACAGCAACAACAAACATATTAATTACTTATATGCAAAAAATGTGTCATAAATCTCGTTTTTAAAATGAGGCTTTTATCTGAGCCATTTATTCAGATAAAACGACCTTTACATAAATATAATATTATAATGTCTCTCTAAAATGTATTTATAGAGATTTCATACTACAAGATTATATTTTAGTATAAAAAACAAAAATAAAAAAACTTAATCAAAGTTCGTAAATTGAAAAATCGGGAAAAATTGAAAATTGGTATTTTGACATTTAAAGTATGTCACAAAGAAAAAATTTCATGTTCATGATTTTTTCCTGCCTTTTTAGGGTGTAAAAAAGAAGAAATAACGATAGAATAAATAAATAAATAAATAATTTAAGTAGAAATAACGTGCCCCCCCCAAAAAAAAAAATTTTTTTTTGGCCGTCTAATTGGCGTTTATTTGTAGAATTGCTCATATACACACACATAAAAAAAAAATAAAGAAAAAGGATTTTAATAATAATTGATAAGATACAAGTGTGATTACAAGAAGTCTGAATAACAGAAAAAATAAGATATTTACATGGTCGAAAAAATAAATATATTCAAAATTTACAACGGAGTGAGTAAAAACAAAATCGAAAAGCAAGGTATATACACATTTACAGCGGAATGAAGAATAGATGATAAAGATCTTAATCGGAGAAGAGAGTAATAGTTGGGATAGAATACATTACATCTCTACCTCCCCTCCCCCCATAATGGGCTCAGCAGGTGCAAAGAAGAGTAATTCCATCTAGAGGAATGTAAAGAAAATATATATTCTTTTCTCCAATCTGAAGTAAATTTCAACAAAAATCATACAAATAAAAGAATGGTTACCGTTTCTTTATTCATATATTTGTAAGTACATATCATTTACTATGATCGATTTATATGAGGGAGAAAATATTAGTAAAAATAAAAATTTTCCGGAGCATACTGAGCACTTACAGGTAAAACAGTAAAATTGTATGCGCCTTGCAATTTTTTTTACAGTGATAATTCAGAAACATCGTAAAAGCATCAAAAAATGAACGTTATCGTTAATATTCAAAACTATTGAATACTCCATAGCATGATTTTCTATCTGATGTAAATGTTATCGACAGCGTCGGTATTGCAAGACATGGTGGATCAGAGGATAGAGCGCTAACCTTTCAATGGCTTGTCGATACGAATTTCGCATCCGACTAGCACCGACCACAGTGCTAACGCAAAAAAACCTCAGTGGTAGATGGATCATGGGTTGGAGTCCCGATGCAGCAAGTTTTATCAAAAAGTCGTTCACGAAGGCAAATTTCTTCCAATACTTGATCAAGGAGTTCCCTTGTCTTCTGGATTGGGTTCTAAATTACAAGACTACGGAATTGAACATTGATAATGACAAACTCAATAATTGTGTTTGCTGTTCAATTCAGTTTATAAAATGTAATAAAAGGTATTTATTGCATTCAAAACCTTAATTTTTGTTTGCAAATTAGGAAAAATGGCAACCTACGCATTGTTTACAATTACAAACGCACTGAAAAAATAACTAGTGTGATTGCATGGTTTTCGCTGATGTAAATAATTAGAAAGGAACAGTGTCTACTTTTACCATTTCTTTTTCTTTTTAATAACTTAAAAATTCTCACTGACTTGACGGCTCAAGGAAAAAAAATAATTTTCTTCACTCTATCAATCAATGTTTTTTTTTAACGCTAGACATTTATTTAAAAAAATTATATTCATTTTATTTGATTATTAATAATAATAGCAGTTTTGAAAAAGTGTCAGTTTTTAGGAATCCCGTAAATCAGTGTAAAGAATACTTTGCATTAGTAGTCGAAAATTTTATGTTTACATAGTACTTGACGTGATAGTGGCGCACATAAGAAGCCAGGCCATGTAAATTGTTTGTTTTAAAAGCAACACTGCAAAGTAATATATAATAATTACCATTATTGTAGAAATTCTATGCATGAAAATAAATATTTCAATAATTTTGAAACGTATTTTGTATTCTTTTGAATCGTATATTAACTAATAGATCATAAATTAATGCCGAGGACAGAGCTGCTACCAACAGCATTTTCATTTGGAGATTTCTTTAGTGGTAGAGAAACAGCCAGTTTGGAAGTTTTAGACTATTATAATATTAGAAGTGACAGCATTATGGGATTAAGAAGCAGTTAGAAACATAGAAAAATTTGCCCTAAGAATCTGCCAAGTGCGTTAAACATGTTTGATTTAAAAAAAAAACCACTGCAAAGGTACATTTCAAAACTACCTTTATTCCAGAAATTCTAAGTAAATATTGCAGCTGATTAAGAATAAACTCTAATAATGTTCTCATTACATCGACCAGCTACAGTTATCGCTGGTGGATGTATTATATAAATCAAAATTTGTTAGTATCATAGCATAACAACTTGGAAGATGAAAATGTATATTAATTATAATTTATATTTTGGTGCGGTAGATAAACAAATTTTGTTTTCCTTTTCTATAATCTAAAGTAAATTTCTACAAAAAAACATATAAATAAAAGAATTGTAACCATTTTGTTATCTATAGGGTCTAAGTATCTATATCAATAAACTTTATCAGTTTACCATTATCAATACATTTGTGAGAGAACAGAGATGCCAACTTGCTCCCGACAAAAAATATATATTTTTAAGTGGTAGTTTATCAATTGTGATTCTTGATTTACTAAATTAAATGTAGTAGATTTTTATCCACCACTATTTCTGAACAATTCGTAGGCTTATATAATTCACCACTTTATAGCACTTACGAGGTGAAGTCTGTAGTTAAACTTTTACTAATCGAGTGTGATCTTGAAAATTTGCTGACTTTGATGTTGCCCATGTGATGTTCCTGAAGAGGAAACATTTTTGAGTTATTGATGTTTAATCCTTTAATGGAATCAAAACCGCTTTTAAATAACTCTTAAACAAAATTCAAGTTATCACACCAAATACAAGCTTTGGAATGACAAAAATATATTTCAACACTCTGATTGTTAACGTTTTAAACAATGATTTTGTTTTGTCGTATTGTTATGACAATTAAAATTAATCTTCTTGCGCTTAATGACATTGTTAAGAAGTTTTATAAAAAAAAAGCTATTGTTAATATTATGCCATTGTTTCAGTATGATTAAATGGGCATCATGCTTTGCAGATTGCGACTGCTCCCTGTTATTTTAGATTTAAGAATCCAAATTCAGTGAAAAAAGGTTTATTCAGAGAATGTTTATGAAACTGATTTCGAAACTTAAAAATATAACCTACAGAAATTACTTAGCGAAGTTAAAACCTCGTACTACCAGTATAATAAATAAATTTATGTTAATATACAAATACCTTTTTGGATGCTTATTGTGTCTAAGTGAATACATTTTTTATAGACAAACAGTATATACTTACTTATAAAAGCTAAGTGATTTGATTGTAATATAGTATTATTTAATATACTGGTAGAAAAAAAATTATTATGATTTTATCTTTAAAACGTTAACAAGGTATTTGTCCATTGTAAAATATGCCGTGCAGTGTCAATGAAATTGAAGTTCTTGTAAACACAAACAATGTCACAATTACTGGCGAAATTGTGGTAGGTAATTGTTAAGAATCATGTGATCAGTTATAATTTTTTGTTTGTCTTACTGGCCCAATTCTCCTAATTCTTACAACAGATTTTTTCTGAAATATACTTAATTTCATTTTGGGTTTAATAACTATGATTTGCAACGATTTTGAACACCATTACAACATTTTAAAAAATATATAGGACCTGATAGTCATGCAATTAAGATTAGTTAGACATACTGACTCTAAAGAACTTTATTTGAAAATATTTAAGGAGGTAAAATAATTTACTGTTTACATTTCAACTTTGAAAAATGTGAGTTTTTAAAGAACTCTTCCTCTACGCGAATCTTTTCATCAAAAATTGTGAAAATTCTGAAGAATGAAAATTTTGAATTAAGACATAGGACAATTTAATAAAAATTCTGTTTTCCCGATTCTTTCTATTTTAATGTTAAAAAAGAAAGAACCGCTGCTAGAAAATACCCCCTTTGCACACCCTAACTGAAAGGTAATCATTAGGTGCTTTTGTATACCGATAAACTTGCGTTCGTCTTTATTCTTCAAAAGCGTGGAAATATTGAAATTCTCTAGGTGGTATACCTATCTCTACGGATATGAGTCAATTTGACTCATTTCCGTCCGTTTGATTTGAGTTCCTCAAACACACAATCGCCACAATAATATACAATTGTCCAATATACAATCTACTTACAAAACAGATTGATGGTTTACGGATTAAAAAAAAAAAGTCCGATTGTGTCGCTTTTACAACAGCTTATGTGTCCGGATCAGCTCCATTCACAGAGTCATACAATTTAAAGATAAAAACTAAAACAAACGATAATGTGCGTATTTCGACCATTGGTAGGAAGTACCTCACTACTACTACTATAGTCGCTATACTACTGTAACTAAAACTACTATAGTCGCTACTTTTTTCCGTAGTTTGTTGCGTATTGCTCTACTTTTAAAAAGAAATAGTGTAGTGAGTTGTGTGATACCAAAAAACAGTAGTTTGTAGCGATTCCTGGCAACTACTTTTAACGTTAGTTAAATAAAGTTTAAACGCAAAACAATTTTCGATTCTGATTGGTGCAAATCCGCCGTAGGCCCTACAACGTGAGCAATGAGAATCCCTCTGTGGACGAGCGTTAATAAGATCTGCGTCAGTTGCTTAGAAAAATCGGTCGAATGGGTTTTGAGAAATAGAACTTTAAATAACTGACTTTTTAAAATTTCGATTTCGCAGGAACTATAAAATGTCTGATTTTTTTGTGCCTGATTTCGTTAAATAAAATATCGTCTGCAGTAATTAATAAAAAATCGTCTGCAGTAATTGCGGTGACCCTCTCAAACCATTAAGATTGAGTTCTAGAGCTTGAAGATCCGATCATTACATCAAAAGTTATACTGGGTGGTTCATTTTTTGTTGTTGCCCGGTGCTTTATTGCTCGTATTATACACTGCTGGACAATTGCTAAGGACGGATCACATATTGCAATGTAGCATAGCATTAAGCGAGACATGAGATCTAGTAGGATAAAATATAGTTGCCACACTGTTCAGACATTAGAATAAAGAATATTCATTGTTCTGGAAAGTACAAAAGTTATGAAACATCTGAAAGAAAAAAATGTTCATTTGATGCTGCGTACGGAAAAATGGAACAATGCATCTAAATGTCAGCAGGCAACTTAAAGAAAGGTGTCAATACGTGATATGTCCACCGTGGAGTGTGATGCAACATTCTACACGTCGTATCATACTTTGCACAACATTATCCTGCAGCTGTTGAGGCTATTAATCCCATTCCTCTGTCAGTGCACGGATGAGGGTGTTCTTGTTTGTCGAAAGATAGTTTCGACCAGGAAGTTACCTCCCCAAAGCATCCCAAACATTTTCAATGGGTTTTAGATCTGGAGAACGTGATGGCCATACGAGGCGTTGAATAACCTCGCTGTCTAGACAATCCTGAACAGCGAGTGTTCGATGACATGTTGCGTTGTCGTCCATAAAAACAAATTTATCACCGACAGCACCACGGAAAAGACGAACATGAGGAAGTAGAACTTCATCAATGTATCGTTGGCCCGTCACAGTCCCATTCGCAACCACATGTAGGAGCGTGTGGCCATTGATCATGATGTCGGCCCACACCATGACACTGCATGTCGGATATCGGTCCCTTTCCTGGATATTTTCTGGACGATAACCAGTACCACTCTCGCATCAGATCAGTTGGCATCTACAATCCGATGACAGACTGAACCTACTCTCATCTGAGAATAGTACGCATGCCCAGTCCTGTTCAGTCCAACTGTGATGCTCACGACACCATTGCAAACGGGCAGTATGGTGCTGTCTGGTCAATGGGACACACACAACAGGTCTGCAGGCATATAGTCCTCCTCCCCTCAAACGTTTGGCAACAGTTTTTCGGGAGATCTGCTTTCCTGTGGCAGCAAGAAACTGATTTGCCACCAGCTGAGCTGTGGTGCGCCTGTTCCTTTTTGCTGTTAGGACGATGTATCTGTCTTCTGCAGGCGTCGTACTTCTAACACGACCTCACCCGTACAACTTACTACACATTCCCGTAGTTTTAAATGATTTCCACAGCCGTGAAACAACACTGTGAGCGATGTCGAACTCCCTGGCAAAATCTGTTATTTTTCGCACTTCTTCGATCTTTCCAATAATTTGGCCACGCTTAAAATCATCTGAGTGATATCGGGAAGACATGCCGAAAATTTCAAGTTCGTCAACTAAATCTTTCCTGTAAAACTTTGACACGAAACAACAACTCTCCACACGCGTCAAAACTTTAAAAGCTCTTTTCAGCGCTATCACGTGATAAACAGACGTGGAAAAAAAATTTGCATACGCATACCTCTTCTTGCTATATCCCGCACTTATTCTAATTTTCCACATTTTGCCTTCTTTCATTTTGTGGTTACTATGGATGATAGTGTTATCCGTCCTTAGCAATTGTCCAGCAGTGTATAAGAAGGCATTGATCACTTAAATCCAAATATTTGATAACTTCTTAGCATTTCTTAAATGAAATATTAAGCGTCGAGAAAAGCATAAAGTTTAAAAGAACAAATTCGTAAAAAGTGCTTTAGAATAAAACACTTTTTCATCTGAACACTTTTTCACATGAATTAAAACTATTATAACTTCGTAATATCTCCTCACATTTAACCAAGCTAATTTTATTATTCAAAGTCATTGTGAATATTGGGGATAAATAAGTTCTCTAGTTATGTTTGTTCTCTAAAAGTAACAAAAAAGTAGTGACTATATATCGAGAGCAGTTTGGCGCAAGATATTTATACTTGTGACCAGCCTGTTTAAGTTTCCGAATTATATAAAAAAAATGTCTCCTAAAATATTTTATATTCTACCACACTAGATGGTGCTGCCATCTAGTGTGGTAGAAACTAGACATCCAAATTAACATGGCCAACGGTATCTCACCCATTGTGGTGGTCCTGAAAGAGTGGATACCACTTCTGGAGAACGCACTAGGTCTCCTCATGTGTGCGCACTTGTGCAGCTCATTGGAAATAAGAAAAAAATATTTTATATTAATTCCTCAATAACAGGCCACATAAAGTGACCTACACATGATAAAAAAAATGAGAATACATAATGGTTAAAGCTAAGTAGCTTTTCTTCATCTGTGTTGCTTTAAACATTAAGTAAAAAACAAAACAGAAACCAATACCGAAACAAATATTATAATTTGGGTTATCTATAACATACAAATTCTTACTTTTGTTGTTGAATGAGTTTTAAATCTGTAATGATGCAATATGTTAGCCATACATAACTTGATCTCCAGCAAAGCAAATCTCATTCCCAAACAGTTCCTTGGTCCCTCGCCAAATGGTAAATATGCATATTGTGGATGTTTAACATTAGATGAATCCATGAACTTAGAAGTGAATAAATAAATTTTAAAAAAAAGAATTACAGAAAGAGTATCACCATATATAACATTTTTCAATGCTATTTCGTCTAGGAAAATAAAAATGGCACAGTTAAAGTGCCTCAAACTCTAAACAAAGCTATAATTATGAGCTAAATACGTACCATCTCGCCGTTAAGAATTATCTAGGACTTAGACCTGACAAATAGTTTATAATTTTTGTTAAAAATGTTCAATTTTGTCGAAGTTTTTTCATTTAGAAGAAAATCATTATAATCAATAAATAATTCTCAAGTTTTGTAAGTTTTTATTCGCACAAGAAAATATAATTTTTCAAACATTAAAAAATTAGGGAAAAAACGCATTTTATTTTTGGAAAATCTTGGCTTCTCTTCAGCCTGACACTTCACATCATTTTCATAATTAGCACATAAAAAGTGAAAAAAAAAGTTATAATAAATAAACAATTTTTATTTCTTATAATGGTCAAAATTTACTCAAAAAGTTATTAAGTTAATAAAAAATTAGTCAAAAACAGTGAGTAACTGTTGCAAAACTCACTGCTAACGACCGTTATTTCCTATGTAAGCAGAGACTTCGAAGGAGGGGATTTGCTATTTTTTAGTGTTTTGTACGATGGGGAGGGGGGAGGTATTATACAAAGTACGTACATTATAAGCATACACCAAATTTAAATTTGACTCTTTCCTACACATGTATTATGCATATGTTTGTTCTTAGCGTTGAATTACACCGCTTACTAAGGATATATTCTCGTAATGTACTCATTGCATCTACCAGCTGAAGTTTTCACTGGCTGATATATTATTTAATTTTTGAATTTATACATAAGGCATACCCTCCAACTGCTACGGAATTTCCGTAGTTTCAGAAATCTTCTTTTCAGACGGTAGCAAAATTAATGTCTTAATATTTAAAAAAAATTAATTTTAGCGTAACTTGTCCACTATTACTTATAAAAGTGCAGGCCATATGGCTAGATTCTTAAGTTCTGATAAAAGTTTTATGAGAGATCCATTTGCTTCTAAAAATTTCTACTTTGGTTCGCTACCACTAGAAAGAATTATTTTCGAAATCCTCATAAGTTGGAGGGTATGCATAAGGCACGCAGTATCTGAAGAGATTAAAACTTATATTAATTATAATTATTATTTTGGTGTGGTAGATAAAGAAATTTCGTTTCCCTTTTTAAATGCTTCAATGTGAGCGTATGGTACCTGACTTGGGCACTAGTCTAATTATCTGATATTAGGTAGCCAAATTCAACAGGCGAATGCGGCCAAATGGCTAATATACAGAACAGTAAAATGTGTGATATATACGCACACATAAAAAAAAAGATTTGAATAATAATTGATATGATACGAGTGTGATTACAAGAAGTCTGAATCACAGGAAAAATAAGCTACTTACATAGTCGAAAAAATAAATATATGCAAAATTTGCAACGGAGGGGGTAAAAACAAAATCGAAAAACAAGTACATACATATTTACAGCGGAGTGAAGAACAGATGATGTAGATCTTAATCGGAGAAGAGAGTAATAGTTGGGATAGATTACATTACCTCTCTGCCTCGCCTCCCCCCAATAGGGGGCGTCACAGAGGAGTAATTTCATCTCTAGAGGAATGAAGAAAAAATATATTTATTCTTTTCACTAATCTAAAGTAAATTTCAACAAAAAGCATACAAATAAAAGAATGATAACCATTTCCTTATTGATGTATTTGTAAGTATTTATCAATCAACTATATCATTTAACCATTCTCAATATATTTGAGGGAGAATAATAATATTAGTAAAAATAACAATTTTCCGGAGCATGCTGAGCACCTATAGGCAAAACTGTAAAATTTAATGCGTCTTGCAATTTCTTATAATTCAGAAAGCCAGCTTAAAAGCATCAAAAAATGAACATGATCGATAATATTCAACACTACTAAAAATTCCGTAGCATGATTTTCTATCTTGTGTAAATGTTATCGACAGTGTCGGTATTGCAAGTCATGGTGGATCAGGAGATGGAGAGCTAATTTTTCAATGAAGCGACCTGAATTCCATTAGCGTCTAGTCGATACGATTTTCGCACCCGTCTCGCAACGACCACAGAGCTGACGTTAAATATCCTCAATGGTAGACGGACAATGGATAGGAGTCTCTTTGCCGATAGGCTAACCGTGGGTTGTTTCCCTCTCCATGTAACGCAAATGCGGGTTAGTTTGTTCAAAAGTCCTCCACGAAGGCAAAATTATCCCAATACTTGATCCAGGAGTACCCTTGTCTTCTGGATTGGGTTCAAAATTACATCGCTACGGAGTTTAACATTGATAGTCGTAAACTCAATAATTGGGTCTGCTGTTCAACAACGGTTATAAAATGTAATAGAATATCGATATTGCATACAAAATCTGAATTTTTTTAGCAAAGTAGGAAATATGGCAACCTAGGCATTGTTATACTTACAAACGCACTGAAGAAATAACTAGTGCGATTGCATAGCTGATGTAAATCATGAGAAAGGAACAGTGTCTAATTTTTTTCATCTCTTTCTCTGTTTCATTAATTAAAAAGTTTGACTGAGTTGACAGCTCAAGGGAAAAAAAATCTGTACTCGATCAATAAATATTTTCGCTTTTCTTTATTTGATTATTAATAATGATTAGAAAACGTGTCAGTTTATAGGAATCCTGGAATTCAGAGTAAGGAATACCGTGCAATGAATCTTACATTTCTGGGGGTTATCATCAGGTTAAATACAGTTTTTATTAATATCATGAAGTGATTACTAAACTTTTAAGCCATTTATATTAAAGAAAAGGAAACAAAATCGGATCCCACTCGTTGCACCAAGTTATTAATTTAATATGCAAGATTTAATATATGTTTGCCCGGTATGCCCTACATCAATGTTTTTTTTTAAAGTTCAGTGTCGCTACTCGGTATGCATTTGCTCTGTATACCTTGCATCAATGATTTTTAAAGGTCATGTGCCCAGTATGCATTTAACCGGTACTGGGAACCATGATATTTCTCCTAATCTATTTTCAGTTGATATTCTAATATCGAATAAATATAATAACATCAACGAATACATTTATATCAAATTGGATATAAATATTTCGGACATTCACCAATTTGACTATGTGATAGTTGACATTCACCGGTGAAAATCGACATTCTCTTGATTTTGGTTATTCACTGTAACATACATATATAGTTGTGGTTCCACAGCTGTTTTTCCAGTTCTTAAAAAAAAACTTACTTTCCTATTTTTCGGAGGTTAATTTATGTGTTCCAATTAAAATTACTTATGCTTTCCTCATTCGTGACTGGTGAGTCTTGAGAATGGGCTGCAATTTTCAAGCGCTCGAATTAAATCGGCTTTCACCACAGCCTTCATATATATTGATGCAAATGAAGCTTTATTTCTTCAAAAAATGTGCTAATTTATAACGAAATTAACGGTGGGAGAGAGAATTAAAAAAAATAGTTTTACATTCATCTATTCAACCATCATTTCACCTCCACCAGAGTAAGATAATGCTCCCAAATACAAAATTTGACACTCATATCATTGCTTAACAACGTAAAATATCTTATTGCGAGCATTATTTTTTTAAAATTAAATGTTTTTTTTCCAGAGCTTTCGGAAGCTAAGCTTGTAGCACAGTGTGTCTTATTTTACATTGTTGGTCATGAAACTACGACATTAACACTAGCTTACGTGGCTTATGTCCTGGCTTTGAACCAACAATGGCAAGACAAATTAATTGTTGAAATAGATAATGCATATGAAAAGCATGTGGTTATAAAATAGTATAAGTAAATATCTATAAACGAAACGAAAATAAAATCTATACCATATGATTGCCAGTCATACAATAAATTATAAAATTACGAAAATCGTAATTGCCAACTTCTACTCTCATTAAAGTAGTTTTAACATTCCGAGGAAGCATAAATGCGTCGCTATCCGTTAAAATAAATTTATGATAGGGTAAGGACTTTCAACTAACGCTAGAATAACAGAGATGCCTACTGCTCCGGACACGCCGAAATAATTAAGTAAACGGTAACTACAAAGTAAATCGTGCAAATATTGACTATTTTTGCTGGCTTTATAATAGGTATAGGATGATGTAAAACTACTAAGTGGTGGATTATACAAGCCTACGAATTATTTAGAAATAGTGATGGATAAAAACTTACTTAAATTGAATTCATTAAACCAAGAATCACAATTGATAAACTACCACTTTAAAATATTTATTCGCTGTCCGGAGCTCGTTGGCATCTCTGTAATAATGCTGCATAATTTTGTAGCAATTTAAAAACAGGTTTCCCGCTGATCTTGTAAATTTTAAAAAGTGGTAACGAAAATTAATCAAATGTCAATAATTTAATTTCTGTGTAACCACCACTACAAATTTTTTCCAAAGAAAGTACATGGGCATGGAAGTTCCAGTTTCTATTCTAAACCACTTAATGACAAAGTGATAAATTAAATTAATAAATATCTTCTAACATTAAAACTAATTTATAGTCTCGACTAAAAATTTTCAAAGACCGCGGGAACCCTGAAAATGTTCACTGTAAGAATTCAAAATGAACCTTTAAATCCTTATAATTCAGCTGCGGGAATAATATTTTTTCATTATTCTTGCGTGATTTAAAACTTTTTTCATGGATTAAAAATTTAATTTTTCCAATATTGTTTGCTTACTTATAAAACTTATAAAATGAAATTTTTTTTTTTTTTTTTGCTTTTTATGAAAATTGCCCTCAGATTTACAAAATTTCTAACATTTCTGTTGAACATGAATGGTTATGATCTAAGTTAATAAACTTTATTATTTGTTGATAAATCAGATTCGCAAAAACATCAAAATTTCAATACTTATTCTTATCAATTCATTCAATCATTTCATAATAATTTCAATACGAATTCATATCATTGCTTAATGACGTAATCTTATTGCGTGAATTGTTTTTTTTTAAGTATTAAATGGGTTTTTTTCCCAGGGCTTTCGGAAGATAAGCTTGAAGCACGGTAGTAAAAGAATACAAAATACTAAATTAATAAAGCGATCTTTGAAAGGAACGCGTTTAAAAGCAGTAGAATTTTCAAAAGAAGGAATAATTGAAGCAATAAAAAATCTATGGAAATAATATAAAAATATAACAGCGGTGAAACAGCGATTTCACAAGCAAACGAAACACTTAAAACAAAAGAAAACAACGCCCTGTGTTAAAATGCGCAGATTGAAGAAAAGAGAAGAAAAGTAAAAGAGAAGATTATGTAACAAATTAATATAATGCTTAACTGAGGCTGCTCAGTTAAGACTTGAATTGCGCCCCGTTAAAAGAGATAAAAATCTAGTATTCTTCAATCATTTTCTTAATCAAAAAAGTAACATTACAAAAGTTAAAAGGAAAATCACTATTACTCAAATTATTCAAAAAATTATTCGCAGCCTCCTGAAAACTATCAACGTTATTGCAATTATTTTTAATCCTAGTATAGTTACACTTTCAACAGTTCTGGATGGGATGTGTTAGATTTAAAGTGAAAGCAAAAGTAAACCGCTTCTAAAGTTACCGCTTTTTATTTTTTACTATCCTGATTCAGAAAGAATTTATGTATGATTCGTCCGTCCAGAAGAGGTTAAGAGACTCAACCAAAAAGAGCAATATTCTGTGTTTTTCTACTGAAAACTACTACTTAACTAAAATAAAATTATTCTGACTTCATTTTTGCAACAAAACAAAAAATCACACGACATTTTTTGTAACACAAAAAATTGTTCTATAACATCACCATAGAAACCAATGATACAAACTCTACATAACAGCTTACATATACTCGAATAACAAGCAGAGATGCCAACTGCTCCGGACATGTCAAAATAATTAAAAAAACGGTAAATAAGTACAAAGTAAATTTTGCAAATACAATATATATATATACGTGTTAAAATTATCTGTTAAAATTTTTTTTCTTTGATAATTTATATAATATTTACTTGTTCAAATCCATTTCGGGTAAATCCGTGGATAAAATTATTTGCAAAACAGGCAATTTATGTTTCTCTTTTCTATTTTAGATTTCTTCTTAAATAAATATCTATTTTCTAAAATTATTTATGGTCAACTTTTTTAAATTATCCAGTATAATATTACCTTGCGCACATCCATTTTGGGCCCATCCTTGGTAACTAACAAATTAATGCACAGCATAACAAATTACTTCAGCAATGCAGTAAGAACGGCACTTTAAAACACTCTAGTTACACTCAAATTGCTCTTTTGTTTTCATATTTGGTAATCTGGCAATCTGGTTGCGAAAGCATTTTTAAATCATTCTTGAAAAATTTCCCGTTTATCTAAGTACATCTGATTTAGCTTATAGTTTATGTTTTATACTGTTTTTTCTTTTTCTTTTATTTTATTTCCTGTTTTTACGTGTTATTTTTACTTACTGTGTTCTATTTTATTTGTTGCAATTTTTGTAAAAAATTTTTTGAGTGCTCCTCACACTATTGTATTAATATATTTTGCTCTGGATGTATTGATACAATATCAGAAAGCACTTTTTTTGCGGATATAATCGTGTGGGCTGATGAAAAGATTACATCTTCTTTTTCCGGTTTTTTTAAATAAAATTTTTTCCCCTTTTTTTTAAATCAGTTATTTGTTATTTTTTTAAATTATTATTTCCCCCCCCCCTTTTTTCATATGTCTATAATAATTTTTCTTTCTTTTATCTTAATTTTGAACTATATATATATATATATATATATATATATATATATATATATATATATATATATATATATATATATATATATATATATATATATATATATATATATATATATATATATATATATATACCTCTTACTATCAGGAACGAATTGTTTGATAACAATAATAGTAAGATAAAATTTCAATGTGATCTATACTCACCATCAGCCTTTAAAAGCTCCGCTAATTTCTTCCATTAATTAAGGTTTTTTGCAGAATCCCTAAATACTGCTCTGCTAGCATCATATAACCATGGACATTCTTGAACGAAATTGATAATATCTTCAGTCATGTTTTCTTTTTTTAAAGAACAGTCAATGACAAGTGTAAACAAACTACAGATGAAGATGGATTGAAAACTCAAGATTTTTGCTTTATAGGGAATAGTGCGTAGAGATTTAAAACATATCTGATTGGCTCCCGGGTCCGCACTGGAATAGGGAAGAAAATTGAACTCAACCCAATTCTTGAAACCAGTGCGACGGCGATCGCTGGCAGCTGCTACAACGGAAAAGGAAAGAAAAACGTTTTTTGTAAATTTGTAGCAGTTACATTCATGCCCTCTGCGCCTTTTTACTACACAGACAGCTGGTATATATTTAATTTAAATCGTTTTCTATAGAATTTCAGATAAAATTAAATTTATAAATTTTGTATATTATACATACTGGTAAATTAAAAAAAGGAAAGAGTTATATTTGTTTTCACTGATTTTTATTTGTTGAACAAAACAAACATTATATTACGTTTTATAAATGACAATGCAAGGAAATCACAGTAAATTGTTAATGATGTTGGATTCACTCTTATTGCCAGAACTTGAATAATGTTACGATATTTCATAGTATCTTTTTGGTTTTAATTGCCTCAATAAGAGAGAATTCTCAAAATATTCTGGATTACCGTAAGATTTTAACAATTTTAAACTTGTGGCCTTTAAAATTTATGCACATTGCTCGCCGTTTCACTTAAGATCTGACTGCAGATAAGATCGATACCATATCATATGGTACCATATCAGGACGAACAACTTACATATGATATGTAAGTTGTTCGTACTGCAGAGTGAAGTATGGAAGATTAAAATAGGCTTTACTGGATGCCGTTGAAGAACAAAAACCAGAGAAAAGGAAAAGAATCTTGCTGTTGGAAGAAAAAGACGAAACAGATCAACATGGATGTGTAACAAACAGTGTTGCGCCTAAACAGTTGAAATACAATATGCAATACAATAGATCTAAATTTCAATGAAATTTTTTTAACTTATGTAAATTTGTGCTAATTTTAAAATGCTTTGTTTTGAAATTTAAAGATAATTTCGTTCTTTTTTCAGAAAGTACGAAATGCCACCTTGTATTTTTTTTTCAAACTTATTTATTATAATAGTTTTTAACATAGTATCTAAATTTGTGCTAATTTTACCATGTTTTATTTTTAAATGTAAATATAATTTCAGTGCTTTTTTTTTATAAAAGTAATAAATGCCACATAGTTTTTGAATTATAGTTCAAACATATATATTATTAGAGTTTAAAACTTATCTAAATTTGTGCTTATTTTGCCATGTTATTTTAAATTTAAAGATAAGTTCGCTGTTTTGTATAAAAGTATGAAATGCCAACTTGCTTTTCAATTATAGTTTAAAAGCAAAGTGGCGTTTCATACTCTCATATTCAAATTCTTTTCATTCAACTATTCATACTCTTGTGGAAGAAACGAGAATTAATGTTTCTTCTGAAACTTATACAGTATTTTGAGAAAATTATTAGGTCAGCAATAAGGTTATATCCACGAAAACAAGAGCCTCAAAATAGAACAGAATGTTGTAGAGAATTTAACTCAATGGTAATGTTGTAGCTTAAAGAGACGGAGCATATATATCGGAAAAAAGCATATGCATATAAAGAAACTATCCAACAAAGCTAAGCAGCACATCTGATACATACATATTGAATGGCACATTTTGCATCCTTGTAAAATTGGGCGCATTCTTTCACGGCCAGAATTTTCCGTTGAACCAAATACTTTTCAATTTAACACGACCATAATAATTACATTGGGAAACAAATTTATTGATGCATTTATATACAAGTATCTTACCTAATTCGGGTTCCATTTCACTAGAAATTGTACTTCCCGCGTTTGCCTGTTTGTCATTAGGCATTCCATTAAATGCTTGGTAGTAGTACATAAAATATCATTTGGAACTAATATCATAATAATAATTTGGAAGCTTGTCGGTCAGTCTTAGGCATTCTATATAAAGCTATAAAAAACCTAATCATAAAAAAAAGCATGCCTGCGAAAATATCAAGACATGAAGTTTGAGGTTCCGCAATGTCACCTTTGTGGTCAACTGTCATTGTGAAAAGCCGCCAGTCAGAATTGAATTTCATTTCTTCGAAATGTCCGCAAACCACTGATCCCTCACGGTTTCATATATTTTTGCATTATATTTGGTACTCAAAAGATTTAAGGCAATCAAACTGTGGCTTATCTATGATATTCTACACACATAAATCAAATTAATACTTTATTTGTACTAAAAACGCAATCTCACTAAAAAGTGTCCTCATACCTAAACAATTAACCTAAGTAAAGAAATCTAAACAATTATACGAATTCGAAACAACGAGCATTGAGATTATATACCGAGTCAAGTTCTATGCCTTATGTCATGTGCATTATTGCTTTTGAAATATATCCACCAATGTAACAGCAACAAAACAATTTATTAATCTTTAAAACAAATAAACAAAACAATTATGAGCATATTATAAGGGCCCTCAGCTGCCGAAATACAGAATTATAGAAATATTCTCTTATCGTGGAAAGACCAGCCTACGCGCCGGCTCCTCTTCTCTTAATTCTTTAATGGGGTTAGTGATTAACTCGCCCTCTAACGGTGAGCCAATCACTACACCCTCCAACCAAGATTGAAATATAACTTTTTCAATGTCATGTGCATTATTGCTTTTGAAATATATCCACCAATGTAACAGCAACAAATCATTTTATTTATCCTTAAAACAAATAAACAAAACAATTATGAGCATATTATATGGGCCCTCCGCTGCCGAAATACAGAATTATAGAAATATTCTCTTATCGTGGAAAGACCAGCCTACGCGCCGGCTCCTCTTCTCTTAATTCTTTAATTGGGTTAGTGATTAACTCGCCCTCTAACGGTGAGCCAATCACTACACCCTCCAACCAAGATTGAAATATAACTTTTTCAATGTCATGTGCATTATTGCTTTTGAAATATATCCACCAATGTAACAGCAACAAATCATTTTATTTATCCTTAAAACAAATAAACAAAACAATTATGAGCATATTATATGGGCCCTCCGCTGCCGAAATACAGAATTGTAGAAATATTCTCTTATCGTGGAAAGACCAGCCTACGCGCCGGCTCCTCTTCTCTTAATTCTTTAATGGGGTTAGTGATTAACTCGCCCTCTAACGGTGAGCCAATCACTACACCCTCCAACCAAGATTGAAATATAACTTTTTCAATGTCATGTGCATTATTGCTTTTGAAATATATCCACCAATGTAACAGCAACAAAACAATTTATTAATCCTTAAAACAAATAAACAAAACAATTATGAGCATATTATATGGGCCCTCCGCTGCCGAAATACAGAATTGTAGAAATATTCTCTTATCGTGGAAAGACCAGCCTACGCGCCGGCTCCTCTTCTCTTAATTCTTTAATGGGGTTAGTGATTAACTCGCCCTCTAACGGTGAGCCAATCACTACACCCTCCAACCAAGATTGAAATATAACTTTTTCAATGTCATGTGCATTATTGCTTTTGAAATATATCCACCAATGTAACAGCAACAAATCATTTTATTTATCCTTAAAACAAATAAACAAAACAATTATGAGCATATTATATGGGCCCTCCGCTGCCGAAATACAGAATTATAGAAATATTCTCTTATCGTGGAAAGACCAGCCTACGCGCCGGCTCCTCTTCTCTTAATTCTTTAATTGGGTTAGTGATTAACTCGCCCTCTAACGGTGAGCCAATCACTACACCCTCCAACCAAGATTGAAATATAACTTTTTCAATGTCATGTGCATTATTGCTTTTGAAATATATCCACCAATGTAACAGCAACAAATCATTTTATTAATCCTTAAAACAAATAAACAAAACAATTATGAGCATATTATATGGGCCCTCCGCTGCCGAAATACAGAATTATAGAAATATTCTCTTATCGTGGAAAGACCAGCCTACGCGCCGGCTCCTCTTCTCTTAATTCTTTAATGGGGTTAGTGATTAACTCGCCCTCTAACGGTGAGCCAATCACTACACCCTCCAACCAAGATTGAAATATAACTTTTTCAATGTCATGTGCATTATTGCTTTTGAAATATATCCACCAGTGTAACAGCAACAAATCAATTTATTAATCCTTAAAACAAATAAACAAAACAATTATGAGCATACTATAAGGGCTCTCAGCGGACAAAATACAGAATTATAGAAATATTCTCTTATCGAGGAAAGACCCGCCTACATGCCGGCTTTTCTTCTCTTAATTCTTTAATTGGGTTAGTGATTAACTCGCCCTCTAGTGGTGAGCCAATCACTACACCTTAAATATTGCAGCTGATTAAGAATAAACTCTAATAATGTACTCATTACATAAACCAGATGCAGTTATTGCTGGTGGATATTTTATAAAAATCAAAAAAAAAAAAAGAGTTAAGAGTAACGCATCTCATCCTTGAGGATGAAAATATATATTAATTATAATTTATATTTCGTTGCGGTAGAAAAACAAATTTCGTTTTCCTTTTCCATAATCTAAAGTAAATATTTCTACAAAAAAACATATAAATAAATGTAACTGTAAATGTAAAAAAGAATTGTTACCATTTTGTTATCAATATGGTCTAAGCATATATCAATAAACTTTATCAGCTAACCATTATCTGTTCTGCTACCTTAATGCTGCATAAATCAAAATGTTTTTAATTCAACTTGTAAATATTTCATGATGTATGGGTTAGGGGCCGCTGCGCGGCCTAGGCACCCAATTTTAGTTAAATAAAGCGAAAGCTAACCATTATCAATACATTCGTAAAAGATTACAGAGATGCCAACTTGCTCCGGACAGCAAATATATATTTCAAAGTGGTAGTTTATCAATTGTGATTCTTGGTTTAATAAATTCAATTTAGAAGCTTTTTATCCTCCACTATTTCTGAACAATTCGTAGACTTATATAATTCACCATTTTATAGCACTTACGTCATGCTATACCTTTTAAAAAGCAGGCAAAAATAGTCAAATATTTGCAAAATTTCCTTTGTAGTTATTTACCGCTTTTAAAAATTATTCTGAAGTGTCCGGAGCAGTTGGCATCTCTGAGAGAATAATAATATCAATGAAAACAAAAAATTTCCAGAACATACTAAGCACTTATAGCTAAAACAATAAAACTTTATGTACTTTAAAATTTTTTTTACAGTGATAGTTCAAAAACCAAGCAAAAACATCAAAATTTCAACACTTTTATGAGTAAAACTTCAATGAGCGGAAATAATGACCTATAATTCAATTTCATAGATAGTTATAAATTATTTAAGAATTGTGCCGCTTCTCTTATTCATAAGATGTTTTTAAATTTAAATATAATCCCGTTGTTTTTTTTTAATAAAAGTATGAAATGCCACATTACTTTTGAATTACAGTTCAAACTTATATATTATTATAGTTTTTAACTTATGAAAATATGTGCTAATATTACCATGTTTTGCTTTTTAAATTTAAAGACAATTTCGGTTTTTTTTTTCGTATAAAAGTTTGAAATACCACCATGCTTTTTATTTCAAACTTATACTTTTTAACTTATCTAAATTTATACTTATTTTAAAGTACTTTTTTAAAATTTTAATTTAAAGATAATTTTGCTGTTTTGTATAAAAGTATGAAATGCCACTTTGCTCTTGAGTTATTGTTTAAAAGCAAATTGTCATTTCATGCTCTCATATTCAAACTGATTTCAACTATTCATACTCTTGTGGAAGAAACGAGAATTAACGACTCTTCTGCAACTTATACAGTATTTCGAGGCAATTATAAGGTTCACAATAAGGTTATATTCACGAAAGCACGAGCCTCATTTTACAGAATGTTGTACAGTATTTGACTCAAAGGTAATTTTGTAGCTTAAAGAGCATATATGTATAGCGGAAAAAAGCATTTGCATGCATGTTTAAACTTATAAAGAAACTATTCAATAAAACTAAACTGTTCATCTCATACATTCGCATTGAAAGGTATAAATTCATCTTCATTTATTATCCTTGCAAAATTGGGAGCTTTCCTTCGCGGCCAGAATATTTTCCGTTGAAACTAATTCTTTTCAATTTAGCACAACCATAATAATTACATTGGGAAACAAATTTGTTGTTGCATTCATATACAAGTACTTGATCTTACCTAATTCGGGGTTCCATTTCAATAGGAATTTTACTTCCAGCGTTTGCTGGATTGTCATTAGGTTTGCCATTATTGTTCCAAGTGATATCACATAAAATATCACCTGGAACAAAAATCATAATAATGATTTGGAACTTTGTCGGTCAATTATAGGCATTCTATACAAAGCTATAAAAAGTCAGATATCATATATTGGTAAAAAAAAAGCATTCCTGCAAAAATATCAGGACGTAGAGATTGACGGTCCACAATGTCTCCTTAGAGATCAACTGTCATTGTGAAAAGCCTCCGCTGAGAATTGAACCGCATATATTCGAAATGTCAGCAAACCACTGATCCCTCACGGCTTCATATATATTTGCAATATATATGTTAGTCAAAATAAATGATTTAATTCATTCAAACTGTGGTTTATCTATGATATTCTACATGCACAAATCAAATAAAGGCTTTATTTGCATTAAAAACGCGTTCTCACTAAAAAGTGTCCACATATAATTGTAAAGAAATCTAAACGATAATTAATACGATTTCCGAGCAGGATTATATGCTGATTAAGAATAAACTCTCATATTGTACTCATTACATCTTCCAGCTGAAGTTTTCACTGGCGGATGCATTATTTAAATCTTATATTTAATATAGCTCCTTCGCAATCGTCAGAAGATTAAAATGTATATTAATTATAATAATTATTTTGGGGCGGTAGATAAACAAATTTCGTTTTCAATTTCTATAATATAATGTAAATTTCAACAAAAAGCATGTAAATATAAGAATGGTAACCATTTTGTTATCAATATATTTGTAGGCATATATCAATTAACTATATCATTTAACCATTAACAATACATTTGTGAGAGAATAATAATATAAGTGTGAACAAAAACGTTTCAGAGCATACTAAGCACTTGACACGAAAAAATTTTATAAGGATAAAATTTTATGTGTTTTGCAATTTTTTTAGTGATAAATCAGAGACAGCATCAAAAAATTAACATAATATTATTAACATATATCCTTAATATTAAAACTATTGATAACTCCATAGCATGATTTTCTATCTTGCGTAAGTGTTATCGACAATGTCGGTATTGCAAGCCATGGTGGCTCAGGGGATAGCGCTCTAACTTTTCAATGAAGTGACCTGAATCCCAGTAATATCTAGTCGATGCGAATTTCGCTCCTAGATCGCACCAACCACAGTGCTGACGTTAAATATCCTCAGTGATAGACGAATCATGGTTTAAAGTCCCTTTGCCACTAGGCTAACCGTGGGTTGTTTTCCTCTCCATGTAACGCAAATGCGAGTTAGTTTGATCAAAAGTTCTCCACGAAAGCAAATTTCTCCCAATACCTGATCCAGGATTTCCCTGGTCTTCTGAATTGGGTTCAAAATTACAAGGCTACAGAGTTGAACATTTATTGTCGTAAACTCAATAATTGGGTCTGCTACTCAACAGCGTCTATATAATGTAACAACATTTCGGTATTGCATACAAAATCTGAATTTCTTTTGGATTGTTCGAAATATGGCAATGTAGACATTGTTTATAATTGCAAATGTCCTGCCGAAATAACTAGTAAGATTGCATTATTTTCTCTGATGTAAATCATGAGAAAGGAGCAGAGTCTAGTTTTTTAAATGACTGAATTAGTTAAATTTAAAATAATTGTATTGCTGTATTAATTTTTTTTTTGTTTTCTAAAAAACAAGAATGCAAGGTTTGAAAACAGAAATCTCTATATTTATTTTGGACATAATATCCGCATCGCCATCTGTTGCGCCAACTACTATCGGCAAGATTCCAAACCGTTTTTAAATCTGCAATTTTTTTTAAAGAAAATTTACGTAGATGTTTGCTTAGAGTTGGCTGGAGTTAAACCTTTCTAGTGTCGATGTCTTTTTTTTCTTCTTTTTTTTTAACTTTCATTTTGGCAGCCGCCCGTTAGTCGCTAAGACTTGCGATTATTCTGCCACGATAGGGAAATTTACCCTTTATTTTTTGACATTGTACAATTGTTGAATATGGGTATTTCTGGAATTTGATGTTTATATTTAATGTTTATTAGTTATTAATTTCGTACAGCACAATGTTTATCAACAAGAGACCCAGTAAAGTTGAAACCAACAGATAGTGAGACAAATTATTTTCTTAAATAAAATAAAATTAAAACAATATTAAATAATATGAAATTAACTAAAATAATTTTTATTCCGTATTCCAAAAAGCAACAGTTGGACTAAGTGTTTTTATTTTACTTATTATTTAGAAATAAAAATTTTTTCAAGACTTTACAATCATTTCAAGCAGTTCTGGGTTTTATTCCTTCAAGTTTTTGTTGAAGATCTTTTTATCTTTTTATCTTTCAAGTTCTTTTTGAAATGATTTGCAATAGTTAAAATTGCGTATACCACACAAACATACACAGCAGGTACGCGATTCATATCCGAATTTCTTCGCAACATCCAACATAAGGACTTTCTGCTACAGGATCGAACGTGTACTATCAGAATCGAACTTACAAGCCCCAGTTTTCCCACAGAGTGAGTCATTTCCATTTGCAGTCTAGTCTAGCAACCCATTTCAAAATTGAATTGTTCCTTCCTATTTCTTGTTTCTTTCCTTGAATTGTTCCTTCCTATTTCTTGTTTCTTTCCTTGAATTGTTCCTTTCGATTGCTTTGAATAGGAAACTAAAATTATGAGAGAAAAGAATATTTATCAGGAAACTGACAAAGTTGTTGCATCAGTGTGTGTGTGTGTGTGTGATTTATGTGGCAGAATTAATTTTGCTTTCACTTTATTTTGACTTAACTAATCGCATGATGCTTCGATTTTGGGTATTGTTTGAGGAATCTGCATTTGCTTCTTCATCTTACCCAAGGTTGCCAAAAGGCATATAATCTGCTAAAGTGTTTCCCAATCTTATGAATTTTGTGTACCCTTTCTAAATTTTTCGCAACGATGTGTACCACTAATAAAAAAATGAATGTATTTTTTACTATAGAAAATTGCACAGAAGTTAAGAATCACAATTTTCTGTTGACACCACTAATTATTAACTGTTAACTTTGCAAAAAATAGCCAATAGAAAAAAACGTAATCGTGAATTTTCATGGCTAGTTTTGATTTTAAATAAAATTTATGTCTTTGATTTTAAATAAAATTATTATCTATCTAATATGCTATATAACAGTTGAGAGCTCATTTCATACTGTCCTGAACTGTTCATCGAGTCGATTCAGGAAAGAAGGTTTTAAACTTTTAAGGATTATTTTGAACTAATGGGTCTAACTTAAAAGAAACTGAGTGGCTTTTTTCAAGGCTAATCAGAGCAGTTAATTCCATGCTGAGTGGGGGGAATCGTTATAAGGAAGACATCTAATGAACAGGTTTATAAGCTGATTCATGAAGCATAGATGAAGGGTTTTGATTATTTTAATGTTTATATTATCAGCCCCGGAGTGCATTTTTTTTATTTTTTGAGTTTTTGATGATAGCTTTAACTTCATCTTCATTGATAGGAGTGGCGGCTGATTCATTAATAACTTCTGTTTGAGATCGTCATAGTTGGATTCAGTTTCATTAACGAAGGATGGTGAACTGGGTGTAGCGTTGGAGGGAAAGGGAGATTGTTGCTCAATGCTATCTGCGAAGAGTTCCACTTTGCATGATTTGAAATTAAATTTGCATAATTAAATAGTTATTTTCACCATCTGCTAACCTATTGATATAATCATTGTTATTTAAGCCTTTTATTCTCATTGATTCAGTATAGAAATATTGTACGAAATTATTAATTTCCGATATTATCGGATCTACTTGGGTGATCTCGATCGTTTCTATGACCTCATCAAATCGCACATGCATTTCGTGTCTAGTTTGTTCAACGGAAATCAATGTTTTATTTACTAGCGTCATAATCTCCCTCATAGCTGTTGTCTGTTCTTCCAACTTCCTGTCGATTTAGTTGATTCAAATTCATTCGCAATCTCTCCGTCAAATTCATTCATAATCTCTTTTATTTCGTCGAATGGCAGATTGCCGCAGTCCGCTGCTGTTTGAACTATGTTCAATCTCCCGGAAAATAAATGACTGACCACTGAAATATCTGCAGTAAAGACTCCCAAGAACTCGCCAATAATAGGAATGGAATTTAAATTATTCACAATATCATTAGCCGTTGAAGAAATTTTCGATCCTAATTCCATTGCTTTACATGGCTCAACCTTGGACGTTTCGCACTTTACACTTAATTCATCCATATTATATCTTGAAGTCGTTGCGAAGTCCATTTTGAGAGATTTTATATTTTAGTAAACGACCGTAAACTTTAATTTCGTATCGCAGAGAAAGAGTTACGTGGGAAAAAATGATTTAATTTCTTTATTTATATAACTTCGAACTCAATTATTACTTCCCCTTTGCTGCACCTGCAGGAACTGATACTCTCATTAATTGAAAAGAAGTTTATTTGTTCTGTCAGAGAATTCAGTTTATATGAAATATGTTGATGGAAAAACTATTAACTTTGCACAATATTCCATGACATGTGATTGAGTTGAGAAATAATTTAGAAATGGAGATATGCAATAAGAGATGATATTTACTCGCACAGCTGTAACTTTGTGATGAATATTCTATAAATATATCTTATATTCCACCATTGCACCGCAGAACAATTTTCTGTGGCAGGCGGTTTTTCAACTTCTTTTAGATATCGTCGCTTCGCAAGGTTGCTTCGAGCAACTAAAAAAGAATAAATAGTGATTAATAAAATTCAAAATTCAAGAGAGTTTAAATTTAACTACTTTTTCTAGTGAATTTTTGTTTTTAGTTTTCCCTTGAAGGTGTTTAAGAAAGTTTTTTATATGAATAGTTTGAAATATAAGTCATTGTGATAGTTACTTTTGAATAATTAAAAGAATAATGAATAAATAAAAATGAATATTATGTGTCTACCAGTTTTCAATTTTTTTGTCTTTTGTGGTATCTCTGGCTTTTCTGGTTTCAATACTACTGCAACCGTTTTTTTTTTTCTTCTCCTTTCTAACAAACAATAGCTTACTTGACAACTGGAGCAGTCATTGAAATAGGTTTTTCAAAGTTGAAGTAAAACAACAATTAAGTTTGAAGGAATTTTCTAAAAAGAAAACTATTGAGACTTGTGTAAGCCCATTAAACAATAAATAGATTTAATCAGCGTATTTATTTAAATTATTAATTCGTCGTCGCAGTTTAAAAAAATATTTTTGAAACTTTAAATAACTTCGAGATATAATACACCAAAAGGATAGTATTGCTAATTTTAATCTATTGTTGCTATCACTTATAGGATTACCATTCCTTCGTTAAAGGATTTAATATGCTTCAACTTTTCGCCCCATAATATTGGCAACTTTCGCAAACTTAGTACATTTTACGTAAAGCCAAATACTTTTTTTTCCTTTATTATTTTTGTTTTAACCGCTTCTTTTACCAATTTTTTTTTGTTGAAAAAGATGTGAAAAATCAACATATTTTATTAATAAATAAAAGGAACTAAACATACAATTAATTGTGGGCGGAAATATATGACGCATAGTAACGCCTACTTTTTGGTCTCTCCTCAGAGTAGACAAAATGAATAATTTTTTATTAAAAATATCTTTGAAAATTACCTCTCAAACTGCAGTCAAATTTACTTAGTTAAAATAGCTTTCGATTTGTAATGACGTAAGACGAAAATCATTGACGATGGCTTTTGTAAGACATGGGGTTTTGTAAGACACTTTAGACATCGCCCATTTAATAACTCAGCAGTTTAGTCAGAATCATTTTCAAAATATTTTAAATTGCCATGTTCGTCTAAGTTCTAAAACTGTATATCCTTTAACCGTATAATCCCTAACATTATATTCTACAGCTGTATATAAATTTTAAAACGATATTTTATAAAAATACGCGTCCTTTAAAATCCGGCTAAATTAACTTCTTTTCCCCTTAAATTAACAAAAGAATTTTTAAATTTCACAGTAAACCACTATTTGGAAATTTAATTATGCTGAAAACATTATTAAAAAAAAACTGAAAAAAATCAAGACTTATGCTTGTCTTTTCCGTATTCATTCCTTATCTTGATTGATTAATTAATAGTATTTAAATTAGAAAAAAGCTATACTTTACATTAATAACAGAAATTTTTAACTGTGTCTAAACTCACAGTTAAAAAAAAGTTGCTGTAGCTAACTTGTGAAACAGAAGACAAAAATTGAACCAACTAAAACGCCGAGATAATTAAAACAAAAATCAGAAAAGAAAATCATAATAATAAGCCAATTAGGAGTCATTTGTCAATTAGCTCTTGCCTCACAAGGCGAACATTATACTGTAACATTATCATTTAAACATTATACTGTAAACTTTAACACTTAATAAATTTTCTAAAAATTTTATCACAACACTGAACCCGAAACCTTTTTTTAATTAGCGAGCCCGTAATCCTTGCAGCTATCCCCTCATCATACTTAGTACGCTTACCGCTGCACTCGAAGTCCAACTTATTTGATTGTACAGAAAGACATATTTTTTTTGTATATGATTGTACAGAAACAATCTTACCAGTAATTAAAGCAAAAATATTTTTCAAGTCTTCTATATCTTTGTTTCACAGTAATTAAGTTGCTTAAGTGTTAATCTTAAAGGTCTAAGAAATGGAAAATGCATGTGATCAGATACTACCAGTAATTATAATAAATTATATTTTGAGAGTTTTCTGTTTTGAACAATATGGGCATCATCTAAATAGTTGTAGTTGACACATAAATTAGCGCTCGGTTGTCCTACTCTCCTGTAGTATGAAGATGACTGAGTAATATATGTCATAAATTTCTTAAGATTTATGTTGAAATTCACCATTTTTCTCCGCCCAAAATTTGTACTAGATCGTTCGGATAGTAGAATCGGGTAAGTTCAAGATCCGCCCACTTGACAGACTTCCCTCACAAAGGATGTTTTCCGATAAAATAAATTATTCTCTTACCAAGCATGGAGAAATATGCGACGTTGTAAGCGATAATAAAATTTTGGATTACGATTAGGGGGCTATATCTTCTCAATAAACAACCAAAAATACCAACAGCTCCACTTTCTGCGAATGTTTTAATAAATTGATAGCACATTAGATAGAAAAACTTAAAGAATAAAAATAATTAAGCCCACTCTGTAAAGAGTAACCAAGAGATAAATAGAGTAAAAATGCGTTTCATATGATACTTTGAATTTTTGGTTCAATTTTTGTGGAAAAATACTTAAAATGAAATATGCGAAATTAAAAATAACATAAATTTCGTTACTTGAAGAAAATACATATTTACAAAATGGATCAAGAAAATCATTCTCTTCCTATTGATAATTTCAGATAAGATTGATAATCAGTGATTGGGACTGAGATGCCCCAAAGGGCACCCCTAGTCCCCAGAAGGAAAAAAATTAAAGTGAATGAGTGTTCCCAACGGACAGTTAGGAGCATGGGAAGAGATTGAAGGTTGGTATTTTTTGAAAGTTAACATCACCAAAACTAAAGCAAACCCCCATAACCAATATCCCATACAAAATAATTTCGCAATCGCGAATGACCGAAAAGATTGTTAGAATTGGTAAAACCATGTAAACGAAAATATTTCTGCCTTAAGAAATAAAGAATAAAGGTTTACAAATAGATTTTTGTTTTAAATTTTGTTAATTAATGATTCTGGTTTGGCATTAAAAACTCTTTTTGTGGTACGGTAATGCCAAATCGGTTGGCATACGGAAAAGAAGCAGGCCGAATTTGAGATGGATAGATGGTCTAGAAAAATAAATCTTGATCGTAAAAACCAAAAACTGGAAAACACTAGCAGGAAAAAGGTTAGCCTAGAATAAACTTCGAGAGAAGGCCAAGGCCCACCCTGGGATGTCGAGCCATTGATGATGATGATGATGAAGATGAATTAATGAAGGTACATTAGAACGAAAGGGATAAAATATTTTATTTTCCCTTTTTTATATTGTGATAAAAATAAAATAATGTTTTTAATTTAATTAAAATTCGATTAAAAATGATTAAAAAATATAAGTTAAGCAATTAATGGAATTTTGAAAGTTAGTTAATATGAAATGCCTATTGTGGCATCCACAGCATCAGTAGATTGATAAATGTATTTAAACAATCCCATTAATTTTTTCAATGTTTACAATATTTTCCATAGTGGATAAATGGATAGAAACTTTCTTATTACGATAACTATATATTGTTAAACCATTTACGTACAAAAGATGATATTCATTTTATATATATGAACTACTACAGTATGCCTGAAAATTACTCATATTGTATTTTTAAAATTGAATTGCCAACTATTTGTAACACCTACTTTTGTTTGCGTCAAGTGCTTTAATTATGCCTGATTTAAGGTTTAGGAACTTAAAAATTTATAATTCGTTGAAATTACAAAAAATTATTAGCTTACATACCGTTTGTTACAAATTAACACTGGGGGACAAATTCCCCTGACCCGAATTAGATAAGATCATGTATTTGCATAAATGCAATAAATTTTCTCTAGAGTGTAATTATATTTGTAAGCATTGCAAGTTCTATGCGTTGAACTACACCGCTGACTAAGAATAAATTCTCATAATGTACTCATTGCATCTACCAGCTGAAGTTTTCACTGCCGGATGCATTATTTAAGTATGGAATACAGTTGTTGGACTCACGTTAAACCGTATAAGATTAAAATATATATTAATTACAATCAATATTTTAGTGTGGCAGATAAAGAAATTTCGTTTCCCTTTTTTAATTTTCAATGTGGGCGTATTGATCGAGGTACCTGACTTGGGCACTAGCCTAATTGTCTGAGATAAAATAGCCAAATTGAATGGGCGAATGACTAATATTAAGCAGTAAAATGTGTGATATATACACACACATAAAAAAAAAGATTTTAATAATAATTGATAAGATACAAGTGTGATTACAAGAAGTCTGAATAACAGAAAAAATAAGGTATTTACATAGTCGAAAAAATAAATATATTCAAAATTTACAACGGAGTGAGTAAAAACAAAATCGAAAAGCAAGGTATATACACATTTACAGCGGAATGAAGAATAGATGATAAAGATCTTAATCGGAGAAGAGAGTAATAGTTGGGATAGAATACATTACATCTCTACCTCCCCTCCCCCCATAATGGGCTCCGCAGGTGCAAAGAAGAGTAATTCCATCTAGGGGAATGTAAAGAAAATATATATTCTTTTCTACAATCTGAAGTAAATTTCAACAAAATTCATACAAATAAAAGAATGGTTACCGTTTCTTTATTCATATATTTGTAAGTACATATCATTTAACTATGATCGATTTATATGAGGGAGAAAATATTAGTAAAAATAAAAATTTTCCGGAGCATACTGAGCACTTACAGGTAAAACAGTAAAATTGTATGCGCTTTGCAATTTTTTTTTACAGTGATAATTCAGAAACATCGTAAAAGCATCAAAAAATGAGCATTATCGTTAATATTCAAAACTATTGAATACTCCATAGCATGATTTTCTATCTGATGTAAAGGTTATCGACAGCGTTGGTATTGCAAGACATGGTGGATCAGAGGATAGAGCGCTAACCTTTCAATGGCTTGTCGATACGAATTTCGCATCCGACTAGCACCGACCACAGTGCTAACGCAAAAAAACCTCAGTGGTAGATGGATCATGGGTTGGAGTCCCGATGCAGCAAGTTTGATCAAAAAGTCGTCAAGGAGTTCCCTTGTCTTCTGGATTGGGTTCTAAATTACAAGACTACGGAATTCAACATTGATAATCACAAACTCAATAATTGTGTTTGCTGTTCAATTCAGTTTATAAAATGTAATAAAAGGTGTTTATTGCATTCAAAACCTGAATTTTTGTTTGCAAATTAGGAAAAATGGCAACCTACGCATTGTTTACAATTACAAACGCACTGAAAAAATAACTAGTGTGATTGCATGGTTTTCGCTGATGTAAGTAATTAGAAAGGAACAGTGTCTACTTTTATCATTTCTTTTTCTTTTTAATAACTTAAAAATTCTCACTGAGTTGACGGCTCAAGGAAAAAAAATAATTTTCTTCACTCTATCAATCAATGTTTTTTTTTAACGCTAGGCATTTATTTAAAAAAATTATATTCAGTTTATTTGATTATTAATAATAATAGCAGTTTTGAAAAAGTGTCAGTTTATAGGAATCCCGTAAATCAGTGTAAAGAATACTTTGCATTAGTAGTCGAAAATTTTATGTTGACATAGTACTTGACGTGATAGTGGCACACATAAGAAGCCAGGCCATGTAAATTGTTTGTTTTAAAAGCAACACTGCAAAGGAATATATAATAATTACCATTATTGTAGAAATTCTATGCATGAAAATAAATATTTCAATAATTTTGAAACGTATTTTGTATTCATTCGAATATTAACTAATAGATCATAAATTAATGCCGAGGACAGAGCTGCTACCAACAGCATTTTCATTTGGAGATTTCTTTAGTGGTAGAGAAACAGACAGTTTGGAAGTTTTAGACTATTATAATATTAGAAGTGACAGCATTATGAGATTAAAAAGCAGTTAGAAACATAGAAAAATTTGCCCTAAGAATCTGCCAAGTGCGTTAAACATGTTTGATTTAAAAAAAAAACACTGCAAAGGTACATTTCAAAACTACCTTTATTCCAGAAATTCTAAGTGCTTGATTTTGAAACATATGTGACTCAAAATAAAAGATTTAATACATTCTAAACTGGGTGTTAATCCATGATATTCTACACGCACAAATGAAGGTAATGCTTTGTTTGAATTAAAGATGCGTTCCCACAAAAAAGTGTCCTCATATTATTTTGAAGAAACCTAAGCCATTGATAGTTGTAAACTCAATTATTGGGTCTGCTGTTCAACAACGGTTATAAAATGTAATAGAATATCGATATTGCATACAAAATCTGAATTTTTTAGCAAAGTAGAAAATATGGCAACCTAGGCATTGTTCATACTTACAAACGCACTGAAGAAATAACTAGTGCGATTGCATAGCTGATGTAAATCATGAGAAAGGAACAGTGTCTAATTTTTTTCCTCTCTTTCTCTGTTTAATTAATTAAAAAGTTTGACAGAGTTGACAGCTCAAGGGGAAAAAAATCTGTACTCAATCAATAAATATTTTCGCTTTTCTTTATTTGATTATTAATAATGATTAGAAAACGTGTCAGTTTAAAGGAATCCTGGAATTCAGAGTAAGGAATACAGTGCAATGGATCATACATTTCTGGGGGTTATCATCAGGTTAAATACAGTTTTTATTAATATCATATAGTGATTACTAAACTTTTATGCCATTTATATTAAAAAAAAGGAAACAAAATTGGATCCCACTCGTTGCACCAAGTTATTAATTTAATATATAAGATTTAATATATGTTTGCCCGGTATGCCCTACATCAATGTTTTTTTTTAAGGTTCAGTGTCGCTACTCGGTATACATTTGCTCTGTATGCCTTGCATCAATGATTTTTAAAGGTCATGTGCCACTGCCCAGTATGCATTTAACCGGTACTGGGAACCATGATATTTCTCCTAATCTATTTTCAATTGATATTCTAATATCGAATAAATATAATGACATCAACGAATAAATTTATATCAAATTGGATATAAATATTTCGGACATTCACCAATTTGACTAAGTGATAGTTGACATTCACCGGTGAAAGTCGACATTCTCCTGATTTCGGTTATTCACTGTAACATACATATATAGTTGTGGTTCCACAGCTATTTTTCCAGTTCTTAAAAAAAAACTTACTTTCCTATTTTTCGGAGGTTAATTTATGTGTTCCAATTAAAATTACTTATGCTTTCCTCATTCGTGACTAGTGAGTCTTGAGAATGGGCTGCAATTTTCAAGCGCTCGAATTAAATCGGCTTTTACCACAGCCTTCATATATATTGATGCTAATGAAGATTTATTTCTTCAAAAAATGTGCTAATTTATAACGAAATTAACGATAGGAGAGAGAAAAATAAAAAAAATAGTTTTACATTCATCTATTCAATCATCATTTCACCTCAACTTGAGTAGGATAATGCTCCCAAATACAAAATTTGTCACTCATATCATTGCTTAACAACATAAAATATCTTATTGCGAGCATTTTTTTAAAAATTAAATGTTTTTTTTCTCCAGGGCATTCAGAAGATGAGCTTGTAGCACAGTGTGTCTTATTTTACATTGTTGGTCATGAAACTACGGCATCAACACTAGCTTAAGTGGTTTATGCCCTGGCTTTGAACCAACAATGTCAAGACAAATTAATTGTTGAAGTAGATAAAGCATATGAAAAGCAAGTGAGTATAATATAGTATCATGGGTGAAAGTCCTTATATAGCAAGACGGAAAAGAGAAAAACCTGGTATGTATAACATTTCATTCCAGCATTTTTTTCGAAAAAAATGAAATATCTGTAACTATCAAGATTTCTTTCATAATTCTGGCATATATATAAAACTGCTTCTTTTCCAAGATGAAGTAGATATTGATGAAAAATTTAAAAAAGAATAAGTAAACTCCTCCCCAAAACTAGCTATAACTGAAATGGTTTTACTACCAGCCTTTCCTCTTTTCCGTCTCGCTTTCACCCCTGTATAGTATGAGTAAATATCGATAAACTATACCAGGGATGGCGAACCAATGGCACGCGTGCCATTTATGGCACGCGACACAATATTTTGGGCACTCCACCGATCACAATTGTTGTTACACTATGAATTGTTATTACACAAATGTTATGCCACTATGAAGCATATGTAGCAATTAAATTAAAGTTTACAAAAAAACAAACAAAATAATAAACAATTATTAATAAAAAAATTAAAAATTAATACTAAAAAAACAATTAACCGTAAAAAATAAGCTAACAGTAAATAACTAGCAAAAAAAAAATCAACAGTCCTGCTTAAACTAACATCTTGCAACCTAATATAAGTTATTGGTCATCTAATCTGCAACAACAGAAGTCACACTGATATTACTTTAAGTTGAATTACGTGTATAACTGAGACATTGCAAAATGTTTTTTTTTCTTTTTTCAATGTAAATAAAGAGTTTTGAGTTGATAGTATTTAGTATTATTATTTTCCCAATAATCACGAAGTCAGAATTATTTGACGGCACGTCTATGACCTCATTAAGCAATTTTTTAGAAAAAATGGCACGTTGGTGTATAAAGGTTCGCCACCCCTGAACTATACGAAAATAAAATCTGCACCAAATGATTGCCTTTTGTACAATAAATTATAAAATTGCGAAAATCATCATTACCAACTTTTATTCTCTTAAAGAAGTTCGAAACTTCCGAAGAAGTGTAATTGTGTCGCCATGCATAAAGAATGAATTTATGATGGGATAACGACTTGAAACTAACGTTGGAATAATGCTGCGTAATTTTGAAGTAATTTAAAAACAAGGTTCCCGCTGGCCTTTTAAATTTTTAAAAGTGCTAGAGGAAATAAATCAAATGTCAATAATTTAATTTCTGTGTAACCACCTATAAAATGTGTTTTCCAAGGAAAGTATGTGTGCATGAAAGTTCAAGCTTCTAAATCACTTAATGACAAAGGGGTAGATTCATATAAAAATATCTTCTAGCATCAAAATTAATTTATTGCTACTACTGAAATTATTCAGGGACAGCGGGATCCCTGGAAAAGATTCCTGTAAAAATTGAATATGAATTTTTAAATCCTTATTCTGTAGTGGTGGTAAATATTTTCTAAATTTTATTCTTGCATGATTTAAAACATTTTTCATGGATTAAAGATTAATTTTTATAATATTGTTTATTTATTTATAAAATGTAACACTTTTTTTTATGAAAATTGCATACATATTTACAAAATTCCTAAGATTTCAGTTGAACTAATTGGTTATGAATTTAGTTAATAATACACTTAATTCACTAAAACATCAAAATTTTTATACTTTAATGAGTAAAAACTTCAATGATCTAAAATAGTGACCCATAATTCAATTTTTTTAGATAGTTATAAATTATTTAAGAATTGTGCCGTTTCTCTTATTCATAAGACTTAAATATGAGTGCGCTGTTAATCTACATTTACCAATACGCAGCTCAGCAATTTTGCATCACGCACAGATCTTTTGCGATTTGTTACACAAAGCCTTAAAAATTGACCTTAAAACCATATTACATTAAGGTTTAATATACTCTTTAATATATTAATCCTTAATATATATTACCTTTATATATTTCACCTAAATATATTACTAACGGTATATATAAAACCGCAATAAGTATATACAGTCCCTGGCCAAATTGTTACACTCACTATAAGTAAATAATGTAAATTCATTATTATCAAACGATATTATACAATTATAAATTGTTCTTACGTGACTGAAACCGGTTGGCTCTTGCTTACACTCGTGCATCAAATGGTTAATATTGTAATGCAATACGTTAAAGTCCTAGTGCCTAGTGTTTTGATTTTATTGGGCACCTGGGACGCGAAGCGGCCCCTATCCCATTCATCTGGAATTTTATAACAGTTTTGGTTGAGCAATGATGTGAGCAGGCAATGGAGTTGCTTTTATGAATGTTTCAAGCTCTTTGCTTGAATAACTAAAAAGGAATCAAAAATAAATTGAGCAGCTTGCTCTAAACTATGTTTGTTTGATTTTGGAGTTGTTCAGAATTGTATCAGCATGAGTAAACGTTATTTTCAGAAAAGTTGATGAAATTATTTGTTTTGATAGTTATGATATGAGGCGTCGGAGGTGAAATGTGCAGCTATTGGTCTGTAGTTTTTATCTTTGATATAATTTTCAAATTTAAAGATTTCATTAAAATTTGCTGCTTTACATTCTATGGCTTTATCGAAAAAATCTGCATTTAGCTTGTATATATGCTGTGATAGAGTTGGTATTTTGAGATCTGCATGTATATTGGTATTCCGGATGAACCATCTTGCACAGGTTATTTTTCTAAGGATCTTGTTTTGGCATTGGTTTAATTTCTTCAGTAGATGTTGAGGTATCGTTGTCCAGGCAGGTGAGGCATAGGTAAGTATTGGGCGGATCATTGCTGTATATAGTAGCTTCTTTAGTTTAAGTGACATATTCTGATTATATATTAATGGTTGTATGGCTATTATTGCTGCATTTGCTTTATCTATTGTGCTTTTGATGTGATCATTCCAGGTGAGTTTGCTATTGATTATAAGGCCAAGATAATTTGCTTTTTTAACTATTGGTATTGGTATGTTGAACATTTTTGGTTGAAGTTGTGGAAGTATTTTAATTCTTCTTTTTTGTATAATTAATATTTGTGATTTTCCAGCATTTACTGCAGTTTTCCATTTTAAGCACCAGTCTTCTATTTCGTCTATATGGTCTTGTAGTTTTTGAAGAGCATGATTTGGGTTTCTGGATTTAATAATAATACCGGTATCGTCTGCGTAATAGGCTGTTATAATCGGCTTTGTTTATAGGAAAATCATAAGTGTATAATATGTATAATATCGGTCCCAGAATGCTGCCCAATACGTTAAAGATAAATGCAAATAGGAAGTATATACAAAATCTCCTGAATTTTAATGGTAACCAAGCAGAACAGAGGTTAATTGAATATTCTAATTCTTCAAGCCGTTTTCGAATACTAACACTTAAATTAGTTTTAAACAATGCACAGGCAAAATATTTTCTCATTTTGGCTGTTGCCTGCGACCATTCCCTCGAGAAAGCACTTGGATTTCAGTTTTAACAATTTTCAAGCCATGCCCGCAATATTATCAATATTGCGGTAAATTATAGTATTAATAGATGCATGCCATTGCTCGTAAAAGGTGAGCTCCGTCACTAAAAATAGGCGTCACTCTGTCACCGTTTATGTTCAAAATTTCTTCAGCCATTTAAGAAAAGATCAAAAATAAATCTACATACTTGCTCCGTAACGAAGTTTATTGAGTATTGAGTATAGTAAAGTGCGGCGAGCTCTCTGCTTATCGCTTATAGCTCTGCGTTTAGAAGTTTATATTTCGATAAATATTCAACATTATTTAAATTATTACTTAAGACAACCTAACATAATAAATGATAACAGTAGCGTTGCGCTTAGATAGAGAAATACGTGAGTTTATGGTGCCACCTGAAATATATATATATATATATATATATATATATATATATATATATATATATATATATATATATATATATATATATATATATATACAACTTAAGATAGAAATACAATACTTATGAAAATCGAAGATTTCAAGTTGCGACAACGTCACGCTGCTAATGTCACAACTAAACGAATATTGGGAGAAAAATGTTTTAAGATGAAATTAAAAAAAATATTACCCTTCATGAGCGAACTAAAAGGATCAACAAAGAAGGAAAAAAACCATAAACATAAAATAACGTATTAAATATCCCCTTGTGAAAGCACTAGGAAGAAAATTGCAATCAAGCCACCTAAAACGGGGAAATCTTTGAAAGAAATTAAAACGTGCCTGCACATCCACTTAAATTTACTTTGAAATGTTCGCTTGATTCAATCCCTGCTATTTCAAACATGCAAGGATAGATCTTTAATTTTGATAATATATCTTTGAATTAGTGATTGAGTTCATGATGAATAATGTTACATTTTATCTAATAATATTTAATTCTAAATCTGGTAACACTGTTATTTTTGAAAATAAATATAGAATGTGTATATTTTGTTAACTTCTGATTAAACCGAAAGTTTTGTCTCTCCGGAAATGTTGTTATAAGTTATCTGTGAATTGGGAAAAATTTAGTGCTGTTGAGTTCTATTTTATAAATCTATTTTAAAGCATTCCATTTAGACTTAATTTCTTTTTTCTTTCTTTCCTTATTTAGGCCCGGTAGAGTAGCTACTGCAGACTACAAATTTGGAGTCATTGGGATAGTGGTGACAAAGGGGATGAATACCACTTTACGCAATGCATTATGATGCTGAACATTTTCCACATCCTGAAATATTTAATAACGGTAAAACATGGCTAAAAATATATTCAGTTTAGTACGCTATGCATAAAGAATGTCTTGCTACGAAAACCATAATAATCGGAATTGTGGTTACCGTTCGTGGAACAGTAAATTTCGGCTGCGAATTTGAGTATGGCAACGATGACGTCAGTCAGTGTTTTCTTATTGAAGAAGTAAGTTCATGTAGGTGTTCAAGTAGTGCTGATTACCTATGCTTTTTTCCAGTGCTCTTTTTCCTTGCTTTTCATTTCGCTCTTTTGGAGCTTTTTTAGGTGCTTCTGGCGAAAATCATTAATTTCGGAAAGCATTTCGCAAGTTTCTTGTATCTGTGACGAAATTGTGTAGCTGTTACACCTCGCTTACATAAATTCCATGGAAATTGGACACTGTTTTATTAAAATTGTGTTTTTTCAAAAGGGAGTGGATTTCACACTCTTACGTTTCATTCCATGGAAAAAGTAACAAACTTACGTGAATGAAAAAGGGTATTTTAAAAATCCCTTAATTTAATCACGCTATTGTTGTGGAATATTATCTTAACTTCGTCCACAAATCTAAAGCAAACATTTACAATGGAACGGGGATATTATGGAAGTTAAACTTCCTCCAACTAAATTGTATAATTGAAGTAAATATGTTCTCTAATTTTAAATAACCAAAAACATTTAGTTTCTAATGGATCAATTATAATTCGACAACCAAAATTTTAAACTAAAGCATATAATTTTTTTTAAAATTAAATCAACCGATTGTTGTAACATCATAAGATTCATTTTAACATTTTGTAATAACGAATCTTTCATTTTTATTTTGTGTTGGAGTTTTTCTTGTTCTATTTGAACACGGCTATTATGTTAATTTGATGGTAGGTTTAAATAAATAAAAAAAAACAATTTTTAACAGAAATGGGAAAAGTGCTCGTAGCTTTGTAAGACCAAGCCAACACTACGACTTGTAGGAACGGCTAGAAAGATTTCAAAAAAAGCTTGCTCCAAATCTTACGGATGGAAGCTTACAGAATACAACGTAAATTTCCAAAGTCTGCCAAATGTCTTCAAAACCTGTAGCAAAAGAGCAGAAAGGTTTTTCCATTTGAAATTAGCATAACAAACTACTTTATGAAAGGTAAACGCAATAGCTGATGTCTTAATCTTATTTATCAGTGTAAGATTCTTATAATGTCACTTGCATCCTTCATCCTTTTAGAACATGATTATCGAATTCCATTTTACTTGTTTCATTATTCATGGTTTCATTTCCGCAAAAGCATCCGCAGTAAGCTTATTTACCATTCGGCAGAGGACCAAGAAACTGTTTGGGGATGAGATTCGCATTGATGGAGATCAAATTATGCAGGCAAACATATTGCATCATTACAGAATCAAAACTCATTCAAAAACAAAAGTACAAAATCTTTGATTTTACTAATTGATTTTTATAGATTGTAAAAGTAGTATTAAATTCAGTGACTTTTTTTTACAGGTGACATGGGTGTATAGGAAATTCAACCTTTTCTCAGTGCAAAGTAAAAACAAACCATTTGGTTTAGAAAAAAAAAACAATAATTCACCACAGCAAAAAAATTTCTAAAAATATATTGGAAGCTACGTGACGCAATGTTTCTTAAGTTATGCAATGCAGTATTTTGTAAGGTAACGCATTTCAAAAGTTCCCCTTTTTGTAGAAGTTCTTTATTTAATAATTAATTTGGGGATTTTTTTGGAACTTATTTTGCTATGACTCCCAGGAAATAGATCCCAAAATTTCCAAAAATGTCGCAGCTTACTTTAGATCTTTCATTTAGAAAATTTTAGCTGTGTTAACAGCTAAAATTTTTTATAGAGGAAAATTTTATGTTTGCATAGTATTTGACGGGATAGTGGCACACATAAGGAGCCAGGGCTTGGAAATTGTTTGTTTTAAAAACAACAATGCAAAGGTATATATCAAGGATTACTTTTATTGTAGAAATTCTTTATATGGAAATAAATATTTCATCTTTTTGGAAATGTATTTCATATTCTTTTGAATGGTATACTAACAAATACATCATATATTAGAGCCGTGAAAAGAGCTGCTAACAACAGTACTTTCATTTGGAGATTTTTTTAGTGGTAGCGAAACAGCCAATTTGGAAGTCTTAGACAATTATAATATTTGAAGTAACAGTATTATAAGATTATGAAGTAGTCAGAAACATAAAAAAAAATTGTCTTAAGAGTTTGCCGAGAGCGTTAAACATTTAGCATTTAAAAAAAAGGCTGCAAAGGCACATTTCAAAATTACCTTTTTTTCTAGAAATTCTTGATGCATGATTTGCAACATATGTAACCCAAAATAAAAGATATTAAGCATTTTAACTGGGGGTTAATCCATGATATTCTACACTCACCAATCAAAGTAATGCTTTATTTGTCTCAAAGACGCGTTCTCACAAAAAAGTGTACACATACAATTTTAAAGAAACCTGAACAATTATAAAATTTCAGAGCATGTAGCATATGGATTACATGCCGACTATTCAAGTTCTATAAGAAGATATTCTCATAATTGACTCATTACATCTACCAGTTGAAGTTTTTCACAGGCGGATGTACTATAAAGATTTTTTTCGAAATTCAATGATTCGCTGAAACTAAAAAGATTTAAAAATATAATAATTATTATTAATATATTATTGTGGTAGATAAGATTTTTCTTTTCTTTTTTTTAATGTGAGCGTATTGAACGATGTACCTGACTTATGGCACTAGTCTATTCATCTGAGATTAAATTGCCAAATTCAACGGGCGAATGCAGTCGATTAACGTATATACAGAACAGTAAAATATGCGATATATACAAAAAAAATGATTTGAATAATAATTGGAAAGATACAAGTGCGATTACAAGAAATCTGATTAACAGAAAAATTAAGCTATTTGGAAAGTCGAAAAAAGAAATATATACAAATTTACAACGGCATGAGTAAAAACAAAACCGAAAAACTAGTATACAGAACAGAATGTTGTACAGTATTTAACTCAATGGTAATGTTGTAGCTTAAAGATACAGAGCATATATATCGGAAAAAAGCATGTGCTTACATATTTACACTTATAAAGAAACTGTCCTACAAACCTAAATGGTACATCTGATTCATAGTTATTGATTTGAACAAATTCTTTTTCACTTATTATGCTTACTTATTTATCACTTATTGTTAAATTGGGCGCATTCCTTCGTTGCCAGAACTTTCCGTTGAAACTAATACTTTTCAATTTTACTGAACCATTTTAATTACATTGGAAACAAATTTATTGTTGCATTGACATACAAGTACTTGATCTTACCTAATTCGTGGTTCCATTTCACTAGGAATTGTACTTCACGCGTTTGACGGTTTGTCATTAGGCATTCCATTGAATGCTTGATAGTGTAGTACATAAAATATCATTTTGAATTAATATCATAATAATCATTTTGGACTTTATCGGTCAATTTTAGGCATTCTATTTAAAACTATAAAAATCCAGATTTCATATATTGGTAAAAAAAAAAAAGCATTACTGCAAAAATATCAGAAAATGGAGGTTGAGGGTTCACAATGTCTCCTTTGTGGTCAACTGTCATTGTGGAAAGCCGCTGCTGAGAATTGAACCGCATATCTTCTCAATGTCAGCAAACCACTGATCCCTCACGGCTTCATATATATTTGCTATATATATGTTACTCGAAATAGAAGATTTAAGGCATTCAAACTATGGTTTATCTACGATAATCAACACGATCAAATCAAATTAATGCTTTAATTGTACTAAAAACACGTTCTCTCTACAGAGAGTGTCCTCATGCTATTGCAAAGAAACCTAAACAAATATACGATTTCAGAACAGCAAGCATTTGGATTATATGCCGAGTCAAGTTTCATGAGTTGAATTTTGCCGCTGACTAAGAATAAATTCTCATAATGTACTCGATACATCTACCAGTTGAAGTTCTTACTGGCGGATGCAATATTTAATTTTAAAAACGCACGTTGCTACATTATACAATAAATCCTAGTCCTAGTGTTTAGATTTTACTGGGCACCTGGGCCGCGAAGCGGCCCCTATCCCATTCATCTGGAATTTTTGAACAGTTTTGGTTGCGCAATGAGGTAAGCAGGCAATGGAGTTGCTTTTATGAATGTTTCAAGCTCTTTGCTTGAATAACTAAAAAGGAATCAAAAATAAATTGAGCAGCTTGCTCTAAACTGTGTTTGTTTGATTTTGGAGTTGTTCAGAATTGTATCAGCATGAGTAAACGTTATTTTCAGAAAGGTTGATGAAATTATTTGTTTTGATAGTTATGATATGAGGCGTCGGAGGTGAAATGTGCAGCTATTGGTCTGTAGTTTTTATCTTTGATATAATTTTCAAATTTAAAGATTTCATTAAAATTTGCTGCTTTACATTCTATGGCTTTATCGAAAAAATCTGCGTTTAGCTTGTATATATGCTGTGATAGAGTTGGTATTTTTAGGTCTGCATGTATATTGGTATTCCGGATGAACCATCTTGCACAGGTTATTTTTCTAAGGATCTTGTTTTGGCATTGGTTTAATTTCTTCAGTAGATGTTGAGGTATCGTTGTCCAGGCAGGTGAGGCATAGGTAAGTATTGGGCGGATCATTGCTGTATATAGTAGCTTCTTTAGTTTAAGTGACATATTCTGATTATATATTAATGGTTGTATGGCTATTATTGCTGCATTTGCTTTATCTATTGTGCTTTTGATGTGATCATTCCAGGTGAGTTTGCTATTGATTATAAGGCCAAGATAATTTGCATTTTTAACTATTGGTATTGGTATGTTGAACATTTTTGGTTGAAGTTGTGGAAGTATTTTAATTCTTCTTTTTTGTATAATTAATATTTGTGATTTTCCAGCATCTACTGCAGTTTTCCATTTTAAGCACCAGTCTTCTATTTCGTCTATATGGTCTTGTAGTTTTTGAAGAGCATGATTTGGGTTTCTGGATTTAATAATAATACCGGTATCGTCTGCGTAATAGGCTGCTATGCTGTTATAATCGGCTTTGTTTATAGGAAAATCATAAGTGTATAATATGTATAATATCGGTCCCAGAATGCTGCCCTGTGGTACTCCGGCTGCATTATACAATAAATCTTAGAAGATTAAAATATATATTATTTATAATTAATATTTTGGTGTGGTAGATAAAGAATTCCTTTTTAATGCTTTAATGTGAGAATATTGATTGAGGTACCTGAATAGCGGCGCTAGCCTATTCATCTGAGATTATAGTGCCAAATTCAACCGACGAATGCGGTTGAATGACTTATATACATAACAGTAAAATGTGTGATATATACAACAAAAAAAATATTTCATTAATAATTAATAAGATGCAAGTGCGATTTCTTCTGTAAAGTTTTTTTTTTTCCAATGGCAGGCACTGAATTTGAATCTTTGCCTATACTATGCCAGAATTGTTGCTCATTTCGCGTTACCCAGTGGGCACCTGTGAATTTAAGTCACGGAGGCGAGCAACATTACCCACGCCACACTGCCACAAACCCGTTTATAGGGTGGGCCACATTCACACATCATACACACAACAGAGGACAGCACAAAGAGAGAGAGAAACATCCATGCCCAGAGCGGGATTCGAACCCGCAGCCTATGGCTTCGCAGTCAGGCACGCTAACCGCTCGGCCACCTGGCCGGCCTCTTCTGTAAAGTAAGTTTCAACAAAAAGCATACAAATAAAAGAATGGTAACCGTTTCTTTATTAATATATTTGTAAGTATGTATATATCAATCAACTATATCATTTGACCATTATCAATATATTTGTATATATATTAATAATAGTAATGTAAGTAAAATTTAAAATTTTCCGGATCATACTAAGCACTTATAGGCCAAACTGTAAAATTTTATACGTTTTGCAATTTTTTTACAGTGATAATTAACTACTTTATAAAAGGTAAACGCCATAGCTGATATCTTTATCTTATTTATCAGACTAAGCTTCTTATAATGTCACTTGCATCCTTCATCCTTTTGCAACTTGATTTTCGAATTCCATATTATTTGTTTCTAGATTCATGGATTCATCTCCGCAAAAGCATCCTCAGTACGCTTATTTACCATTTGGCGAAGGACCAAGAAACTGTTTGGGGATGAGATTCGCTGTGACGGAGATCAAGTTATCTATGGCAAACATATAGCTTCATTACAGAATCAAAACTCATTCAACAACAAAAAATCAATGTTTTTTTTGATTCAATGCCACTATCCATATAATATATATATATATATATATATATATATATATATATATATATATATATATATATATATATATATAATATATATATATATATATATATATATATATATATATATATATATATATATATATATATATATATATATATATATATATATATATATATACATATCAAATTCCATATAAATATAAAATTCCAAGTTGCCTGTCACAACGAAAGGAATATTTGACGAAAAATATTTTAAGATTGAATGAAATAATTTATTACCCTTCATGAGAGAACTTAGAGGATCAACAGAGAAGGAGAAAAACCAAAAACCTTAAAAATGAAATAACTTACTAAATATCCCCTAGTGAAAGCACCAGGAAAGAAATTGCAATCAAACCATCTAAAACAGTGGTTTCCAACTGGCGGCCCGCGGGCCGCATCCGGCCCGCGAAGCCTGTTGTCGTGGCCCGAGAACTAAAATATATTAGAAGTCATTTTTTGCGAACAATTTTTGTAAAATATCTATAGGGGTTTAAAATACTTTTCTTTCGTTAAAAAAGCCTAATTTTTTCGTTTCTGTGAAATTTAACATACCATCGGCGCAAAATAATTTATTTCTCAGGTTTTGCATCCAGGAAAATATTTATTCAAATACGAAAATAATCGTGTATTTTGCTAAATAATCTACCTCTAATTTTAATTTGTAATTCAATACGTTTGTTTTATACAATTTGATAAGAATTTGGCAGTAATATTTAATGTTCCTTCAAACATAAATGTGTCCTATATAAAATTTTGATTAAGTTGCGGCCCGCCATTTGCCTAGTGTTTTTAATTGTGGCCCCCGGCCTCATTTAAGTTGGAAACCCCTGATCTAAAAGATGGAAATCGTAAAAAGAAATTAAAGCGCACCTCTACATCCACTTTAATTTACATTGAGAAGTTCACATAATTCAATCCCTGCTATTTTAAATATGCAGGGAATTGATCTTCAATTTTGATCATGCATGTTCATACCCTCCAACTTATGAGGATTTTGAAAATAATTCTTTCTAGTGGTAGCGAACGAAAGTAGAAATTTTTAGAAGCAAATGGATCTCTCATAAAACTTTTATCAGAACTTAAGAATCTAGCCATATGGCCTGCACTTTTATAAGTAATAGTGGACAAGTTACGCTAAAATTAATTTTTTTTAAATATTAAGACATTAATTTTGCTACCGTCTGAAAAGAAGATTTCTGAAGCTACGGAAATTCCGTAGCAGTTGGAGGGTATGCATGTTTGAAATATTGATAAAATATGTTACATTTTATCTAATAATATCTGATTCTAAATCTGGTAACCAGGCCTGAAAGCGAGACGGAAAAGAGAAAATGCTGGTAGTAGAACTATTTCAATATTATTATAATATTCGGGAGGAGTAAATCTGTTTTTAGCAATAAGCAAATCATGGGTGTTAATATTTTCTCGGGGAAGAAGTAATTCAATATATAAATTGTATCCGTAAAAAAATTTGGTAGCTATGGATATTTTATTATTCCCGAAAGAAAGTTGAAAACGGAAATTTATTTGTTACCAGTTTTTACTCTTTCCCGTCTTGATATATGGGGACTTTCTGGCTTGCTGGTAACAGTATTATTTTATATTAAAATAAAAAAAATATTTATACTTTGTTAACTTTTCATTAAAATGAAAGTTTTGTCTCTTCGCAAATGTTGTTTTAAGTTATCTGTGAATCGTGAAAAAATTATTGTTGTTGAGTTGAAATGTGAAAAATTTATTTTTAAACATACGATTTATACTTAATTTACTTTTTTTTAAATTTATTTATTTAGGTCATGTAGAGTAGCATCAGCAGATTACACTGGGATATGGTGACAAAGGGGATGAATATACTTATTCCACTTTACGCAATGCATTATGAAGCCGAATAATTTCCAGATCCTGAAATATTTAATCCCTAAAGGTAAAACATGCATAACAATTTTCTTGGTGGAGAATGCTATGTATAAAGATGCTATGAAAATGTAAATAATCGGAACTGTGGTTACCGTTTGTGTTGTGTAGTTGTTTCACCTCGTTTAAGTAAATTCAATGGAAATTGAACACTGGTGCATGAAACTTGATTTTTTTCAAAAAGGAGTAGATTTCGGACTCTTACGTTTCATTCCATATGCTCCCGTACGTATGATTTGACGCATGCGTCAATTCTTGCAAAATGCACTTGCTCCTGGATAGGACTGGGCGATATTAGAAATTATATATCGTGATATATCGTCAGTTTTGCATCGCGATATAGCGATGTATCGCGATATAGTATTTTTGAATTTCATTTACTTTAAGGCACAGAAAGTCAGATTTCTATCAAGACTTCATACGCATATTGATTTAAATCAATTTATAAATTTGAAAATATATATATTTTGCTAAAGAAAGATATTAAATAAATTGACAAAGATGTACAAATCTTACTTAAAATATTTATTGAAAAAATGTGTGTAGATACAGAATGAAATATTTGCACTTCTTTATCGTTTATAAGGTATAAGCAGTCTTAATTTAAGTTAACCCTTAAAACACCCTTAATGAAAAAAAATATTGTTATTAAACAAAAGCTGATTTTAAAATTTCAAAATATATTTTAATTAAAATAAAAGTTAGATTGACTAAAAGCCGAAGTTTAAAATTAAAAATGTTCGAATTTTAAACTAAAAAGTAAACATAAGAATTGTATAATTTCTCAGTTTAAAAATAAAAAGGGAATTTTATAAAGATATCTAGCTGAATTTATTGAAAGAAAATTTAAAAAATTAAAAAAAAAGTTTGTTAAGAAATTCATTATACACTTAAAACAAAGTGTTAAAAATATTTTTTTTTTTTTAAAAAAAAGAAGCTTTTTTTAACAAATCAATATTTGCTTGTACTATTATGCGTAAATAATTACAGAATTATTAAGTTCGATCGTAATGTTCAAATTCTTAATAAAGAAGTAAACACAAGTTTTGTTATATTTTCTAAAAATGATCACGCAAATAACAAAAGATTTCTTAGTTTAAAAATAAAAAAATAAATAAAAGTGAAATTTATCAATATATTTACCTAACAGCATAGGAACAAAATTTAAAAAATAAGTTCGTTAAAAAATTATTTGTATGCTTAAAACAAAGAGCTAAATAAATTTTAGAAAAAAAATGCTTCTTAAACACTATTTTTATTATTATTTCATATAAATAATTAAATTAAATTAAATAATGAACGAACGAAAAACAAAGTAAGGCAAAGTTTCTTAATTAAATTCTTAAAAATAGAAACAAAAGAATTGTGATATTCGGTAATATATTTAGCTAATTAACTAATAATATAAAACGAAAATTAAAAAAAAATAATGATTTTACTCTCTAATAAAACGAAGTAGTAATTGATAAAAAAAAAAGAAATGAATAAAATTCGCAAACTTTTCAAATTCTTTTGAACAAATAAAGTTTATTGACTTATGTCCAAAAAATAAGTTTTGTTTTAACTTTATTTCTAAAAATAAAAACAACTCAAGATTTATAAATTTAAAATCAGTAATAGAAGCTCATTAAATTATTAGAAGTTTTATCCGAAAGGTTTTTAATAAATTAAAAGAAAGTAAAAAAATAACCTAACAAATTTATTTACTTTGTAATTTAATTCCTTATGGGTGCCTTAAATTAGATTTCCGATAATTTTCACATTTAAAAATATAAAAAAAGTTTTGTCAGAAAATAAATAAAAAACTTATCTAATTAATGAAGAAACTTTTCTTTATAAATTCTTTTCAATAATAGATTGCGTTCAGAACAAGGTTACGACGGCGATCACGAAGTTAATCCCATTGAAAATAATCTACAAGAAACGATTTCAAATCGCGAAGGTGCAAAAACGAACATGTGATATAACGATATAAAGTCTCAAAAGTGATTCTGATTCTACCGCTCATCAGTCAAGGCCGTCTCAACATAACGAAACAATATCGTCTTCCACAGCGCGAGTTGGCATCGGAACGTAAGAGAAAGTCCTTGCGTGTATCGCTATATCGCTATATCGTTATATCGTCTTCTTCACTCGACGGCTTAAATCAGTTTTCAGATGCATCGCTTGGAATGAAAGTTGCTGTATCGGTTTGCCGATATAGGCGTTAAATCGATATGTCGCGATACATCGATTTATAGCCCAGTCCTACTCCTGGATATAAGTTTTATACTTTTCTAGGAAAAAAGTATAAAACTTATATGAATGAAAAAGAGATTTTTAAAAATTCCTTAATTTAAAAAGCACTAACGTTGTGAAATATTTTCTTTACTTCGACCACAAATCCAAAGCAAACATTTACAATGGAACGTGGATATTATGGAAGTTAAATTTTTTATAACTAAATGGTATAATTAAAGTAAATATATTATCTAATTTCAAGTAAGCAAAAATTTTTTAGTTTCTTAAGGACCTGTTATAATTCGACGACCAAAATTTTAAACTATGGCCCATAATATTTTTTTTAAAACTTAAATCAACCGATTGTTGTAACATCTCATGATTCATTTTAAAATTTTGTAATAACGAGTCCTTCATTTCATTTTTCTTGATCTATTTGTAACATGGTCATTATGCTAATTTGAAGGAAGGTTTAAATAAATTAACAAAATATTATAACAGAAAAGGGCAGAGTGCTTTTGACTTTCTAAAACCAAGCCAACACTATGGAACGGTTTAGTAAGATTTCATAAAACGCGTGCTTCAAATCTTACGCATGGAAGCGTATGAAATATAACCCTCATATTTCAAAACATTCCCCCTCATATCTTCAAAGCATGTCGTAAGAGAGCAAAGCGGTTTTCAGATTTGAAATCAGCATATCAAACTACTTTATAAAAGGTAAATGCCATAGCGGATATTTTTATCTTGTTTATCTGAGTAAGCTTCTTACAATGTTACTTGCATCCTTCATCCTTTTAGAACATGATTTTCGAATTCCATTTCATTTGTTTCAAGACTTATGGATTCATCTCCGCAAAAGCATCCTCAGTACGCTTATTTACCATTTGGCAAAGGACCAAGAAACTGTTTGAGGATGAGATTCGCTCTGATAGAAATCAAATTATGCATCGCAAACATATTGCATCATTACAGAATCAAAACTCATTCAACAACAAAAGTAAATAACCTTTAATTTTACTAATTGATTTTTATAGATTCTTAAAAGAAATATTATAGTCAGTCACCTTTTTTTTTGCAGGTGCCATTGGAGTACAGGAAGTCATTGTAAAGGAATTGGTTCAGAAAAAAGACATTAATTCACCACAGACTTTAATTCGCCAATTTCTAAAAATGCATCGGAAGTTACGTGACGCAATGTTTCTTTAGGTTATACAATGCAGTGTTTTGAAGGGTAACGTATTTCAAAGGTTCTCTTTATTGTAGAAGTTCTTAACTTAATTAATTTGGGAATTTGTTAAAATTTCCAAGAACGTAGTAGCTTACTTTAGCTCTTTCATTTGGGAAATGTTAGCACTAGTAGCAGCTAAAATTCTGTATGGTGGAAAATTTTATGTTTAGCCAGCCCTTGTAAATTGTTTGTTTCAAAAGCAACACTGCAAAGGGGCCGTTCAAATGGTACGTACATCCAGAAGTAGGGAGGGAGGGGATTTGCTATTTTGTACGGTTTTGAACGATGGGGAGGGGGGAGGTATTATACAAAGTACGTACATTATAAGCATAAACCAAATTTAAATTTGACTTTTTCCTACACATGTATTATGCATATGTTTGTTCTTAGCGTTGAATTACACCGTTTACTAAGGATATATTCTCAAAATGTACTCATTGCATCTACCAGCTGAAGTTTTCACTGGCTGATGTATTATTTAATTATCGTATTTATTTACACGGGAGGCAGATTCTGAAGAGAATAAAACTTATATTAATTATAATTAATATTTTGCTGTGGTAGATAAAGAAATTTTGTTTCCCTTTTTTAATGCTTCAATGTGAGTGTATTGATCGAGGTACCTGACTTGGGCATTAGCCTAATTATCTGAGATTAAATAACCAAATTCAACGGGCGAATGCGGCCGAATGATTAACATACAGAACAGTTATATGTGTGATATATACACACACACATAAAAAAAGAAAGATTTGAATAATAATTGATAAGATACAAGTGTGATTAGAAGAAATCTGAATAACAGAAAAAATAAGCTATTTGCATAGTCGAAAAAATAAATATATGCAAAATTTACAACGGCATGAGTAAAAACAAAATCGAAAAACATGTATATACATATTTACAGCGGAGTGAAGAATAGATGATGTAGATATTAATCGGAGGAGAGAGTATTAGTTGGGATAGATTACATGACCTCTCCCCCCCCCCATAATGAGCTTCGCGGGTACAAAGAGGAGTAATTCCATCTAGAGCAGTGTTTCTTAACCTTTTTGATATAATGGACCACTTTTAAAATTTTTTAAGAAGTCACTGACCACTCCTCTGTGAAAAAAAAATAATTGCAAGAAACATCAATGATTAGAAAACATTTAATTTTATTATTTTAATAGTATACAAAATTTTTATAAATAAAATTTTTAATGAGATGTTTGTTGCTGCTTCTCCTTAATTAATAAATTTAATTGGGGGATGGTAGTCGACAAAGCAACGTGTATATCATGTTCAACATTCAATCGATTTCGATGTTATATTTTTATATTCACAAGTGTGGAAAATCCCGCTTCGCAAAGATACACTGTAGCAATCGGAATTATAGCTGCCACACTTCGCTTTACAAGCAATGGGTAGGCTTCCATACATTTTAAAATCCCATACATTAGTCCATACATTAGTCAGCGGACCCCCAAAATATAACTCATGGACATCTTAGGGGTTCATGAACCACAGGTAAAGAAACCCTGATCTAGAGGAATGTAAAGAAAATATATATTCTTTTCTCCAATCTGAAGTAAATTTCAACAAAAAGCATACAAATAAAAGAATGGCAACCGTTTCTTTATTCATATACTTGTAAGTATATATCAATTAACTATGATCGATATATATGAGGGAGAATAATAATATTAGTAAAAATAAAATTTTCCGGAGCATACTGAGCAGTTACAGGCAAAACAGTAAAATTGTATGCGCTTTGCAATTTTTTTTACAGTGATAATTCAGAAACAGCGTAAAAGCATCAAAAATTGAACATTATCGTTAATATTCAAAACTATTGATTACTCCATAGCATGATTTTCTATCTTATGTAAATATTATCAACAGCGTCGGTATTGCAAGTCATGGTGGATCAGGGGATAGAGCGCTAACCTTTCAATGGAGTTACCTGAATCCCAGTAACGGCTTGTCGATGCGAATTTCGCATCCGGCTTGCACCGACCACAGTGCTAACGTAAAATATTCTGAGTTGTAGATGGATCATGGGTTGGAATCCCGATGCAGCAAGTTTGATCAAAAAGTCGTCCACGAAGGCAAATTTCTCCCAATGCTTGATGAAGGAGTTCCCTTGTCTTCTGGATTGGGTTCTAAATTGCAAGATTACGGAGTTGAACATTGATACTCACTAACTGTTGAGATACTCACTAACTCAACAATTGTGTCTGCTGTTCAACAACGTTTATAACATGTAATAAAAGTTATCTAATTCATACAAAACATGAATTTTCTTTTGCCAATTAGGAAAAATATCAACCTAGGCATAGTTTACAATTACAAATGCACTGAAGAAATAACTACTGTGATTCCATGGTTTTAGCTGATGTAAATCATAAGAAAGGAATAGTGTCTAATTTTTTTCATCTCTTTCTCTTTTCAATTACTTAAAAATTTTCACTGAATTGACAGTTCAAGGGGAAAAAATTTTTCTTTACGTAATCAATAAATATTTTAAATTTCTTTAAAAAATTTTTTATTCATAATGATTAGCGGTTTAGAAAAAGTGTCAGTTTGCGAAAATCAGAGAAAGGAATACCGTGCAATGAATAATACATCTCATGGGGGTTATTGTCAAGTGGCACTGCCCTGTGTGCATTTAACCGGTACTGAGAACATTGATGTTTCTCCTAATCTATTTTCAGTAGATATTCAAATATCGAATAAATATGATAACATCAACGAATAAATTTATATCAAATCGGATATAAATATTTCGGACATTCACCAAATCGACTATGTAATAATCGACATTCATTTGATTTCGGTTATTCACTGTAGCATATATATATATAGTTGTAGTTCCTTAGCTGTTTTTCCAGTTTAAAAAAAAAATATTTTCCCAATCTTCGGTGGTTAATTTATGTGTTCTATTTCAAATAACTCTTGTTTTCATCATTCATGACTGGTGTTGAGAATATATCGGCTTTTACCACCGAATATATTGATTCAAATGAAGCTATATTTCTTCAAAAAATGTGCTAATTTATAATGAAATAAACGGTAGGAGAGAGAAATTCAAGGAAAGTATGAAAATTCCAGCTTCTAAACCACTTAAAGACAAAATGGTATATTAAAATTAATTTATTACTACGACTAAAATTTTTCAAGGATCGCGGGAACCCTAAAAAAGTTCACTGTAAGAATTCAATATGAACTTATAGTTCTTATTCTGTGGTGATAGGAAAAATGTTTTTATTTTATTCTTGCGTATTTTAAAACATTTTTCATGAAAAAAAACTTATTTTTGCTACATTGTTTACTCTTATTTATAAAATTTAGCATCTTTTTTTTTATGCTTTTTATGAAAATTCAGTACAGATTTACCATTTTCCTAACATTTCCGATGAACATGGATGGTTATGAATTTCATTAATAAACTCTATTATTTGTTGATAATTCACTTAATTCTCAAAAACATCAAAATTTCAATACTTTTATGAGTACAAACTAATATGAGCTAAATTTTTGACCCAAAATTCAATTTTTACACATTATATAAGAATTGTTAATCTCCATTGTGACGTTTCTTATTCCCCAGACTGATATATGAATGCGCTGTTAATCTAAATTTTACGGAAATTGGGAAATGGTGCTATTCCAGAAAAGAAGATTATGGACTCCGTTGTGCCAGAAACTTTGAGAATGTATCCTCCTGCTTCAATGTAAGTGGTTTCATTAACCTTTTCGGGACAGACGAGTCATAAATGTATTCTTACGGAATCAGAATCAGGATAATAAAAAATAGAAAACGGTTGCTTAAATTTGGGTATGGCTAATTTGACAGACTTACTTTTGCTTTCACTTTAAATCTAACACATCCAATCCTAGTGTGTTAATAGTGTAACTATAAAATTTTGAATTGCAACTAAGTAGTGGGTAATTAAATAAAGCAAACTATTATTACCCCGCTAACAAATAAACTGCTATAATAATAGTTTGGTTACTTTTATCTTTTTCCCCCTGATTATCGACACCCTGAGAATGCATATGTGACTCGCCCATCTCGAAGATATCATTATACCAGACCTGCCTACTACTACGCTTTTTGTGAAATATTTAATAGAGTGGTAGACATTTAAAAACCAAAGCTTTCAGATTTTTATTTTATTTACCAACATTTGAAACGCCTCCCCACTGAGGACCTGGAAGGAAGTGGCGTTGCATATGAACTTTTAAACCATTTATATGTAGTCGTGTGGAAGATAAATCAAATGATTAAAAAATAATATATTAAACTTAAACTTAGGTACCACTAGAATAAATTTTTACAAAAAGTGTTGAGAGTTGGCAGCCCCACATCACTGTGTTATAACAACGGCTTCACCTGGTGCAGCTCAGTAAATTTGCGTCACAAGCAGATTACTTACGATTTGTTACACGAGGCCTTAAAACCTTATTATATTAAGGTTTAATATACTTAATAATATTAAACATTAATATATTTGCCCTAAATATATTACCAAAGGTATATATTAAACAGTATTAGGTATAAACAATCCCTGCCCAAATTCTTAGACGCACTATAAGATTCTATGTAAATTCTTAATTATCAGGTAATACTCTATACCTTTATCGTTTATTACGCGACTGAAACCGGTTTGCAGTTACTTATGTTCATGTATCAGTTGGTTAATATTGTAATGCAATACTATAAAAATTAATACAAATAAGAGATATATACAAAATCTCCTGTAAAAACCGATTACTTGTATGTTTAAACATAAAAGTTTGGCATATAAACTCGTGCAAAACATATTATTAAATAACATCAGTGCGTCTAATAATTTGGTCTAATTATTATAATAAACTAATGTAATACTTAATATAATAATTATTCCATATTTCTATAATATATCGTCTAATTTTATCAATTGATGCACGAACGTAAGCAAGTGAAGTAACCGCCTTTGGCGACCAGATTCGGTGAAATTTCTAAACAATCTTTAACAATATATAAACTTTAATGGTAACCAAGCATTTTAAGAAGAAATTAAATAAGTATATTACCTTTTATGAGCGAGCTAAAATGATCAACAGAGAAGGAGAAAACCATAAAAATGAAATAACATACTAAATATCCCCTTGTGAAAGCACTAAAGGGAAATAGCAATCAGACCATCTAAAAGAAGGAAATCTTAAAAAGAAATTAAAGTGTGCCTGGCTCATACTCTCATATTCTCATACTCTCATATTCAAACTGATTTTATTCAACTATTCATACTCTTGTGGAAGAAACGAGAATTAACATTTCTTCTATAACTTATAAAGTATTTTGAGGCAATTATTAGGACTACAATAAAGTTATATTCATGAAAACAAGAGCCTCATTTTATAGAATGTTGCAGAGAATTTAACTCAATGGTAATGTTGAAAGAGCATATATATCGGAAAGAGCATGTGCATAAATGTTTAAACTTATGAAGAAACTATCCAACAAAACTAAACGGTACATCAGATATACACATATTGAAGGGTATAAATCCTCTTTCACTTATTTTCATTGTAAAATTGGGCGCATTTCTTCTCAGCCAGAATTTTCCCTTGCATCTAATACTTTTCAATTTAACTCGATCCTAATAATTACACTGGGAAACAAATTTATTGTTGCATTCATATACAAGTACTTAATCTTACGTAATTCGAAGTTCCATTTTACTAGGGATTGTACTTCCCGCGTTTGACGGTTTGTCATTAAGCATTCCGTTAAATGTTTGGTAGTTGTACATAAAATATCATTTAGAACTAATATCATAATAATCATAAGGCACTTTGTCGGTCAATTTTAGGCATTCTATATAAAGCTATAAAAATCCAGATTTCATGTATTGGTAAAAAAGAATTCCTGCAAAAATATCAGTACATGGAGGTTGAGGATCCCAAATGTCTCCTTTGTGGTCAACTGTCATTGTGAAAAGCCGCCGCTGAGAATTGAATCGCATATCTTCGCAATCTCTGCAAACCACTGATCCCTCACGGCTTCATATATATATTTGCAATATATATGTTACTCAAAATAAAAGATTTAAGGCATTCAAACTGTGGTTTATCTATGATATTCTACACGCACAAATCAAATTAATGCTTTATTTGCACTAAAAACGCGTTATCACTAAAGAGTGTCCTCATCCAATTGTAACGAAATCCAAGCAATTATTCGATTTTAAAACTGCTAGCATTTGGAGTATATGCCGAGTCAAGTTCTATGTCTTAAATTTTGCCACTGATTAAGAATAAACTCACGTAATGTACTCATTGCATCTACCAGCTCAAGTCTTCACTGGCGGATGTATTATTTATTTTCAGCTTTGATTTAAAATACGCAAGGGCAATCTAGTAACTTCTAATTTGTAATTCATTAAACCTCAGAATATGAAAATGTATGTACATTATAATTAATATTTTGGTGCGGTAGATAAACAACTTTCGTTTTCCTTTTCTTACTTTACATTATTTTCAAAAATATGGCACCTGGGGCAAGCAGCGGCCCCTATCCCATACACCTTGAAATTTAAAAAGAATTTGAAGTAATAACATTTTGAATTGACCAGTCGATGTGGTAGCTAATACAAACGCTTTGCTTGAGTAAATATAACATTTGAATACCTGATTCATCGAATCTAATTTGACACATATTGACATAGATAAGTATAAACATAATTTGAAATATGTATACATAAGTTGACATAAATAAATATTAGCATAAATTGATACATATTTCATAAATTAAATTTCTATATTTAATTGGCACACGTTAATTTATGACATACAGTGAAAGTCTGAAATTTAGAGTTCAATGTTGATGGGAAAAGGAATTGGGAAATAAAATAATCACTGAGCTAGAGAGGTCTCTCCTATGATCCTCTGTAAATAGCTTCTTCATTTTTTAGAAGGTCTTGGAGCTCTTTCACAAGTGATACGAGTCTGTGTGCTAATTTAACTGGTGTGGAAGCAACAGTACGAGGGCCCTTCGTGCTGACAAAGAATAAACTCTCATAATGTTCTCGTTATATCCCAGCAAAAACATAAGTTCTGGCCATCTTCGAAATTACTGACGGTACTGATTGAAAAGTGAAGGTGCAAATTACTGTCAGCTGGGTTGATTGCTGGGCCACCCTATGAACTTTTGCCAACATTGTAGGAAGTGTTGGGCCTGTACATTACAAACAGCCGCATTCCGTCAGTCTGAATCTACCCAATGGGCCACCAAGTTAAAGTTGTCTGCTGCCGCCAGTGAAGCGGTCGAGCGAGTAACGACTGTAACTGTGAATTTATTGTTTAGAAAAAGAAGCACGTTGGATTCTTATAATTTTCAAAAAAGGTAAGGTTTTATTTTTTTCTATTACATTGAAGTTATTATTTTAATCATTTTTGATTTACTATTGTTCAAATATGTTTACGACGTGCAGATTTCGGTTTACATAGAACCGCGTTTGAAGTGCTGTTTTGGCGCTATGTTTTAGATTGGCAATCATCTTTATTCAATTAATACATCATAATTAACACCTTTCTAAGATAGAATAATAAAAAATATTAAATTTAATTCAATGAAAATGTACAGACAAATGTTTTGAATGTTTTATCAACACCAAGATCGCCGCCAAATTTTTAGCGACAATCGAGCAGTAGCACGCCAAAAACAAATATAAATTCTGTTGTATGATGACTCTTTAAGTGCAATTCATAATATGTTGTAGCATATGATATAAATCAGGTTTATCTAAGTATATTATGAAAATAGGTTTGTATAATAATCAAGAATTTTCATTAAAACTTATTTCTTTATGTTAAATAATATTTAGATTTTAGTTAACTAATTGCTGTTAGTAATATTAAAAATTGTTTCTGTTATATGTATTTCATTTTAATGAAATTTTTGAGCTAAATTCAAGTGTAAAAATAGGTAAAGATTTAATAATTTATACTAAATAGTTTAAATTAAGATGAAAAATTTATTTGTACATGTTAATATAAATAATTGCGAAGAATCGTGCTGTGAATTCTTAAACAACCTAAAAAAAATATAGATTATGGAAAGTTTTTTAGCACGCAGTTGCTCATACTTAATTGTATATTGGCTAACCCCACTTATACAAGAAAAAAATATTACAAAATTCTTTTAAATTTTGAAATCAATGTTAAGTTACTTCATAATTTTTGTTAAGAGTTAAGTGAATAATGTTTTTATTGTGAATTTCAAGTTAATATTCATATAAAATAATGCCCGATTTATATAGGGATTACAAAAATATATAAAAGTTCAATACAATATGAAAACAAAATTCATACTCAATAAAAATAACAAACAACTCTTTTTCTATTAGTTTTAAAAATGTTAGAAAACCTGTTAGCGCTCTCCATGAATTTCTATAGGTTTTCTTATTTCTTGCTGTGTTTATTATTAATTTAATGAACTCGCACTCGTATTGGTAACATGCGATCAAAATTTCTACTTTTCGACTAGTTAGAGTACTAAAATCTACAGGAGCTCTGTACTTGTTGACAATTTAAATTACAATCATTTCCTGACCGCTATAGACAGAATATAATACCATTTTATTTACAAGTACAACTTCTTAAAAGGATGTTTGACCACTTTCGAAGTAGCCGAGGTGCTTCAAATTTAACTTGTATTCTATTGAGAAAACAAGTTATAACTGCTTCCAAATCACTGAAAGCTAAATTTATAATAATTTTTTGCAGAGAATCTTTCAGTGGAAATAAAAGTTTTTCAATTAACTCCTTGAAAGATTTTCAATGCTAACCTTATATTTTGTGATCCTAGAGCCGAACTTAGAAAATTTTGTTGTTTTATTGTTGACAATTCTGTTAAGAAAATTTCCTGACCTACAAGTTATTTTTCTCATTCTAATTTCTGAAAAATATTATTCTAATTTTCATTCAAACGTTTTGAGTGCCCGTTGTGTAATGCTTTTTAAATTTTTGCTGAAAGTTAAGCAAAAATTTTTTTACTGTATATCTCAAGTTAATATTCACATGAAAGTAAGACCTTTTTTTTTCTTTTACCTCTTTAAATGTTAGAAAACCTGTGCCAGTCCTCCATGAATTTCTGTAAGTTTTATTACTTAATGTATTTATTATTTATTGAATTATCTCGCTTTCATGTTTGTAACAATGGTAACTTGCAATTGAAATTTCTACTATTTTCCAACTGAGTGAAGTACTGCGTCTCTGTTCTCATCAACTTCACTTTCCAAGTAGCTGAAGTGCTCCAAATTCAACTCTTATTCCATTGACAACTTACATCTTATCACTTAAAGGATTTTTTTTTTTCTTAAACTAAATATCAAATCCTTATATTGAGCTTTGTATGGAAGTGCTAGACTAATATAATTATTAATAATAGTTTATTAGACACAATATGCTTTAATATTAGATTCCATTGAACACTAATTTAAACGTAAATTTACGAGTAGTTTGAAACACGGCTTAACGAAAAAAATCTAGCCGCTTTTTTTTATTGATAATTTTCTTATTTTATTTTCATAATCTGTTTTGGCTTGAGCAAAATAGTTGTTGTTTGCCTGTCAGTCTGACCACAGCAAAGTGAGGGTTTAAACACACATATTTTAAATTATTGTACTAGGGGGCGAACCATATGGAAACGACAAAAATTTGATTATAATCAATTTGAAAAGTTTTTTTCAAAATAAATTAAATTTCAAAGATGACTTTAATGTGAAACTGTTCTATTTTACATAAATTAAATTGAGAAAAGCAACTATTACCAACCAATTCCCCTGATACAAATTTTTAAATTTATTAATAGTTAAAATGATTTATCAATTAACTTATTTTTTTTTCATCATCTGCAGAATCTTTGATGTGCATAAATAATTTAATATTATTTTGAGAAGTAATATTTTAATTATTATTATTTGAATTATGATTTTAAAGAAGGATTAAGGACATTTTAATGTATTAAGCGAATTCATTTATAAAGTACAGTGAATTCTCACTTATGCACCAGTCTTTGGGACCAAGAGAAAAAGTGTATAAGATTTAAAAAACAGTAAGTTCATGCAAATAAGAAAAGCTTCAGATTCAGCAAAAGCTAAATTTACAATAATTTTTTGCCGAGAATCTATTAGTGGGAATAAAAAAATAAATTTCAATTAACTCTTAGGAAGATTTTCAATGCTAACCTTATATTTTGTGTTTTTTTTTATTGTTGACAATTCTGTTAATAAAATTTCCTGGTCGAAAAGTTATTTTTCTCATTCTAAATTTCCTGACCTACAAGTTATTTTTCTCATTCTAATTTCTAAAAAATATTTTAATTTTTATTTAATCTTTCTGGGTGTCCATTGGGTAATACTTTTTAAATTTCTGCTAAGAGTTTACCGTAAAATATTTTTACTGTATACAAGGTAATATTTACATAAAAATATGACCTTTTTTTTTCCTGTTAGCTTTTCAACCTGTGCCAGTCCACCATGAATTTCAGTAAGTTTTTTAACTTTTATCATATGCAGAATCTTGGATGTACATAATTAATTTAATATTAGGTACTTTGAGAAGTAGTATTTTAATTATTATTACTTGAATTATGATTTTAAAGAAGAATTAGGGACATTTTAATGTATAAAGCAAATTTATTTATAAAGTGCAGTGAATTCTCCCTTATGCATCAGTTTTTGGGACCAAGAGAAAAAGTGTATAAGATTTTAAAAACAGTAAGTTCATGCACATAAGAAAAGCTTCAGATTCAGCGAAAGCTAAATTTACAATAATTTTTTGTGGAGAATCTTTAAGTGGAAATAAAAAAATAAATTTCAATTAACTCTTTGGAAGATTTTAAACGCTGACCTTATATTTTGTGATCCTAGAGGCGAACTTAGAAAATTTTGTTGTTTTATTGATGACGATTCTGTTAATAAAATTTCGTAGCCTGCAAGTTATTTTTCTCATTCAAATTTCTAAAAAATATTATTCTAATTTTTACTTAATCTTTCTGGGTGTCCGTTGTATAATGTTTTTTAAATTTCTGCTAAAAGGTTACTGAAAAAATTTTTTACTGTATATCTCAAGTTAATATTTACATAAAAATAAGACCCTTTTTTTCCCTTTTAGCTCTTCAAATGTTGGTAAACCTGTGCCAGTCCACCATGAATTTCTGTAAGTTTTATTACTTTTATCATCTGCAGAATCTTTGATGTGCATAAATAATTTATTATTTTGAGAAGTATTATTTTAATTATTATTATTTGAATTATGATTTTAAAGAAGGATTAGGGACATTTTAATGTATTAAGCGAATTCATTTATAAAATACAGTGAATTCTCATTATGCTTCAGTCTTTGGGACCAAGAGAAAAAGTCCATAAGATTTTAAAAACAGTAAGTTCATACAAATAAGAAAAGCTAGATAGAAAAGTTTCAATAGCTGAATAAAACTACAAATAGTCGTGAATAGCGGCTAAACCTTCTAATTGTTTTTAATGATTTCGAGTAATGTTTTTGTCATCTCTGTTTTCGCGTAAACTGAGTAATAGTAATCGCTATAGCTTTACATTCCTTGACCAAAAACTAACATTTTAATTGGTGGTGGGAAAGACACTGCTAGATAAATTTTGAAAGCATATGGGTGGTTTCAATGTGGGTGGTGTGATAGATAAGACACCTTATTCAAATTCATATAAAAAAATGTCTTCCTAGAAACAATAAAGGTGAAAAAAATCCCATAGGGAAGAAAAATGAACTGTATTACTAGATCCAGTAACTTATTTCCTTTTATCTGTAACGAAGATTGTTTATTTGCTTTAAACTGAAAACTTTTTCTAAAAAATGGGATTATTTTTTTCTATTTAAACAAAAAATAAAATCAAAATTTTAGACTTTTAAAAAAAAATTGTGTGCTGAATTGAAATATTTATTTTCTGAATGATGCATAAAGAATTATAATTATTATTATTTTCCTATATAATGATCAAGGGCCTTTGAAAACCTTTGTATATATGCAAAAGGCACATAAAAGAGGTGGCGCAGAAGTGATTGGTCACTGTATGTAGTTTTATATTTTAATAATGGTTATTAATTTTCATTTTAATCGTTCACTTCCCTATTCAATGAAAAAAAGTGTTATATTTATAAATTTTATTGATGTATATAAAATATTTTTTTAAAAATTTTATTAAGTACAGTAAGATTTTGATTGTGAAAACACAATCATATTTAAAAACCTACCTTGTTAACATAGCTTAAAAACGTGTAGGTTAAAGAGAAGAAAAAAAAGTAACGACAAAGTACTGATTTGAAGCATCTAAACTAACCTGTACAATATTGAATGCCTTCTAAGACATTATTTGGTAGAAAAAATTTTTGCGATAAGAACAATTTTTTAGTCCAAGCAAATAAAATGCCCCGTAAAAGTTAAAAAAAATTCTTAATAAAATGTGTAAGTAAATTTAATTTATGGTAACTAAGAAATAATGTTAATAACACCTACATTTCACTTATTTATCTATTCTTCAATAGTACAAAATATTTTTATTTGGCAAAAATATATACACCTACCTTTTTAAAAACAAAAAAGTTTTCTTGAAACAGAAGTTTAAAATGTAAACACATTAGGAATCTCTAAACTAACATTTAAGTGCGACAGAAGCAAAAAGATTATAGAAATCTTACGATTTTATGAGTTAAACGAGATGAAAAACATCAGAACCAGTTTAATTGCATATTGAAATGTTGAAGTTTTTAAAGATTCTTTTTTAACTTTCCGCCCTATAAACGGGTTGTGGTTGTGTGACGTGGGCGACCCTGCTTCACCACAGGTGCCCACTGGGTAACGAGAAGAAAGTAGTAGTTCTGGCATTCCTGTGGCCAATGGGACAACCCCCCAATGCCTGCAATTTAAAAAAAAAAGGGAAAAAAGTCTATAATAAGGAAACGCCCATTGTAACGCTCCTGTCCTTGGGCAATCAAACAGGTTTAAATGTTTTCAGTCTAATTTTTCTCTGAATTATTCATTAGATTTAAATAAGTTTTGTTTCTTTTTATTTGTGGCCCATAATGTGTGTATCCTATTACAGAGTTTATTTGCTAGAATTCGAAAAGTATATGTTGAAAGTGGTTAATGTGCAACTCCTGCTATTCTAATCTACAGAAAATGACAACTAATTTTTCTGTATCAAATAAAAATGCAGTGTACCTCCTCGAGAAGGGCCAACCGTCCTCACTGCCCTTTGACGACACTGTCTGATAATATTCCTTTTAAAAAATTTAATGTGTAAATGATGATTACACACTTTTAAAATTATTCGTGTTAATAAGTTTGATTCAGATACCATTACAAATATTTACTTTGTTAATTCTCAACTGGTTAAATTTTTAAAAGATTTTTTTAGTATCAATAAGTTTATTAAAAGATTTTTTAAAAAAATTTGAAATGAATATTTTTTTTAAAAATATGTACCTTTCAATATTTATTTTTAATTAATCGTTTATTAGTTAATAGTTTAAATTATGGAAAAAGCCTTCAAGTTTAACAATATTTTTTTCTATTGCACAATGTTTTCTATTGCACAATGATTTTCTATTAGCATGTTTTTTTTCTTTGTAAGCTACAAATTTTTCTCATTTTGATAATGGGTGAGAACTACTTTTTGAAATATACATGTAAAATAGTATGTATAGGATGGTAATTTTACAGTCGTTAAGAATCGAATTCAGCTGTTACATAATAGTACACATTTTGTTAACTATTTACGGTGTTAATTAAAAGCCCTTTAAAAACTTGGTGTACCCTTTTTTTTTAGGAAGCACTTTTCCCTTTTTTATTCCTAGGCATAGTAATGGAGTATTTAACAAATATTTTTTGTTAAAAGAAGGAACTAAATTAATAAAAAAATTTGAAGAAAAGAAATTTCATCAGAGATGTAAACAATGTTATTAATATTTATGTAAACTTTTCATTTTTTGTCTTACATCTATACCAGTTATATAAAGACATTACGGAAATCGTGACATTGGTCAAATCTGTCGTTATTCTTATCTAGTTCTTGTGTTTTTTATATGAGGAAAATATTAATTTCACAAAGCATCACCATTAAAGTAATTTAAGAATTTATTGATTTATAAAGTTATTACAGAATTGTAAAATTATCTGCCTTTTTAACTAGCAAATTTTGAGCAACCTTTTTTCATATGGTTTCAATTCTGGTTTCAATTCAATACATATTATTGTTTTGATGCCTATTTTAATATGAAAAATGTTGTAAATTTTGAAATTTTTTTTGTCAAGGGTATACAATTAAAAATTTAATCATAAAAGTAAAGCGAAAAAGAAATACTATTGATACATTCGTGCATGTAAGTAATATATATTTAAAAGTAATTTTTCTTCTATACCTTTCCTTGAAACAATAATTTACATTAGAATATCATAATTGTTTTAAATATTAAATGCAATAAAATTGAGCACCATAAAATTAATGAAGAAAAAACTGCATGTTTTTTAAAATTAAATATTTTCTGAGAAAAGGTGAGCACAAAATTAAACACCCTGAATAACTTTTCATTTAACAGTTAGATTTTCATGTACTAGTTGTCAATCTTAATGGGTTCGTGAGTCAATATTCAATAATTTCATTCAGAAAGGAATTTTATGTTCAAAATCTTTCTAAATTATAAGACAGGTGTATGTTTTGCATGGTGTTACTAATTTGAAGACTAATTTGATGAGTCAAAATTTATCAATGAAATGATAAAAGCAAAAACTTTTCGATAGAAATTTTAGTTTTAAAAGCTCATTTTCACAAAAATACTTATGTTTTTAAAATATACGATTTGCATAATTTTTATTTTATTATCCTCTCTTTCAGGAGAACTCTTCTGTGCTATTCCAAGTGATTCTATGTAGACAAAGATATGATTTCTCTGTTGTTTTTATTATTTTTAAAATTAAATTGAAATTTGTGTAATATTTGTATTGATTAAGGTTATGTCTTTGTATTTATATGTCTTTGTATAATAAAATGTTTGCAAGAGACAATGTTGATTATTCATTTAACTAATTTCAGGGTACATTCAATTCATTACACAACTGGCTACATTAGTACATTTTTGTCCAATACACCTATTTTTTGTTAAATTTGCTGCAAGACTAAATATAATCAGTAAAACATGAATTCATGATCAGTATCGCACTAAATGATCATCTCTGGACAGCCTCTTAATATTATCGGCTGTAGGTTGTATTTATTTTTGTATAGGGTACAATAGTATCACTAGATTCCTTAAGAACACAGCTTTTATTTTAAAACATATATATACTGACTACAAGCTATTATAGACATATATATTGACTTCAAGTTAAAACTTGAAAAATTACTTGTGAGATACAGAATTTTCATAATTCTGGACAGCAGTTTTATTATTCTGCTTTTAAGTAGAATATCACTGTAAAGAAAAGATTATTACATATGTTTACCTAGTTTAAAAATGTATTGATAAGTGGAAGCATAGATTGTGCACAGCAAATCTTTAGGACTAAGGGGTTGAACTGTGTAAAAAATATTCTTTGCATAAAACAATTTAAATGAAAAAATTAACCTAGAAATATTTTCTTAGTTCATATATTAATAATTTATTCAGAAATGTATTAGATAGCTAGATATTTATTTAGCTGATTGAATTAAATAAAAATTAGGTTTGTGGGTTTTAATTACTCCTGTAACTAGGTCAATGACCTCTCGTAAACCTCTATAAACTAAAGGGATGCTGCTGGGTGTATATAAATTGCTGGCCCTCAATTATTGATTCATTGATTACCCTCTACTGGAAAATGTCGGGCAATCACTCACCCAGCGCGTTTTAGACAGTAACTGCTGGGTTAGGTACTACCGGCCATCGATAGGCCGGTATTGTTGGCTCGACAGAAGGCCAGCCATTCACTTTAGTACAGTTGAAAGTGACTTTTGCCGGCACAGACCCGTCGCTTTAGCTGGTGGCAAACAGCAGTTTTGTGGAGCTGGGCCTACAGATTTGTTTTTGCTGGGATCTACCAGCTGAAGGTTTCGCTGGAAGATATCTTATTTAGATTTACGAGTGACTACTGTGGTTATAGCTCATGGCTCGAATTGCTCTTTATATACAATATAATTAATATTTTGATGTGGTAGATAAAGAAATTCCGTTTTCCTTTTCTAACACTTCAATGTAAGCGTTTCATCAAGACACAAGCTGTGCGGCTCTTTAACCTATTCCTCTGAGATTAAATTGCCAAATTTAACGGACGAATGCCGTCGAATGGATGACAATGTTAAGGATGACAACGATCTTGATAAAACAGGGCTATTTAAAAATTGTATAGCTTTGCAAAAGCTTGTTCTGAATTTATATATATAAATTTTAATCTAAAAATAAGCCATGTGTAGCAACGCTAAGCTGTAATATAATTTTCTTTAATATAGTGGTAGTTAAAAAAAATTAATTATGATAATATTTTTAAAATTTTTATAATGTATTTTGTTAAGAATCATGTCATCAGTTATAGTTTTTTTTGTCTAACTTGCACAGTCCTCCTAATTTCTGCAATAGGTTTTTCTGAAATATATAGAGTTGTAAGATGAGTTATTATACTTAATTTCATTTTTGGATTAAATAAAATTATGATTTGCATTTTGAACACATGAAAATGAAGTTCTTGTAAACACAAACATTGCTACAATTACTGGCGAAATTGTGGTAGGTTATTGTTAAGAATCATGTCATCAGTTATAATTTTTTATTTGTCTTACTCTCCCAATTCTCCTAATTCTTACAACAGATTTTTTTCTGAAATATAAGTTATAATACTTAATTTCATTTTGGGTTTAATAATTATGATTTGCAATGAATTTGAACACCATTACAACATTTTAAAAAATATATAGGACCTGATAATCATGCAATTAAGATTAGTTAAACATATTGACTTCAAAGAACTTTATTTGAAAATATTTAAGGGGGTAAAATAATTTACTGTTTAGATTGCAACTTTGAAAAATGTGAATTGTTAAAAAACTCTTTTTTCGACATGAATCTTTTCATCAAAAATTGTGACAATTCTGAAGAATGAAAATTTTGAATTATAGGACATTTTAATAAAAATTCTGTTTTCCAGATTCTTTCTGCATTAATGTTAAAAAAAGAAAAAAGAAAGAACAGCTGCTAGAAAATACCCCCTTTGCACATCCTTACTTAAAGGAAATCATTAAGTGCTTTTGTATACCGATAAACTTGCGTTCGTCTTTGTTCCTTCATTCGAGTTTCAACTATTGATACAGTTGAGTGTTACATAAATGGTATTGTCTTGTTACAGTGCACATTATGGGTATCATATGTAATGAACATGTAAAGAAAAATGAGGATAGTTATTCCTAAACGCTCTAAGTTACAGAGTCGTTCCGATAGTCACAGTAGTAGTACTTCTTGAGTAGACAATACTTCCGATTTTTTCAGGCAAGGTAAAGAAAAGTTGTATAAGTAAGTTATATGTAACAGAATCGCTTTTACTTATACTTTATTATTCGCATAACTAATTAACATTAGTTTTGAACATGCTTGCATTATTTTCCTCTTTATTTAAGTAGGGGTATATAAAATGAGGCAAATAATAATAAGCCACCGAGCTATTTAACAAATCTATGATAGATATTAGTTCTACCGGATATTACTGTTCTCGAAAGCATACACCTTCAGTACAGTAATACAGTAATGCAAAACAGTAATTTACAGTAATTCAAAAGGCTGTTTCACAAATAAAAGTGTTGGGTTATTTTCCCTTTGAATCAATGGTATTGTTATAGATTAAAGTGACACAGCATACATGGTGCGAAAGAGCATGTCCAAACTTGTGACGCAAGTATCCCTTAGAAATAAGCTATACATGAGAGGTCTACATTTAAGGAAAAATGCCCAACGATTTTTTTTCTAAAAGCACCTTTTGCATCCTCGTATAATGGGACACGTTAATGTATAGTGGGACACATTCCGGTAGACCTAGTAGCTCTGATACCACTTTTTCGTCTCATCCTGATTATAGATACTCTAAAAATGTTTCTCATTCAACCACACCTGCAACCATTTGATATGAACTTTAAGCTTAGAAATTGAATCGCATGTGACCTTTTAGTTTTATGTCTCAACAGAATCGACGAATCGGTTAGAAGTGCTTCGCGCTTAATGCCGAGTTTTCACCCATATCCAGCATCATTCAACTACAACCTTTTTTTATCAAAATATGTTAGAGACTATCGGACCATTTAAAATTAAATCTTTCCGGATCTTAGTCAACTTTATAACATTTCTAACGCCTCTACAACAAACACTGATTTAGAGGTGTTCTTTTATGTGAGCTTTTGAATCATTCACTTATAGTGGTGGGGAGTATAACTTTATATCGAAATTACTCGACAAAGTATCAGACATTAAAAAATAAAATTTACTACCACTAAAAAATATTTCTACGCAGAGAGTTCAAAATAAACAACCTTGACATGAAAATAAAGCCTTTGAAATTAAAGACAATCTCAAGAAACAGTTATCACAACCTTTTAAGTTCTTCCAGAATTCGATCATCCTAAATTTCGAAAGTTAAGCCTAATTCGCTTGTTGCTTTTATGTTAGAGGTACAATGATTTTTTGCAAAGTCTGATGGATGCCGTTGAAGAACAAAAATCAGAGAAGAGGAAAAGAATGTTCGAAGAAAAAGACAAAACAGATCAATATGGATGAGCAACAAACAGTGAGGTGCCTAAACAGTTGAAATACAACTGTAGATTCTAAATTTTAATGACATATTTTTAACTTATGTAAATTTGTGCTAATTTTACCATTCTTTGTTTTGAAATTTAAAATAATTTCGTTCTTTTTTCAAAAAGAACGAAATGCCACCTTGTATTTTTTTTTCAAACTTATTTATTATAATAGTTTTCAACTTATCTAAATTTGTGCTTATTTTACCATGTTTTGTTTTTAAATTTAAATATAATTTCATTGGTGTTTTTTTATAAAAGTATTAAATGCCACATTGCTTTTGAATTATAGTTCAAACTTATATATTATTATAGTTTTAAACTTATCTAAATTTGTGCTTATTTTCCCATGTTTTTTTTAAAATTTAAATTTAAAGATAATTTCGCTGCTTTGTATAAAAATATGAAATGGCAACTTGATTTTGAATTAGAGTTTAAAAGCAAAGTGGCGTATCATACTCTCATATTCAAACTCTTTTCATTCAACTATTCATACTCTTGTGGAAGAAACGAGAATTAATGTTTCTTCTGCAACTTATACAGTATTTTGAGGCAATTATTAGGTCAACAATAAGGTTATACTCACGAAAACAAGAGCGTCATTTTACAGAATTTTGGAAAAAAATTAACTCAATGGTAAAGCTGTAGCTTAAAGAGACAGAGCATATATAGAGGAAAAAAGCATATGTATATAAAGAAACTATCCAACAAACTAAGCAAAACATCTGATACATACATATTGAAGGGTATGAATTTTCTTTCAGTTGTTTATATCGGCACATTTTGCATCCTTGTAAAATTGGGGGCATTCCTTCACGGCCAGAATTTTCCGTTGAACCAGATACTTTTCAATTTAACAGGACCATAATAATTACATTGGGAAACAAATTTATTGTTGCATTTATATACAAGTATCTTACCTAATTCGGGGTTCCATTTCACTAGGAATTGTACTTACCGCGATTGCCTGTTTGTCATTAGGCATTCCATTGAATGCTTGGTAGTAGTACATAAAATATCATTTAGAACTAATATCATAATAATAATTTGGAACCTTGTAGCTCAATTTTAGGCATTCTATATAAAGCTATAAAAATCCAGATTTCATACACTGGTAAAAAAAGCATTCCTGCGAAAATATCAAGACCTGATGTTAGAGGGTCCGCAATGTCTCCTTTGTGGTCAACTGTCATTGTGAAAAGCCGCCAGTGAGAATTGAATCTCATTTCTTCGAAATGTCCGCAAACCACTGATCCCTCACGGCTTCATATATATGTGCATTATATATGGTACTCAAAAGATTTAAGGCATTCAAACTGTGGTTTATCTATGATATTCTACACACATAAATCAAATTAGTATTTAATTTGTACTAAAAACGCGATCTCACTAAAAAGTGTCGTCATACCTAAACAATTAACCTAAGTAAAGAAACCTAAACAATGAATACGAATTCGGAACAACTAGCATTTAGATTATAAACCGAGTCAAGTTCTATGCCTTATGTCATGTGCATCATAGCTTTTGAAATATATCCACCAATGTAACAGCAACAAAACAATTTATTAATCTTTAAAACAAATAAACAAAACAATTATGATCATATTATAAGGGTACTCAGCTGCCAAAATACAGAATTATTCTCTTATCGAGGAAAGACCACCCTTCGCGCCGGCTCCTCTTCTCTTAATTCTATAATTGGGTTAGTGATTAACTCGCCCTCTAGCGGTGAGCCAATCACTACACCTTAAATATTGCAGCTGATTAAGAATAAACTCTAATGATGTACTCATTACATCTACAAGCTACAGTTATCGCTGGTGGATGTATTATATAAATCAAAAATAGTTAACATTATAGCATCACAACTTGGAAGATGAAAATATGCATCAATTATAATTTATATTTTATTGCGATAGACAAACAAATTTCGTTTTCCTTTTCTATAATCTGAAGTAAATTTCTACAAAAACAGATATAAATAAAAGAATTGTAACCATTTTCTTATCAATATGGTCTAAGTATATATCAATAATATCTTTCTAAGTATATATCAATAAACTTTATCAGCTAACCATTATCAATACATTTGTGAGAGAGTAGTAATATTAATGAAAACAAAACTTTTCCAGAACATACTAAGCACTTATAGCTAAAGCCAGCGATTCTCAACCTGTAGGGCGCGCCTCCCTAGGGGGGCGCGAGCACATCAGAGGGGTGGCGCGAGAATATTCAGGAGAAAATATTATTTAAAAAAAATTGATTAACTGGATGAAAGGAAAGCACACATATACATAGAAAACAAAATACATTTTGACATATTTTGACATATTTGACATATTTTGACATATTTTACATTTTGACAAGAAGCCACAGCAGAAAATCCAGTTTCACAAAGTTAGTATATTGAAAACGGTAATAGAATGCAAAATGCCCTTTGTTTCAGTGCAGAAAAATCCTCCTCCTGCCAAAATTCAAATAGTGATTTATTACTAAATTGCATTTCAGTTTCGCCACTTGTCTTGAAGTCTATGAAGTTTTCTTCCTCATCAATTGAGAGTCCTTCGGGAGTCTTATGAAATGGAATCCTAATCCACTCGTAACTTGCTAGCAGTTTGTCATTAGAAGGAAAATACTTTTTAAAATTCTTTGCCAGCATGGCTAAATGATTCTCAATGGTTACAAACGTAACTTTCATATATTCTTCTTCAGCCTTATAAGTTTTAGTTCAATTATCCGCATTTGCAAACAGTGTTAGGTTTTTTTGCTTTAAATTTCTGCCCCACAATTCTAATTTTCTGCAAAAAGCATTAACTTCATCACTCGTATCCAACATATGTGTATTTGCTCCTTGGAGTTTAAGATTCAAGTTATTTAATTTCTCGAATATGACGACCAAGTTGACCGAGTATTGTTTATTTCATCACAAATAAACAATAGTGTAAATTCCCGGTTTCCGGTCTGTTATCTTCTAAGAAAATGACGATTTCTTCTCTTAATTCATGAGCTCGTTGCAAAAATTTCTCACGTGATAAACATCTTGCCTCACATTTATATAGTAACTCTGAATGTACTGAACCCATGTCATTGCAAAGAGCAGAAAAGATTCTCGATCTCAGGGTTCTCATTTTTATATAATTTTAAATGGTTACAACCGCAGTTAATACAATATTTAAACCAGGACGTATTTCTTTCGAACCCAAAGCTTCTCTGTGGATCATGCAATGTGTCCAGACGCATTGAGGCGATTTTTGTTTTACTAGTGCTTGTATACTTTCGAACCTTCCGGATATTGAACAAGCATATTCCGATGCAATTTTTGCATTCTGTGTTTGCATCATTCATAACATCATTTAAAATAGCAAATAATGCTAGCGCTGTTGTTTTGAGTTCTATTGATTTGCAGAAAAGTAGTTCTACTACTGACATATTATCACAAAATCAAACATAGGCAATGAAATGAGCATCTTTATTAATATCTCTTGCTTCAAAGTTTATTGAAAACATTTTGTCACGCAACATCGAGAAAAGCTGACACTACATTTTCAGCTGTATCACCAATTCGACGAGCAACAGTATCATTTGAAAGAGGTATGGACTGTAACTGTTTTGAAAAATTAACTCCAAACATAGTTTCTACAATCTCAATTGCTGCTGATTTTTTACTTTACTTTTGTTTTGGTAGTTAGTTAAAAATAATTCAAAGACAGAATTAAAAATACTCAATATACATTATTGTTCCATATATTTTACTGCAAGTGGGGGGCGCGATGAAAATTATGATTGAAAGCTGGGCCGCGAATACTGAAAGGTTGAGAAACGCTGGCTAAAGCAATAAAACTTTATGTTTTACAATATTTTTACATTGATAATTCAGAAACCACGCAAAAACATCAAAATTTAAACACTTTTATGAGTAAAAACTTCAATGAGCTGAAATAGTGACCCATAATTCGATTTCATAGATAGTTATAAATTATTTAAGAACTGTGCCGTTTCTCTTATTCAAAAGACTTAAATATGAATACGCTGTTAATCTACATTTTAGGGAAAATTGGGAAATGATGTTATTCGAGAAATGAAGATTATGGACGCCGTTGTGTCAGAAACTTGGAGAATGCATCCTCCTGCTTCAATGCAAGTAGTATCATTAACCTTTTCGGGACGGGCAAGTCATAAATGTATTCGTTCGGAATCTCAGAATCATGATAGTAAAAAATAGAAAATGGTAGCTTAAATTTGGGCATGGCTAATTTGACAGATTTATTTTTGATTTCACTTTAAATTTAACACATACAATATTTGAGTTTTGAAGGAATTTTTAATTCGAACTAAGTTGTAACCAGTTTGGCTACCAGTTTTATCTTATTTTTACCCTGATTATCCACACCCTGAGAATGCATGAAAGACTCGCCCGTCTAAAAGAGGTTAAATAATATCATAACTGCCAACTTTTACACATTTGGAGTAAAATGTTATTTCTATTTTTAAAGTGGCAGTAAAATCTTAATTTATGATCTTTTCAACCACCAATATTTTTTTGTAAAAAAATTAATAATGTGTATATTAATATGTGAAACTGCTCGTTGTACTCCGCATAAATTTTTCCAAAATGCAAAATTTGTAATCTGCCTAAAATTATAATTTAATTACCATTTTACTGTTTCTTGGGTAAATCCTTCTCGAAAGGATGAATCGTTGGCAGGTACGTGATGTTATACCAGACCTGTCAGCTACTAAACTGTATGCAAAATATTTTATACAGTGGTAGTTTTTAAAATCCAAAACTTTCAAAGTGATGGGTGATTTTACCAACATTTTATAATCTTCGACAAGGAAAAATTAGACCTATGTTGCCTTGTATATGAACTTTTAAATCATTTATATCTTGTGGTGTGAAAGATAAATTCAAATTATTAAAAAATAATATATTGCAATTAAAACGTAGCTACAATAAATTATTACAAAGTGTAAAAAGTTGGAAGCCCTGCATTACTGTGTAACAACAACGACTTCACCTGACGCAGCTCAGCAATTTTGCTTCACGCGCAGATATTTTACGATTTGTTACACAAAGCCTTAAAAATTGGCCTTTAAACCTTATTACAGTTAAGGTTTAATACACTCTTTAATATATTAAACCTTAATATATATTAGCTTAACATATTTCACCTAAATATATTACCAACGGTATATATTAAACCACCTTAGGTACAGTCCTTGGCCAAAGAGTTTGGCAAGTGCGTTAAGCATTTTGCATTAAAAAATATACTGCAATGGCACATTTCAAACTTACATTTATTTTAGAAATTCTTAATGCATTATTTGCAACATATGTAAATCGAAATAAAAGATATAAGGCATTCGAACTTGGGGTTAATCCATGATATTCTAAACACACAAATCAAAGTAATGCTTTATTTGTATTAAAGACGCCTTTTCACGTAAAAGTGTACACCCACAATTTTAAAGAAACCTAAACTATTATCCGATTTCAGAACAGGTAGAATTTGGACTACATGCCGGGGAGTCAAGTTCTATGCCTTGAATTTTATCGTTAACTAAGTATAAATTCTCATAAGGTACTCATTACATCTACCAGCTGAGGTTTTCACTGGCGGATGCATTATTTAAATTTGATGTAAGATTTGTTAAAAAATTAACCACTTCGTGTGATTAAAATTTATATTCATTATAATTTATATTTTGAGGTGGTAGATAAAAAAATTATTTCTGTTCACAAAATGAAATCAAATGTGGAAAATGTTTTTGACAGATTTCGCTGACGGCCATTTTGGATAGCAAGTTGATTTCCCACGAGTTCTTAGTCATTTAGATCACTTTGACAATCGATATATTTAGATAACTTTTTATTCTTGATATGAATAGATTTCGATTAGAATGTTCAAGCATTAAATAAATTTGATTCTTTAGATGATCTTAAATATCTGTTTACTTTCTATTTGTTATAATTAAAATTTAGTTTTTTTTTATTGCTGGATTGTTTATCCCAAATAAGAGCATACATCGCGGTCTCAACATAGATTTATTAGATTATTATATTGCAAAACTAAATTTCAAATTTTTTGAAAAGACCATAAATTGTGACACCGCAGGTTTTAAAAAAACTTGTACTTTTGAAAACTTAAGATAAGACTTAAACCTCAGGCCACGGTAGCTTATTTTTTGCAGCTACGCAACTTTATCTAAAATACAAAATATTTAATTTTCTTTTCATTCCAAATTGCGATCAAATTACCAGAAAGATCCACCTTAAAGATAAAATTTCAAGATGAGTTAGAAAAGGGCTTTTGACGGTCTCAGGCTCCCAGATAAATTTTAATGATAATGATGATGATCATCATCCTTATAATATGTTTTATATAGTTAAAACGTTTCTGCCCAACTTTATACGATATTATAATAAATAATTTTATATATAACCGATTTGTTCTTGCTTATGTCCGTGTATCAGTTGGTTAACATTGCAATGCAATACGTTAAAAATAAATACAAATAGGAAGTATATACAAAATCTCCTGAATAAAAACCAATTACTTGTACGTTTAAATATAAAAGTTAAAAATACTTGTGCAAAACATGCAGTTATTAAAACACTACGGAGCATCTAATAATTTGGTTTAATTATTATATACAAATATAATACTTAATATAATAATTATTCCAAATTTATATAATATATCGTCTAAGTTTATCGATTCATCGAATTTTTATTATATATCGTCTAATTTAATCAAATGATACACGAACGCTGGTTGCAAGTGCTAAACCAGAGTAAAAACAATAAAGCTGTACAGTATCACATGATAATTAAGATTTTACATGAAATCTTATAGTGCGTCTAATAATTTGTTCAGGGATTTCATTAAGGTTTATATTAAGCCTTAATATATACCTTAATATTTTAGCAACCGCCTTCGGTGCTCATATTCAGTAGAATTTCAAAACAATCTTTAACAATATTTAAACTTTAATGATATCCAAGTCTAACGTACAGCACAACTAAGGTTAATTGAATATTCTAATTCTTCAACCCGTTTTCCAATACTAACAAGTAAATTAGTTTTAAAAAATGCATTAGCCAAATATTTTCTCCGTTAAGCTGTTACCCGCGACTTTTCCCTCTAGAAAGTACTTTGATTTCAGTATCAACAAGTTTCAGGCCATGACCGCAAACGTTGGCGGCGCCCAACGTGTTAAACATGCAGGGATTGATCTTTAATTTTGACCATGCATCTTTGAATTAGCGATAGAGATTGCGATAAACAATATTACATTTTATCTAATAAAATATCTGACTCTAAATCTGGTAACCAGGCCTGAAAGCGAGACGGAAAAAAGGAAATACTGGTAGTGGAACTATTTCAATAATAGAAAATTTTCGGGAGGAGTAAATCTACTCTTAGCATTAAACAGTTTATTGCTGTTAATTTTTTCTTAGGGAAGAAGGAATTCAATATATAAATTTTATCCGTAAAAAAAATTTGGTAGCTATGGATATTTTATTATTACCGAAAAAAAGCTGAAAACAAATTTTACTTACTACCAGTTCTTACTCTTTCTATTCTATAGATATAGGGACTTTTAAGGCTGTTGGTAACATTGTAAGTTTCGAAATAAATACAAAATTTATATAATTTGTTAACTTCTGATTAAACTGAAAGTTTTGTTTCTTCGCAAATGTTTGCTTAAAGTTATCTGTGACTTGTGAAAAATTTATATTAAAACATTCCATTTAGACTCAATTTATTTTTGCTTTATTTATTTATTTAGGTCAGGTAGAGTAGCATCTGCAGATGACAAATTAGGAGACACTGGGATAGTGGTGACAAAGGGGATGAATATACTTATTCCACTTTACGCAATGCGTTACGATGTTGAATATTTTCCAGATCCTGAAATATTTAATCTCGATAGGTAAAACATGGATCATAGTTTTCTTGGTGGCGAATGCTATGAAAATGTAAATAATCGGAATTGTGGTTACCGTTCGTGGAACAGTAAAATATTTAGGTTGCAAATTTGAGTCTGGAAACGAACTCACACAATGTATTCTTATTGAAGAAGTAAATTCATGTAGGTGTTCAAGTAGTGCTGTTTACCAATTCTTTTTTCCATTGCTCTTTTTCCTTATTTTTCTTTTCGCTCCTTTGGAGCTTTTTTATTCCTTTAATTATTCCTTTTGGGAAAACATTTCGAAAGTTTCTTGCATGTGTGGTGAAAATGTGTAGTTGTTGCACCTCGTTTAAGTAAATTCCGTGGAAATTGAACACTGTTCCATGAAAATTGATTTTTGTCAAATGAGAGTAGATTTCACACTCTTACGTTTCATTCCGTATGCCCCCGTACGTATATATTGAAGAAATTGCGCCTGAAGTCCGCATGCTTCAATTCCAGTAAAATACAGTTTTGTCCGGGGAAAAAGTAACAAACTAACGTGAATGAAATAGAGATTTCTTAAAAATTCCTCAATTTAATCACGCTATCGTTGTGGAATATTGTCTTAACTTTGCCAACACATTCAAAACAAACATTTACAATGGAACGTGGATAGTATGGAAGTTAAACTTCTTCCAACTAAATTGAATAATTGAAGTAAATATATTTTCTAATTTCAAATAACCAAAAACATTTAGTTTCTATTATAAACCGAAAACATTAGGATCTGTTATAAATCGACAACCAAAATTTTAAACTAAAGCATATAATTTTTTTAAAAAATTAAATCAACCGATTGTTTTAACATCAAAAGATTCCTTTCAGCATTTTGTAATAACGAATCCTTCATTTTCATTTCGTGCTCGCGTTTTTCTTGATCAATTGGTGACACGGACATTATGTTAAATTGAAGGTAGGTTTTAATAAATTTAAAAAAAGAGCAATTTTTAACAGAAGTGGGCAGAGTGCTTGCACCTTTGCAAAACCAAGTCAACACTACGGAACGGTTAGTAAGATTTCAAAAAAAGCGTGCTTCAAATCTTACGCAAGGAAGCGTACGAAACATAACGTAAATTTCCAAAGTCTGCCTGATGTCTTCAAAATCTGTAGCAAAAGAGCAAAACGGTTTTCCATCTGAAATCAGCATAACAAACTACTTTATAAAAGGTAAACGCCATAGCTGATATCTTAATCTTATTTATCAGTGTAAGCTTCTTAAATTGTCACTCTTTTATCCTTCATCCTTTTAGAACATGATTATCGAATTCCATTTTACTTGTTTCCATATTCATGGTTTCATCTCCGCAAAAGCTTCCTCTGTACGACTACTAACCATTTGACGAAGGATCAAGAAACTGTTTGGGGATGAGATTCTCTCTGATGGAGATCAAATTATGTATGGCAAACATATTGCATCATTACAGAATCAAAACTCCTTCAACAACAAAAGTAAATTACCTTTGATTTTACTATCTGATTTTTATAGATCGCAAAAGAAATATTAAAGTCACCTTTCTTTTTGCAGGTGCCATTGGAGTACAGGAAGTCAGTGTAAAGGAATTGGTTCAGAAAAAAGACATTAATTCACCACAGCAAAAAATTTCTAAAAATGTATCGGAAGTTACGTGACGCAATGTTACTTGAAGTTATACAATGCAGTATTTTGAAAGGGAACGTATTTCAAAAGTTTCCTTTATTGTAGAAGTTCTTTATTTAATAATTAATTTGCGGATTTTTTAAAACTTATTTTACTGTGATTCCCAGCAAATAGATCACAAAATGAACGTTGCAGCCAAGAACGTTGCAGCTTACTTTAACTCTTACATTTGGAAAAATTTAGCAGTGGTAGCAGCTAAAATTTTGTATAGTGGAAAATTATATGTTTGCGTAGTATTTGACTTGATAGTGGCACTCACAAGAAGCCAGGGTTTGCAAATTGTTTGTTTTAAAAACAACATTTGCAAAGGTATATATCAAGGATTACTTTTATTGTAGAAATTCTTTTTACGGAAAAAAAATATTTCAATTTTTTGGAAACGTATTTAGTATTCTTTTGAATTATATGCTAAATAATAGATCATAAATTAGTGATATGTATGATTCGCAACATATTGAAACTAAAAATAAAAGAGATTATTTATTCTAACTTGGGATTAATCCATGATATTGTACACACACAAATCAAAGTAATGCTTTATTTGTATTAAAGAAGCGTTCTCTCAAAAACGTGTCCACATTCGATTTTATGCCGACGAGTCAAATTCTATGCGTTGAATTTCCCCGCTGACTAAGAATAAATTCTCATAATGTACTCATTTCATCTACCAGCTGAAGTTTTTCACTGGCTGATGTATAATTTAGATTAATAATTTAATAATGTGTGGCCAGGCTCAAAAGATTAAAAAATGTAATAATTAATATTAATATTTTGTTGTGGTAGATAAGTAATGTCGTTTCTCTTTTTTAATGCTTTAATGTGAGCGTATTGATCGAGGAACCTGACTTGTGGCGCTAGCCTATTCATCTGAGATTAAATTGCCAAATTCAACGGGCGAATGCTGTCGAATAACTTATATACGGAACAGTAAAATGTGTGATATATACAAAAAATGATTTGAATAATAATTGGAAAGATACAAGTGCGATTGCAGGAAGTCTGATTAACAGAAAAAATAAGCAATTTGGATAGTCGAAAAAAATAGATATATACAAATTTACAACGGCATGAGTAAAAACAAAACCAATAAACTAGTATACAGAACAGAATGTTGTAGAGTATTTAACTCAATGGTAATGTTGTAGCTTAAAGAGACAGAGCATATAAATCGGAAAAAAGCATGTGCTTACATATTTACACTTATAAAGAAACTGTCCAACAAACCTAAATTGTACATCTGATTCATACATATTGAAGTGTACAAATTCTTTTTTATTTATTAAATTGGGCGCATTCCTTCGTTTCCAGAATTTTCCGTTGAAACTAATACTTTTCAATTTTACTGAACCATTATAATTACATTGGAAACAAATTTATTGTTCCATTTACATACAAGTTCTTGATCTTACCTAATTCGGGGTTTCATTTCACTAGGAATTGTACTTCCCGCGTTTGCCGGTTTGTCATTCCATTGAATGCTTGGTAGTTGAACATAAAATATCATTTAGAACTAATATCCTAATAATCATTGGAGCTTTGTAGGTCAATTTTAAGCATTTTATATAAAGCTATAAAAATCCAGATTTCATATATTGGTAAAAAAAAATCACAAAGCATTGCTACAAAATATTAGGACATAGAGGTTGAGGGTCTACAATGTCGTAGCAATGACTCCTTTGTGGTCAACTATCATTGTGAAAAGTCGCTGCTGAGAATTGAACCGCATGTCTTGGCAATGTCAGCAAACCACTGATCCCTCACGGCTTCATATATATTTGCAATATATATGCAACTTAAAGTAAAAGATTTAAGGCATTAAAACTGAGGTTTACCTATGATATTCTTCAGACACAAATCAAATTAATGCTTTATTTGTACTAAAAGCGCGTTCTCACTAAAAAGTGTTCCCATACAATAGTAAAGAAACCTAAACAATTATACGATTTTAGAGCAGCCAGCTTTTGGATTAATACCGAGTCAAGTTCTATGCGTTGAATTTCGCCGCTGACTAAGGATTAATTGTCATGATGTACTCATTCACATCTACCAGCGGAAGTTTTCACTAGCAGATGTGTTATTTAAAATCATTTTGTTAAGATTTAGTTAGAGCTAACATGATTAAAATATACATTAATTATTATTATTTTTTTTGTATGGTAGATAATAAAAATTCGTTTTCATTTTCTGTATTCTAAGGTAAATTTTAACAAAACGCATATAAATAAAAGAATGGTAACCATTTAGTTTTCAATATATTTATATGTATACATCAATCAACTTTATCAGCTAACCATTATCAATATATTAGTGCGAGAATAGTAATACTAGTGAAAAACTAAAATTTTCCGGAGCATATTCAGGGATGCCAACTACTCCGATTTCTGCAGAAGTTTTAATAAATTGGTAACTAATTAAATAGTAAAACTTGTAGAATAAGAATAATTACGCTTACTTTTTAAAAGAGTAACCACGCTTATTGTATAACATACTTGCATTTCATATGATTCAAAGAATTTTTGATATGTAGTGGACAATAACATAAATATTTTAAAAGAAATGAAACTTTTGATTAAATTTTTTTTCTTCCAATTTGGCTGAATTTTTCCACCTACATGAAAATTTTGAAAATCAATGCCATATTCTAAGTAATTGCAAATTTTTATGAGCCTAAGTAACGCAGCATTGGAGAAAGTTTTAAAATATTAAAAAATTAGGCCACAAAAGCTTCTTTTTCCCTCAAAACTGTGACTTTTCTTAATATTGACGTTTTGTGACATTTTCAAACTAAGCGAAGACAGCGTTGGCTTTAGATAGGCTTAACTTGATCTAACGGTCAGGACTAACACTTGCAAACTCACAGAAGTTATAAGAATAGCTTATAATTAGCAAAAAAGCATCATATCACATTGTGACGGTGCCTTCAAAAAACAGCCTTAACTAATTCGTTTGTTATTAATTGTCATCCTGTACTGCCGTGCAATTGAAAAACAACGTGTTTCACGAAAGACTTGCTTTTATTTATTCTTTTTTAGTTGCGTGACAGTTCATTTTTTTATCATATATATGTTATTGGTAATAGCAAAACTATTCTCATTAATATTTGAAAACAAATTGTAGATTCTATTAACAACCCTGATCATATTTTCGTCAAAATTATTAAAGAAAGTAATCAAGCATTTAATATTTTTAGGATAATTTTCATGTGAGTATAAACTCACATAACAAAACATATCTTATAAATAACCTCGATAAATAATTTAAGCATTTGACTGTTGTAAAAAGAGCATTCGTATCTATGTTAAGGTCAATTATATGTTACGGAATATTCGGTTATTATTAAAAATAACAAATGAAGTTTGCTCAGTGTCATTCATTCGTGTTTTTATTTGGAATATTTTCTTAACGTGATCTGCCACGCCAACTACTATCGTCAAGGAGCCCTATTTATTTTAAATTGTAAAAATTTAAATAAAAACAAGAAGAAAAAAAAACATGTAGATGTTTGCGCAGGGGTGGCTATTGGCTATGAGTTATACCCTTCAAATTGATCCCTTCCTATTTGTTTTCTTCCTTTTTTTCTAAGTATTTTACTGGCCGCTGCCCGAAAGTTTCCAGGCTTGATGCTTATTCTGCCACAGATCACGATTCAGAAATCTCCCCAATTTATTTCTCACTTTGACCAAAAGAATCGGTCATAATTAATACTGACCTGCTAATATTAATAATAGCTGGATTTATAACTTTATCCGTAAAAATACACAATATTGCCAAAACTATTTGGATACCAATCTAAGGACCTTGATTTGGTGATGTTTTCATAGTTTGGTTTAGATGCCATAGTACTTGTAGTTGGAAACATCAACTCTGAGATGTATCTGGATATCCTGGACAATGTCACTTTGCCAAAGCAATATTTCGTTTAGGTTCTCTTCCAGCTCGATAACTGCTTCATTTACTTGCTCCTGCAAGACTTGCATCCATAGTTTGACGAAACGGGTATTCAGAATGTGGACTGGCATTTTTGGAGACCCTATCTAAATACGATATACCTTTGAGACGAATTAGATTACGTAGAATGCAGATTACGTATATTTAACTATCCCAACATCCAAAACTCCTGCTGTGATGGACGAATGGAAGACAAAATCTAGGGTTACTTATCAAAAAAATGGCGGAGAGTCTCCTCAGAAGTATGAAGCAAGCTATCTTCGAAGTGAAAGGGGGCCCGACATCATACCCATTCGTTCATTATTATCATTACGCCAGCAAAAAAAAAAAAAAATTATTTGCATTAAATCTCCAAAAACCCTTACTTTTTGTATTTTTTAACAATATTCATCAATTAAAGAATCATTTATTTTAGTGCAATATCAATTTCTCACGAGTGTCAAATGGACGCCAAATGGCGATTCTAGGTAAGTCCAAAAACCACCTTTCCCCCTGTTAAGTTAAGCAGTTTAGAAACCATGATAGTTTATATATTTTTTATTGTTTGCACTTTTTTCTTCTTCATTTCAGTTACTTAATGATTTTTCCATTCTCATTAATTTTGAAGCTCTGGTACCTCAGTTCTTGCTGAATCTCTTTAGATTAGAGGAATTAAAATCCATAGATTTCTTCAAGAGAATAGTTTTAGATGTCATAAAAGGGAGAAAGGACAGGTACAAAAAAAGATTAAATATTCAATTTTAATTAACCATGTGAAGCAGAATTATTATTAAACATAATTTTTACATAATTTAAACAACCTTCGCACTTTTTAGAATACTTTTTATTGACTTAGGTCAAAGTGAAAAATGTTAGATTTAGCTATTTAATAATTTATGGTTATGAATAACAGCATGGAACACCGGTGCTTTTTTCAGCGTTAAAGGAAAAATCATCCAAACACGGCTCACATCCAAACAATAATGTTTCAAATTTGCACTTATTTGCTGTTATGTAGATGTATGAGAAAGAACTATTCATTATTGAAATTTCGTTAATTTACAAAATCGATTGTTAAGAAAATTTTGAATATGAATTTTAAAAATAATGTAACTGCCGTTTTTAGATTTTGGATGTTTTTAGTATACATTAGACTGTTTTTTTTTTATATTTAAAAAATGTCAAAATAGATTTTTGTTTGAAATTCAATAGTTTGAAACAAATATAAGAAAGAGACACCGGTGTTAAAATACCGGTGATCTAGACCAGGGGTTTTCAACTTACATGAGACCGGGGACTGCAATTAAAAACACAAATGAAATGACGGGCCGCAACTTTATCAAAATTTTATGTAGTGCTCTTTTATGTTTGAAGGAACATTAAGTATTACTGTCAGATTTTTACCAAAGTTGTGCAAAACAAAAGTATTGAATTACAAATTAAAATAAGAAGTAGATTTTTAAAAATATTTAAATGCATATTAAAAAATTCGGGCTACAATAACTTTAATATGCACCCCAAACAATTAATGTGCAACAGACATCTAATTGTTAAGATATAAAATTTTAAAAAGGTTGGTATTAAAACTTACATAGTAGCACACAAAATGTTCAATGACAAAATTGAGGTTTGTCTGCTGCAACCACCATAGAATAGATATTTACATTTAAAATTTGCAAATGTGTGTCTAAATATTTTCGTCCAAAATGACTGGTTTCAGAAAGTTAAATCGGAGAATTTCTTCGAGAAAATTTCTCATATACACGTGCTAAATTATATTCACAAAATACGCAAAAAATGAAATAAAAAAGAGCAACATAAACGATTATATTTGTATTTGAATAAATATTTTCTTGGATGCAAAACCTAAGAAATAATTTTCTTGCACCGTTGGTATGATAAATTTCACAGAAACGAAGAAATTAGATTTTTATTAACGAGAAAAGTATTTTAAACCAATATAGATTTTTTACGAAAATTGTCCGCAAAAATATGACAACTAATATATTTTAGTTCGCGGGCCACAGAAAAAGGCTTCGCGGACCGGATGCGCCCCCCCCCCGGTCCGCCACTTGGAAACCACTGATCTAGACAAAAGTATCCGGACACATGGTTGTTATGGTGATAGGAGAATAATGGTGTGGAGATGATTCTGGTAGTTCAGCCTGTGTCCGTTAGTTCCTGTGGTTTGAAGCATGAATTCTAAGATGTATGTGAACATACTGGACAATGCTGCACTGCCACCTTTATGGCAATATTTTGGCCAATTCCTTTTCCAACAGGATAACTGCTCCATTCACGCATCGAGACTTGCACTGACCTGGTTTAACGAAATGGGTGTTCAAAAACTGCACTGGTCTTCTCAGAGTCGATTTAAATCCATTAGACATTACCTTTGGGACGAATTAGAGCACAGATTAGGTAGACAGCCAAATCGATCCTCCTCACCGCAAGCACTCACTTCAACTGGGATGAAAGTCAATTCCTATCAAAAACTGGTGGAAAGTCTACCCAGACGTGTGCAGACAGTCATATTAATATGTGACTCAATTCATACCACTTGGATGTCCAGATAATTTTGGCCTGAGAGTGCATAATATATTATGCGTTTTGATAGTCCTGCCTACTTTAATACTGTGTTACTGCCCAAGTATTTGAAAATTATTTTGTGTATTTTCCTTTTTACTCATTTTTTTGCTGAGGAGGTCAGAATACCTCATTTTGTAGAGACCAGAAAATTGGCTTTTGGGGTAAATGTGGTAAGACCTTTGTACTTGAACAACGAAGGTATTTTCTACTTTTTGCTATTTTTAAATTTAAAGTATCACAATCGAATGATTTCTGATCATTTTAACTCTTTCATCGTGTAGAACGAGATAGCTCGTCTTCAAGGAATATTCATCGTGAGTTAGAGACGAGATAACTCGTCCTCTACCCAAAGTTTTTCAATTTTATAGCAACTTTTCCAGCTACTTATTTATCAACATATACAGATTATTATCTTCGTTTTTTTTATTTGTATGCCTGAAAACACGAAGTAATAATTGTTATTGACTGCAATTGATTATTATTTAAGTTAAACAATAAAAGAAAATTTCGCTTTGAGTAAATTTTAGGACTGAAGAAGAGACAGAGGAGCGCTTTTGCAATGATGAAAGTGTTATATGATATCATTGGCGTCATTTGACAAATGAAATGCGTGTGTCTTTATTTCGAAAATAAAAAGTTGCAATAAAAAAAAGTGGTGAAATAAATATATCGTTGCAGTATAGTTCAGAAAGCGATAATACATTGACGACTACCTAAACTATGTAATAGGGTGACTGAGGCTGTGAAATCATCGTTTATCCAACCGCTGATTGTCGATAATTTTCTATTAAACTAGCGGAAAACTTCTTTAAGTTGTAATGAAAACTATCCTTTATTTATATTCCATTATTTAAGTAATTTGTTATTATGTATTTATGTTATTATGTAATAATGTCGTTTAATTGTAAAGTTTGGTAGCAATAAAATAATAAATATTAAAAATATATTTGCTGATTATTTATAAAATAATAAATAATAAATCAGCAAATTAACTAAATAAGTAAATAAATAAGGATTGCTAAGCTAACTACCTCTACGCACTATATAAAAAAGAAAATGCTTTAAAAGAGACTTAATCTTAGTATCAAAAAATTTATAACATAGAAATACGGATCATTGTAATGACCAAAATAAAAACTGAAGTTTTAAATTTTCAAAAGTGATTGAGAGAAATTTATCATATACGAGATATTTAAGGCTTGAATCTATAGTGGTTGACAAGTGCATACCTGCCAACTTCATGGGTGAAAGCCCTTATTTAGCAAGACGGAAAACAGAAAAACCTGGTACGTAAAACATTTCATTCCAGCATTTTTTTCGAAAAAAATGAAATATCTGTAACTATCAAGATTTCTTTTATAATTCTGGCATATATATAAAACTGCTTCTTTTCCAAGATAAAGTAGATATTGTTGAAAAATTTTAAAAAAGAATAAGTAAACTCCTCCCCAAAACTAGCTATAACTGAAATGGTTTTACTACCAGCCTTTCCTCTTTTCCGTCTCGCTTTCACCCCTGGCCAACTTTTAATCCCTTCCATTATAGTTTTTCCCAGTGGTATTAAAATGGAATTAAAATTTCAATTTTAACCAAAAAAATATGTCGTATTTAAAAAAGCTTAAGCTGACTATCATGATAGTAACACATATTAATATATATGCTCAATTTTCTTAAGAATAGTGGTGACTAAAATCATGTAAAAATTAAGTTTATAAAAGAGAAAAATAGTATAGATTTTCTACCACTTTAAATATAAAAATAAAATTTTACGCCAAATGCGTAAAAGTTGGCAGGTATGCAAGTGAATAAGACAAAGTAATCACATTCATAAATGAAACAAATTTTTAGACATATATTTGCTACCACTTTCTTATTTTTACAAGATTTTCTCTTTTGTATACTATTCTACCTTCATAGTAATCTGATCAGTCTACCTTCGAGAAAATGTGTGAAGGCTTTTCAAAAGCAAAAAAAAAAATTGCTTCCACATAGAATGATATAAGTTAACAATTAAATTTTGTCAAGCTATTTGGTCAGATTCAGTAATCAAACATTAGTAACATTTTTCACTTTGGTTGAAAAAAATCTCCATTCTTACTTATAAACGCTTGTAACACAAAAATACTATTCCAAATTTAAGATAAAAATTACGAAAAATTAAATCAGAAGTATGTTAAATGTAACAGAATTGCTTTTACTTGCACTTTATTACCTGCATAAACTAATCAACATTAATTTTGAATACGCTTACATTATTTTTTTCATTTTACAAGTGTTGGGTTTTTGACCCTTTAACTCAATGGTATTGTTATAGATTAAAGAGACACAGCATATATGGTGCAAAAGAGCGAGTCCATACATGTTCAAACTTGTGAAAAAGGATCTGACAGAACTAATCGGTACGTCTGAGATCTATATTTAAGGATAAATGCCCAACGAATTTTTTCGTACTATGGCACCTTATGAATCCTCGTATAATAGGACACGTTCTTTTGAGTACAGAATTTTTCGCTAGATCTTGTTACTCGGATATCACTCTTTTTCTGATTATAGCTACTCTAGATTCAGGGCAACCAACTACAACACTTTATGCAAAATGTTTTACTGAATAACAGACTATTAAGGCTTTATTGTAGACAGTTAAAGCTTTCGGAGTATTAATAAATTTTGACAACATCTTTAAAGCCTCACCACCTAAGCCAGAACAGCAGCTGATCTTTCATATGAGCTTTTAAATCATTTACTAATAGTTGCGTGAAATATAATTTTATATCAAAATTACTCAACAAAGAATCAAACATTAAAAAAAAATATTACTACCACTTAAAATTTTTTTCTGCACAAACGGTGAAAAATAAACAACCTTGAAAAGAAAATAAAGTCTATAAAATTAAGGATAACCTCATGAAATATATCACACAAGTTCTTCCTGACTTGATAACCCTAAATTTCGAAGGTTATGCATAATTCGCCTGTTACTTTTATGTTAAAGATACAATGATTTTTTGCAAAGTCTGATGGATGCCGTTAAAGAACAATAAACCAGAGGAGCGGTAAAGAATGTTGCTGTTTGAAGAAAAAGACGAAACAGATCAATATGGATGCGTTACAAACAGTAATGTGCCTAAACGGTTGAAATACAAATGTAGGATCGAAATTTTAAACATCTTTTTTTTTTAACCTTTCCAAACTTGCTCTAATTTTACTATCTTTGGCTTAAAATTAAAAGATAATTTCATAGTTTTTAATATAAGTATGAAATGCCATCTTGCTCCTTTTCCAAACTTACATATTATTATAGTTTCAACTTATCTAACTTTGTGCTAATTTTACTATATTTTTTTAAATGGTGTGGCTTCACGGCGAACTTCATTTTGGGCCCGTACTTCTTCGAGGAAGTTACAAGGAACGGGCTTGTTCGGTGTACCGTCACCAGTGACCGCTACGCTACACTCTTGGAAGACAATGTTGTCCCGGCATTAAGCCAACGAGGGTGTATGGCCACCACAGTCTTCATGCAAGATGGAGAAACTGCTCATACGGCGTGACGTGCGAAGACATTCAAGCTCACTTCCCTGATGACCGCGTGATCTCGCGGACCTACCCGATTGCCTGGCCAGCAAGGTCACCAGATCTAAACCATTGCGACTTCTGGCTGTGGGGTTTTCTCAAAGATCACGTCTATCAAGGAAGTGTAACTAATGAAGCAGAGTTGAAAGCGTCTATCGTAGGCCACGTCTCACTAATTTATCCCGATATGTTGCGTGCGGTCGTTGAACACACGATCGCACGCTTTCAGCATATTGTTGACCGACAAGGTATGCACGTAGAGCATACGGATGTGTAAATCAATAAACCTTCCTTTATTCTTTGAATTTTTATTGTTATCTTTCTTCTTACGTCATTACAGCGCCATCTATTGGCAAAAATTTCAACTTATCAATTTTAGGCATTCTATACAAAGCTATAAAAATCCAGATTTCATATATTAGTGAAAAAAGCATTCCTTCGGAAGTATCCGGACTTGGAGGTTGAGGGTCCACAATGTCTCATTTGTAGTCAACTGTCATTGTGAAAAGCTACAGCTGAGAATTTAACCGCTTATCTTCGCAATCTCAGCAAACTACTGATCCCTCACTGCTTCATATACTATATATTTGCACTATATATGTAACTCAACATAAAAGATTTAAGGCATTCAAACTGTGGTTTATCTATGATAATCTACACGCTCAAATCAAATTAATGCTTTATTTGTTCTAAAAACGCGTTCTCACTAAAGAGTGTCCTCATACATGTGTAAAGAAACCTAAATAATTATACGATTTCAGAGCAGGTAGCATTTTGGATTATATGCCGTGTCAAGTTCTATGCATGCCTTGAAGATTGAAGCTGATTACAATAAACTCTCATAATGTACTCATTTCATCTACCAGCTGAAGCTTTCACTGGCGGATGTATCATTTAAATTTATGAATAGTATACATTTCACATTATGATATTCAGAAGATTAAAATATATATTAATTATAATTAATATTTTGGCGCAGTAGATAAACAAATTTCGTTTTCTAATATAGTAAATTTCAGCAAGAAACCTATAAATAAAAGAATAACCATTTCGTTTCAATATAATTGTAAGTATATACCAATCGACTCTATCATCTAACCATTATCAATACATTTGTGAAAGAATAATAATATTACTGAAAACAAAAATTTTCCAGAGCATACTAAGCACTTAAAAGTAAAACGAAATTTTTTCTGAAATATAAGCAAGGTAAGTTATAATACTTAATTTCATTTTGGGTTTAATAATTATGATTTACAATGATTTACAAAATTTCAACTATTTAAAAAATATATAGGAGTTGATAATCATGCAATTAAAATTGTAAGACATATTGAGTCTAAAGAACTTTATTAGAAAATATTTAAGGTGGTAAAATAATTTACTGTTTACATTGCAACTTTGAAAAATTTGAATTGTTAAAGAACTCTTCTTCTATGAGAATCTTTTCATCAAAAATTGTGAAAATTCTGAAGAATGAAAATTTTGAATTAAGACATAGGACATTTTAATAAAAATTCTGTTTTCCAGATTCTTTCTGCATTAATGTTAAAAAAAAGAAAAAGAAAGAACAGCTGAAAGAAATGGGAACCGCTGCTAGAAAATACCCCTTTTGCACTCCCCTACTTAAAGGGAATCATTAAGTGCTTTTGTATACCGATAAACTTGCGTTCGGTATTATTCCTTCATTCGAGTTTCAACTATTGATACAGTTGAGTGTTACATAAATGGTATTGTCTTGTTACAGCGCACATTATGGGTATCATAAGTAATGAACATGTAAAGAAAAATGAGGATAGTTATTCCTAAACGCTTTAAGTTACAGAGTAGTTCCGATAGTCACGGTAGTAGTACTTCCTGAGTAAACAATACTTCCGATTTTTTCTGGCAAGGCAAAGAAAATTTTTAGAAGTATGTTACATGTAACAGAATCGCTTTTACTTTTACTTTATTATCCGCTTAACAAATTAACATTAGTTTTGAACAGGCTTGCATTATTTTCCTTTTTACTTAAGTAGGGGAAGATAAAATGAGACAAAGAATTATAAGCCACCCAGCTATCTAATAAATCTATGATAGATATTAGTTCGACTAGATATTCCTGTTCTCAAAAGCATGCACCTTCAGTACAGTAATGCAAAACAGTAATTTACAGTAATGCAAAAGGCTGTTTCACAAATAAAAGTGTTGGGTTATTTTCCCTTTGAATCAGTGGTATTGAGCATGGTATTGAGCAAAGTATTGATCAGTGGTATTGAGCAAAAGAGCATGCTCAAACTTGTGACGAAAATATCCGTCAGAAATAAGCTATACATGAGAGCTCTACATTTAAGGATAAATGCCCGACGATTTTTTTTTCTAAAAGGGCCTTTTGCATCCTCGTATAATGGGCCGCGTTAATGTATAATGGGACACATTCCGGTAGATCTTGTAGCTCGGATACCACTTTTTGTTCTCATCCTGATTACAGATACTCTAAAAATGTTTCTCATTCAGGGGAAATAACTACAACCTTTTTTAGCAAAACATTTTATAAACTGACTGACCATTTAAAATTAAATCTTTCCGGATATTAGCTAACTTGATAACAGTTATAACGCCTTTACATCAGACACTGAAAGAAAGGTGATCTTTATATTAGCTTTTGAATCATTTACTTATAGTGGTGGGGGTATAACTTTATATCGAAATTACTCAACAAAGAATCAGACATAAAAGAATAAAATTTACTACCACTAAAAAAACATTTCTACTCAAAGAATACAAAATAAACAACATTGACATGAAAATAAAGCCTTAAACAATAAAGACTTTATTATTACTTCTCATTAAAATAGTTATCACAACTTTTTAACTTCTTCCAGAATTTAATTATCCTAAATTTTGAAAGTTATGCCTAATTCGCCTGCTGCTTTTACGTTAGAGATACGATGATTTTTTGCAAAGTCTGATGGATGCCGTTGAAGAACAAAAACCAGAGAAAAGGAAAAGAATCTTGCTGTTGGAAGAAAAAGACGAAAAAGATCAACATAGATTCGTAACAAACAGTGAGGTGCTTGAACAGTTGAAATACTACTGTAGGTTCTAAATTTCAAATATATTTTTTTAACTTATGAAAATTTGTGCTAATTTTACCATGTTTAGTTTTGAAATTTGAAGATAATTTCGTTGTTTTTTTTTTAAAGTATGAAATGCCACCTTGATTTGTTTTCAAATTTATATATTATAATAGTTTTTAACTTATCTAAATTTGTGCTAATTTTACCATGTTTTGTTTTTAAATATAATCCCGTTGTTTTTTTTATAAAAGTATGAAATGCCACATTACTTTTGAATTACAGTTCAAACTTATATATTATTATAGTTTTTAACTTATGAAAATATGTGCTAATATAACCATGTTTTGCTTTTTAAATTTAAAGATAATTCCTTTTTTCTTTTTTTTTTTTTGTATTAAAGTTTGAAATACCACCATGCTTTTTATTTCAAACTTATAGTTTTTAACTTATCTAAATTTATACTTATTTTAAAGTGCTTTTTTTAAATTTCAATTTAAAGATAATTTTGCTGTTTTGTATAAAAGTATGAAATGCCACTTTGCTCTTGAGTTATTGTTCAAAAGCAAATTGTCATTTCATGCTCTCATATTCAAACTGATTTCAACTATTCATACTCTTGTGGAAGAAACAAGAATTAACGACTCTTTTGAAACTTATACAGTATTTCGAGGCAATTATAAGGTCGACAATAAGGTTATATTCACGAAAGCACGAGCCTCATTTTACAGAATGTATGTACAGTATTTAACTCAATGGTAATGTTGTAGCTTAAAGAGCATATATAGCGGAAAAAAGCATGTGCATACATGTTTAAACTTATGAAGAAACTATCCAACAAAACTAAACTGTTCATCTCATACATTCGCATTGAAGGGTATAAATTCACCTTCATTTATTATGCTTACAAAATTGGGAGCTTTCCTTCGCGGCCAGAATATTTTCCGTTGAAACTAATTATTTTCAATTTGGCACAACCATAATAATTACATTGGGAAACATATTTATTGCATTCATATACAAGTACTTGATCATACCTAATTCGGGGTTCCATTTCAAAAGGAATTTTTCTTCCCACGTCTGCTGGATTGTCATTAGGTTTGTCATTATTGTTCCAAGTGATATTACATAAAATATCCCCTGGAACTAAAATCATAATAATGATTTGGAACTTTGTCGGTCAATTATAGGTATTCTATACAAAGCTATAAAAAGCCAGATATCATATATTGGTAAAAAAAAAGCATTCCTGCAAGATCGTATCAGGACGTGGTGATTGACGGGCCACAATGTCTCCTTAGTGGTCAACTGGCATTGTGAAAAGCCTCCGCTGAGAATGGAACCGCATATCTTCGAAATGTCATCAAACCACTAATCCCTCACGGCTTCATATATATTTGCAATGTATATGTTACTCAAAATAAATGATTTAATTCATTCAAACTCTGGTTTATCTATGATATTCTACATGCACAAATCAAATAAAGGCTTTATTTGCATTAAAAACGCGTTCTCACTAAAAAAGTGTCCACATATAATTGTAAAGAAATCTAAACGGAATCTATTTCAGAATATTCAGAATTCTATATCTATTTCAGAACATGATTATATGCTCATCAAGAATAAGCTCTCATATTGTACTCATTACATCTTCCAGCTGAAGTTTTCACTGGCGAATGTATTATTTAAATCTTATACAAGATATAGCTCCTCATTAAAATTCAGAAGATTAAAATGTATATTAATTATAATTATTATTTTGGTGCGGTAGATAAGCAAATTTCGTTTTCAATTTCAATAATATAATGTAAATTTCAACAAAATGCATGTAAATAAAAGAATGGTAACCATTTTGTTATCAATATATTTGTAAGCATATATCAATTAACTATATCATTTAACCATTAACAATACATTTGTGAGAGAATAATAATATAAGTGTGAACAAAAACGTTTCAGAGCATACTAAGCACTTGACACGAAAAAATTTTATAGGGATAAAATTTTATGTGCTTTGCAATTTTTTTAGTGATAAATCAGAGACAGCATCAAAAAATTAACATAATATTATTAACATATATCCTTAATATTAAAAACTATTGATAACTCCATAGCATGATTTTCTATCTTGTGTAAGTGTTATCGACAATGTCGGTATTGCAAGCCATGGTGGCTCAGAGGATAGCGCTCTAACTTTTCAATGAAGTGACAAGAGGCCCAGTAATGGCTAGTCGATACGAATTTCGCTCCTGGATCGCACCAACCACAGTGATGACGTTAAATATCCTCAGTGATAGACGAATCATGGTTTAAAGTCCCTTTGTCACTAGGCTAACCGTGGGTTGTTTTCCTCTCCATGTAACGCAAATGCGAGTTAGTTTGATCAAAAGTTCTCCACGAAAGCAAATTTCTCCCAATACCTGATCCAGGATTTCCCTTGTCTTCTGGACTGGGTTCAAAATTACAAGGCTACGGAGTTAAACATTGATTGCCGTAAACTCAATAATTGGATCTGCTACTCAACAACGTTTATATAAAGTAACAACATTTCGGTATTGCATACAAAATCTGAATCTCTTTTGGATTGTTCGAAATATGGCAATGTAGACATTGTTTATGATTGCAAATGTCCTGCCGAAATAACTAGTAAGATTGCATTATTTTCCCTGATGTAAATCATGAGAAAGGAACAGAGTCTAGTTTTTTTCCTCTCTTTCTATATTTTACTATTTAAACATTTTCACTGAGTTGACAGCTCCAGGAAAAAAAAAATTCTTTACTCAATCAATATATATTTAAAAATATTTTTTTATTTGGTTATCAATAATGATTAACCGTTTAGAAAAAGTGTCAGCTTATAGGAATCCCGAAAACGAGAGTAAGGAATACCGAGCAATGAATCTCTTGGGGCTATTATCGGTTAAATATAGTTATTATTACTATCATATCGTGATTATTAAATTTTATGCCATTTATATTAAAGAAAAGAAAACAGAATTGGATCCCACTCGTTGCATCAAGATATAAATTTCAGCTAGTACTAATGAATTGTGATCATTCTTTTATGATAATACAATCCTGATTTAATTCATGATATATATATATATATATATATATATATATATATATATAATACTGGTAGTAGGTAAAGTACACATACGTATATATAACCATACCCTCCAACTGCTACGGAATTTCCGTAGTTTCAGAAATCTTCTTTTCAGACGGTAGCAAAATTAATGTCTTAATATTTAAAAAAAAATAATTTTAGCGTAACTTGTCCACTATTACTTATAAAAGTGCAGGCCATATGGCTAGATTCTTAAGTTCTGATAAAAGTTTTATGAGAGTTCCATTTGCTTTAAAAATTTCTACTTTGGTTCGCTACCACTAGAAAGAATTATTTTCAAAATCTTCATAAGTTGGAGGGTATGTATAACACTGGTGGTTGTTGACTTCCACACGTGAATGTTGACAATCACATAGTTGCGTTGGTAAATGTCCGAAATATATACTAAATCTAGTAAACTTCCATTGCCCAGTATACATTTGCCCGGTATGCCCTAGATCAATGTTTTTTTAATATTCAGTGCCACTCCCCGGTATGCATTTGCTCTGTGTGCCTTACATCAATGTTTTTTTAAGGTCATGTGCCACTGCCAAGTATGCATTTAACCGGCACTCCAAACACTCATGTTTCCCCAGCTCGATGGTTCTTGACCATATATGGCAACGTTACTTTTAAAAAGTAACGAGTAAAAGTACATGTATTTTTGAAAAAAGTAACGAGTAAAAAGTTCTTATTTTAAAAAGTAGCGAGTAAAAAGTACAAGTAAAAGTACAAGTACGAAACAAAAAAAGTAATGATTTAAAAGTGCATTTCTAGGAAATCGAAAATTCAAAGCAACCTAAAATTTTATTGAATAATATTCTTATGTTCTTTAATGTTTTCGCAAAATTGATGTTATTTATTTAATTATTTTTAGTTTTGAAAGTTATGGACATTAATTTATTTTTAAATTCGAAATAATATTATAATATAATATTATAACATAATCCTATAATATAATTTTATAATATAATCGGATAATATAATTTTAAAATCAAATATAAATTTAATATCAAACTTTTTATGGATTTGCATGAAAAAGAAATTTTGTCTGTTGATTTTAATTTTTAGTTTATTATTTTTATTTATTTAAATTACCATTGATTTAAAATTGTTTTACTCTATAGAAAGGCGTTTTAAAAGCACAAATAAAACAAATCAAACACGGGGTTTCAGATAGCTTTGTGATCTTTGAGCTAGTAAAAAATAATTGAATGTGCAGTATAAGTTGAAACAGAACAGTTTACAGTTTTAATTGAAACAATGGCTAATGCTGAAGTCTTAAAGCAAAGTTTCATAAATGAGGAATCTCAATCTATGCACATTAGTCCAGGTCTCCACGAATAAAAAGGAAAAAAAAACGTTTTTTTCTTTTCTTCTTTATGGTTATTTTTTGGAGGAGTAGCAAAAACCAAAATAAATCAAAGTATCTTTGTGTCAATAAGACATCAAAGATACAGTTCATTTGTTATTCAAACAAAACTATTTTCAGAGAGGAAAAAAAGCATGTCCACTTAAAAAAAAAAAAAAAAATTCATCCCATGCGGTGATAATAGTATTCATATGGACATTTGTTCATTCCAACCCCCCCCCCAAAACTTAATGGTAGCATTGAAGATTATTTCTTAGAATTTCATCAAACATTTCGGCTTGAAACTTCAAAATTTAACAAAGAAGGACGTTTTAGTGTACGTAGAAGCATGCCACCGTAACTATCATTCACATTCAGATTGTCACAAAGATAAGGATTCAGGTGTCAAGATATGATTCAGGTGTTAAAATAGTCTGTTCACGGATGTCAGAATAATTAAAGCCTTCACACATTTGAAGGTTGGATTAATTATTTTTCTTAAAATCGTATACATTCATTATACTTGGTTTACAGAATTTCAAAGCGCACTTTTTACCATTCTGAAACTTTTTCTGGAGATGAGAACCACTGGTATTTAAAACCTTTGCTATTCATGTCATCCTTTATCACAGGCAATTTTCAGGAGATGAATAATGACTGTTCTGGACACACAATTCTGGAGAACACTCCACTTACAATGATAGTTGCAGTAAAAAAAAAGATCAAAAGAGCCGTCTATTCCCTTTCAGGAATGACAATTTTAAAATGTCAAGGTATTTGAATGCAAAGTTTGCTGTGAATGCATATATATTGCACATTAATTTTATAAATTAAAAACGCATAAGCATTTTTTTAATTAAAATTTTTTTTTCTTTCTTTATTTTTTTAGAAAGTTTACCAAATTTTAGAAAATAGTAACGATTTCATTCGACATTTCCGTTACAAATACTTGTACTTTTTCCCTAAAAAAGTAACAAAAGTACAAGTCAAAGTACTAAATTTAAAAAGTAACGAAGTACAAGTAAAAGTACGTACTGTTTACTTGTACAGGCGGTACAAGTAAGAAAGAAAAAGTACTGCCATACATGATCTTGACTTTCTCTTGTGAATGTTGACTATCACATAGTCGCTGTGGTAAATGTACAAAATATATACTAATTCCAGTTTAGTGCCACTGCCTTTTAAATATTTGCCTGGTATACCCTACACTGATTTTTTTTAAAGGTTCAGTGCCACTGCTTGGTATACATTTGCCCGGTATGCCCTATGTATTTTTTAAGTTCAAGTGGCACTGCCCAGTATGCATTTAACCGGTACTGCGAACTGTGATGTTTCTCCCAATTTATTTTCAGTAGATATTCTAATATCGAATAAATAGAATAACATCAACGAATTAATTTATATCAAATCGGATATAAATATTTCGGACATTCACCGAATCGACTATGTGATAGTTGACATTCACCGGTGAAAGTCGACATTCTCTTGATTTCGGTTATTCACTGTAACACACATATATAGTTGTGGTTCCTTAGCTGCTTTTTCATTTTTTTAAATTTTTTATTTTTATTTTCCTATTTTTAGGTGGTTAATTTATGTGTTCTAGGGTAAACCAACGAGTGAAGGAACACACCCCAGTGAAGGAACATTTCATAGATATTTTTTTTAAAATAAGATTTTAAATGTTTTTATTTAGATTGATTGGTAACAGTAGCTTACTACCTAACTATAGGAAGTCATCTAACAATTCATTGAGTTACTTGGTCAAAGAGTCTTCTCTGGAAAAGTTTTTGAATTTGTTAGTATCTGTTCAACGCCTTGTTTCTTTGACAAAATTATAAGGTTAGTGCTTGTGGTTATCCGTTTAAAGTACAATTAATTGCATATAATAATACTTTTTTTCACATTGTGAAAAAGAGAATTCGAAATATGGTTATTGAAGTTACGCTTTATTTATTTTAAGCATCATAACATAAGCAAGTACTGAGATTAGGGATGTTTATTAACTGGATTGCCAAACGATGAAAATCCGATGTATGAACAAGTGTTCCTTTACTGGGATTTTTTAAAGTTAATGAAAATAAAAGAAAAAAAAATAATTTTCTTGTACCTTTAGTCATATTATGCATCAAAATTATGTTGAAAATACAAAAAACAGCCTCTTACCCGTGAAGGAGCAGGTGCGTTCCTTCACTCGTCTTCCTAGATTTCCCAGTGAATAAACCGTAGGTGTGAGATATGATTTTACATGGATAGTTAATAGTTCTGCGATATAGCGGACACCTTAAATTATATAATAGAATTGAAACACCTTAGCTTGAATAAAAAAATTTCTTTGTCGTCTTTTGAGCCAATAACTAGCTAAATTATTATCCTATTGCAGTCTTTAACGTCATGACGGAATCTGATAGGAAAAATCCATTTAAAGACAATCATCCAGGTGAAAAATGTTTTTTTTTAAGACGACATCCACCGATAACTCAGTGCAATGCGACGATAATTTCAAAAGGCAAAACTTTACTTAGAGAAAATAATATTCGAAAGACTGGTTTAAAGAACTTCTTGAGGAATCTTTAGGAGGGAATAAGCCCTGACATTCTTTTAGAAAGTGATTGCATTTACAATACGAACGAAACGGGAGTGGAATACTGCCCTTAAACATGAAAAATCCTTGGCCCCTAAAAATTTTAAGTATTTATATTCGTTAGTACCAAGGGAAAAAAAGAAAGAAGTACCTCCATTGGTAGTTTTTCCTTACTGAAGAATTCTTAGAGGTATTACAGAATCAGTTCCAGCTATATATTTCATTGGAAAAAGCGGTTCATGAAGTGAAACGATGACCGCAGCAACATTTTACAAATATATTGCAAATGTTTCTACCCGTGGCTAATTGAAAATGCTATCAAGTTCCCTATTTTGCTTCTTCCGGATAGGTATAAATCTCGTATCCATTTGAAACTGAGCAAGTTTTGTTCATCAAAACAAATTCTCTGGTTTAGCGTTCTACCTAATTCATGGAAATCTCCTGTTAGATTAGAAGAATTATAAAATAATGTGTCGAGAGAATGAGAAGAATTATAAAATAATGTGTCGAGAGAATTATACATTCATTTTTATATATGATTTTGAAGCATCAACTGATGAAGTTAAAATGCTTTTATGAAATGTGGTATTTTTCCATTCGATTTAGAAAACGTTGACTTTAAAAAATGCATGCAACACAAACACAAAGAGTTAATGAGCAAGACAGCTTATCAACCAAACACATACTTCGAGAGTAACGATGCACTTTTTCTTCAGAATCTTAAGAAGGAAATCTCACACAAGTCATGTTGCAAATTTTTAAAGGAACATTGGCAGAAAAGTTTAATCTCCCAAATATCCAATAGCCTGTGCTTTTCTCAATATTGAAGAATTTATTTCAAAACGAACATTTAGTTAATAAAATTTTGGCACTGAAACTGATACAACTAACATTGATAATGAAAGTATCTTGAAAACTGATTTTGAGATAAGTCCTCTTGAGGCATTGCTAGTTGTAAAAGCAATTGGTTCAGTAAACAATTGGTTCCATAAGTAAATGGTAAGTACTGCAGAAGACCCACTATACATAAGTCAGTGAGAGATGGATTTTACTCAAACTTCGAAACTCCTTCCTCTTATTTATTATCCAGTCAGGAATTCTAAAAATTGTACTGGAAAACCAAAAGGAATTTCGAAGATACATTTTCATTGGCCAAAAATTTGGAAAAAAGAGGAATGTCAAATCAAAAGAAAAAGAAATAAATTACTTTATTGCATTAACTTCAGAACAATAACGAAATTTTAAAGAGACGGAAAGAACTGGAAAAAAAAAGTTTAAGCAGAAAGTATGCTGAAAAGAAAAAAAACTTAAAAAGATAAAAGGGAAAAAAATGCTTAAGAAAAAAGTGATCAAGTAAACAAAAAAGTGATCTAAATATAATAATAACATCCTCAGATTATATGTTGTAATTCCAAGAAAAATCTTGTTTTTAGACATTTGTGTGGCCTATGGATTCCTAACGAGCATCAAACAATCTCAAAATTAAGTATTCATTCACTGGAAAATTTAGTGTTTATTCACTGGTAAGAACTGTTCCCTCACTTGGTTATCTTACTACTTATTATTTGAACCATCAAATGGTTAAAACAGTATTATGTAAGTTATATAAATTGTTTTACATAATTTGAGTTTAATAACAAATATGTTGACACCGTAATTTAGCAAAAATTGCAAATTTTGAAATTTTTATTATTTTCTTAAAGGCAAGCTAAGCTTAAATGTTCATTCACTGGTTAGTTATACCTACTTCAAATAGCTTATGTTTACCTCATTCGCGACTGGTGAGTTTTGAGAATGGGGTGCAATTTTCAAGCGCCCGAAATATTTCGACTACCTCCTTCGTATATATTGATGCAAATGACGCTTTATTTATTCAAGAAATGTGCTAATTTATAATGAAATTAAAGGTGGGTGAGAAAGATATTGTTTATTCATATCTCGACCAGCCCTATTCAAGGGCATACGAGAGTAGAACATGCATTCTACATACAAAACATACATAAAACACAAAATATACATTAACAACTAGTATAAATGACATATAAATAATAAAGTACAATATGAAAATATTTCCAACATAAAATACAAAGGCATAGTAAAACGCCTTAATCAAAATGCACAGAACCTAATTTTAACGTAACTTTAAACTAAAGCACAGAAGTTAAAATGCATCTTAACTCTAAAATTAAGTACAAGAGAATGAATATCATTAATTGCAGCAAAATATTAGAATCACAAAGAAGTTTAAAATACAAAAAGTCATGGATAACCACAGAGTCTGACTAAAACAAATATTGTAAGATGAGTTGATAGAATTAGTTGACAAGGAGTGACAGCTAGGTTACACTGTTAATTGAATCTGGAGGATTTAACCCGTCCTCAAGTGTAGTTTTGATGATTTCTTTGATAATTCTTCTGCAGGTAAATTTTGAGAATAGCTGGTGCCTCGCTGTGCATGAAATTTTGGGCAGTGGCAAATCAAGTGTATTGTATCTTGTTAAGAGTCACAATAAGAACAAATTGAGGATTTTCTAAAAAATCTTGATTGATGGGTGCCTTGCTTTATTAAAGGTATAGCATTACATATATAAGCTTACTAATTATTTAGAAATAGTGGTGGACAAAAATCTACTAATTTGAATTTTTTAAGCAAAAATTACGATTGATAAACTACCACTTTAAAATATATATTTGCGGTCCAGAACAAGTTGGTATCTCTGCTTTCATACAATAAATTATAAAATAACGAAGATAGTCATTGCCAACGTTTACTCTCATTAACCCTTTCGTGCCGACTGTCTCAAGTACGTGACAGCATAAAACTATATCAATCAGGGTAAAAATATAAAACTGATAATCAAAGTATTTCTTTAGCAGTTTATTTGTGGGAGGGGTTTAATTGTTTGATTTATTTAATTCACCAATACTTTGTTCAAAATAAAACTATTTAGTTATACTTTGAATTATTATTGATTATATATATGATTAAACTAACAATAATTAAAGTACAAGCAAAATACGTCTGTCAAATTAGCAACGACTATATTTAAGTTACCATTTTTTATTGAATTACAACTTGATTCTGATTTTGTACGATACTTTATTGAATCACCCGTCCCCAAGGGGTTAACCCCTTGGGGACGGGTGATTCAGAAAAGCATTCGTGCAAAATCAGAATCAAGTTGTAATTAAATAAAAAACGGTAACTTGGTGAAAACGGTGAAAATAATCTATCACAACTCATAATTCAACTTGAAGGTAATCTTCGTTTAACACGTTCACGACGGGTGTTGCGCCTGAAAGCGGGACGGAAAAGAGAAAATACTGGTAGAAGATCTATTTCAATATTAGAAAATATTCGGAAGGAGTTAATCTATTCTCAACAATAACAATTTACTGTAAAGAAATTTAACACGGCGAAGAAGCAATTGAATGTAAAAATTGCATCCGTTAAAAACAATTGGTAGTTATGGATTTTTATTATTCCTGGAAAACAATTAAAAAATGAAATTTATTTGTTACCAGTTTTTATTCCGGTGCACTGCCCAGATGAGACAATCTAGCGTGACCCACCGGTGGGTCACCCCGGCGTGAACGTGTTAAATTCGAGTTTGATATTACTTTTGTCAATGTACGCAGACTTTTTTTGACTAACTGCATATATTTGCACTATGTATATAACTCAACATAAAAGATTTAAGGCATTCAAACTGAGGTTTATCTATGATAATCTATACGCTCAAATCAAATTAGTGCTTTATTTGTACTAATAACTCGTTCTCACTAAAGAGTGTCCTCATACGCATGTAAAGAAACATAAACAATTATACGATTTCAGAGCAGGTTACATTCGTATTATATGCCGAGTCAAGTTCTATGCCTTGAAGATTGAAGCTGATTAAGAATAAACTCTCATAATGTACTCATTTCATCTACCAGCTGAAGCTTTCACTGGCGGATGTATCATCTAAACTTAGGAATTAATTATATTAATAATATAATAATATTAATATTAATATTTAGAAGATTAAAATATATATTAATTATAATTAATATTTTGATGCGGTAGATAAACAAATTTCGTTTTCTAATAAAGTAAATTTCAACAAAAAACATATAAATAAAGGAATGATAACCATTTCGTTTTCAATATAATTCTAAGTATGCATCAATCGACTCTATCATCTAACCATTATCAATACATTTGTGAGAAAATAATATTACTGAAAACAAAACTTCAAAGTAACAACAAAATAAACAACAGTTCAAAATAAACAACCTTGACATGAAAATAAAGCCTTTGAAATTAAAGACTATCTCAATAAACAGTTATCACAACCTTTTAAGTTCTTCCAGAATTCGATCATCCTAAATTTCGAAAGTTAAACTCAATTCGCTTGTTGCTTTTATGTTAGAGGTACAATGATTTTTTGCAAAGTCTGATGGATGCCGTTGAAGAACAAATATCAGAGAAGAGGAAAAGAATGTTGGAAGAAAAAGACAAAACAGATCAATATGGATGAGCAACAAACAGTGAGGTGCCTAAACAGTTGAAATACAACTGTAGATTCAAAGTTTCAATGAAATTTTTTTAACTTATGTAAATTTGTGCTAAATTTAAAATGCTTTGTTTTGAAATTTAAAGATAATTTCGTTCTTTTTTCAGAAAGTACGAAATGCCACCTTGTATTTTTTTTCAAACTTATTTATTATAATAGTTTTTAACTTATCTAAATTTGTGCTTATTTTACCATGTTTTGTTTTTAAATTTAAATATAATTTCATTGGTGTTTTTTTATAAAAGTATTAAATGCCACATTGCTTTTAAATTATAGTTCAAACTTATATATTATTATAGTTTTAAACTTATCTAAATTTGTGCTTATTTTCCCATGTTTTTTTTTTTAAATTTAAATTTAAAGATAATTTCGCTGTTTTGTATAAAAGTATGAAATGGCAACTTGATTTTGAATTAGAGTTTAAAAGCAAAGTGGCATTTCATACTCTCATATTCAAACTCTTTTCATTCAACTATTCATACTCTTGTGGAAGAAACGAGAATTAATGTTTCTTCTGCAACTTATACAGTATTTTGAGGCAATTATTAGGTCAACAATAAGGATATATTCACGAAAACAAGAGCGTCATTTTACAGAATTTTGGAAAAAAATTAACTCAATGGTAATGTTGTAGCTTAAAGAGACAGAGCATATATAGAGGAAAAAAGCATATGCATATAAAGAAACTATCCAACAAAGCTAAGCAGAACATCTCATACATACATATTGAAGGGTATGAATTTTCTTTGAGTTGTTTATATCGGCACATTTTGAATCCTTGTAAAATTGGGGGCATTCCTTCACGGCCAGAATTTTCCGTTGAACCAGATATTTTTCAATTTAACAGGACCATAATAATTACATTGGGAAACAAATTTATTGTTGCATTTATATACAAGTATCTTACCTAATTCGGGGTTCCATTTCACTAGGAATTGTACTTACCGCGATTGCCTGTTTGTCATTAGGCGTTCCATTGAATGCTTGGTAGTAGTACATAAAATATCATTTGGAACTAATATC